>NC_044036.1:240971158-241648118 GCF_901765095.1 Microcaecilia unicolor
ATCGGTCGCCCACGGCGCATGGGACTGGCAGCTCCGAGATGTCGAGAGACTCGATCCCTAAGAAGCACCAGCACCGGGAGGAGCGCTCCCCCTCTATTGAAGAGGTGTCGATGCGCAGGTCTTCGGGTACCCCGGGTACCGTCTCCTGGACCCAGGCAGCTTCGAGCACCGACGCCCGCACTGGCCCCCCAGTCTCTTCCGACAGCGGACCTAGACGAGTGCCTCTGAGCAATCCTCCCAAGTATCCTGGAGGGGCTGATGCGCAAGTCCTTGCCGGCACCGGGGGTGCTTGCGCCCGCGGTGCTGTTGATGGAAGTGCTGGCTCTGGCCCTGTGATGCGGTCTTCGACACTGGTACCGCTTGCGGCACCGATCTCGATCGCCACTCAGGTGGAATTCCCGTCGACGTCGAAGGAGGGAGCTTCGTCCCCGCCGGCGCGGGAGTCCACCTCTCGGTACCATCGTCGAGGACGTGGTTCCTCGGGGTCGAGACGGGCCTGGTTGTCCGACACCGAGGAGGAGGCCTCGTAGGGGGGAGGAGGAAGACCCCAGATATTTCTCCTCCGAGGAGTCTGTGGGTCTTCCCTCTGACCCCACGCCTTCACCGGAGAGGAAACTCTCGCCTCCAGAGAGCCTCTCCTTCGCCTCTTTTGTCCGGGACATGTCTATTAGCATTCCCTTCCCTGTGGTCACCGTGGATGAGCTGAGGGCGGAGATGCTCGAAGTCCTCGACTATCCATCACCACCTAGAGAGTCTTCCACGGTACCGTTGCACAATGTCCTCAAGGAGACACTGCTTCGGAACTGGTTGAAGCCCTTATCTAATCCCACCATCCCTAAGAAAGCGGAGTCCCAATACAGAGTCCACGCGGACCCGGAGTTGATGCGGCCTCAGCTGCCACATGACTCAGCGGTCGTGGACTCTGCTCTCAAACGGTCAAGGAGTTCGAGGGATACCGCCTCGGCGCCCCCGGGGCGGGAGTCTCGCACTCTGGACTCGTTTGGGAGGAAGGCCTACCAATCTTCAATGCTCGTGACCCGCATCCAGTCCTACACGAGCATACACATGCGGAATAATGTGAAGCAACTGGCGGACCTGGTCGACAAGCTCCCCCCGGAGCAGTCCAGGCCTTTTCAGGAGGTGGTCAGGCAGCTGAAGGCGTGGAGAAAATTCCTGTCCAGGGGTATTTATGACACCTGTGATGTGGCATCCAGAGCCGCGACCCAGGGTATAGTGATGCGCAGACTCTCATGGCTGCGTGCCTCTGACCTGGACAACCGCACCCAGCAACGGCTGGTGGATGTCCCTTGCCGGGGGGATAACATTTTTGGCGAGCAGGTCGAGCAGTTGGTGGAGCAAGTACACCAGCGGGAAACCGCTCTTGACAAGCTCTTTCACCGGGCGCCTTCAGCATCCACCTCCACAGGTTGGACGTTTTTCCCGGGCCAGGCAGGCTGCACCTTACGCTTACAGCAAGCGTAGGTACAACCAGCCGGCCCGAAGGCCTCCCCAGGCACAGGGACAGTCCCAGCGCGCTCGTTCCCGTCAACAGCGTTTGCCTAAGCAGCCCCCTGTGGCTCCGCAGCAAAAGCAGGGGACGGGCTTTTGACTGGATCCATGGGAACATAGCCGCCATCAAAGTATCCGTGCCGGACGGCCTACCGGTCGGGGGGAGGTTGACAGTTTTTCACCAAAGGTGGCCTCTCATAACCTCCGACCAGTGGGTTCTCCAAATAGTGCGGTGCAGATACACTCTGAATTTGGTCTCCACCCCACCAAATTGTCCACCGGGAGCTCAATCCTTCAGCTCCCACCACAAGCAGGTACTTGCAGAGGAACTCTCCGCCCTTCTCAGCGCCAATGCGGTCGAGCCCGTGCCACCCGGGCAGGAGGGGCAGGGATTCTATTCCAGGTACTTCCTTGTGGAAAAGAAGACAGGGGGGATACGCCCCATCCTAGACCTGAGAGGCCTGAACAAATATCTGGTATGAGAGAAGTTCAGGATGCTTTCCTTAGGCACCCTTCTCCCCATGATTCAGAAAGACGATTTGCTATGTTACCTGGATTTAAAGGATGCTTATACTCACATCCCGATACTGCCAGCTCACAGACAGTATCTGCGATTCCGTCTAGGGACACGTCACTTCCAGTATTGTGTGCTGCCCTTTGGGCTCGCCTCTGCACCACGTGTTTTCACAAAGTGTTTCATGGTGGTTGCGGCGTTCCTGCGCAATCTGGGGGTGCACGTGTTGCCGTATCTCGACAATTGGCTGGTGAAGAGCACCTCAGAGGTGGGAGCTCTTCGGTCCATGCAGTGCACTATTCAACTACTGGAGCAGCTGGGGTTTGTAATAAATTACCCAAAGACCCATCTCCAGCCAGTCCGATCTCTGGAATTCATAGGAGCTCTGCTGAATTCACAGACGGCTCAGGCCTATCTTCCCGAGGCGAGGGCTCAGAACCTTCTGTCTCTCGCCTCCCAGGCAAAGAGCGTCCCAGCAGATCACAGCTCGACAGATGTTGAGACTCCTGGGCCATATGGCCTCTACAGTCCATGTGACTCCCATGGCTCGTCTTCACATGAGATCAGCCCAATGGACCCTAGCTTCCTAGTGGTGCCAGGCCACCGGGAATCTAGAAGATGCTATCCGCCTGCCCATCAGTTGTCGCAATTTGCTGCGCTGGTGGACGATTCAGACCAATTTGACCCTGGGATGCCCGTTCTAAATTCCTCAGCCGCAAAAAGTGCTGACAACGGATGCATCTCTCCTGGTGTGGGGAGCTCATGTCGATGGGCTCCACACCCAAGGGATGTGGTCCCTCCAGGAAGCAGGTCTTCAGATCAATCTCCTGGAGCTCCGAGCGGTCTGGAACGCGCTGGAGGCCTTCAGGGATCGGCTGTCCTCCCAAATTATCCAAAGTCGGACAGACAGGTTGCAATGTATTACATCAACAAGCAGGGGGCACCGGATCTCGCCCTCTGTGTCAGGAGGCCGTCAGGATGTGGCGATGGGCAGGCCAGCACGGCATGCTTCTCCAAACCATGTACCTGGCATGCGTAAACAACAGTCTGGCCGACAGGCTGAGCAGACTCATGCAGCCGCACGAGTGGTCGCTCCATTCCAGGGTGGTACGCAAGATCTTCCGAGAGTGGGGCACTCCCTCGGTGGACCTTTTCGCCTCCCAGACCAATCACAAGCTGCCTCAGTTCTGTTCCAGACTTCAGGCACACGGCAGACTAGCGTCGGATACTTCTCTCCTCAATTTGGGGAAGGGCCTCCTGTATGCATATCCTCCCATACCTTTGGTGGGGAAGACCTTACTGAAGCTCAAGCAAGACTGCGGCACCATGATTCTGATCGCGCCCTTTTGGCCCCGTCAGATCTGGTTCCCTCTTCTTTTGGAGTTGTCCTCCGAAGAACCGTGGAGATTGGAGTGTTTTCCAACCCTCATTTCGCAGAACGACGGAGCGCTTCTGCACCCCAACCTTCAGTCTCTGGCTCTCACGGCCTGGATGTTGAGGCCGTAGATTTTGCTTCATTGGGTCTGTCTGAGGGAGTCTCCCGTGTCTTGCTTGCCTCTAGTAAGGATTCCACTAAGAAGAGTTACTTTTTTAAGTGGAGGAGGTTTGTCGTTTGGTGTGAGAGCAAGGCCCTAGAACCTCGTTCTTGTCCTGCGCAGACCCTGCTTGAATACCTTCTACACTTATCAGAGTCGGGTCTCAAGACCAACTCAGTAAGGAATCATCTTAGTGCAATTAGTGCTTACCATCATCGTGTAGAGGGAAAAGCCATCTCTGGAGAGCCTTTAGTCGTTCGATTCATTAGAGGCTTGCTTTTGTCAAAGCCCCCTGTCAAGCCTCCTGCAGTGTCATGGGATCTCAACGTTGTCCTCACCCAGCTGATGATACATCCTTTTGAGCCACTGAATTCCTGCCATCTGAAATACTTGACCTGGAAGGTCATTTTCTTGGTGGCTGTTACTTTAGCTCGTAGAGTCAGTGAGCTTCAAGCCCTGGTAGCTCATGCTCCTTATACTAAATTTCATCATAACAGAGTAGTCCTCCGCACTCACCCTAAGTTCCTGCCAAAGGTGGTGTCGGAGTTCCATCTTAACCAGTCAATTGTCTTGCCAACATTCTTTCCCAGACCTCATACCCGCCCTGCTGAACGTCAGTTGCACACATTGGACTGCAAGAGAGCATTGACCTTCTACCTGGAGCACCCACAGACAGTCCGCCCAATTATTTGTTTCTTTCGACCCCAATAGGAAGGGGGTCGCTGTCGGGAAACACACCATCTCCAATTGGCTAGCAGATTGCATTTCCTTCACTTACGCCCAGGCTGGGCTGACACTAGAGGGTCATGTCACGGCTCATAGTGTTTGAGCCATGGCAGCGTCAGTGGCCCACTTGAAGTCAGCCACTATTGAAGAGATTTGCAAGGCTGCGACGTGGTCATCTGTCCACACATTCACATCACATTACTGCCTCCAGCAGGATACCCGACGTGACAGTCGGTTCGGGCAGTTGGTGCTGCAGAATCTGTTTGGGGTTTAAATCCAACTCTACCCTCCTGGACCCGGGCTTATTCTGTTCAGGCTGCACTCTCAGTTAGTTGTTCTTCGTAGGTCAATTTCTGTTATGTCCTCGCCGTTGCGAGGCCCAATTGACCCTGCTTGTTGTTTTGAGTGAGCCTGAGAGCTAGGGATACCCCAGTCGTGAGAACAAGCAGCCTGCTTGTCCTCGGAGAAAGCGAATGATACATACTTGTAGCAGGTGTTCTCCGAGGACAGCAAGCTGATTGTTCTCACCTACCCTCCCTCCCCCCCTTTGGAGTTGCGTTTTCTCCTCATTTCTTTGCTTGTCATTTATCTGAGCGGGCGCGGTCGCGCACGGGCGGGAAGACGGCCGCGCATGCGCGGTGGGCGTACCCTGCGTGCGAGACCTCCTGAAAGATTTTTTCTTCCGGTTTCGAGGGGCTGCCGTGGACGTCAACCCAGTCGTGAGAACAATCAGCCTTCTGTCCTCGGAGAACACCTGCTACAGGTATGTATCATTCGCTTTATACAATTTGCGCTTGGTACACACACTTTAGATTTCTAATTTAAGGTGACCTGCAGAGAATTACCCCCTTAGTTTCATGTGTGAATGAATACATTTTTATAGTACTGTGGATTCTGATATTAAATTTTAAAAAGGTACCTTCTACCTCCACCTACAGCCATTCTGCTAAATGATTAAAGTGCATACATGTACATATTCTATAAAGGAGAGGATTAAAATAGCTGTAGGCTGTTCTAGAATATTTACAAAAATATAAAGATATATGCCAAACAACTTTGTAATTTTAGGATGCGGATAGAGGTTTTACAATATTATGGCACACTAGCAGCTTTGGATTTGATTTTATCAAGATACCCAAGGCTGATGCAGTGCTGCAGATTGCATGAATGTGCAAAGAAAAATCTAGGATTGTGCTTGGCTAGTAAACTAGGCTACTTACTTAAGAATTCCTGTTCTTATACTTGCATACCAGTTATGCAGTGACATGCTAGTGCAGCTTATATAGAGTATTGATGGTTAGGCTTCTACTTTGCTTAGTGCTGGAAACCTTTAGAATGAACTGTCAGTGACAGTCATCTGAGAGTATGGCTTACTCTTTGATGTCTTCTATTTAATTTTATGTTTTGTAGAAAAAGTGCAGTCACCAATGATGTAACAGCATAGCTGCTTTGCTCTGTGCCAGTGAGTATGTGTTCAACTGGTAGAAACATAAAAAAATGAAGGCAAATAAAGACCATATGGCCTATCCAGTCTGCCCATCGATGCCATCTACTGGCCTTTCCTCTCCTTCAGAGATCCTATGTACTTGTCCCAAGCTTTCTTGAATTCAGAATTCCTCTGTCGTTTATCCTTTTCAACCTTATGATGGCCCCACTGGCGATCACATTAGATAAATTGGGACTCAATCCATTTATCTATGCAGACGATGTTGTAGTCTATATACCGTTCTATTCTAAAGTATCCGAGATTAGTAAGACTATCGAACACGTCCTGCATGTTATGGGCAAATGCTTTTCAACTAAAGCTTAATACAGATAAAACACACTGTCTTATCATATCTTCTCAGCGCAAGTTAATTCACCCAACTTCTATTGTTGTTAACAATCTCATCCTTTCCATGTCTGATCACTTGAGGATTTTGGGTGTTATCTTTGACCGTTTTTTTAACATTTGAAGGACAAGCAACAGCGCAAGCAAAGAAGATGTTCTTCATGATGTGGGAGCTGAAATGGGTATGCCACCTTTTCACGAGGCATTTCTTTAGAAATATGGTACAATCATTAGTGCTTTGTCATACAGACTATTGTAATGGTATGTTAGCAGCGCAAAGCCTCTTCTTGCTAAACTTCACTGGCTTCAAATCAAGGAGCGAATTATATTCAAGGTTTGCACAAAATCACAAGGTACACAAAATCATCCACGGGATTGTACCAAATTACATGCTGAACATGATCGACTTGCCTGCCAGAAATGCTGATCCAACATCGCGATTATATCTCACCTTGCATTATCCAAGCAGGAAAGGATGTAAGCATGGCTCTATTCAGGCGTCAAGCTTTCCATCCATCAGTGCGCAAAACTGGAATGTAATTCCCAGAGCCATAACCAGTCTGAGTGACTACCTTCTGTTCCACAGGGCTTTAAAAACGCATTTGTTTACAAAATCATTTTCTACAAGAACTATGTAGGACTACTACCCCTGCAAATATACAAATGTGGAATCTGGTTGGTCCCATTCTTCTGTAATGTTCTATGTAAAGTGTCCTTTCTTTCTTGCACTCTTGCTCTTCAATGCTAATTTGTCTCTGATATCACCCAGAGATCTCTTTCTCTCTCTGGTTTTGTAAGCCACATTGAGCCTGCATGTTTGTGGGGGGTAATGTGGGCTATAAATACTTTGATAAATAAATTAGTCTCCACCACTTCCACCAAGAGGCTGTTCCATGAATTCACTACCCTTTCTGTGAAGAAGAGTTTCCTCAGGTTACTTCTGAGTCTATTCTTTTTCATCTTTATCCTATGCCCCTTTGTTCCAGAGCTTCCTTTCAATTGAAAGAGACTCACTCCCTGGACATTTATGCCATATAGGTATTTAAATGTGTCTATCAAATCTCCCCCTCCTACCTTTCTTCCAAAGTATACATATCGAGATCTTTAAGTCTGCCCCAGTACGCTTTATGACGAAGACCACTTACCATTTTAGTAGACGTCCTCTGGGCCGACTCTATCCATTTATATCTTTTTGAAAATGCGGTCTCCAAAATTGTACACAGTATTCTAAATAGGTCTCATAAGAGTCTTATACAGGGGCATGATCACCTCCTTTTCCTGCTGGCCTTTCCTTGCTATCAGGCTTTCAAGGAGAATCCGGACTCGTGAGCTCTTGGACCACTGTCAAGGAGCAGCAGTGGCAGGCAAAACCAGATACAAGGCAGAACTCTGACAGGCTGGTAGAAACAGGACTGGAACCGCCGGACTGGAGTTGCAGCTGAGGCAAACAAGCTGGAACAGGCAGAGCAGGAACAGCTAGACTTCACCTGCACTTGGCCGCCGTTCTCTAGGGCAAGTGCCTGCTAGGTGCCGGCAGGACTTACAGGACACAGTGGGTGAAAACAAGCTAGGCTGAACAGACACTTGAGGATCAGAGGGAAAAAAAACAAACATGGGAGACAAGGCAGGAAACTGGGCTAGAACTCACAGACAGACAATGCACCACAAAACAGAAAGTGGGCAGGCTAAAGGACCAGGACTGAAAGCTGCAAACTGCCACTGAGAAGGGTACAAAGACAGGTAACAGCGAGGACTGAGAGCTGCCAAGCAGCCACTAGGGAAAAACACTGACAGACAAAAGGGCAAGAACAGAAAGCTGCCCAGCAGCCACTAGGAAGGAACTAGCAAAAAAATGCTAACAGCTCCTACACACAGACTAACCAAGGACCAGCCAAAGAAATACAAACAAGAAACAAGACTAGGAAACAAGCAATAAAGTACAAGCTAAACTACACAAAGACTTGACTAGAACCAGGCAAGGATTACAGACAATAAACAGACTAGGCAGAAGTGCAACAGAGCACACCAACATGCCCAGAGACCTTAGGCGATGCAAAGGTAAACTCAGAAGGTTTCCAGGTGTTTAATAAGCCCATCAGCAGTTGAAGCTCAGCTGCAGGAATCACGAGGCAGCTACGGGTGAGGCTAGCTGCCAAACTTCAAACCAAGTCTGGAGGGCTAAAACATCAGGACCGGCCCGAAAAGAGAGTCTGGAAAGTCTATGGCAGCCACCGGTTCTGGCCACCAGAGGGCGAGAGGAGCACAAACCAAGAAAAAATCACAATCATGACACTTGCCCTATGTACCCAAGCATCCTTCTAGTTTTGCCATCGACTTTTCTACCTGTTTGGCCACTTTAGGATCATCATATACGATCACACCCAAGCTCTGTTTCTCTTTCATGCACAAAAGTTCTTCACCCCCTAAACAGTACCGTTCCCTCGGGTTTTTGCAGCCCAAATGCATGACCCTGCATTTTTTTTAGCATTAAATCTTAACTGCCAGATTCCGGACCATTCTTTAAGCTTAGCTAGGTCTTTTTCATGTTATCCATACCATCAGGGGTGTACACCCTATTGCTGATTTTGGTATCCTCCACAAAGAGGCAAACCTTACCACACAACCCTTCAGCAGTACCACTTAGAAAATTTTGAAAAGAACTGGCCCAAGAATCGAACCTTGCAGCGCACCACTGTAACATTGCTTTCCCCAGAGCGAGCTTCATTTACCACTGCTGTTGCCTTCCACTCAACCAGCTCCTAGTCCAGTCCGTCACTTTAGGACCCATACTGAAGGCACTCAGTTTATTTATTAGTTGTCTGTGTGGAACTGTGTCAGAGGTTTTGCTAAAATCTAAATATCTAGTGCTCTCCCTCGATCCAACTCTGTTCACCCAGTCAAAGAAATTAATCAAATTAGTTTGACAAGACCTGCCTCTAGTGAAGCCTTGGGTCCTGTAATTCATTGGATTCCAAAAACTTTGCTATTCTCTGTTTTAAAAACGTTTCCACTGATTTACTTACCACAGAAGGCAGGATTACAGGCCTGTAGTTCCCAACCTCTTCCTTACTTCTGCTTTTTTGGATGGACCACATCTGCTCTTTAGTCCTCCAGGACCACTCCCAACTCTATAGAAGCATTGAAAATGTCAGCCAGCGGAGCTGCCAGAACTTCTCTAAATTCTATCATTCTCCGAGGACAAGCAGGCTGCTTGCTCTCACATGTGGGTCGACGTCCGCGGCGGCCCAGGAATCGGCAAAAAGTTTTGCAAGCAAAATCAAAACAAAGTCTTTCCAGAGAGTTCCGTCGCACGGGCAGCGCGAACCGCTACCTGCCCGCCACGCGAGTGTGCCTCTTTAGTTTTTTTTCCTCCGTGGTTAGGTGCGGTAGTGTTTCCTCTGTGCTCCGTCAGGCCCAGAAAGAGAACTATTCTTTGTGATTGAGTTTTGCTTTATTTTCGGTTTTATTTTATTTTTTTAAAGAATAATAATAATAAAAAAGTAGTTTTCCTCTAGTTTCTTATTTTTTGTCCACCTTTAAAGTTTCCTTTCTTTTTCGATGCGGCCTGGTTTTTCCCTTTTTTGTGCTTTTTCTTTCGTGGCACAATCACGTTGTTTGATTTCGCCGAAGCTGTTTTTTCTTCCATATCATCGAAGACACCCAGCGGCTTCAAACGGTGTACTCGGTGCAACTGGACCATCTCAGGTACAGTACCCAAGCCTGGTGTATCCAGTGCCTTGGGCCCGACCATAGACCAGCCGCTTGTAGTCTGTGTCTTCATATGAAGAAACGGACCCAAGCGTCTCGAGAGGCCCAATGAGAGAAGCTTTTTGGGGCTCAGTCCGGTCCTTCGACGTTGACATAGACATCGGTACCGAGGTCGGCGGCATCGACGTCGAGGAAAGAGGTAATGGCTGCTGAGAGACCAACTTGCGCTGGGAGCAGTGAGGCGTCGAGTGGGTCTCCACCTGACTCGAGTCCTCCTGTTATGCAGGCCCGGCTCCGAGGAGATGTGAGGATTCCACGTCCTTTTCATCGGTACTGAGGAGTCTCGATGACGGGCGTCAATCGAAGGCTAAGAAGCACCGTCATCGTTCTCCTTCGACGCACGGTACCGGGAGCTCTGGGGTGTCGAGAGAGTCAGCACCCGAGAAGCGACTGCGCCGAGAGGACCACTCCCCCTCGGTACAGGGGGTGCCGATGCATCAGTCTCTGGAAGGCTTACTGCGACAATCAGCTTTGGTGTCGGGGGTGCTTGCGCCTTCTGTGCCATCTGCTGCAGTGGTGTCTGGCCCTTCTCCTGTGGTGAGGTCTCCGACTGCGGTGCCGCCTGCCACCCAGGTCGACTCCCTTTAGACGTCAGTGGAGGGAGCTCCGCCGCAGTCGGATTGGGCGACGACTTCTCGACATAGCCACAGGGAACATCGTTCCTTGGCGTTGAGGCAGGTCCAGTGTCAGAGTACCTTGCAACAGGTTGTATCCAACACTGAGCAGGAGCGCTCGTGGGAATCAGAGGAAGATCCCAGGTACTTCTCTTCTGATGAGTCCTTTGGGATTCGCTCTGACCCTTCCCCTCCGCTGGAAAGAATACTAACTCCACCCGAGAGGCTGTCTTTTTCCTCCTTTGTCCGGGAAATGGCTACGGCTATTCCCTTCCCTGTGGAGGTTGAGGATGAGCCCAGGACTGAGATGCTCGAGGTCCTGGATTATTCTTCTCCACCTAAAGAGGCTGTGACAGTCCCTCTGCATAAGGTACTGAAGGAAGTCCTTATGCGAAACTGGTCCGCCCCTCTGTCTGGCCCTGTGGTTTTCGAGAAAGCTGAGTCCCATTACCGAATCCACGGTGAACCTGGATTGATGAGGTCCCAATTACCCACAATTCCATGGTGGTGGATTCCACTCTCGAGAGCTAGCAGTACTAGCTTCGGAGCATCCAGGCAGAGAAGCTAGGACTCTTGACTTTTGGGAGGAAGATGTATCAGGCCGCTATGCTTGCTGCCAAGATCCAGTCATACCAGCTCTTCACGAGCATACACTTGTAGGACTCGATACGTCAGCTGTCCAGCTTGGTTGAGACACTCCCTACGGAGCTGGCTGAGCCTTTTCGCCAGGTGGTCAGGCAGCAGCAGGCGTGTCGCAAGTTCCTGGCCAGGGTACTTTTGACACTTCTGATGTGACAACCAGAATTGCTGCTCAGGGTATAGTGATGCGCAGACTCTCATGGCTGCGTGTCTCTGACCTGGATCATTCTGTCCAGCAGCGGATGGTGGATGTTCCTTGCCGGGGGGGGGGACAATCTTTTTGGAGAAGGAAAGTAGAGGATCTAGTTGATCAAATCAAGAAGCATAATGATGCTATGGATTCTCTCTCCCACTGGGTGCCTTCTGCTACTGCCTCCTCCTCTAGGAGGTTTTTTGGAGGGAGGAGGAGTGCCCCCTATACCTACTGTAGGCGTAGGTACACTCCTGTTTCTCGGCAGCCTGCCCATACTCAACCCCAGCGCGCTTGTTCTCGTCAACAGCGTGCGACTTAGGCCCATTCTGCTCCCCAGCAAAAGCAAGGGACAGGCTTTTGACTGGCTCCAGTTCAGCATAGCCTCTCTAAAAGTGTCCGTACCGGACGACTTGCGGTAGGAGGGAAGTTGATGTTTTCACCAAAGGTGGCCTCTCATAACCTCCGACTGATGGGTTCTTCAAATATTCCGGTTAGGATACATCCTCAACCTGGAATCCAAACCTCCAAATTGCCCACCAGGAGCTCATTCTTACAGCTCCCTGCACAGGCAGGTACTTGCTGAGGAACTCTCCGCCCTTCTAAAGGCCAATGTGGTTGAACCCATTCCACCAGGCGAAGAAGGGCTGGGATTCTATTCCAGGTACTTCCTTGTGCAAAAGAAAATGGGGGATGTGTCCCATCCTAGACCTAAGGGGCCTGAACAAATATCTGGTTCGAGAAAAGTTCAGGATGGTTTCCCTGGGCACCCTTCTTCCCATGATTCAAGAGAACGATTGGCTATGCTCTCGGGACTTAAAAGATGGTTACACACACATTTCGATACTCCCAGCTCATAGGAAGTACCTTCGATTTCGGCTGTGAACTCAGCACTTTCAGTACTGTGTACTGCCCGTTGGTCTGGCGTCTGCGCCCAGAGTGTTCACAAAGTGCCTAGTGGTAGTTGCAGCGTCGCTACGCAGACTGGGAGTGCATGTGTTGCCTTATCTCGACGATTGGCTGGTGAATAGCACCTCGGAGGCAGGCGCTCTACAATCCATGCGAATGACCTACTGGGGTTCGTGATCAATTAGTCCAAGTCCCATCTCACCCCACTTCAAAAATTGGAATTCATTGGAGCACTGTTGAGCACAAAGACAGCTCGAGCTTATCTTCCCGAGGCGAGGGCAGACAACCTGCTGTCCCTAGTGTCCATGGTTCGAGCGTCTCAACAGATCACGGCTCGGCAGATGTTGAGACTTCTGGGGCACAAGGCCTCCACGGTTCATGTGACTCCCATGGCATGCCTACACATGAGATCAGCTCAATGGACCCTAGCTTCCCAGTGGTATCAAGCTGCGTGAAGTCTAGAGGATGTGATCCAACTGTCCACCGACTTTTGGAATTCCTTGCAGTGGTGGACGATTCGACCCAATTTGACCTTGGGACGTCCATTCCAAATTCCTCAGCCACAAAAAGTGCTGACGATGGATGCATCCCTCCTGGGGTGGGACGCTCATGTTGATGGGCTTCACACTCAAGGAGCTTGGTCCTTTCAGGAAAAAGGTCTTCAGATCAATCTCCTGGAATTGTGAGCTATCTGGAACGCTCTAAAGGCTTTCAGAGACTGGCTGTCCAACCAAGTCATATTGATTCAGACAGACAATCAGGTTGCCATGTATTATACCAACAAGGGGGGGGGGGGGCGGGCACCGGAGCTCGCCCTCTGTGTCAGGAAGCCGTCCAGATGTGGCTTTGGGCACGCCGTCACGGCATGTTTCTCCAAGCCACTTATCTGGCAGGCGTAAACAACAGTCTGGCCGACAGACTGAGCAGGGTAATGCAACCTCACGAGTGGTCGCTGAACATTGGTGGAGTCTCAAGATCTTCCAAGCGTGAGGCACCCCCTCGGTGGATCTTTTTGCCACTCAGATGAATCACAAGGTCCCTCAGTTCTGTTCCAGTCTTCAGGCCCACGACTGACTAGCGTCTGATGCCTTTCTCCTACATTGGGGAACAGGCCTTCTGTATGCATATCCTCCCATACCTCTAATAGGGTAGACTTTGCTGAAACTCAAACAAGACTGCAGAACCATGATTCTGATAGCTTCCTTCTGGCTGCATCAGATTTGGTTTCCTCTTCTTCTGGAGTTGTCTTCTGAGGAACCGTGAAGATTGGAATGTTTTCCAGTCCTCATCACCCAGAACGAGGGGTTGCTTCTACATCCCATCCTCCAGTCTCTGGCTCTCATGGCCTGGATGTTGAGAGCGTTGAATTTGCCTCCTTGAGTCTTTCAGAGGGTGTCTCTCGAGTCTTGCTTGCTTCCAGAAAAGATTACACCAAGAGGTGTTACTCTTTCAAATGGAGGAGGTTTGTCATCTGGTGTGACAGCAAGGCCCTAGATCCTCTTTCTTGTCCTACACAGACCCTGCTTGAATACGTCTACACTTGTCAGAGTCTGGTCTCAAGACCAACTCCGTAAGAGTTCACCTTAGTGCGATTAGTGCTTATCATCGCTGTGTAGAAGGTAAGCCTATCTCTGGACAGCCTTTAGTTGTTCATTTCATGAGAGGTTTGATTTTGTCAAAGCCCTCAGTTAAACCTCCAACAGTGTCTGGGATCTTAATGTTGTTCTCACCTAGCTGATGAAAGCTCCTTTTGAGCCACTGAATTCCTGCCATCTGAAGTACTTGACTTGGAAGGTCATTTTCTTGGTGGCTGTTACTTCAGCTCGTAGGGTCAGTGAGCTTCAGGCCTTGGTGGTGCATGCACCTTATATCAAGTTCCATCATAATAGAGTAGTGCTCCATACGCACCCTAGGTTCCTGCCTAAGGTGGTGTTGGAGTTCCATCTGAACCAGTCAATTATCTTGCCAATATTTTTTTCCCGTCCTCATACCCGCCTTGGCGAAAGTAGTTTGCATACCTTGGACTGCAAGAGAGCATTGGCCTTTTACGTGGAACAGACACAGCCCTTCAGACAGTTGGCGCCTAGTTGTTTGTTTCTTTCGATTCCAACAGGAGGGGAGTTGCCATTGGAAAACGCACAATCTCCAATTGGCTAGCAGATTGCATTTCTTTCACTTATGTCCAAGCTGGGCTGACTCTACAGGGTCATGTCACGGCTAATAATGTTAGAGCCATGGCTGAGTCAGTGGCCCACTTAAAGTCGGCCTCCATTGAAGAGATTTGGAAAGCTGCAACATGGTCTTCGGTCCACACATTCACATCTCACTACTGCCTTCAACAGGATACCCGACGTGACAGTCGGTTTGGTTAGTCAGTGCTGCAGAATCTGTTCAGGGTTTAGAATCCAACTCCACCCCCCTAGACCCATTTTGATTCTGTTCCAGGCTGCACTCTGTTAGTTGATTTTGATTTCAGGTCAATCTCTGTTATGTCCTCGCTGTTCATTGTTTTGAGTGAGCCTGGTTGCTAGGGATACCCCACATGTGAGAACAAGCAGCCTGCTTGTCCTCGGAGAAAGCGAAGATACTTACCTGATTGTTCTCACAAACCCGCCCTCCTCTCCTTTGGAGTTGTTGTTTATTTGATTTTATGCTTTTTGATTAAACTAAAGAGGTATGCTTGCGCGGCGGGCGGGAAGCCGTTCGCGCTGACCGCGCGACGGAACTCTCTGGAAAGCCTTTGTTTTGATTTTGCTTGCAAACTTTTTTGCCGATTCCTGGGCCGCCGCGGACGTCGACCCACATGTGAAAACAATCAGCCTGCTGTCCTCGGAGAATACCTGATACAGGTAAGTATCTTCGCTTTACATGGTTAATTCATTTACAGTTGCCTGTGTATTTTACCCCTTCCATTTTCTCTCAGGTTAGATTCGCCATTGTCTGAGGTTATGCAGTAAGTCATGGTTCCTGAGTCTGACCTCTAGATGTGGCAGTGACTGTGCCTTTACAGTATCCCCAGCTCTGGCCAGCATGGGAAGTAGAAGCCTGGCATAAGAAATGAACTCATATGTACATGCATTCAGCTCTGTATTAAGCTACTGGGCCTGCCCAGTTGTTCTTTATCATGGGATAAGTGATTACAGCAGTTATTTTAGAAGTAATATTCACTTTTTGGGCATGAAGAAACCGGCATTTAGACGTGTATATTGCTTACATGTCTAAACCTAATTTTAGAAAGTCAAGATATACACATCCAGAATGCGAATGCATGCATATGGCAATGGGGTGTGGTCTAGGATATTCTGGCATGACTAGGATGGGGCAAAAAGATGCACGTGCATTTCTTATTTCAGAAGGCATAAGCATGTTTATGGCCACCAACATCAGTACCATGATTTACACCTTCCAGGGTGTCTAGGTTATAGAAAGTTGCTTTGTTATTTTAAAACCGTTAGTCCCACATCTGAAATAAATAGGTCTGTCTCTGATGTTGACCAGCATTTACAGTCTTTCAGCTACCGCTTCAGGGAAATGCTGTGGACCTTAACACACTGTATGAAACAACCTTCTTGCATTATTTATCAATACATTCCTTCATCAGTTAAATAAAATAGAAGTAATTGGAGCTATTGAGCATTAAGACTAAAAAGGGCCTAGATGAAGTTCTAAGGCTTTTTCATTCCATTAAATACATGTTTAGTGAAGAGTTACAGTGGTGGAAATAAGTATTTGATCCCTTGCTGATTTTGTAAGTTTGCCCACTGACAAAGACATGAGCAGCCCATAATTGAAGGGTAGGTTATTGGTAACAGTGAGAGATAGCACATCACAAATTAAATCCGGAAAATCACATTGTGGAAAGTATATGAATTTATTTGCATTCTGCAGAGGGAAATAAGTATTTAATCCCTCTGGCAAACAAGACCTAATACTTGGTGGCAAAACCCTTGTTGGCAAGCACAGCGGTCAGACGTCTTCTGTAGTTGATGATGAGGTTTGCACACATGTCAGGAGAAATTTTGGTCCACTCCTCTTTGCAGATCATCTCTAAATCATTAAGAGTTCTGGGCTGTCGCTTGGCAACTCGCAGCTTCAGCTCCCTCCATAAGTTTTCAATGGGATTAAGGTCTGGTGACTGGCTAGGCCACTCCATGACCCTAATGTGCTTCTTCCTGAGCCACTCCTTTGTTGCCTTGGCTGTATGTTTTGGGTCATTGTCGTGCTGGAAGACCCAGCCACGACCCATTTTTAAGGCCCTGGCGGAGGGAAGGAGGTTGTCACTCAGAATTGTACGGTACATGGCCCCATCCATTCTCCCATTGATGCGGTGAAGTAGTCCTGTGCCCTTAGCAGAGAAACACCCCCAAAACATAACATTTCCACCTCCATGCTTGACAGTGGGGACGGTGTTCTTTGGGTCATAGGCAGCATTTCTCTTCCTCCAAACACGGCGAGTTGAGTTCATGCCAAAGAGCTCAATTTTTGTCTCATCTGACCACAGCACCTTCTCCCAATCACTCTCGGCATCATCCAGGTGTTCACTGGCAAACTTCAGACGGGCCGTCACATGTGCCTTCCGGAGCAGGGGGACCTTGCGGGCACTGCAGGATTGCAATCCGTTATGTCGTAATGTGTTACCAATGGTTTTCGTGGTGACAGTGGTCCCAGCTGCCTTGAGATCATTGACAAGTTCCCCCCTTGTAGTTGTAGGCTGATTTCTAACCTTCCTCATGATCAAGGATACCCCACGAGGTGAGATTTTGCGTGGAGCCCCAGATCTTTGTCGATTGACAGTCATTTTGTACTTGTTCCATTTTCTTACTATGGCACCAACAGTTGTCTCCTTCTCGCCCAGCGTCTTACTGATGGTTTTGTAGCCCATTCCAGCCTTGTGCAGGTGTATGATCTTGTCCCTGACATCCTTAGACAGCTCCTTGCTCTTGGCCATTTTGTAGAGGTTAGAGTCTGACTGATTCACTGAGTCTGTGGACAGGTGTCTTTCATACAGGTGACCATTGCCGACAGCTGTCTGTCATGCAGGTAACGAGTTGATTTGGAGCATCTACCTGGTCTGTAGGGGCCAGATCTCTTACTGCTTGGTGGGGGATCAAATACTTATTTCCCTCTGCAGAATGCAAATAAATTCATATACTTTCCACAATGTGGTTTTCCGGATTTAATTTGTGATGTGCTATCTCTCACTGTTACCAATAACCTACCCTTCAATTATGGGCTGCTCATGTCTTTGTCAGTGGGCAAACTTACAAAATCAGCAAGGGATCAAATACTTATTTCCACCACTGTATTAAACTCACGGGAGACTTTCTAAGTGGAGAGTTTTTCTAAATGTTTTTTAGGTGATTGTACTTTACTTCCTCTAGTAAGTTGATTGTGTTCTGAAATACCAACATTCACGTGACTGTGCCAGCACAAACACATTTATCTTGCTGTGCTGACCTTGTTGATAGTTTAGACATTGATGCTTCTAAAATGGATGCTCCTGCCACATGGAACCAGTGCATAGAGATTGAGAAGTAATGAGCTACAATGTCATCAATTTAGAACCCTGTGCAGCCCCCCTGATTAGCCAGTATTTCTAGCAGGTGGTAGAACTTCTTGATTAGCCTCCTCTTGGGCAGTTTTTTTTAGTCTGTAAATTTGTGTTTTGATAACACATAAATTGGCCTAGAGCGCTGGCTGGTGTATCTGGAATTTTTATTTGGCTATCCTAGGGGTGTAACACCTGCATGCCCCAGGTTCTTCCCCTTCTCTCTGCATATGTCTTTTCTTTCTCTCTAGTCAGGGATTGTAGGAAAGGGAGTGGTGGTTATGCCTTGGTACCTTTCCTTTGTCCTACGGTACCTTAATTAGTCATCTGGACTACTGCAATGCACTCTACGCCGGGTGTAAAGAACGATCAAAAAACTCCAAACTGCCCAGAATAGGGCCGCCAGACTCATATTCGGAAAAACTAAATATGAAAGTGCAAAACCCTTAAGAGAGAAACTTCACTGGCTCCCACTTAAGGAACGCATTGAGTTCAATATCTGCACGATCGTACACAAAATCATTCATGCAGATGCCCCAACCTACATGCTAAACCTCTTAGACCTACCTCCCAGAAACGCCACAAGATCATCCCGCAAGTTTCTCAACCTACACTTCGCCAGCTGCAAAGGACTTAAATACAAGCAGATGCATGCCACTACCTTCTCTTACATGAGTACGCAGTTATGGAATGCATTACCTACTGACCTGAAAAGCAATCAACAAAACAAATATCTTTCGAAAATCCCTGAAGACATTCTTCTTCAACAAGGCCTACAATGAGAACCTATAACCTCACTAAATCACCTCGCCAAGCCACTCAATTATGTACGCCTACCTTCTATAAATACCTTAACCATTCTCTTCCTTCCCTTCCTAATCGCTACACATTACTAATTGTATCTGATATCCTGTAATGACAATGTTTACAAAGCTACGTAAGCCACATTGAGCCTGCAAATAGGTGGGGGAATGTGGGATACAAATGCAATAAAATAAATAAAATAAATAAAACTAAGTTATCTTTTAAAACAAACAAGGAAACAGTTCTGCACAGCTTATGTAGCAGCTGGGAGAGAGCTTGCTCAGAAAGAGAGCTTCTGAAGTTTTCTGTGAAGGAAGGTAGAGGCCATCCGAATTTTGGTTTCATTGTCAGCTTCGGTGCTGAAACATGCCCGAAATTCGGGTTTGGCCCTGTTTCAGTTTTGGCCAAAATTGCCAGTGCATTTTTGGCTGGTACTAAAACTTTATGCTGGATCCCCCTAGCCCTCCCTCTCATCCCCCTTCCCCTTCACACAGAACAGCTCCCCTTCCGTACCTACTTTTAGCACCTCCCCCCCCCCCCCCCCCGGGTTATGGTCATGCCCTGGAATTCGCTCATCCTCTTCCCGATGCCTTTTTAGTATCTTCTTGCCATTTCAAATCAAGGTGGCCGCTGTAGGATTTGATTAATTCAGTTAGGAATGGTAGTGCCAGTTCTATCTCAGGAAGGACAGGACTGAGCTCTATTCAACTTATTTTGTAGACCTTAAAAAAAAACAAAAAAAAAACAAGAATCCTTTTGACTTATTCTAGATCTCTAGACAGTGAATCAATTTATCAAAGTTCCAAGCTTTTGTATGCAGATGCGCAGATCATTTATTGTAGCAGTTTAGACATGAGAGTTTATTATGTCTCTAGATCTCACCGAAGCGTATCTTCATATCCCTATTATAGAAGCTCATCAGCACTTTCTGCACTTTGCAGTCTTGGGTAGCATTTGTGATTTTGTGCACACTCTTTCGGTCTGGCTACAGCTCCCAGGATTTTCACCAAGGTTATAATAGTGGTTGCACTGCATGGAAATATCTGTCCTGAATATTCATTGTGCATATTCTAAAAACCTGACTGGCGGAAGCCCAATGATCAATCAGATATACGAAGGCATGGGCAATTCATCTGGTAACGTGGAGGGGCATTTTCGAAAGAGACGTCCAAGTTGCGATTTGGACGTCCTTGCAAAACGGCAAAATCCAGGGGCGGGGAAACAACAAGATGAACATCCATCTTTCGTTTCAAAAATACCGTCAGAGACATCCAAATCCTTAAATTTGGATGTCCCTAGATTTGATCGTCCCTAGACATGGACATTTCTGACTTTCGGCGATTTTCGAAACCAAAGACGTCCATGTCAAAAACGGCCAAATGCAAGTCATTTGGGCGCGGGAGGATCCAGATTTGTAGTGCACTGGTCCCCTGACATGCCAGGACACCAACCGGGCACCCTAGGGGGCACTGAAGTGTACATCTCCCTTACTTTGTGTGCTGAGCCCCCCCAAACCCACTACCCACAACTGTATACCACTACCATAGCCCTTACGGGTGAAGGGGGGCACCTATATATGGGTACAGTGGTTTTGTGGTGGGTTTTGGAGAGCTCGCTGTTTCCTCCACAAATGTAACAGGTTAGGGGGGTATGGGTCTAGGTCTGCCTGTCTGAAGTGCTCTGCAGTACCCACTGAAACTTCTCCTGGGACCTGTATGCGCTGTCATGGACCTGAGTATGACTTCTGAGGCTGGCATAGAGGCTGGCTCGACGTATTTTGAAAGATATTTTTGAGGGTGGGAGGGGGTTAGTGACCACTGGGGGAGTAACGGGAGGTCATCTCCGATTCTCTCCGGTGGTCATCTGGTCATTTCAGGCAAAACAGGTCCGGGTGAAAACATCCAAGTGTTTGTCAGGGACGTCCTTGTTTTTTTCGATTATGGGTCAAGGACATCCAAGTGTTAGGCACACCGAAGTCCCGCCTTCGCTACACCTCTGACATGCCCCCTTGAACTTTGGCCGTCCTTGCGACGGAGTGCAGTTGGAGACATCCTAAATTGGGTTCCTGGGAGAAGGGCATCCATCTTCCGATTTATATCGAAAGATGGATGTCATAAGTACATAAGCATAAGTACATAAGCACCGCCATACTGGGAAAGACCAAGGGTCCATCAAGCCCAGCATCCTGTCTCGACAGCGTCCAATCCAGGCTTCAATCTAGCCCAGCACCGGCTTAGTTGATGCAGCCAGAGTTGCACCACTTGATATGCAAACACATATGCAATCCTTTAAATTTTTTTTTTTTTTTTTTAATATTACTGGATTTTCTTCCCTTGCATAAGCACAAGGCAGTACGCATCTTCTCACACAATACTACAGCAGACAGGGAGGAACAAAAAACATTCAAGGTAGCAGAAGTTGTTTCCCTTTTAATGGTCTGGGTGGAAACACATCTCTAGACATCACAGCAAGTCATGTGGCTGGGATCCTGAATATCTCAGCAGGAATTTATTGAATCCTGGAGAGTGGAGTCTCTCAGAAGAGGCCTTTGCAGTGGTTGTTCAGTCTTGAGGATCCCAGATCATGAATCTGATGACAACAGCCCAGAAAGGGAAAGTTCCTCTTTTCTTCAGCTGGCAAAAGCAGAACAAATCGGTAGGAGTGGATGCCTTAGTTCAGTCCTAGCCTCAGTCAGGTCTGCTGTATGTTTTCCCTCCTTGGTTGTGCGAAGAGTAGAGAGACAGTTCGGCCTGGTAGCATTAATAGTTCCAGACTGGTCAAGACGACCATGGTATGTAGATTTGATCAGACTCAAGATGGGTCCTCCCTTGACCCTGAGGTTTCAGGAAGCAGCTGTTTTTGCATGCTCTGATTGTCATGCAGGATGGTGATCACACCTGTCTAATGGTTTGGCTCTTGAAAGATCATGCTTAATGAGAAGAGAGCATTCTCGGAGTTGTGATACGTTGTTGCACTCTAGGATGTCCGTCTCCTCCTTTGGAGTATGCCAGAGTTTGTTGGGTCTTTGAGGATTAGTGTCACCGTAGGAAGATTCTTCCCCTTCGATTCTCAGGTCTGGGGATTTGGGACTTTTTGCAGGACATTTTAGAAAAGAGTTTAGCCCTTGTTTCCTTGTCATCAGCAGCAGATGAATCCATTATGAATGGGTTGTGTCCACCTACCAGCAGGGAGAGATAGAGAACACTGAAAACCATAGTGCCTCTAGGACGGCTAGCTCCATCTGCCTCTCAGTATTTCTCTATCTCCCAGCAGGGTAGGACACAGCGTGTTCAGCTCCTTGAAAATTTATGTCTGGGGAGGCTCCTGTGCTTGGCCAGTTGAGCTGGGGTTTTGTGGCTGGTGGTGCCCACTTTAAAGGCACATAGGTTCGCCCTTTCCTGCCTTACCCATTGTGGATGCAGGCACATAGGTTTGCCCTTTCCCTGCCTTTCCCACTTCCCCCTTGTGGATATAGGCATATAGGTTCGCCCTGTCCCTGCCTTTCCCACCCTCTACTGCCTCCGGAGTACCTCTGTAGCTGTTTGCCTCCAACTTTCCTCACAGCGTAAAAAAAAACACGCTTTTTATGCACTGCTATTCTGAGGCTTTTATTGACATGCAGCGTGAACGTAGCTCGGTGGTCCTTTGAGGTAAGAGCGGTACTCAGCTCCTCCGGGGAGGGTCCGTGGATGGCGTTCTGATCGGGGTGATTTTGGTGCGAAGCCGCCATTTTGTATTTTATTCCGATGTTTTTCGGCGATGGCCGCTGAGGGAGTTAAGCGCTGTTCCGGTTGTGGCAAGCGCAGATCAGCAGCGGGGCTCTGTAAAACGTGCTGTATAGATGGTGGAGCCAGTACGAGCATGACAAGCGATGAGTCTTCCCGCTCAATGGAGCTGGCAGCGGGCGCCATCTTGGCCGCATGGCTCGACCCCCGCGATTGCGGAGGAGTCTGTGGATGGTGCGGAGTCCCTCGTTGAGGTTGCACTGCGCATGGAGTCGGCCTTGTCATTTTTAGCTGACGCCCTCTATGATCTGGTCAGAGCTTCGGCCAAACAGATGTCTGTGGCGGTGTCCGCCCGCCGCCTTCTATGGGTACAGCATTGGGAAGCTGACATGGCCTCTAAGCAACGGCTGGTGAAGTTGCCTTTCGGGGACTTCTGTTATTTGGAGAAAAGTTGGAGAGGATTGTTAAAGACGTGGGGAATGCTAAACCCCAGCGGTTACCTGAGGATAGGCCGCGGCCTTCTTCCAAGGATCAGGTGGTTCCCTCCTCCTTTAGACCTCGCTTCCATGAAGTTAGAAGGTATCACACGGGGTGCTCTGCTGGGTTTACTCAACGTGCCCGTTTTCAGCAGAGGAACTCCTTTCGCTCGGACAAGCGATCCGCAGCGGCCGGTGCTAGGCCTGGAGTTCATGGGCGACCCTCTCAATGATGGTGCGCTGGTCCACTCCTCCTTTACAGCTGTAGGAGGACGCCTTTCCCTCTTTCTACAGGAGTGGACCAAGATTACCTCGGATCAGTGGGTCCTGGACCTGATCAGAGAAGGTTACCGACTGGAATTCAATACCCCGGTGAGAGACGTGTTTTTGGAGTCCCGATGCGGTACTGCCATCAAACGGGCGGCGGTAGAGGAGACCCTACAAGCCTTGTTGCACCTTGGGGCGGTGATCTCTATGCCTCCCGCTGAACACGACTGCGGTCGTTACTCCATTTACTTTGTGGTGCCGCGAAAAGGCGGGTCTTTTCGGCCCATTCTCGAAGGAAGTCAACAAGTCTCTGAGAGTGCGGCATTTTCACATGGAAACCCTGCGCTCCGTCATTGCGGTGGTACAGCCAGGAGAGTTCCTCACGTCTCTGGACCTAAAAGAAGCTTACTTGCACATACCTATTTGGCCCCCGCACCAACGGTTCCTCCGATTTGCGGTGTTGGGAAGACATTTCCAGTTTCGGGCCTTGCCTTTTGGCCTCGCCACAGCTCTCCAAACTTTTTCAAAGGTAATGGTGGCAGTAGCTGCTTTTCTCAGGCAAGAGGGTATCCGGGTTCACCCGTACCTAGACGACTGGCTCATCAGAGCGGACTCGACAAAAGAGAGTCATCATGTCACAGCCAGAGTGGTCTTAGTACTGCAATCTCTGGGCTGGGTCGTCAATATACCCAAAAGTCACCTGACCCCCTCTCAATCTCTAGAATATTTGGGGGTCCGGTTCGACACGGCCTCGAGGTTTGTTTATCTACCCGACCAAAAGTGGTGCAAGCTTCAGAATCAGGTCCGTCTGCTCCTGAGGATGCCTTGCCCGCGAGCTTGGGACAATGTCCAGCTGTTGGGGTCGATGACGGCCACCTTAGAAGTGGTGCCATGGGCGAGAGCGCGCATATGAGACCTCTGCAGATTGCCCTGCTTCAGCGATGGCCTCCAATGTCCCAAGATTATCAACGCAGACTCACATGGCTCCCTGCGGCCCGACTCAGTATGGAGTGGTGGCTCTCAGACAGCATGCTGCGGCGAGGAATGCTGCTAGCGCTTCCCAATTGGTGCCTGGCAGTAACGGATGCCAGCCTGAAGGGCTGGGGAGCACATTGCCAGGGAAGCTATGCCCAGGGTCTATGGACACCCGAGGAAACAGGGTGGTCCATCAATCGCTTAGAACTGAGAGCGATATTTCAGACGCTTCTGGCCTTTCACAAAACCCTGGAGGGACTGGCTGTTCTGTCGGACAACACGACAGCAGTGGCCTACATAAATTGACAAGTGGCACTCAGTGCAGAGCACTGGCCGTGGAGGCCGCTCTAATTTGCCACTGGGCTGAGCTACATCTGCAGCTTCTGTCAGCAGCTCACATAGCAGGTCAGAGCAACGTGCAAGCCGATTTTCTAAGCAGGCATCAAAATCGACCCAGCGGAGTGGGAACTGGCAGACGAAGTGTTCCTTCAGATCTGTGCCAAATGGGGAAAGCCCGTAATGGATCTTATGGCGTCAAGCACAAATGCTAAAGTCCCGTCCTTTTTCAGCAGATGGAGAGATCCTCGCTCGGTGGGGTTGGATGCCTTGGCTCAACCCTGGCCTCGGGGCCTCCTGTATGTGTTCCCTCCTTGGCCCTTAATAGGGCGGCTCCTCCCGTGAATTCGGCTACATCAAGGAGTGGTGATTCTCATCGCCCCGGATTGGCCTAGGTGGCCGTGGTATGCGGACCTCCAACGGATGCTGGTGGAGGCTCCCCTTCCTTTGCCTCTGGTTCCGAACCTGTTGACGCAGGGCCCGGTGACCATGGAGGATCCATGCCGTTTTGGTCTTACGGCATGGCTATTGAGAGGGCGCAATTGAGAGACAAGGGCTATTCTAACAAGGTCATCTCCACTCTCTTGCAGGCCCGCAAGCGTTCCACTTCCGTTGCCTGTGCTCGGATCTGGCGCCAGTTTGAGGCTTGGTGTGCTTCTAAAGCGATCACACCCATGCGGGCTTCTGTCTCGCCGATACTTGACTTTCTGCAGGATGGTTTACAAAAAGGCTTTGCCTTTAATTCCCTGCGTGTTCAAGTGGCAGCATTGTCATGCTTTCGGGGGAAGGTCGCTGGCCTCTCCCTGGCTTCACATCCGGACATTGCACGGTTTCTGAGAGGGGTGCTTGGTCTCCGTCCTCCTGTGCGGGCCCCTTGCCTTGCCTGGCCTGGAACCTGGGGCTAGTATTAAAGGCTCTTCAGTGTTCGCCCTTCGAGCCGCTGAAGCAAGCTTCGGAGAAGGATGTGACTGTAGAGACGGTCTTTTTGGTGGCCATTGCATCGGCGAGATGGGTATCTGAGCTCCAGGCGCTGTCCTGTCGAGACCCTTTTCTGCAATTCTCAGAGTCCGGAGTAACGGTACGTACTGTGCCTTCCTTCATGCCTAAGGTGGTTTCAGCGTTTCACCTAAACCAGCCTATCTATTTGCCCTCCTTTACTAGGGAGGAGTTTCTAGAATCCTTTGGGCAGTTGCACCTCCTGAATGTGCACCGGGCTCTGTTGCAGTATCTGCAGATGTCAAATGCTTTCAGGACCTCTGATCACCTTTTTGTATTGTTGTCAGGTCCTCGCAGAGGGTCTCCAGTGTATAAAGCCACTATAGCCCGTTGGCTTAAGGAAGCCATTTTTTCTGCATATCTGCTCTCTGGCCAGCCTCAGCCTGACACCTTTAAGGCTCATTCCACAAGAGCGATTTCCTCCTCTTGGGCTGAAACTGGAGCACTCTCTCTTCAAGAGATATGTAGTACAGCAACTTGGGCTTCTAAGCTTTCTTTTGCTCGACATTACAGGCTGGATGTGGCTGCCAGGAGGGAAGCGCTTTTTGGAGCACAAGTGCTGGTGCGTGGTGTGGCTTGTTCCCGCCCTATCTAGGGATTTCTTTGATACACCCCATTCGTAATGGATTCATCTGCTGCTGATGACAAGGAAGGGAAAATTAGGTTCTTACCTTGGTAATTTTCTTTTCTTTAGTTACAGCAGATGAATCCATGACCCTTCCCTGATTGACTCTGTTTTGTGTTCAATTTTTCCTGCAGACATGTTCCCTCATTGGGAGAAGTTGGAAAACAGTCTTCAGGATTCTGTTCTTCTACAGGATGTTGAGTTCGTCCGTCCTTTGTGTAATTGCTCCTGTTCTGGGGCGTTCGTTCGCTGTGAGGAAAGTTCATGTTATGCTACTTTGCGGTTTAACACTGCTTTGGAAGCTTCAAAATACTGAGAGGCAGATGGAGCAAGCCGTCCTAGAGGCACTATGGTTTTCAGTGTTCTCTATCTCCCCCTGCTGGTAGGTGGACACAACCCATTCGTAATGGATTCATCTGCTGTGACTAAAGGAAAGAAAATTACCAAGGTAAGAACCTAATTTTCCCATTCTTGAAGGTGCAGTTGGTCACCCTGTGCTGCTTCATAGGTCTGGTGAAAGGAAGACCCTTGTGTTTTAATCTGCGCATGTTTCCTTAGAGCAGTTAAGCTTATTAATACTCCTCATTGGGTTATTGTCCCTCCTTGGGGTTAATTTTGGTGCTTTCTGTCTTAGTTCAGGCTCCCTTTGAACCTCTAGGCTCTGCTGTGTTCAAGGTTGTTTCTATCAAGATGGTATTTCTGTTGTATCCATTCATCGCACAGGATTTTGGAGCTCCTATCCCGTTACCTGGTTTTGAGGTCACTAAACATGACAAGGACTCAAGATGTCTTCATTGTTTAGATCTAGATCATGTGCTGTGAATATACCCCTGTCGCACGCAAGAGATCATAAAGTCTGACTGTTTATTTGTTCTCTTTTGGGGACCTTGTAAAGTTGAAGTTGCCACCAACGCAACTATAGCTCATTGGATTAAAGAGGTGATTTGCGTCTACATACATTTTGAAAGGCTGTCCAGTTCAGGTGTTTTGAAGGTTCTCTACTAGAAGTCAGTCTTTTTCTTGGGCAGAATATTCTCTGATTCCACCTATTGAGATTTGTAAAGTGGTGACTCGAGCATCCTTTCATTCTTTCAGAAAGCATTACTGTCTTTTGATATTCAAGCTATGAAGGATGCAGCCTTGGGAGCCAGAGTTTTAGCAACTGGGCTGTTGTCTTCCCACCCTACTTAGTTACTGCTTTTGTACGTCCCAAACATCTGGAGTGGTCTGATGGGACAATACTGCATTCCTTACCTCCTCTCTCACTTCTCTCCCTCTGTCTCTCCCCACCAACTACCTCGCCCTTACTGTGTCTGTTTATTACTAGATTGATGTGTCCTTTTATACTGCTGTTAGCCTTTTTGAACTAATGTAAGCCACATTGAGCCTGCCCATGGGCGGGAAAGTGTGGGATATAAATGCCTAAATAAATAAATAAATAAATAAGGAAGGATAAATAATTTACCTGCTAGGTTTCTTTTCTTGAGCCCTCCAGATCAGTCCAGAACCCTTCCTGGTTATGTATATATACTTGTATATATATACAGAGTCTCGATTATCTGACGTAACTGGGACCAGCCCATTGTTGGATAAGTGGAAAGTCAGATAATATGGTAAACAATGGTAACCCCTAACACAATGCACGGAAAGCATACTTTATGCATCAAGAACAGGCATAGAGTATCTTTAATTTAAAAATATTGTTTTATTAACACTAATCAGCAATGAAAAAATGACAAAAAATTTGTACAGTAGGCAGTTTGATTACAAATACAGAGCAGTATACACAGCACTGCAATTGTATAACAGGCAATGTGAACAGAAATAATGTACAGGTACAGGACCGTGCAAGGGAATCCATATTTATCAACTGCATATACAGTACAGAAATACAGAACCAAGCAGAACCCCTTTTCTCAAGATCACTGTGTTGTCTTCTCCACTCAAAACCAGTGTGAAGCAGAAATCAAGGCAGCAGAACTAAAACTGGAAAGCCTTCAGATCTGAGAGTAAGAATAAAGAAAGTGCTGTAAATGTAAATGAACAAACAGGAATACAGTAGGTGTGCATACGGTACTGCATAAAACTCATTGTGCACAAGAATCTTACCATGACCCCATTTCTTCAAAAGCACGGCCTCAAATTAAAAATGGATCCGTGGCAGGAAAAACAGGCTCTCTGGGTCACATAGTGCAGTGTGCCAGCTCCAAAAATTTCTGCAAAAGCACTGTCTTGGATCAAAATGGTTGCCTGGCTGGAAAACAGCTTAAAGCATCTTTAATGTTCACTTTCTGCAAAAGTTTCTACTTGGTAGACAAAACAACTTTTTTCCTCTTTCCACTGACCAAACATTGATACCATGTTGTAAGAGCAAGGTCTCAGCTAGAAACTTCAACCATTCCCTTTCTGCAAAAGCAGGGTCCCAGGTCCAAAGATTGCTACCATGCTCTAAAAGCAAGGTCCAAAAATTGCTGTTAACCTGTAAAAGTAAGGTCTCATCTTAAAGGTTTTTCAATGGCTCCCTTGCTGCACAAGCAGGATCCCAGGTCCAAAAATTGCCGCCATGCTGTACTGTTCTATTTATTTATTTGAAACATATCTAAACTACACTGTCCATTAGTCCTAGGTGGTGTACATCAGGATCATACACAATAAAAGACACAAAAAGCATAACAGAAAACACAGAAACTACAACAAAGAATTGGAAAATGAAACTCCCCTTACCATGACTAGAAACTTGGTCTCAGCTTAAAAGTTTTTCAGCGGTTCCCTCGCTGCACAATTGGGGTTCCTTGTGTAGAACCATGGTTTAAAAAAAAAAAATGCATGAAAGCATGGTCTGAAATAAAAAAAAAACAATTCACTCACTGCAGAAGTGGGGTCCTAGATCCAGAAATTCATGTGTAGAATAATGGGCTCAAATCACAAATATGAAGAGAACCCACACGCTTCTTAATTCGCATGAGGGGTGCATGAAGGAATATCAGCTGCACTGCCAGGTTCCCTTGCAGAGAAGCATGATCTTGGATAAAAAAACATGGCTTCTTTGTAACGTGTGAGGTCAGAAAACAGGAAGAGAAGCCATGAACTTCTTAATGGCAACACAATAATGTCACGGGGTGGGTGACAGGACATGCTGGATGGTTAGATTAGCGGAGGTCGGATAATCAAGACTGTACTGTACTCTGATCTTCCCTTTGTATCACAAAAGTCCAGTAGACTCTTGCTTAGGTTCTGTTCCAGCTGTTTAGCATGTTGAAATAATCGTTTTAATAAGTTATGGATAAATGCAATCATTCATTAATTCTAAGATTTGTTCCTTATCTGTTGAAGAGTTCTCTTAGTTCCTTGAGAGTGATTTTGTGATAAGTTCTTTCTGCTTTGTTATAAAAAATACTGGTTAATCAGGGGGGCTGCACAGGGTTCTAAATTGATGACGACATAGCTCATGACTTCAGTCTCCACCTGCTGGCAGAGGAGCATAACTCAAGCGTCTGGAGGGACTCAAGGAAAGAAAATTAGCAGGTAAGACCTAATTTCTCCTTCTTGGATATATTCTAGAACAGGCTGTGCATTGGCAGATCCTATTCTAAAGTATTAGCAGCACTTGACATGCCTTATTGAACAGCTCAATTCCAATTTGGACATTATATTTAAAATGTGCCTCCACAGGTAGCAACTTAGTAGTTGACAGCAATAAAGACCAGTTGACCCATATAGTCTGTCTAGCTATGTGCTCTTACACTGTTAAGAATGTATTCCAATTGCTAGCCAGTGCAAGGCTGCTTATAGGATCTCTTTCCTTATCCAAGACTGTTCTTGTTGCCTTTCTCTTAGATTCTCTGCCGTTCTTGGTAGATGAGCAATACGTTTGTATAGTGCTATTGGTGTACACAGCACTATGCAAGTTCTTATATTCTCAGGGAAGGGGCCTTTGTCATTTTCCACAATTTTGTGTCATGTTTATATCTGTTTGTTAAAAAAAAAAAATTGTAGTGAACAGGCAGCAAGATCCCAGTAGGAGAAAACAGTTGTACAATTCCCTGTGAACATGAATAAGATAGAGTTAAAGGTATGTTTTGAAGGGATAATATATTTAATCTTGACAAGTACATTAGAGTTTGTTGTAAAGACAATTGAGGAGAAGATAATGCAGAGCACGAGCTTGTGACTTTAGAATTAGACTTCCAAGAGGCTCTGTCAATGAATTTAATGCTTGGTGGTTATATCTGGGCTTTTTGCTTGAAATATGTAACCTTGGAGAGATCAGGACCTTGCAGCTGTATAATTCATTAGGCTTTAGAGAAGGAAAAAGAGGTGTCACTTTCCCTGTTATAGAATTGTGCAGTGCTGAGATCTGTTACATTGATTCTTCCCACTCAGACGCCCCTGTGCATTTCTCCTTCCTGCAGCGGGAGACGTTGCTACGGCAGCTGGAGACAAATCAGTTGGATATTGACGCAACACTGGAGGAGCTCTCTGTGCAGCAGGAGACTGAGGACCAAAACTACGAACTGTACGTCATTAATTTCAGTCTTATTCTGTTAGTGCTGGCCCGCTGAACCAGTGCATGGGTTTCATTTCTTGGTGCCTGATATACTAAGATACTTTCACTTAGGCACAAATTGGGAAAATCTTAGCACATTTGGCCCTTTGAGGATGAGAATAACCTTATTTAGGCTATCCAAAGAACGTCCTTTGTTTTCACCACTCATCCCTTTCCCCATGGAAGTTTCTTTACGGACAGCTAATAAAGGTTTGAATTAAAGCAGAGATGGAACCAAGTGTGAAAGTGAATTAACTGCTGCATTATTATTAAAGCTGGTCCAGGAGAATTTCAGGTTAGGTTTCTGTTCTGTAGCATATGTGACCATCTCTGGGGAAAAGGTTACCAGAAAGAAAAAAAAAAAAAAGGTTTTAGTGATTTCTGTTAATGCAGACAGTTTGTAATATAACACTCCAAACCCCATCCTTTTATGTGAAAAAATAAAAAGCTAACAGAAGTTCAAGCATGTAATTTCTGTAGATTGTTATGGACCCATGACATGAAAAATCGGAGGAGTGGCCTAGTGGTTATAGCACCGGTCTTGCAATCCAGAGGTGGCCGGTTGAAATCCCGCTACTGCTCCTTGTGATCTTGGGCAAGGCACTCAACCCTCCATTGCCTCAGGTACAAACTTAGATTGTGAGCCCTCCTGGGACAGAGAAATATCCAGTGTACCTGAATGTAACTCACCTTGAGCTACTACTGAAAAAGGTGTGAGCAAAATCTAAAAAAATAATAAATTCTCAACTTCCTTGTCATCAAGCAGATGAAGCCATTACGTATGGGTTGTGTCCATCAACCAGCAGGGGGAGATAGAGAGCACTCAACTTTCCACAGTGCCTCATGGCCAGCTAGCTCCACTGCCTCTTCAGTATTCTCTATCTCCCCAAGCAGGGTGGCTGCAGCTTCTTCGAGCTCCATCAGAAATCTGCCTGGGGGTGGCTCCTGGCTTGCCAGTTGTTAGCCGGGGTGTTAGAGGCTATAGCAGCTTCACTTTGAAGGCACATAGGTCAGCCCTTTCCCTGCCTTACCCATGCCCCCGTGGATGTGGACATATTAGCTTGCTTTGCCCTGTCCTTTCCCACTCAGTGGATGCAGGCACATTGGTTCGCCTTTCCCTGCCTTTCCCACTTATCTGAGCCTCCGGAGTGTTTTTATTTACCTCTTTTGCCTCTGCTTTCCTCACAGCGTTAAAAATAAATAAGTAATTAAAGTCGCATTGCGCTTTAGTGCAGCGATCTTGGAAAAGAGGTTTTTTTTTCCTTGAGATTCTTCTGCAGGACCGGAGCTGTGATACTCGGTCTAGTGAGATAAGAGTGTTTTCTGACTCCTCCGGGGTGGGCCCGCGATCGGAACGTTTTTTGGCATGAACCGCCATTTTTGAATTTTACCACTGTTTTCGGCGATGGCTGCGGAGACTGTAAAGCGCTGTTCTAAATGTGGCAAGAGCAAATCAGCAGCGGGGCTCTGTAATTCGTGCTGTACAGACGGTAGAGCCGGCCCGAGCATGGCGAGCGGCGATCTTTTGCACTCTGAGTTGGCAGGGGACGCCATTTTGGATTTTCCACATGGCGAGGCCTCTGTTGCGACGGAGAGCCCTGAATCCGGGGGGGGGGGGGGGGGGGGGGGGCCCTCTGAGTGAGGCTAATAATAGAGCTGATAGCCCTGGGCAGGATCTGGGCGGTCAGGGAGCGGTTTTCTCCCCTGATTTTGTTTTAATGCTGCATAGGGCGTACATGCTTAAAAGAGCTCTTCCACAGGGATCTTCTGACCCTCTGCCTGCCACCCCGGTGGATCCTGGCCTTTGGAGTTGGCTTTGCCTGTTTCTTATCCTCCTGATAAATGCAGAAGGGCTAATTCCCCTTCTGAGTGTGGCGCACCCCCGTGGTCGGGCTATGAGGATTCTGAGGGGTCTGGCAGAACTTCTTGGGCTGAGGAGCCAGAGTCGGGTGCAGAATTGCCACAGGAGCTTGATGATTTGTCTGCAGTGAGGATTTTCCACCGCGAGGAGCTGCCAGCTCTTATTTCAGATGCCTTACAAGCCCTCTTGATTGAAGATCCTGGGAGTGGCACAGCCTCCTCTGTTAATCCAAGGATGGCTAGTACCAGAAAGCCTGCTCGAGCCTTTCCTTTGCATGACTCCATCCAAGAGCTTATTTCGGCTCAATGGGCTGACCCTTAGAGGAAGGCTTCGGCCTATCTTCGGGCAAGCGCTGAGGTTTGGAATCCCCCAGGCCTTTAACAATGTTTTCCAGCTCCTCACCAAACAGGAGAAGGCCTTGAAGGGGCAACTTCACCAACCTTTGCTTAGAGGCCATGTCCGCCGCCCAATGTCGTAGCCAAAAAGTGCGGTGAGCCACCACTGCTACAGCCATTTGTTTAGCTGAAGCTCTGACCATATCATAAAGGGCGTCAGCCAAAAAGGACAAGGCCGACTCCATCCGCTAAGCCACTTCAGATAAGGTCTCCGCTCCATCACCGGGCTGTTCCACTGCCCGCTGTAACCAAGCCAGGCAGGCTCTAGCAGCATAACAACTGCATGCAGACGCCCGAACAGTGAGACCTGCCAAATCAAAGGACCGCTTCAGAGCTGAATCAAGCCTGCGGTCTTGAATATCCTTCAGGGCAACACCTCCTTCAACAGGGAGGGTAGTTCTCTTTGTCACAGCTGTGACCAGGGCATCCACTTTAGGCATTGCAAAGCGAGCCAAATGTTCCTCACTCAGAGGGTATAATTGCCCCATAGCCCTGGCAACCTTCAAAGGTCCGTCGGGGTCAGCCCATTGAGCCGAAATAAGCTCTTGGATGGAGTCATGCAAAGGAAAGGCTCGAGCAGGCTTTCTGGTACTAGCCACTGGGCCGAGCTGCATCTACAGTCCCTGTCAGCAGCTCACATTGCAGGTCAGAGCAACGTGCAAGCCGACTATCTAAACAGGCATCAGATCGATCCAGTGGAGTGGGAACTAGCAGACGATGTATTCCTGCAGATATGTGCCAAATGGGGCAAGCCAGTGATGGATCTTATGGCGACCAGTTCCAATGCCAAAGTCCCATGCTTCTTCAGCAGGCGGAGGGATCCTCGCTCTGCCGGGTTGGATGCCTTGGCTCAATCCTGGCCCTGGGGCTTGCTGTATGTCTTCCCTCCGTGGCCCTTGATAGGGCGAGTGCTCCTGCGGATTCGGCTGCATCCAGGAGAAGTGGTGCTCATCGCCCTGGATTGGCCCAGGAGGCCTTGGTATGCGGACCTCCGACAGATGCTGTTGGAGGCTTCCTTTCCATTACCTCTGGTTCCGCACCTGTTGTCACAGGGTCCGGTGGCCATGGAGGACGCCTGCCGCTTTGGTCTTATGGCATGGCGATTGAGAGGGCGCAATTGAGAGATAAAGGCTACTCAAATAAGGTAATTTCCACTCTCCTGCAGGCCCGTAAGCGCTCCACTTCCGTGGCTTATGCCAGGATTTGGCTCCAGTTTGAAGTCTGGTGTGTTTCAAGAGCGCTTTCTCCATTGCGGGCTCCTGTCTTTTTGCAGGATGGTGTACACAAAGGGTGCAAGTGGCAGCATTGGCCTCCCTGCGTGGCAAGGTTGCAGGCGTGTCCTTAGCTGCTCATCCAGATGTGGCACGGTTTCTTAGAGGGGTGCTTCGGCTCCGTCCTCCCGTGTGGGCACCTTGTCCAGCTTGGAACCTGGAGTTAGTATTGAAGGCCCTTCAGGGTGCTCCCTTTGAACCGCTTTGGCGTGCTTCAGAGAAAGATTTGACACTGAAGGCCGTCTTTTTAGTGGCCATTACCTCGGCGAGACGGGTGTCAGAGCTCCAGGCGCTGTCCTGTAGAGACCCTTTTCTGCAATTCTCAGAGTCAGGGGTCACGGTTCGGACCGTGCCTTCTTTTATGCCTAAGGTGGTTTCAGCGTTTCACCTAAACCAGCCTGTTTTTCTTCCCTCCTTTGTTGAGGAGGAGTTTCCAGATTCATTTGGGCAGTTGCACCTTTTGGATGTGCGCAGGACTCTGTTGCAGTATCTGCGAATTACAAATTCTTTCAGGACCTCTGATCATCTTTTTGTGCTGTTTGCAGGTCCTCGCAGAGGGTCTTCGGCGTCTCAAGCCACTATTGCCCGTTGGCTCAAAGAAGCTATCTTTTCAGCATATCTGCTGTCTGGCCGGACTCTGCCTAAAGCCTTTAAGGCACATTCCACAAGAGCGATTTCCTCTTCCTGGGCGGAAACTGGAGCACTGTCTCTTCATGAAATTTGCAGTGCTGCAACATGGGCTTCTAAGCTCTCTTTCGCCCGACATTATGGATGTGGCTGCCAGGAGGGATGCGCGCGTTTTGGAGCACAGGTTCTAGCGCGTGGTGTGGCTTGTTTCCACCCTGTTTAGGGATTGCTTTGTTACATCCCATACATAATGGCTTCATCTGCTTGATGACAAGGAAGGGAAAATTAGGTTCTTACCTTGGTAATTTTCTTTCCTTTAGTCATAGCAGATGAAGCCATGAGCCCTCCCTGTATGATTGCCTGTATTGCAGTGATTCTGATTTTAGGTGCTGTTCTTGTTTCCTGAAGTTATATTCCTTCCTTGGGGAGTCGGAAAACAGTCTTCAGGATTCTTGTTACAGTTATAGGAGGATGAATTCATTCCCTCCAGTTCATGTTTTGGGAGGATGAGTTTATTCACTCCAGGAGGATGCAAGTATTCCCTCCGTTTATACAAAGTGGAGGACGAGTTTATTCCCTCCAGGAGGATGAGTTCATTCCCTCCTTTTTTGAGTTTATGCCCTTGTTAAGGGGCCTTCGTTCGCTGTGAGGAAAGTTCATGTTATTCCCATTGCGGTTTGCCATACTGCTTTGGAAGCTTCAAATACTGAAGAGGCAGTGGAGCTAGCTGGCCATGAGGCACTGTGAAAATTTGAGTGCTCTCTATCTCCCCCTGCTGGTTGATGGACACAACCCATACGTAATGGCTTCATCTGCTGTGACTAAAGGAAAGAAAATTACCAAGGTAAGAACCTAATTTTCCCATTTTGGATCCGCTACTTTAGTCACCTTTTCCCAGAGAGGTTAATATTTAGGGGGACTTTTCTGGTAACTGTCATATTAAAGACAGCCCTTAAAAATGAAAAATTGCTATACTGGCAGTATTTTTTGTGTAGCTTTATTTTTATAGAGATTTTGTTTTCAGCAAGTACATCATACGTGGTCTCATTATTTACTATGGAATGTACTTAGTTATTAGGATTTATTCTCCTTTTACACAGTTTTCCCTCTTTCTGCAGGGTAATAAATCACCACCTTGCAACTTTTCAGGAGATTAAAGAAGAAGCATTTTGTTACCTGTTACAAGTTCCCTTTTTAACATACTGGGGAAACGCATCAGTGGAGACTGATTAACAGTTTGAACCCATAGGATGTGGTACAAAGAAATGCCCCTAGGAATTTGCTTTGCTTCATGTTGAGGTGTCTGTGCCACAGATGATTTATGCATAGCTGTATAGATAGAAAGTCCAGTATAAGGACACCTACACCACTGCGAAGATGTTCTGTGTGTTTGCTCTTACTAAGCAATTTGTCTTTGATCAATATTGATTTTGAGGTTTTGGGTTCAAGAAGTATACTGGTATAGTGGAGTCTTCTGTGTGTATTTTTAATACAGTGCGTAGAAAGTGAGATCTATCGGATGTGACAGATCAGTCTAAAACATCTTGTATAATTAAAGTTCATGTACTGGAGGTACCAGTTTACATGGTCTGTAGGAAAAGTATGTTTAATGGCACTTTAAAAATATATGGAAACAGGGTTAGAGATGTATACCATCTTGCTCACACATCTGTCGCAGCACTCATGCTGTTTGAGATGGTGATCAACATTTAATGGCACTGCAAAAACACAATGAGTAATGTCAGCTTTACTCAAGTAGAAACTATACTGCTTGATCAGGTGAAGAAACCAGACTTAGTAGAGAGGAGAAGAGCATGATTATGGAGGGAAAGGAAAACTGTTCCCTTTTTGGTGGACAGTTTTTATTTTTCATATGATTGATGTAGGTACATCAACTAGAACTATACATTTAGTTTGTTGAACCAATTACATAAGGATTTGCAGAGTATATTGCTATGAATCCTTCCAGTTTTTGATTGAGCATTTTCATGGTTAGGTAATTAGATCCCCATTTGAAAATTGCCCAGGCACTGAATGGCTAAATATAACCATGTAGTTTAATGAAACAGCATAACCTCTTCAGGTGTGAAAACTGTTTACATACATTGAAGTATCATATATATGTCCAGTTTCTCCACCTAATCTCATTGCAGAAATAGCAGAATTAAAGTTTGAGCGTACTTAAGTATATGGATACTGGTTATAGTTTAATATTCCTTCTCTTACTGCCTTTGATATATTGGTTGGCTCTTGCAGGAAAAACACTTGTTTTCAAGTCCCCATCCCTTCCCCTTGGCTATTCATGGTTGCCTTCCTCTTGCCCTGGCAATGATCATCTCTGAGGACAAGCAGGCCATCAAATTCTCATATGTGGGTGACGTCATCCGACGGAGCCTGGTGCAAACACCGACTAGCATGTTCAAGAATTTTCTAGGAGCGTCCCACCGTGCATGCACTGGTGCCTTGTCACCCGACACGCATGCTCAGGCCCCTCAGTCTTCATTATTCCACAGAGCTGGGAGGATGCATCACTGTGTTCTCCTCTTGACGTGTATTTTTCTCATCTTTCACAGTGGCTTCCCGTGCAGTTCTTTTGGCCTTCCATATATTTTTTAGGTATTTCAAAGCTGTTCACAAAAAGAATAATATCTCATTCAGATATGATATACAATTTAAGTTAATTCGTTCACGAACAGTTACGATTTTAAAGTTTTACGGAAAAAAAAATATAATCAGATATCAACCATAATTAACACTGGTAAGCCATTCCAGATTATTGGACCCTGAAATACAAAAGAATGTTCCCAGACAGACTTCAACTTCATTTTCTTCATAGATAGAATATCAAGAGTGTAGAATATGAGCACAGCCATGAGCCTTAAGATCAGGGCCAAAAAGAGTTAAAGGTTAACTAACCTGTGTGACTTTGAAACTTATGAGATGCTGAGACACCCTTTATTCTGGGAAATGGAAAGTACCAAAAAGGTACAGGTATTTCAGAGAAAAGAGAAGTCATAAAAACCTCATAAACAAGATGACGTGATTTAACAACCTAAGGGGAATAATGTAAGGGAAATGGATCCTGGGAAAAAGAGAACTGTATGGACCTGTGGAAAGTACCTTGTAACAGTGAGAAATACCTTACACACTGCCTCATCCTCTCATCTCAACACAATAAGTACAAACCCACAGCCATAAACACCCCAGACCACACCCTCCCTATTTCAGACAGTCTAAAAATACTCAGCGTCACAATCGACCACAACCTTACTCTTGAGAGCCAAGTGAACTCCACAACAAAGAAAATGTTCCACTCAGTGTGGAAACTTAAACACGTAAAACCTTTCTTCCCGAGGGAAATATTTCGTAAACTAATACAATCAAAGGTTCTAAGCCATGCAGACTACTGCAACGGAATCTATGTGGGGTGTAAAGAACAACTCACAAAGAAACTCCAGACCGCCCAAAACAAAGCAGCCAGGCTGATATTTGGTAAAACACGATTCGAAAGTGCTAAACCCTTCCGAGAAAAACTGCATTGGCTCTCAATCAAAGAACTTATTATCTTCAAAATCTGCACCGTGGTCCACAAAATTATCTATGGCGAATCCCAGGATACATGACAGACCTTATAGATCTACCAACCAGAAACAGAACCGGATCATCAAGAACATACCTAAACCTCCACTACTAATTGCACAGGATTCAAATACAAAACAACCTATGCATCCAGCTTCTCCTATATAAGCACACAACTACAGAACGCACTGCCAAAAGCTGTGAACACAATCTATGACCATCTAACCTCCAGGAAATCACTAAAGACCAACCTGTTCAAAAAGGCTTACCCTACCGACCCAACATAAATCTCTACACCCGGCAACACAGCAAAACTAATGATCGTACTGGACAATATACAAACTTCCCTCTCTTCGACCCCCATGGTGCCTGAAACACACCTACCTTATTCGACCACAACATAAGTATTTGTTTCTCTACCGGACTTGGCGAACGCCTTTACGGTACTATGTAAGCCACATTGAGCCTGCAAATAGGTGGGATACAAATGTAACAAATAAAATGTAATGTGTTAGCTTGTCAATTTAGTATATAAGCAGCTTGATCAGAGCATTACTTTGGAGAGGCAGTCTCAGATAGTACATATGTATAGCAGAGCCGTCCTCCCATGAGAAAATGATTTATTATTTATTTATTTTACTGCTTTTATACCCCACAATTTCCCACCACTGGCAGGCTCAATGTGGCTTACAACATTTATTAAAAATAGTTGAGTACAATAGACGGAAAAGGGATAGGGTGGAGGACAAGGATAAAGAAATGGGTCAGTCCATAAGGGCCGTGCCCCGAGGTCAGTGTGGCTGGACAGGTGCGTTGGGGTACGCTTGCTCAAATAGGTAGGTCTTGAGTGACTTCCTGAAAGTCAGATGATCCTGAATCGTTTTCACTGATTTAGGCAGCGCATTCCATAAGTGTGTACTGACGTAGGAAAAGGTGGAAGCGTACATGGTTTTATACTTCAGCTTAGAACACGCAGGGTAATGGAGGTTTTAGTAGGAACAGGACGTTCTTAGTGAGTTTCTTGGTGGTAGGTGGATTAGGGCATCCATGTACGCTGGGGCTGTTCCATAGAGAATCTTGTGGACTCGGGTACAGATTTTAAAAGTTATACGCTCTTGGACAGGAAGCCAGTGCAATTTCTCACGAAGTGGACTGGAGCTGGTGAATTTCGAAACTCCATAGATGAGTCTAGCTGCTGTGTTTTGAATGGTTTGTAGCTTCTTTAGGAGAACACCTGTGCACCCTGCATAGATGCCATTGCAGTAATCTAGGCGACTCAAGACGAACGATCTGACCAGATTGCAAAAAACTCCCCTCGGGAAATAAGGCTTCACTCGCTTTAGCTTCCAGAGTGAGGAGAACGCTTTCTTGGTGGTTATGATGGTATGACCCAGTAGCGTTAAGTTCCGAACTACAATAACACCTAGTATACATAGGCTTTCAGAGATGGATAAGGTAAAGCCTGGCATGGTTAAGGTAGTGGGCCTAAATTTATTAAAGGGAGAGGCAAGAATCAGGCAGTGAGTTTTTATCGGTGTTAAGTTTTAATTTGAAGGCGCTGGCCCAAGTGAGCATGGTATTTATTCCAAGGTTGATGTCATCAGTAATTTCAGCGAAGCTCGTATGAAATGGGATGTAAATAGTGACATCATCTGCATAGATAAATGGGTGGAGACCTAGTTTACAAAGGGCTGCAGCCAGGGGAATCAGCATTACGTTGAAAAGAGTAGGAGAGAGCGGCGAGCCTTGGGGCACCCCACAGACCTGGTGCCACGGAGAGGATAGCTGTGAGTCAGACTTTACTTGGTAGGTCCTGGTGGTTAAGAAACTGGCTAGCCTGGCTAGAACATTCCCACCGACTCCGAAGTAGTCGAGAAGCCTTAACAGGATGGTGTGGTCTACCATGTCGAAAGCACTTGATAAGTCAAATTGAAGTAAAAGAATGCTCCTCCCTATTGCTATTTCCTGCTTGAAGCTTGATAAAAGCGTGACAAGCACTGTTTCAGTGCTGTGAAGGGCACGAAAGCCTGACTGCGATTCATGGAATATGGAGAACCTGTCCAGATACTTAGTGAGCTGCTTGTTCACCATGCTCTCCATAAGCTTTACAAATAGCAGTATTGACGCAATGGGGCGATAGTTTGTTAGATCAGCACTATTCTTTTTTGGCATCCTTTGGGACTGGGGTGAGTAGTATATTCCCATGAGAGCCAGGGAAGAGCCTGTTGCCTAGCATGAAGTTCAGGTGCTGCGTTAGATCAGCAGTAAAGCAGGCAGGGGCACTTTTTAGTAGATAGTTTGGGCAGACGTCCAGGTAGCAAAACTTACTGGAGAATCGACGGATCTCCTGTGTGACGGATTTGATAGTAAGCGCAGAAAAGTGCAAGAGTGTTCTATCTACTGGGCAGCCCTCTGGATCCGGAGCGAGGCCGTCGATGAACTGTTCTATTCCTGCGCAGTGCTGTGGCAGGGATCCCCGGAGACTAAGTATTTTATCTTTAAAGAATATGGCAAGCTGATCCGCAGATGGGATGACGGTTGATGGGGAGGTGAGTCTTGTGGAATCCAGTAGTTTGTTGACGAAGGAGTAAAGTGTTCTAATGTCCTTGTAATCAGGCCCAATTTTTGTTTTATAGTATAAAGTCTTAGCTTCCATATCATCATGCTGATCAATCCATAGACTGGTGGGTTGTGTCCATCTACCAGCAGGTGGAGATAGAGAGCAATCCTTTTGCCTCCCTATATGTGGTCATGTGCTGCCGGAAACTCCTCAGTATGTTCTCTATCTCAGCAGGTGGTGGTCACACACAGCAGCAGCTCTGGCTAGGTCTCCAAGCCTAATCTTTAGGTTTTGTTGAGTACCTGGGGTTGAGGGTTCTTCTTGAGCAAGTGCAAACCTGGTGGTGCCAGGTCCCTCCTTTTCTCCCCCTCCCGCTGGCTCTGTTAAAAAAAAAAAAAAAAAATTTTGAACGTCCTTTAAGGGCGTTTATTTCAGCGTTTATAACAGCGTTTATTGCAGCTGCTCACTGGGACACCAGTTCGTTACAGCTCGGAGCGAGAAGCAGGTAATTTTTACCTTTTGTAGCGGGCAGGGGGTTCCCCGATCGGTCTCCACGTGGCCTATGACGTCGGAGGGCGAGGGCGGGAAGAATCGCTCCCCGAATCGTGTGTGCGCGTCTAGTGGGGATGCGGGGGTTTCAAAACCTGAGTCGCCTTTTTTGGGCATCAGTTTGGAGGCCGGTCAGTGTCCCTGTTCTTCCTCCAGTGCGATGGTTTTTCCCGCCATAAACGCCCATCCCCCGCTGCTCACCCCCTCCATTTTGGCCGGCCACTCTGCTCGGACGGCTTCTTCTTGGGCCACCCTCGAGGTGGGAGACGTTAATGCTATGATCGCCCTTGATTTGGGCGACGGCAAGAAAGCGGCCAAAGTTAAGCGCCGTTCTTCCCGCGCGGCTCCTCGGAGTTTCGCGCCGGACGCCATTTTTGATGCGCAGCATGTTTCTCCCCCGCTCTTGTGAGCGCCGGTTGAGGGTGCGTCTAGGGCCGTGGCCCAGGCTGCAGAAGTGCACAGTCTGGGGGGTTTCTCCCCTGAGTTCATTTTGCTGCTGCATCAGGCTTTCCTTATGCAAAACGCTGCCCCTGCTCCCTTGTCCTATAAAGGGATTGAGGCCTCCGGAAGCAAACGCCCTCGGGTGGATTTTCAGGCTCTAGAGGACTCTGTCTCCTCGGATGTAGATGAGGGTAGCGTATCTGAGTTCTCCCAACGGTCCTTTGGGGATTCCTTGGAGGAGACGGATTCCCGCTCGGATGGAGCGGATGACCCCTCTGCAGCGCGGATCTTTCGCTCAGAGGATTTGCCCAACCTGTTAGTGCAGGCCATGAGCATTTTGAAGATTTCCTCTCCGGAGGATGTCTCTCCCTCAGCCCCTGCTGGCTCTGCCATTATGCTGGGAATGAAGCGCCCACCTAGAACCTTCCACGTGCATGAGGCCATGCACACCTTGATTTCGGCTCAATGGGATGTCCCAGAAGCGAGCCTGAAAGTGGCTAGGGCTATGTCCCGCCTCTATCCTCTGCCTGAAGGTGAACGGGAGGCCTTTCTTTGGCCTACCGTGGATTCTTTAATCACTGCGGTGACTAAGAAAACGGCGTTGCCGGTGGAAGGTGGCACAGCCCTAAAGGACGCCCAAGACAGAAGATTGGAGGCGGCTTTAAGGTCGTCCTTCGAGGCGGCTGCTTTAAGTTTGCAGGCCTCAGTTTGCGGCTCCTATGTGGCCAGGGCGTGCCTGACGATTCTGCAGCGGGCTTCCCCCTCGGATCCTTCCTTGAGGGCTGATTGGCCGGCCCTGGAATCGGGCTTGGCTTATTTGGCAGACTTGCTGTATGATGTCTTGAGAGCCTTGGCTAAAGGTATGGCTCAGACAGTCTCTGCACGGCGTTGGCTTTGGCTGAAGCATTGGTCTGCTGACCACGCCTCTAAGTCTCGCCTGGCTAAGTTGCCTTTTAAAGGCAAGCTGCTCTTTGGGGTCGAGCTGGACAAAATTGTGACCGATCTCGGCACGTCTAAGGGCAAGAGGTTACCAGAGGTCAGGGCTCGGGCCAGTGGTGCCCGCCCAGGTTCCTCCAAAGGACGGTTTCAGGAAGCCCGTCGGTATCGCCCGGGCAAGTCGGGCTCCTCTGCCCCCTCTTCCTTCAAGAGGAACTTCTCCCTCAAGCAGCATTCCTTTCGCAGAGACCGCCGTCCCGGAGGTGCGTCCTCCGGTCCTCCCCCAGGGTCTCGTACCCAATGATGGGGCCCTGGTCCATGGCCCAGAGCAGATTGGAGGATGCCTGTCCTCGTTTCTGGGCGAGTGGGCCAGGGTAACTTCAGACACTTGGGTGCTGGAAGTCATCAGAGATGGCTACAAGCTAGAGTTCTGCCGACCCTTAAGAGAAGGGTTTGTGCACTCTCCCTGCAAGTCTCCGGTCAAAGCTGTGGCAGTGCAGCAGACTTTGGACAATCTGATCCGCCTGGGTGCGGTTGTTCTGGTGCCAGAAGATCAGCTTGGCAAGGGACGTTACTCCGTTTACTTTGTGGTACCAAAGAAAGGAGGTTCTGTACGGCCTATCCTCGACCTCAAAGGGGTCAATCGGGCCTTGAAAGTTCAGCACTTCCGAATGGAGACTCTCCGCTCTGTGATAGCGGCAGTGAAGGCAGGGGAGTTCCTGGCATCCTTAGACATCAAGGAAGCTTACTTGCATATTCCCATCTGGCCTCCTCATCAACGCTTCCAGTTCAGAGCCCTCCCGTTCGGGTTGGCTACTGCTCCGCGGACCTTCTCCAAAGTAATGGTGGTCATTGCGGCCTTCCTACGAAAGGAAGGAGTACAAATCCATCCTTATCTGGACGACTGGTTGATCCGAGCCCCCTCTTATGCAGAGTGCGGCAAAGCTGTAGACCGGGTGATTGCTCTTTTGAGCTCCCTGGGGTGGATCATCAACTGGGAGAAAAGCCAGCTGCGCCCGACTCAGTCCCTGGAGTATCTGGGAGTTCGATTCGACACCCAAGTGGGCAGAGTGTTCCTGCCAGACAATTGGATTGTCAAGCTTCAGGCTCAGGTGGACCAGTTCCTAGTAGCCTCTCCTCTTCGGGCTTGGGACTATGTGCAGCTGTTGGGCTCTATGACGGCCACGATTGAAGTAGTGCCCTGGGCCAGGGCTCATATGAGACCACTTCAACACTCTCTGCTGCAGCGCTGGACTCCGGTGTCGGAGGATTTTGCTGTGCGCCTTCCCTTGGACCCAGGGGTGCGCAAGGCGCTGAGCTGGTGGCTGAGGACAGACAAGTTGTCCCTAGGAATGCCTCTTTTGACCCCGGAGTGGGTTGTCGTCACGACGGACGCCTCTTTGACGGGCTGGGGAGCCCACTGCTTGGGAAGGACAGTGCAGGGGCTCTGGTCTCCTGCAGAGGCAAAGTGGTCTATCAACCTCCTGGAACTCAGAGCCATTCGGTTGGCGCTTTTGGAGTTTCTCCCGGTACTGGCGGTCAATGCCACGGCTGTGGCCTATGTCAATCGCCAGGGAGGTACCAACGAACCTGGAACAGCTGTTGGCGGCTCACATTGCGGGAGTCATGAATGTCAAGGCGGACTTTCTCAGTCGCCATACCTTGGATCCCGGAGAGTGGCAGCTATCGGCTCAGGCGTTCTTGGACATCACGAAGCGCTGGGGCCAGCCGAGCCTAGATCTGATGGCGTCATCGGCCAATTGCCAAGTGCCGCGCTTTTTCAGCAGAGGACGGGACCCTCGATCTCTGGGAGTAGATGCTCTTCTCCAACAGTGGCCGACACAGGAGCTTCTCTATGTGTTCCCGCCCTGGCCCATGTTGGGCAGGGTGCTAGACCGGGTGGCAAAGCATCCGGGCCGGATAATCCTGGTGGGTCCGGACTGGCCCAGACGTCCCTGGTATGCGGACTTGATCAGGCTCTCAGTGGACGGCCCTCTGCGGCTGCCAGCGGAGCAGGGCCTGTTGCATCAGGGTCCCGTGGTGATGGAGGATCCCTCCCCCTTTGGTCTTACGGCCTGGCTATTGAGCGGCAGCGTCTGAGGAACAAGGGCTTCTCAGACAAGGTCATCGCCACTATGCTGAGAGCGAGGAAGCGCTCTACTTCTACTGCTTATGCCAGGGTTTGGTGTACCTTTGCAGCGTGGTGTGAAGCAGGCTCACTTTCTCCCTTCACTGCTCGAATTTCTTCAGTGTTGGCGTTCCTGCAAGAAGGTCTGGAGAAAGGCCTGTCGCTCAGTTCCCTTAAAGTGCAGGTTGCGGCTCTGGCTTGCTTCAGGGGTCGCCTGAAGGGTGCTTCCCTGGCCTCGCAGCCAGATGTGGTGCACTTTCTCAAGGGAGTTAATCACCTTCGCCCTCCTCTGCGCTCTGTGGTGCCTGCGTGGAATCTCAATCTGGTGCTGAGAGCCTTGCAGAAGCCGCCTTTTGAACCCTTGTCGAGGGCATCTCTGATAGACCTGACGTTGAAAGCAGTCTTTTTGGTGGCTATCACTTCAGCCAGACGAGTTTCCGAGCTCCAGGCGCTATCATGTTGGGAACCCTTCCTGCAGTTCACTGAGGCAGGAGTGTCTATTCGCACGGTGCCTTCCTTCCTGCCCAATATTGTTTCTCGCTTCCATGTGAATCAGCAGCTCTGCCTACCCTCCTTTCGTAGGGAGGACTATCCAGAGGAGTACTCTGCTCTCAAATATCTAGATGTGAGACGAGCCATCATCAGATACTTGGAAGTGACCAATGATTTCCGGAAGTCGGATCATCTGTTTGTGCTGTTCGCAGGTCCTCGTAAGGGTCTGCAGGCATCCAAGCATATAGTGGCACGATGGGTCAAGGAAACCATTGCAGCGGCTTATGTGGCCACGGGGAAGGTGCCGCCTATCCAGCTGAAGGCTCACTCCACTAGAGCACAGGCGGCCTCGATGGCAGAGGCCGGGTCCGTCTCCTTGGAAGAGATTTGCAAGGCGGCAACTTGAGCATCGGCTCATACCTTCTCCAGGCATTACTGCTTGACTGTGGCTGCTCGGGCGGAGGCCCGGTTTGGAGTTTCAGTGTTGCGGTCAGGGATTTCTATGTCCCGCCCTGGGTGAGTACTGCTTCGGTACATCCCACCAGTCTATGGATTGATCAGCATGATGATATGGGAAGGTAAAATTATGTATCATACCTGATAATTTTCTTTCCATTAATCATAGCTGATCAATCCATAGCCCCTCTCAGATATCTGTACTGTTTATATTCTGGTTGCATTTCAGGTTCAAGTTTAGTCTTCAGTTCCTGTTCAGGAGGACTTCGTGTTCAAGTTTTTTCAATTGGATTCTTCAAGAGTTGAGACGAGTTTGTGTTACAGTGAGCTGCTGCATTCCTCTCCCCTCCGTTTTATGGGGCTGGATTTGAGACCTAAATTCTGCCGGCGCTCCCTCCCGCTTCGTGCGGCTGTAGGGCAGCTTTGTACCCCTCCCGCTTCGGCGGTGTTGGGGTCAGTCAGCTCCTCCCGCGGTTGCAGGATAAGCCAGATCCCCCCGCATCGGCGGGTGTGGTGTCCCTCCCCCTCTCTGCGGGGATGAGCTGGACGGATTCCCCTCCCCCACTTGTGTGGGGGTGAGCTGGGTTAATTCCTCTCCCCCGTTTCGGCGGTGGTGAGCTGGGCAGAGTGTCCCTTTCTGGGTGTAATTCTCTAAGTGCTGAGTCCTGCGGATGGAGCTTTGATATCGACATACTGAGGAGTTTCCGGCAGCACATGACCACATATAGGGAGGCAAAAGGATTGCTCTCTATCTCCACCTGCTGGTAGATGGACACAACCCACCAGTCTATGGATTGATCAGCTATGATTAATGGAAAGAAAATTATCAGGTATGATACATAATTTTACCTTTTCTGATGGCATATTTATATGTTCGCTGAACTTTCTTCCATGCAAGAAGGTTAAGGTCATCTCTCCGCTTTTTCCAAGCTCTTTCACAGCACCTTGTAATGACTTTAAGTTCTTTGAGGTCCTTGGAATACCACGGTGGCACTCTGCCGCCTAGACATGCGCGTTTGGACTGGCGCCATTGTGTCCAATACTCCCCTGCAGGCTTCATCCCAACGCAGGAAGAAGTAACATAGTAACATAGTAGATGACGGCAGAAAAAGACCTGCACGGTCCATCCAGTGTGCCCAACAAGACAACTCATGTGTGCTACATTTTGTGTATACCCTACTTTGATTTGTACCTATGCTCTTCTGGGCACAGACCGTATAAGTCTGCCCAGCAGTATCCCCACCTCCCACCACCGGCTCTGGCACAGACCGTATAAGTCTGCCCAGCACTATCCCCGTCTCCCACCACCGGCTCTGGCACAGACCGTATAAGTCTGCCCAGCACTATCCCCGTCTCCCACCACCGGCTCTGGCACAGACCGTATAAGTCTGCCCAGCACTATCCCTGCCTCCCAACCTCCAGTCCCGCCTCCCACCACTGGCTCTGGTATCCAATCTCGGTTAAGCTCCTGAGGATCCATTCCTTCTGAACAGGATTCCTTTATGTTTATCCCACGCATGTTTGAATTCTGTTACCGTTTTCATCTCCACCACCTCCCGCGGGAGGGCATTCCAAGCATCCACCACTCTCTCTGTGAAGAAATACTTCCTGACATTTTTCTTGAGTCTGCCCCCCTTCAATCTCATTTCATGTCCTCTCGTTCTACCGCCTTCGTATCTCCGGAAAAGGTTCGTTTGCGGATTAATACATTTCAAATATTTGAACGTCTGTATCATATCACCCCTGTTTCTCCTTTCCTCCAGGGTATACATGTTCAGGTCAGCAAGTCTCTCCTCATACGTCTTGTTACGCAAATCCCATACCATTCTCGTAGCTTTTTTTTTGCACCGCTTCGATTCTTTTTACATCCTTAGCAAGATAAGGCCTCCAAAACTGAACACAATACTCCAGATGGGGCCTCACCAACGACTTATACAGGGGCATCAACACTCCCTTTCTTCTGCTGGTCACACCTCTCTCTATACAGTCCCAACAACCTTCTAGATACAGCCACCGCCTTGTCACACTGTTTCGTCGCCTTCAAATCCTCAGATACTATCACCCCAAGATCCCTCTCCCCGTCCGTACTTATCAGACTCTCGCCACCTAACACATACGTCTCCCGTGGATTTCTATTCCCTAAGTGCATCACTTTGCATTTCTTGGCATTGAATTTTAATTATATAATTAATAGGGGATATACCTTAACTCCCAGAGCCAAAATTCACAATTTAATTCAAAAAAAGCTCCAGTTTTAATTCAAAAACAACATTTAATTATTTAAAAATATATATACCATTCCAATTGTTTCCTCAAACTTCTTACCCTATGCTGCACTACATAATATGTACAAAAACAGCATTCACATAGAATTACATGCTTATTGGATTCATACAACAATCATAGCACAATGTTCAATCCCTATGAACCAATGATTAGCGCCACGCTTTCCGCGTGACCGCTATATTATAATCAATTGTATTTATCCACTTTCAGTTCAAGATGGGGATCCTTCATTAACTGTTCATGAATTATAAATCCCACTTGTGCAGCATATTGCAGGTATTAAGAAGTTAGTCAACAACTCCTGATGCGGCGTCATGTGGTCTATGCCTGAGGGAGTCTTCAACCGGCGTGCAGCCGAATAGATGAATAGACAACGGTGGTTCCTCCTGAGGAAGATCTAGTGAAATGCGGATCGGCATCGGGGAACCGAGGGGAACCAATTTACACTGAACACTTTATGTGAACACGGAGTTGTTGACTAACTTCTTAATACCTGCAATATGCTGCACAAGTGGGATTTATAATTCATGAACAGTTAATGAAGGATCCCCATCTTGAACTGAAAGTGGATAAATACAATTGATTATAATATAGCGGTCACGCGGAAAGCGTGGCGCTAATCATTGGTTCATAGGGATTGAACATTGTGCTATGATTGTTGTATGAATCCAATAAGCATGTAATTCTATGTGAATGCTGTTTTTGTACATATTATGTAGTGCAGCATAGGGTAAGAAGTTTGAGGAAACAATTGGAATGGTATATATATTTTTAAATAATTAAATGTTGTTTTTGAATTAAAACTGGAGCTTTTTTTGAATTAAATTGAATTTTAATTGCCAGACCTTAGACCATTGTTCTAGCTTCTTCAGATCCTTCTTCATGTTTTCCACTCCCTCCGGGGTGTCCACTCTGTTACTGATCTTAGTATCATCCGCAAATAGGCAAACTTTACCTTCTAACCCTTCGTCAAGGTCACTCACAAATATATTGAACAGAATCAGCCCCAGTACCGATCCTTGAGGCACTCCACTACTCACTTTTCCCTCCTCCGAGCTAACTCCATTCACCACCACCCTCTGGCGTCTGTCCGTCAACCAGTTCCTAATCCAGTTCACCACTTTAGGTCCTATCTTCAGCCCATCCAGTTTATTTAAAAGCCTCCTGTGGGGAACCGTTTCAAAAGCTTTGCTGAAATCTAAGTAGATTACGTCCATAGCTCGTCCCTGATTCAATTCTCCTCTCAACCAATCAAAAAACTCAATGAGATTCGTTTGGCACGATTTCCCTTTGGTAAAACCATGTTGTCTGGGATCTTGCAACTTATTGGTTTCCAGGAAATTCACTATCCTTTCCTTCAGTCTGCCAGCAACAGTACCTCCCTCTTCTTTCCTAACTTTTGAATATCCGCGATCAGATCCCTATCTAGTTCCTCCAGTTGTGTCGGGGGTCTGTAGACAACACCCACGTGGACTGAGGTTCTATCATCTCTTTTTAAGGTGATCCATATCGCTTCTTCTTTTCCCCAGGTCCCTGTCATTTCAGTCGCTGTGATATCATTTCTCATATACAGAGCTACTCTTCCACCTTTTAAACCCTCTCTATCCTTCCTAAATAGATTATAGCCTGGTATGTTTGCATCCCATTCATGGGAACCATTTAGCCACGTCTCTGTGATTGCAACAATGTCTAAGTGTGCCTCCACCATCAGGGCTTTGAAGGTCATGAACTTTATTGCTTAGACTGCGAGCATTTGTGGTCATCGCAATCCATCTAAATTTCCTGGTATGTGTTTTAACATTAGTGATTTGGAGGTGTCTTAACCCTTTGGGTACTTTCCTATCTTTTTGTTCCACCTTCATTCGTTTTTCTTCTGCATCCGTTCTATTTTCAGGAATATCACAGTGCTGTAATGGCGCAAAAGAATTCTGTAGGGGCAACACTTGTCAGGGCGGATGCTTGTCTGTCACATAACGAACTCTGCCTGAGCCTACTGTGAACCATCTATTTTTAGGTGGTTTTATCCTTTGAGGCAATGGTGTGAATTTGGTTTGATTCTGAGCAGTATGATTTTGTGGAGTCTTTGAAACTGCTTTTAAGTACATCTAATTCCTCCTTTAGTTTACTAAGCTCCTGTTTTAAACTAGCGAGCTGATGACATATAGGACAAGCTTTTAGTGTCCAGATGATAGGCCTTGAAACTAAAGCACCACAATTATTACAGAGAATAAGAGTCATGCTGATTTATTTGGTATGAATAGGTATGCTATGATGGGGTTAAGAGTATGCAAGATTTACTTTACTCTTAAGCCACACAGGCAGAGAGATTTGTATTTGGGTGGAGTTAATTTGTGATAAGAAGTGTATTTAGGAAAGCTATTTAGGAAGTTGGAAGTCTTGGGGTGGGTGGGATGAGGGGCAGGGTGCGGGGGGGGGGGGGGGTTAAAATTTAAAACGTGTGGAATGTGTTTGTTGTAAAACCTCTCTCTAGAATTGTATTAAGCCACTTATCTACACAGCTGGTTAGGATAAGGGGAAGACAAGGTTACAAAATGCACCAGAAATGTCCAAAAGCACAGTTTTAGAGTAGGAAAATCCAGGAAGAAAGCCAGCACAAGTCTTATCTGAGTGAGTTTCCTTGAGGCAGGAGACAAGTAAGGCCCTTGAAGCTGCCCAGCTCTGAACAGAAACTAGCCCCTCCTAATCGTTTTAGATTGTCTGCAGAAAGCCAGGTGGGATGAGGATGGGGGATGGGAGAGAGTTCAGCAAAATTATAGTCAAGGAAAGAGAGTTTTAATACTATCTGGCAGTTTTGAAATCTGAAATCTAGTTTTTCAGATTTTCAGATATCAATAAAGCAGTTTGAGCACAACAATTCAGATTTGCAGATATCAATAAAGCAGTTTGAAAACAATCAGGTCACACAGTCAAATCACAATATTTGCAGAACAGTTTAAAACCCTTGTTTTCTCTTTTTAGGAAAGATTTAAGTGCAAAGACAAGGGCAGACAAAAGAGATAACCAAAAGCACAGTTTTAGAGTAGGAAAATCCGGGAAGAATGCCAGCATAATCTTATCTGAGTGAATTTCCTTGAGGCAGGAGACAAGTAAGGCCCTTGAAGCTGCCCAGCTCTGAACAGAAACTAGCCCCTCCTAATCGTTTTAGATTGTCTGCAGAAAGCCAGGTGGGATGAGGATGGGGGATGGGAGAGAGCTCTTTCACAGCGCTTTGTAATGACTTTCCAAGCTCTTTCACAGCGCCTTGTAATGACTTTAAGTTCTTTGAGGTCCTTGGAATACCACGGTGGCACCCTTTGCCGCCTAGACATGCGCGTTTGGACTGGTGCCATTGTGTCCAATACTCCCCTGCAGGCTTCATCCCAACGCAGGAAGAAGTCTTTCGAGTCAGCATGTACAGACCAATCTGTATCAAAGATTAATGGCCAGAATTCCCCAGGATCAACCTTTCCTCTCGTTTGGTAGGTCTGTGGAGCCCGGGCCGGCGTTGTGCCTTTCATTAGCCAGGAAAGGCGGCAGTTTAACCTGTAATGATCGGACTAAGGCACAGCTGTCCAATTAATGCCAGTCAGTTGCATGATGAGGGGATCGTCCGACTTATACGAGAGCAGGTCTAGTGTAAATAATTGTATCTGTATTGGTAAGTAATAACAAATAAATTAACTTGCTTTTCTCATACGTGGCCTTCATTGGTCTTTTCTCACTCCAAATTGTGAGTGGCTGGTACATAATAATTTGGGGTGGGAGGTAAAAGACCATAAGAGCAATAGTCAAACTTTTTTGAACTCCTTTGATGATCTCTTAATTCTGGAAATATTAAATTTCCTACCATGACACAGTTGATACCATAAATGCACTTGTAAATTTGACAAACAATTTTAAATTGGATGCGAGATTCAAACCTTAACTAATGTAAATTATCCAGTAGAGGACTAACTTCACTAAATTTCCATAAACCAAAAATCAATCGAGCAGCTGTATTTTGGAGAAGTTGAAGCCTTGGGCCTAACCATGAACCTAATTCTTGTTCTCTCTGTTTAAAAATGCAGTTGAGGATACAGAGGGTGTGGCAGACCCAACAGGGAAAACCTTTTGGTTCCTCGAAGACCGGTGCATCTACATCGGCACTGGAATCATTGACCTTGGCTTCAACATCTGCCAGGAGTGCACCGGCATTGAGAAGATCTTCACCTCTCTCGGAATCGGGTGCTGAGAGTAGGCCCTAGGACCGGTCAGCATCAGACCCGACACTGAGAGCAGGTACGGGTTTGATGTCGTCCTAGTCGGCACCAAAGGACCGCGATGCCTAGCATTGGGGGAAACCCAAAAAGCACAAACATTGGTTCTTTTTGACGCATGGTGCTGGGAGGAGCATTCCCTCTGTTTGGAAGAGGTGGTGGTGCACAAGTCTCCGAGCAGCCAGGTCCCCTCTGCCGGTTTGATACCGACGCTTTCCAAGTACTCAATTGCCATACCATTCTCTGGTTGTCGAATCTACCCTCAAATGAGCTAGGAGCTCCAGGACTGTAGGATGAAAATAAGTAGGGCAATAATTATTCCCTGATAATACTTATTACAAGGTTCCCGCTCAGTCTAGGGGATATTATAAAGGAACCTTGTTGCTGGCACCCTGCCAGTGTTTTGTTCTTCGCCAAAGAACCAAAGCCACGTCACAGATGATAATTATTATTATTTATTACAGGTAGAAAAATAGAAACATTCTGCAATAGCTTATATGCAATATAATATCTCTTACTGATATGCACACTAACAAAATATATTGTCTAACTACACTTTGATTATCCTGAGACTACGTACAGTACAAATGATATCTTAATGATCCTTATGAAAACTTATCACATCTTATGCAAAATACACATTAGCAGCTGTCCCTGACCAAGAGCTGACATAAACCAGTCGTACTTAGATAAAACCACTGCCTAACCCAAGACCAGGAAATATATCACTGTGATCTTACCACGCTGTCCTGATGACGGCTTCAGATAAGACCAGAGCAAAATCTCCCCAGACGCTATCTTAGCTGTCTGTGTCTTATGTAGTGCAGGTCTTTCTCAGCAAACAAGCAGGTTCCCGTCTCTCCTTTGGTTCTCAGAGCCAAAATCTCTGCCACAGGTATTTGCACCAGTTATGCAGGTCACAAGGTTGGTATCATACAGTCTCTAGCTCACCCCGAGCCTTGCTGGATTTCTCAGGTCCTTCCCAGGTACTCCTCCTCCGAGGGTCTCCGACTAACCCTTTCTCTCACTCTCCCCGCGTTCTTCCAGACCTCTCTGTCTCGGGTGATAACCTGGACCAATTCTGATCACGTACAGTCCAGTGCATGGACAAGAAGAGTTCTTTGTTTTGTGACCTTGGAGATGGTAACTTCTGGTGCCATGAGTATGACTCTCTTCCCAGCGTCTCAGAGATAGAAGGGGGATGGTTGGAACACAGAATGTCCTTGGCTTCAGCAAGCCTGTCAGTGATTTTCCACAAGCTGAAGCTGGATCTTGCTGACACAGAGATGTGCAGGTCAGAGGGTTTGCAGCAGCCATCTTATTGTACCAAGATGTCATAGGCTTGTATAGGCCAAGACCAGCTCAGGCAAGATCACAGGGAAATACCCCTACAGGACTCATGCCTCGTGCCCAAAGATTGGGAGGCTCGGACACCAGACTCGTTTGGGAGGAAAACATTTTAGGCCTTGGTGCTCACTGCCTGCATCCAGTTCTACCAGCTCTACATGAGTCCTCACTTGCCGTCCCTGGTCTGCAGTACGCTCAGTCTGACAGATTCTTTCCCCCAGGAGCAGGTTGCTGACCGCCAGTTGCCCAGTAAGCAGGTGGAGTGTCTCAAATATCTGACCAGAGGGGCTTATGACTTCCGATGTGGCGTCCAGAGGCTCTCCACCATAGGTGTGGGGATGCACCTAATTCTCATGGCTGCATGTCTCTGACTTGGAACTTGTTTGGAGGTAAAGTGGAAGAGGTTGCGGACCTCATAAAGAAACACACAGATACCATCCAAATTCTGTCTTGGCACCCTCCAACTGCACCCTCCACCTCCTGGAGGTTTTCCAGTGGGCCTAGGCAGTGACACCACTGCTCTCAAAGGCATAGGTTCCTGCTGCCTTCCTGCTGTGACCAAAAGAAAAAAGACACACTGGGCCTTCAAGACTAGGACAACAGGAGTACTTTATTAGCCAAAGACCCGACACGGGCCGTGTTTCGGCGCCAAAAAGGCGCCTGCCTCAGGGGTCAAATTGTAGATATAGCGATCGTACAGAGTTCAGGTTGTAAATGCCTTAAAGACAGCCTGGGTAGCTTGCATTAATTTCGCTATAACGCGAAAGAAAGAGGCTCCGGCGAAGGAGCCTTCTCCTGTTTGGTCCAGCCCAGTCTCGAAGGCCCAGTGTTGCTTTTTTCTTTTGGTTTCTCTGTTTGTATACTGTATTACCCTCTCTGTCTGTACTAGCCTTCCTGCTGTGCCCAGCGTCCCCGGCCTCACCAACCCTTTCCTTGGAGGTCCCAGCCAGCACCCCAATCAAAGCCAGGGGTGAGCTTTTGACTGGCTTTAGGAGAGCATAGCCACACTCCAAGTAACCGTCCTGGATGGCCTTCTGGGTGGGGAGGGGAAGGGCTGAATTTTTACCATCACAGGTGGCCCTTTGTAACCTCCGACTGGGTGAGTTCTTCAAATAGTCCATCTCGGTTATGCCCTCCATTGGAGGCAGAAGCCACCAAATTTCCATCATCACTCAGCTCTCAGCACAAGCAGGTACTTGTAGAGGAAATTTCTGCACTTCTCCAGGCCAATGCAGTTGAGTTCGCTACCAGCTACCTCCTTGTGCCCATCCTATACCTAAGGGCCCTGAACGAATTACTGATCAAAGAAAATTTCAGGATGATTTCCCTAGGCACCTTTCTCCCCATGATTCAGGCAAATGACTGGCTATTCTGTCTGGTCCTAAAGGACGCCTACACCCATATTTCAATACTTCCCAGTCACAGGAAGTATCTTACATTTCATGTAGGAAGACACCACTACCAGCACTGTGTAATGACATTTGGCCTCGCGTCAATTCCCAGGGAAATCACCAGATGTCTAGTGTTAGTAGTGGCATTTCTACACAGGCTGGGAGTCTATGTGATTCCCTGTCTGGATGATTAGCTGGTCAAGAGCACATTGCAAGAGGGGGCATCGGAGTCAATGTGCCTAATTATTCGGGTGTTGGAGTTACTATGCTTCGTTATAAACTGCCCGAAGTCCCACCTTCTCCCAGTCCAGTGATTGAAGTACGTAGGAGCCCTGCTAGATACATTGTAGGCTCGGGCTTTTCTTCCACAAGCTAGAGCGGAGACCTTATCAACGTTTACCTTGCAGATCCAAGCTAACAAGCAGGTCACAGCTCAGCAAATGTAGAGATTGATTGGCCATATGGCCTCAACAGTGCATGTCACTCCCATGGCACGTCTCCACTTGAGAGAAGCCCAGTGGATCCTAGCTTCCCAGTGGTCTCAAGTAGCTGGGAACCTAGCGGATGTCATCCTGATTCCTCCAGGGTTGACTCATACCCTTCTCTGGTGGACAATTTGGATGAATTGTGGGGCTATCGTTCCAAATTCCATATCCTCAGAAGGTGCTAACAATGGATGTGTCCAACCTAGGATGGGGAGCTCATGTAGATGGGCTTCACACCAAAGGGACTTGGTCTGCTTAGGAAACAGATATCAATCTTCTTGAGTTGAGGGCCATTTGGAACACTCTAAAGGCTTTCAGAGATTGTATTCAAAACCAAATTATTTTCATCCAAATGGACAGCCAGGTTGCATTGTTTTATGTAAATGAGCAGAGCGGTACGAGATTCTACCCCTTGTGTCAAGAGGCAGTGGAGATGTGGCAGTGGGCCCTCCTTCACGGGATGGACCTCTGAGCCACATACCTTCCAGGAAAGGACAACTGCCTGGCGGACAGACTGAGCAGGGTTTTGCAAATGCACAAGTGGTCTCTCAACATGGGCATAGCCTGCAAGATCTTCAAGAGTGGGGCACCCCCTTGGTGAAACGTTTTGCCACTCATCTCAATAACAAAAGTCCCCCAATTCTTCTCCAGATCACATGGCAGACTAGCGTTGGATGCCTGCCTTCTACATTAAAGGGAAAGTCTGCTGTATGCATACCCTCCAATACCTCTTATAGAGAAGACTTTGCTGAAACTCAAGCAGGACCAGGGAACTATTATCCTAACTCATCGTACTGGCCGAGACAGTCCAAAGATCCATGCAGATTGGACTGTTTTCTGAAGCTCATCACACAGAACAAGGGGTTTCTTCTGCATCCCAGCCTCCAATCCCTGGTCCTCACAGCTTGGATGTTGAGAGCGTAGAATTTGAAACCTTGGGCTTGCCGGAGGTGTCTCACATCTTGCTGGCTTCCAGAAAAGACTTCACTAGGGGGTGTTAATTTTTTAGGGGGAGGAGGTTTGCTGTCTGGTGTGAGGGCAAGTCCTTAAAACTGCTTGAATATCTCCTCCACCTCTCTGAGTCTGGTTTGAAAACCAATTCCTTAAGGGTTCATCTTGGTGTGATTAGTGCTTATCACCGTGTAGGAGGTAAGCTCATCTCTTTACAGCCTCTAGTTTATTTATTTATTTAATTCATTTATTTTATTTTATATCCCACTATTATCCAAAAACAAGTTTTGGTTCAATATGGCTTGCATTCATTTAATTGTTGTTAGACATTTTCAGTCAGATTGAAAACATTTGGTGCCAGTAAGATTTCTTGATGGGATGTTTTTGTTTTGTAGTTGTTCATTTCATGAGAGATTTGGTATTGACAAAGTCCCCAGTCAAACCTCCAACTGTGTCATGGGATCTCAATGTTGTCCCCACCCAGCTGATGAAAGCTCCTTTTGAGCCACTTGATTCCTGTTGTCTGAAGTATTTGACCTGGAAAGTTGTCTTTCCAAAAATACTAGGATTAGGGGGCACACACAAAGAAACTACTAAGTAGTAAATTTAAAACAAATCAGAAAAAATATGTCTTCACTCAACGAGTAATTAAATTCTGGAGTTCATTGCTAGAGAATGTGGTAAAAGCAGTTAGCTTAGGTCTGGATCATTTCCTAAAAGAAAAGTCCATAAGCTATTACATTGGATAAATACTTATCCATTGAAGACCACGCAACATCCATCACCAAGAAAATGTTCAACATGATGTGGATGTTGAAACGTGTGAAACCTTATCTCCCCTTGAATACCTTCCACAATACCCTCCGTATGAAACTTCATTGGCTACCTGGGATCCCAACTCTGGAATGCTCTACCCAGATACATTCGATCAACTAGTGAATTACCTTCCCTTTAGGAAACTATTGAAAACCCATCTATTCAAACAGATTTACCCAAATGACTTGATCTACCATAAGCAAACATAAGCAACCCATCCATTTACCGGTTCATCTAATCATTAACAACAATGGCTCAGAAATTACCTCCTACCAATCTTCTTACCCTCCATGCTCTTCCCCTACCTCTTCTTCATCGCTCCACTTCTTTACCTATCCCTATCTTTTCTCTCATACCTCTTTTATCCCATTTACTCTTGTTCATCTGTCCTACCACATACCTCCTTTGTTGATTCAGATACTACAGATTGTATTCTCTTGTTACTATGTAAGCCGCATTGAGACTGCGATGAGCGGGAAAGCGCGGGATACAAATGTAATAAATAAATTATTAAGACGGACTTGGGGGAAATCCACTGCATATTCTAGGATAAGCTGCATACTACTAAAATCTATTTTACTGTTTTGGGATCTTTCCAGGTACTTGTGACCTGTATTGGCCACTGTTGGAAACAGGATACTGGGCTTGATGGACCTTCGGTGCTTATGTTCTTAATGTTTTTGGTGCTGATCAGTTCAGCTTGCAGAGTCAGTGAGCTTCAAGCCCTAGTAGCTGACCCTCCTTACAATAAATTTCACCACAGTAGAGTAGTTCTCCGCACACCCTAAGTTCCTTTCTAAGGTAGTGTCTGAGTTCCATCTTAATCAGCCAGTCATCCTGCCAACATTTTTCCCCAAAACCACATGCCCATCCTGGTGAGAGTGTATTGCATACCTTAGACTACAAGCAAGCCATACATTCTATCTGGATTGAACTACAGCCCATAGACAGTCCACCCAGCTTTTTGTTTCTTTTGACCCAAACAGGATGGGCGCAGCCATCGACAAACACACAATTTCTAATTGGCTAGCAAATTGCATTTCCTTCACTTATACCCCGGGCTGTACTGTCTCTGGAGGGTCATATGAAGGCTCACAATGTCGGAGCCATGGCTACATCGGTAGTCCACTTGAGGTCAGCCTCCATAGAGGACATTGGCAAAGCTGTGATGTGGTCATCTGTCCACACAATCACATCTCATTACTGACATGACAGCTGGTTCAATCAGACAGTCCGGCAGAATTTGTTCGGTGTCTAGAATCCAACTCCACCCCCTAGGCCCAGTTTTCTTCTGTTCCAGGCTGCACTTCCACAACTAGTACACAAATTGTTTCAAGTTGATTGAGTACAGGCCTTGACATTTTGAGTCCCTATTGTCCTAGCATTGTTGTTTTTGGTGAGCCTGGTAGCTAGGGATTCCCACATGTGAGAATGACAGCCTGCTTGTCCTCAGAGAAAGCAAGGTTACTCACCTGTAGCAGGTGTTCCTCGAGGACAGCAGGCCAAGTAGTATTCTCACATACCCTCCACCTCCCCTTGTAGTTCCAATCTTTAGCTTTTTACAATGACTGAGGGACCCAAGCTCACACGTTGGGTGGGAAGGCACCAGCATATGCTCGGTGGGACACTGCTAGAAAATTCTTGAATTTGTTAGTGTCTGTACCGGGCTCCATCAGATGATGTCACCCACATGTGAGAATACTTGGCCTACCGTCCTCAGAGAACACCTGCTTACAGGTTAGTAACCTTGCTGTCTAACCTCTGTTGTGGTTCCTCTTCTCTGGAAATCAGTTACAATTATACCTGTGTTGAAAAAAAAACTTCTTCCAGTCCTTCTGATCTTGCTAACTACAGTCCAATATCGAACCTTCCATTTCTCGTTAAATTATCTTCACTCAGCTGGTCCAGCAGGTTGAGGCTTCTTTTATGCTTCACCCTTACCAGTCAGGATTTTGTTTGGGTCATTTGACCAAAACTATTCTCACTTTACTTCTTAATTATTTTCACTCTGCTTTTGAACATGGTAACACTCTTCTTATTTCCTTGGACCTTTCGGCAGCTTTCAATCTGGTTAGTCATTCTTATTTCGTTTTAGACTCTCTTCACTAGGCATTTACTGACAAGTTTTGGTTCACTTCTTTTCTAATTGCACCAGTCAAGTCTGTTAGCACACTGTATGTGGGGTCCCTGAGGGTTCAATTCTTTCACCTCCTCTTTTTATTTTTTTTTTTTTATTTTTTTTTATTTCTTTATAACATTTTAATATACATAATAATATTCAATCAAGAATAATAAAACACAATACTGAAAAAGCATCATCAAGAAAAAAATAATAAGAAATTAACAAACTGTTATCGTCCACAAATTAGGTAAATGATCCAAGAGTTATGAAATATTAAACAAGCTATTTAGTACCCAGCTTATAATCAATTCTGTTAAACCAAGACTGCGCCATGTTCTGCCAACTTACTCAAAGCTGCTTTACAGTGTTACATTCGGGTCTAAATTTTCACAATAATACTCTCTCTACCTTTCAGAAAATCATCCAACTGTTTGGGTTCAAAAAATTGATATTGTTTTGTGTGAAGGAAAATCCTACACACACAAGGAAATTTCAAAAGAAAGTTTGCTCCCAGGGCTACTGCCCTAGGACGCAAATCTAGAAATAACTTACGTCTCTTTTGGGTTTCCCTGGACAGATCCGGGAAAACCCTTACTTTTGAACCCATAAATAAAGAACTTAAATGTCTTAAAGATAATCTGAGCACTGCATCTCTATCTAATTCTAATGCAAAAGTCACTAACAAAGTAGTTCTTTGCGTGACCACCTCCAAGGATGATTCCAGGAAAGCCGTCAGATTCATTGCATTCTGAGGATTTAAATTTTCTGGAACTTGCCCAGAAATTTGGATATAATAGGCTCTTGTAATTGGTGGCAGTGAAGTCTCAGGCATTCCCAAAATGTCGACAAAATATTTCTTAACCATTTGTACCGGGGAAAGTAATGGTGATTTTGGAAAGTTTATAAAACGCAGGTTAAGTCTCTTAGATTGGTTTTCTAAATATTCCATGCGTCTAGAAGCAAAATTCCTTTCTTTAATCAGTGATTTCTCCACAAGTTCCATTTTTTCAACCTTTTCAGAGAGGCTTTTTACTTCAACCGCTTGGACCTCATTAATTTGCAATTGTTTAAGTGCAGTCTCAGCTAAAGCTTTAATAGTTTCAGAATTCTTTGAAATAGATAACTTCAAAGCAGAGAGAGTTGTGGAATTCAGGTCCCAAAGTGACTCCAAAGTCACTATAGCAGGTTTTTCAATGTTCCCTTCAGTAAAAACCAGGGGAGGTGCTTGAACAATTTGTTCCAGGGTACTCACGATTGTAGATGCCACAAACGGAATTGTTTTCTTCTCTGGTTCAGTCAATCGTTCAATTGGTGTTCCTGCTGCCTGCAAGTTCCCTCCCTGCTCGCTCCCTTCACCACTTCGGTTGGAAGCGGCAGGACTCGTCTGGGAGCTCTCTCTTCCTGGTTGAGGGGGCGCTATACGTAAAACAGGGCTTAGGGAAGCCCCGTCGCCACTGTCGGTCAGCGCCGAGACGCTGGCACCAGCTGCAGGAGTAGAAGTGAGACCAGAACCGGACGCAATTCCAAAATGTTCAAGCGTCGGCTGTGAGAGCTGAGGTTTCCCGCCAGGGTCAGAGGGAACATCCCTGACTTTTCCTCGTTGCTTTCCCATCTCCTCGACAGGTAAAGGAGCTCTTTCCAGGTTCTGCTGAACACAGATTGGTAGCACGTCCGTCGGCGCGAGTCAAACCGTCGCCATCTTGGATCGCCAGGTGGTCCACCTCCTCTTTTTAATCTTTTTCTTAGTCCTTTAGCAACTGTCATTCAAGAATCTTCAGTTGAAACCTGTATATATGCTGATGATATTCTTTTGGCTGATGACAAGAGCCTTACAATCCCAATCTTTCTAGTATTCAATCTTGTTTAAATTCAGTTGATAACTGACTATCGACAAATAACTTTGTGTTGAACCATGACAAATCTGTTGCACTTTGGATTACGGGTTGTCCTTTTTCTCCTTTAGTAGCCCCCCACTCTTTGACTTTAATCAGCTCTGTTAAATATCTTGGAGTGACTTTAGATTCTCAGCTGATTTTCTGTTCCCATATCACATTGGTTACCTGTCCTGTTTTAAGTCTCTTCGGTTAATTCGTTCTCTCCGTCCTTACCTAGATGATAACTTGTGTGCCACCTTCCTCTATGCTTTAATTGCTTTTAAATTTGGTGCATATGGAGCAAGGTGTTCTAAAGGATAGAAACTTGAAGAGGAGGGAGGAAGGGTTCAAGTTTTAAGGTATATAAAATGGGAAAGACTGTGTGATGGGATGAGTGATAAGAGTATTTATATACATATTTACATTTCCCATTTCTTATATTCCACCTGTACCGTGAAGTTCAAGGTGGATTCTATATAAAGAAGCCAGAAACACAATTCTGGGAACATAAAAAAACAAAACATATCAAGCTTAAAATCTAAGCTATACTAAAATGATCCTGGGTAAACAAAATTAAACCTTAGACTCCACTAAGAAGAGATTACATACTTCCTAAATAGCATTGTCTTGATAGATTTCCTAAATATATCATAATTTGCTAATTGTCTGATATAGGTAATACATTTTACATTTTTGCTGCCTGATAAGAAAATGACAGAGAAACTTTCTTTTCATGTCCTTACATGTTGGAAATACTAATTTTGATTGTTCATGTTGTCACCTTGACATTAATAGCCCTATGATTATGTTATCTTTAGATCTGTCGTCAGTATTTATTTATTTATTTATTACATTTGTATCCCGCGCTTTCCCGCTCATCGCAGGCTCAATGCGGCTTACATAGTAACAAGAGAATACAATCTGTAGTATCTGAATCAACAAAGGAGGTATGTGGTAGGACAGATAAACAAGGGTAAATGGGATAAAAGAGGTATGAGAGAAAGGATAGGGATAGGTAAAGAAGTGGAATTTGATCTGGTAGACCTTATTAATCCTACTAGATAGGTTATCTCAATTAATACTTTGTGACACAGTACATGATTGGTTCCAATCATATTTTTCAGATCGACATTATGTTGTACATTTCTAAAATGATACATCAACACCTTTTCTCTTGCCTTCAGGAGTACCACAGGATTCTATCTTATCCCCTATGTTGTTTTAACAATTACATGGCACCGTTCCTCACTTTGGCTCAATCCATAGGCTTCACGACTTATGTATATGTGGATGACATTCAGTTACTACATCCATTAGATTATCAAGAATCTACCATAAGCTAACCAACTAATGATGTGGCTTCACAATAGAAGGCTTGTTCTCAATCCATAAAAGTCCAAATGTATCCTTTTCTCAAACTCTCCAAATACTGTTCTACCATATTCTCTTATGCTTTCATCAGTACTAGTCCCTCAACATACTACAGTAAAAGTTTTAGGAGTACTTTTAGATGAAAAACTATTGTTTTGACCACAGCTCAGTGCAGTAATTCGTACCTTCTTTTTTGTCTCCGACAGATTGGATAGATCAAATCCTTGATTTACCCTAAGGCACTAAATATACTGGTTCACATTGAAGCATATTTTCAAAGCACTTAGACACAAAGTTCTGTAGTAACCTATGGAACTTTGTAAGTCTAAGTGCTTTGAAAATGAGCCCCATAGTAACATAGTAGATGACGGCAGAAAAAGACCTGCATGGTCCATCCAGTCTGCCCAACAAGATAACTCATATGTGCTACTTTTTGTGTATACCCTACTTTGATTTGTACCTGTGCTTTTCAGAGAACAGACTGTATAAGTCTGCCCAGCACTATCCCCGCCTCCCAACCACCAGCCCCGTCTCCCAACCACCGGCTCTGGCACAGACCGTATAAGTCTGCCCAGCACTATCCCTGCCTCCCAACCACCAGTCCCGCTTCCCACCACCGGCTCTGGCACAGACCGTATAAGACTGCCCAGCACTATCCCCGCCTCCCAACCACCAGCCCCGCCTCCCGATCTCGACTAAGCTTTTGAGGATCCATTCATTCGGCACAGGATTCCTTTATGCTTATCCCACGCATGTTTGAATTCCGTTACCGTTTTCATTTCCACCACCTCCCGCGGGAGGGCATTCCAAGCATCCACTACTCTCTCCGTGAAAAAATACTTCCTGACATTTTTCTTGAGTCTGCCCCCCTTCAATCTCATTTCATGTCCTCTCGTTCTACCATCTTCCCATCTCCGGAAAAGGTTCGTTTGCGGATTAATACCTTTCAAATATTTGAACGTCTGTATCATATCATCCCTGTTTCTCCTTTCCTCCAGAGTATACATGTTTAGTTCAGCAAGTCTCTCCTCATACGTCTTGTAACGTAAATCCCATACCATTCTCGTAGCTTTTCTTTGCACCGCTTCAATTCTTTTTACATCCTTAACAAGATACGGCCTCCAAAACTGAACAAATTACTCCAGGTGGGGCCTCACCAACGACTTGTACAGGGGCATCAACTCCCCCTTTCTTCTGCTGGTCACACCTCTCTCTATACAGCCTAACAACCTTCTAGCTACGGCCACCGCCTTGTCACACTGTTTCGTCTCCTTCAAATCCTCAGATACTATCACCCCAAGATCCCTCTCTCCGCCCATACCTATCAGACTCTCCCCGCCTAACACATATGTCTCCCATGGATTTCTATTCCCTAAGTACATCACTTTGCATTTCTTTGCATTGAATTTTAATTGCCAAACCTTAGACCATTCTTCTAGCTTCCTCAGATCCTTTTTCATGTTTTCCACTCCCTCCTGGGTGTCCACTCTGTTACAGATCTTAGTATCATCCGCAAATAGGCAAACTTTACCTTCTAACCCTTCGGCAATGTCACTCATAAATATATTGAACAGAATCGGCCCCAGCACCGATCCCTGAGGCACTCCACTACTCATCTTTTCCTCCTCCGAGCGAATTCCATTCACCACCACCCTCTGGCGTCTGTCCGTCAACCAGTTCCTAATCCAGTTCACCACTTCAGGTCCTATCTTCAGCCCATCCAGTTTATTTAAGAGCCTCCTGTGGGGAACCATGTCAAAAGCTTTGCTGAAATCTAAGTAGATTACATCCATAGCTCGTCCCTGATTCAATTCTCCTGGTTCATTCTTTTGTAATAACTCAAAAGTACATAATTATTGCCATACTGGGACAGACCAAAAGTCCATCAAGCCCAGCATCCTGTTTCCAACAGTGGCCAATCCAGGTCACAAGTACCTGGAAAGATCCCAAAACATTACAATACATTTCATGCTGCTTATCCTAGCAATAAGCAATACATGAACTAATAGAAAAGCAAGTATGTGTGCCTTATGCTTAGGGAACGTCTCATACAGTCGCTGGGGATTTTATTCACCACTTCCGGTGTACCCCTGTTTCGCGACAGTTATCATCATTGACATTTCCCTCCCTCCAGCCAATGTTTTTATGTTTTTATTAATTTTTAAAAATGTTTTCAAGAGAATTTTCTGCTTTTTTGTCTTTATCTTTTTAGTCGTTATACTAGAACATTCATCTATTGCATGGAGGTCTATCCTTCATATCTTCAAGATCTTTGCATACATACATAGAACGTCTGCGTTGAAAAATCAGGCTCAGCTGTATTTATATTAGCTCTAAATTTTAACTTAGCTTAAGTTTCCAGGTGCAGGTTACACCCTGACAGGTGTCTGTTTCACTCAACGTGGCTTTCTCAAGGGGTTGATCGCACTCTGGGCCTGGAATAAAGCAAAGAGTAGCAAACACATCAGCACAGTCGTTCACTAAAAGTTGTTGGCATACAAGAACATCACAACTTCAGGCTCACAGCGAAATAGCCTTTCCCCTCTTATCCTGATGTTTGAGAGTGAGTGAACATGGTTGCTTTTAAAGAGCAACCTTGTTACGTGTATCCGATATCCGGTTCCTCATAGAGGCATCTCACATAAAACAGCCCCAGTGGATATACGTGTTAAGTCCTTTAGGTTCCAGGGAGTCAAGATGGTAAATCCAGAATGTTTCCTGTTGTAACAGTTTCCTATTTCTGTTGCCACCTCTCATCGTTAATGTCACATGATCAATTGCCATGCATTTGAGGGAATCTGCTGGATGGTTATGATGAATTCAGTGTTGCACTAAGGGCGCTCCAATACTCTGCGATGTAATCCGAGATCTATGTTCAATCATCCTCGCGTTTAATGATCTGCTTGTCTTCCCTATATATTTTTTGTTATATGGACACAAAATGCAGTAAATGATGTAAGGGGTCCGGCATGTTGTGCTATGCCTTAAATGGTAAGTCTTACTACCATGTTGAAAGCTGTCACCCTCAATTGTCATACTACAGGTTTTACAATTGCGTTTCCCACACTTGACATGTCCAATATTTTTACTTATAGAGTGTTGATTATCCCTTGGTAATTCTGCTGGGCTCAGTATTTCTTTTAGATTTTTAGCTGTGAGAAAGCTGTCCGTAATCTGTGTTGGGCAAACAGGGGATGAGCTCTCATTATATCCCATTGCTGTTTGATTATGCGGGCTGCTTTTTCTCCGCCTGGAGCAAACCACATGACAAATGTCATTGCAGGATCTGATGATACATCACGCTTTGTGCCTTGCAACAGCAAGTCTCTGTTGTTGTATCTCGGGCGCGTGTACGCCTTCTTTAGAATTTTCCGAGGGTAATTCCTTTGCTCTAAATTCATAGTGAACTCCCGTGATTGCGTTTTGAAATCTGTGTCAGACGAGCAAATCCGCTTGTAGAAGCTGCGAGAATGGGAGGCTGTCCCGTAGCGCTTTAGGATGGCAACTACTGTATTCCAACATTGTATTCTTGTTGATAGGGTTCTTAAATACCCTTGTATTGAATGTCTGATTCGCTAGGTATATCTCAACGTCCAGAAAATGAATTTTATTGTTTGAATGTGCCGATGTGAACTGAATCTTGGGATGACGGCTGTTTATCCAATTTTGGAACAGTGTAAATTCTGTTATGTTGTTGTCCCATAACATGAAGACATCGTCTATGTATCGTTGCCAAAGAGAATGTGTGCATGAAACGGGGATACCGGCAACCATTTTTCCTCAAAAGCTCTCATGAAGATGTTGGCAAGAGTCGGTGCAAACGTAGCACTCATCGCGACCCCAGAGATCTGTAGGTACGTTCTATCCTGGAAACAAAAGAAGTTTTTGCATAATGCTATCTTTGTCAAACTCATCAGAGACTCTGTAGGAGCCTCGTGTGATCTGGGCCTCTTGTTCAATACACAGCTAATGATGTCAAGTAATTCATCCTGAGGGATCATGGTGTATAACGACTTAATGTCCAAAATTGCCATAATTACATGCGATGCTGGTGTTCCAAACTCCTGTAAAATATTCAGAAACTGTCATATATTGACAATGGTTCCAATAGGGAGCCTCGTGAAGACATGATGGGTCTACTAGGTGGATTATTTAGATCCTTATGCACTTTGGGCAGTGTGTATAGTACTGGAAGCATGGGTGTCTTGTTGTTCAAGAACTGGTGCTCCGTTGTGAGAAATCCTTGTGCCATGCCTTCCTGGGTCATCACCGTTATCAATTCAGACACCTCATGGCTATAATCATTGTTGACCTCTTGATAAGCAGAGGCATCCATTAATTGTGACTGTATTTCTGCCATATATTTTGCTGTGTCTTGAACGACAACCGCCCCTCCCTTATCGGCTCGTTTTATAACGATGTGCTTGTTATTCTTCAATTCATTCAATGCTTGACGTTCAGATTTGGATAAATTATCTGGTGTTCTACGGTATTCATCCCCGTAGAAATGATATATATCACGCAGGACTAATTGTTTGAATGCTGTTACTACCGGATCCAGGGGAATCGGAGGGATCCATTGGGATTTGTTGTAGATGCAAGACGACATGGCTCTTACTTCTTCGCCCCCCAAAAAACACACTCAATTGTATTGATCTGATAAATTTTTCCAGATCAATGCGAAATTGAAAGGGGTTAAAAACCTTTGTTGGAACATATGACAAGCCTTTCGATAGTAACGATGTTTGCGCAGGGGTGAGGGCGATACTGGATAAGTTAATCACGTTGAGCTCTTTTAGAACTGTGATCTGGTGCGGGGCCGTGTTCTTGTCGGCCCTCGATTTCCGCTGCATCTTCCACCACAACCTCTTGAGGAACGCGGTTCCCTAAAAAATCATCGTCGGGATCACTGTTGCCGGAGGAACTATCCGAGAACTGAAACGCCTTAACCGTGACTTTCTTAACTGTTGTCACTATTGATGAAGATTCAGTTGTGGATTTTTCTCCTGCGGTTCTCTCCTTAGACCATGAGTAGACGTTATTCTGTGTGTAATCATGTCTATCTCTTGCTAATTTTTTGATCTTAGATTTACGCAACTGCTCTCTAAATTCGTCCAGTCGTTCTTTCAATTGTTGATGTTTCTGGTCGAAGACCTGCACAGAGACACCCTCTTTTAATCTTTTCAATTCCTTATCCAGTAATTCTTTCTCTTGTTGTAGAGCTGCTTTTGATTGCTCGATAATTAACAACATCAAATCTAAAGAACATTTGTTTAGATCATGTTCCATTTCATAATGAAATCATCCTGTTCTTTAAAGATTTGAGGTGCTTTCAAAGTGTGCAGACCACGTGGTATCTGTTGTGCTTTACAATACTCTGTGAGTGCGGAGCTGTTAATCTCCAGCTGCAATGATGACTTGATGTTGGATAAAATGGTTTCCCAGTCCGCATCTAATGTGTCGCCTTCTAATGATGAAAATTCTGACGTGTTTTGGAGTAACTCCGAAGCAATATCGGCACTGAAGCTGTATCAAGAAATCGTAGTAGATCAGATGGCCTTAAATAAAATTAATAATGACCAGACAGAAGATAACATATTAATAATGCCATATATTAAAAGTAATATAAAACGGAACAAGCATGCATTGAAATGTCTATACGCAAAAGCCAGGAGCCTGAGACATAAGAGGGGATAGCTGGAGTACATTGCACACAATGAAAAATTGGATATCACTGGCATCTCTGAGACCTTGTGGAAGGAAGATAACCAATGGGACACAGTCATACCAGGCTACAAATTATATTGTAGCGATAGGGTGGATAGGATAGGAGGAGAGGTAGCACTGTATGTAAATGAGAACCTTGACTCAGGCTACAAATATTGCAGGAGACAAAACCCCTATTGGAATCTTTGTGGATTGAAATTCCACGTGAAAAGGGGAAAAGGATGGTGATAGGAGTGTACTACCGTCCGCCTGGCAAGGACGAGCGGACGGACGCAGCAATGTCAAAGGAAATTAGGGAAGCGAATAAATTGGGCAATGTAATATTAATGGGTGATTTCAATTATCCACATATAGACTGGATTAATGTAACATCGGTACATGCTAGGGAGGTGAAATTTCTTGATGAAATCAAGGACAGCTTCATGGAACAGCTGGTTCAGGAGCTCACAAGAGAAGGAAAAATACTAGACTTAGTCATTACTGGAGCTCATGATCTGGTGCAGGGGGGGGTAATGGTGCGAGGGCAGCTTGATAACAGTGATCATAAAATGATCAGTTTTGATATTGGCATTGAAGTGAACTTAGGAAATCAAATACACTAGCTTTTAACTTTAGAAAAGGTGATTACGACAAAATGAGAAAAACTGTGAAAAAAAGACTGAAAGGTGCACCTCGCAGGGTAAAAAACTTGCATCAGGCGTGGATGCTGTTTAAAAACACCATCCTGGAGGTACAGGACAAATATATTCTGCGTATTAGAAAAAGGGGAAAAAAGACCAAACGTCAGCAGGCGTGGCTAAAACAGTAAGGTAAAGGAAGTCATTAGAACCAAAAAACAACCATTCAGAAAGTGGAGAAGAGAACCGACTGAAGGTAACAAGATAAAACATAAGGAATGCCAAGCCAAATGCAAAGCGGAGATAAGGAGGGCAAAGAAGGACTTTGAGAAAAAGTTAGCGTTAGAAGCGAAAATACATGGCAAAACTTTTTTTTTAGATACATTAAAAGCAGGAAGCCGGCTAAAGAATCGGTTGGGCCGCTGGATGAAAATGGTGTTAAAGGGGCGATCAGGGAAGACCGAGCCGTAGCGGAGAAATTAAATAAATTCTTTGCTTCGGTCTTCACTGAGGAGGATTTCGGAGGGACACCGGTGCTGGAAAGCGTATTTGAAGCAGGTGAGTCGGAGAAACTAAACGAATTCTCTGTAAACTTGGAGGATGTAATGGGTCAGTTCTGCAAACTGAAGAGTAGTAAATCGCCAGGACCTGATGGTATTCATCCCAGAGTATTAATAGAACTGAAAAATGAACTTGTAGAGATACTGTTAGTAATATGCAATCTGTCCCTAAAATCGAGTGTAGTACCGGAAGACTGGAGGGTAGCCAATGTTACGCCGATTTTTAAAAAAAGGTTCCAGAGGAGATCCGGGAAATTATAGACTGGTGAGTCTGACGTCGGTACCGGGCAAAATGGTAGAGGCTATTATCAAGAATAAAATTACAGAGCACATACAAAAACATGGGCTGATGAGACAAAGTCAGCACGGATTTAGTGAAGGGAAGTCTTGCCTCACCAGTCTACTGCATTTTTTTGAGGGGGTGAACAAACATGTGGATAATGGGGAGCCGGTGGATATTGTGTGTCTGTATTTTCAAAAGGCGTTTGACAAAGTGCCTCATGAAAGACTCCTGAGGACACTGGAGAGTCATGGGATCAGAGGTAGGGTATTACTATGGATTAAGAGCTGGTTGAAAGATGGGAAGCAAAGAGTAGGGTTGAATGGTCAGTATTCTCAGTGGAGAAGGGTAGTTAGTGGGGTCCCGCAGGGGTCTGTATTGGGACCACTGCCTTTTAACATATTTATAAATGACCTAGAGATGGGAGTAACTAGTGAGGTAATTAAATTCGAAGATGACACAAAATTATTCAGGGTCGTCAAGTCGCAGGAGGAGTGTGAAAGATTACAGGAGGACCTCGCGAGACTGGGGGATTGGGCGTGCAAGTGGCAGATGAAGTTCAATGTTGACAAGTGCAAAGTGATGCATGTGGGTAAGAGGAACCCGAATTACAGCTATGTCATGCAAAGTTCCGCATTAGGAGTTACGGACCTAGAAAGGGATCTGGGAGTCATCGTGGATAAGACATTAAAAACTTCTGCTCAGTGTGCTGCGGCGGCTAAGAAAGCACACAGAATGTTGAGTATTATTAGGAAAGGGATGGAAAATAAACACGAGGATGTTATAATGCCGTTGTATCGCTCCATGGTGCGACTGCACCTCAAGTATTGTGTCCAATTCTGATCGCTGCATCTCAAAAAAGATATAAAGGAATTAGAAAAGGTGCAGAGAAGGGCGACAAAAATGATAAAGGGAATGGAACGACTTGCCTATGAGGAAAGGCTAAGAAGGTTAGGGCTCTTCAGCTTGGAGAAAAGGCGGCTGAGGGGTGATATGATAGAAGTCTACAAGATAATGAGCGTAGTGAAGCGTTTGTTTACACTTTCAAACAGCAACAAAACCAGGGGACACAAGATGAAACTAGAATATGGTACATTTAAAACAAATAGGAGAAAGTTTTTCTTTACTCATCGTGTAGTTAGACTCTGGAACTCGTTGCCGGAGAATGTAGTGACAGCAGCTGGCCTTATGGAATTTAAAGGGGGTTTGGACAGATTCCTGAGGGGAAAGTCCATTGAACATTATTAATTTTTTGTGTGTGTGTGTGGTTGTGGGGGGGGGGGGGGGGGGTGGCCAGGTTCTTGAAGCCTGGATTGGCCGCTGTCGAGACAGGATGCTGGGCTTGATGGACCCTTGGTCTTTTCCCAGTTTGGCGGTGCTTATGTACTTATATACTTGATCCTGTATGTCTTGAACTTGCCATATTGATTCAGTTAAACTGTTAGTATCCTGTGGCAATTGTCTACTTGGGGTCTTTAAACAAGCAATACATGAACTAGTAGAAAAGCAAGTATGCGTGCCTTATGCTTAGGGAACGCCTCATACAGTCGCCGGGGATTTTATTCACCACTTCCGGTGTACCCTATTTCGCGATAGTTATCATCATTGACATTTCCCCTCCCATCCAATGTTTTTGTGTTTTTATTAATTTTTAAAAAAATTTTCAAGAGAATTTTCTCCTGCTTTTTTGTCTTTATCTTTTTAGTCGTTATACTAACGACTATTGCATGGAGGTCTATCATTCATTTATCTACGCCGATGATGTTACACTATACATCCCCTACAAGCATGATCTGGCAGAAATCACCAATGAAATAAAGCTCAGCTTAAACATTATGAACTCATGGGCAAATGCATTCCAACTAAAACTCAATACAGAAAAAACACACTGCCTCATCATCTCATCCCAATACAATACATACAAACCTACAAACATTAACACCCCAGGATACACCCTCCTTATCTCAGACAGCCTGAAAATTCTCAGAGTAACAATCGACCAAAACCTCTCACTAGAGTCACCCAAGCGAAATCTACCATAAAGAAAATGTTTTTCTCAATATGGAAACTGAAATGTGTGAAACCATTCTTCCTGAGGGAAATATTTCGCAACCTGGTACAGTCAACGGTACTAAGCCAAGCAGACTACTGCAATGGAATTTATGCGGGATGCAAAGAACAAATCATAAAGAAACTTCAAACCGCCCAACACACAGCAGCTAGGCTTATATTGTAAACGGGACCGCTGCGCCAGTAGGGGGAGGAAGGAAGTCTCCTCCCCAGGATTAATCCAAGCCCCACAAATTGCCACCAGCAGATACTTTCAAATATTCTTTTCTTTTTCTTTTTGTTTCCAAGTTACAAACAAAAGCTTCAGTCCAGCCCTGGGGTTAGGGCTGCCCCAGGCAGGGTAGTGCTGCCCCTCACCCAGCAATCCAAAGTCTCTGACCGTTCTTGAGGGCTGCAATAGTCCCCTTTGGAAATACTTCCTTTTCACAGTACGTATCACAAGCAGTGCTGGCCCAAAGCAAAATTGTTCTTTCCTGTCCAACCAGGGTTTCCAGCTCCCACAGTTCTTACACAACAAACAGGAGCAGCTGGGGAACCAGGCTTATAACTCTTCCAGTCCTCTGCCCTTCCCCCACAGCAAACAGTTCAAATCAAAACAGGCTTCTTCCTTACAACAGGTTTTAAATCAAAACTTTTAAACACATAGCTTTCCCCCTTTAGGTGCTACCTTCCTCAGGGCTCTCCAGCTCCCATTCCATCCTCCTTCTGCTTCTTGCTCAGCAGCCTTAACCCCCTCCTCCACCTGCTTCTCACCCCACCCTTCCCTCTACAGGTGGGCGGCATCATGTATTGATTACGGAGCCAGGGAACTGGGCTTCTTCCTTCTCCCTCCCTCTTGTGGTCAGAGTTCGTATATACCCATCTTGTCTATCCCTGGGGCTCCCTTTGCTGGGACGGGCAATGCATTCTGGGAGACGTAGTTCAGGATTTTGTTGTTTCATTTTGTACCTCTGGGCTGTAGCCTTGTCACACACTCCCTCTCTCAAGAAATTGCGAGTCCTTTTGGGACCCTCCCAGGGATTCGCAATTCGAGACCGAACCCCTGGAAACCCCAGGATCCTCCGTCCTTTCTTTTTACGCCTTCCTAGGCCGCGGCGTCTAATTTCTTCGCTCATTTTCATGACCCATGGGTACACCCCCTTTTCCACTTTGAGTTTCTGGTGTACTTTCCTAAGGCCTGATGTCCTTAGCCCATCAGGGGAACTTCTAGTCGCTCTCTTCCCCTTTCTACCACCCGGGGCTGCACTTTTCCGACTACTAGGCCCCAATGGGTATGGTTATGGGTATTTGTGGTGTGTGTGTAGGGTCCTCAGTCTCCGTTTCCCTGAGACTCTTAAGGGCCTCCTATCCCTCTCCTTTCGTCCCGGAAAACCCCTTTTGGAACAGGTCTCCCCCAACCTCTGGGTGATCTAGCATCCCCCTGGCACCCTTCCTGAGCCGGTGTCCCCCCTCCGGGAACTCTCTTACCCCACTCTTCAGTGCAGTAGGAGGGACCTAGGATCCCCCCTTTCTTCTGGGGTCCGGGTTTTCCCCTCCCTTGGGCAGCCTTTTCCCTTCTCTGCTTGCCCTTCTGGGGTGTCTTACATCTTTTAACCCTTACACCACCTCTCCCTGTGGTTTTAACAGGGCCCTTCTGATTCTCCCTATCCTGATCATTACTCAGGGATAGGAGTTTACTTACTTTGATCCCTCCTGGGTCCTTCTTTCCCTCGAGCTTTGGCTGGAGGTCTAAAATGCAGGATTTTGCTTCCTGAACCTCCCTTAATCTCCTCTGCCCATCCTGGAAGAGGACATCCACTGCGAGGGTCAATACTCGGCACCTCTCTTCCAGGGCCACCCTGCAGTTTTCTGCCCTTTCTGTGGTTTCCTTGGCCTGTAGCCTCTCAACAGCCCACTCAGCGGCCCCCTGTGCTTGAACCCGTTGCAACTCCTTTATCTGAGTTTCCAACTCAAGGTTCCTCTGAGTAAGGTACCCTACCCTTTCCTGGGCTGCCTGCCTCTCCACCAATAACCCCTCTATCCTTTGGGTGTATCCCTTGTGCAGGTCTTCTATCTGGATTACCTTCTCCCTATTAAGCTCATTCAGGCCCCTGGCCTCAGCTTGGGTCTGCTGCAATGCCACAGTTAACTGAGCCACCCCTTCAGTATGTCCCTGCTGCACTTCCCTCAGCTGGCTTTCCTGTTGGCCCTTCAATTCTCCCAGCCTTTACCTGGGTTAAGATCCCCGTCAGCTCTCCTGTAGCTGTTTGCTGTAGTTTACCCATCTCCTTAACACTCTCCTGCCTCTTAGCCAACTCCATTTCCTTCTGCTTCACCTCCTGCTTGGCTTCTTCTAATTCTGCCTTTACAGAGGTGACAAGCTTATTTTCCCTTTGCTTCTGGAGTAGAATCAAGGCTTGCTGTTCCCTTATACTTTCCCTTAGGGCCTCCTGCTCTTTTTGCCATTCTAGGCGAGCATTCCGGAACTCAGCTTTAACTAGGTTTACTGTCTGCGCCTGGTCCAGTTGCAACTTGGCTGTGAGGTCCCTTATCTCTTGCTCATGTGTGGACTGCAGCTTAGCTACTCGGGTCTCTTTCAGGGTGGCTGTAAGATGGACTACCTCTGCTTCCCTTTCCTCCCTTAGCTTACATTCTGTGAGCAGCTCAGCCCTAACCGTGGCTAGCAGTGCCTCACAGCCTTCCTTCTGCTTAAGGGACTCTGCCTGTTTGGTCTCTAAGGCCTGCACTGAAGCAGCCATTTCTTTCTTACATGCTGACTCGAATAGGACCCATTTCTGTTCAGTCTCACTCAGACTAGTCTCCAATACCTTATGGGACTCCTCCTGCTGCTGTTTATTGCCCACTAAAGTTACCATCAGTCCCTTATTAAGTTCCAGAACCTCCCTCAGACGTTGCTCAGGGTACCTATGGAGTTTCCCCGGTTTACATAGGGCTTCTAGCTCCCATTCTACCTGCCAGATACTCTCTTTAAGGGATTTTAACAGCGGGTTCTCATTCTCTTTATGAGCTTCCTCCGGGAGCTTTCTACCAAACTCAGGGTTATCGTTGGGAGATTCCTTTAATCCCCTTTCCAGGGTGATTGACTTACTACCTTCTATTCCCTGGGTTTCCCAGTATTTCTCCCTTTGGGCAACTCTCCATGGTTCCCCACCGCATGGAAGTACTGCCAGTTCCTCACCGGAGCATGGGCAGCCTATTCTATCTTCAGCTGTCTCACCCCACTGCTCACAGTGTACATTGCCTTCCCCTACATAATCAGGATTACTTTTTATCCTGTCACCTGGAAAGTTCTCACCTGGGCCTACCCCCCTAGAGGGTTTACCCTTACCAGGACCACCACTATCCTGCAACTGGGGTTTTCCTCTCTTGTCCAGGCACCCCTCCTCTCTCTTGGCACTTTCCAGGTTTGTGGCCTCCCCTCTCCCTGGGACATTGAGTGCTTTCCCTGCAGCGGGTTCCTCTTGACCCTCTTCCCTGCAGCCACCTCTTTCCCCTTGGGTACCCGGCCTAACCATGAAGCCTGCCCCTGAGGAATGGGTCACCTCCAGACTCCCATGGCCTTTGGACTTCCTCTTGCCTGCCATGTCACTTAACCCCCCCCCCCCCCCAACTGACTGTAGGATTACCTATATCCTCCCAGTCTCCCAGTTCATCCTCTGAACTGCATACTGCCAGACACCACTCTCCAACATGGCCCATTTCCCCACATTGGTAACATACTGGCTCAGTCGCTTTTCCTCTCCTTGGGGTCTTGTCTTCCCCAGACCCCCCTTCAGGCTTAAACATTGTCCCAACAGTCTCTAAATAAAGTCCCTCTCCAAGTCCCAGAACCTGGATCATGGTGTCCAACTTTGCCATGTCCATTTCTTCTGCTGGCGACTTGGGCTTCGGCTCCTCGGGCCTTTGGACTTTTCTCTTCAGTCAGCACCATCCCCGCCTTCCCATGGCTCCGACGTCCTCCTCGACTGTCTGCTGGGATATAGCCTGCAACACAAGAGAAGACTCCAAGTGCGGACTGTCTGTTTCCCTGGTCCTACACTTGCTCTATTTCTTAGCTTCTTGGATCCTCCCTCGCCTCCCCCCTAGGTACTCTTTACCTGGGTAGGCGAGTAATGCGCCTTATCAGTGTTGGCCCCCTCGATGGGCTTCAGGAACCTCCATGGCTTGCATCTGGGTCTGTAGGGCTTTTAGGAGGGGCCCTTATTGTTCCTTGGATGCTTTCACCAATTAATGTAAGACGTGCTGCGAGCTCTCTTGCTGCTTCTCCTTGGTAGTGAGGAAGATCCTGAGGTGCCTGCTGGTCTGCGCAGTAGTAAAGGCCTACCAGGGTCCTCTGTCGCTCTTATCCGTGTGGATCACAGTTTAGGTCCCATCTGGGGTGCCATTGTAAACGGGACCGCTGCGCCAGTACGGGGAGGAAGGAAGTCTCCTCCCCAGGATTAATCCAAGCCCCACAAATTGCCACCAGCAGATACTTTCAAATATTCTTTTCTTTTTCTTTTTGTTTCCAAGTTACAAACAAAAGCTTCAGTCCAGCCCTGGGGTTAGGGCTGCCCCAGGCAGGGTAGTGCTGCCCCTCACCCAGCAATCCAAAGTCTCTGACCGTTCTTGAGGGCTGCAATAGTCCCCTTTGGAAATACTTCCTTTTCACAGTACGTATCACAAGTAGTGCTGGCCCAAAGCAAAATTGTTCCCTCCTGTCCAACCAGGGTTTCCAGCTCCCACAGTTCTTACACAACAAACAGGAGCAGCTGGGGAACCAGGCTTATAACTCTTCCAGTCCTCTGCCCTTCCCCCACAGCAAACAGTTCAAATCAAAACAGGCTTCTTCCTTACAACAGGTTTTAAATCAAAACTTTTAAACACATAGCTTTCCCCCTTTAGGTGCTACCTTCCTCAGGGCTCTCCAGCTCCCATTCCATCCTCCTCCTGCTTCTTGCTCAGCAGCTAACCCCCTCCTCCACCTGCTTCTCACCCCACCCTTCCCTCTACAGGTGGGAGGCATCATGTATTGATTACGGAGCCAGGGAACTGGGCTTCTTCCTTCTCCCTCCCTCTTGTGGTCAGAGTTGGTATACACCCATCTTGTCTATCCCTGGGGCTCCCTTTGCTGGGACGGGCAATGCATTCTGGGAGACGTAGTTCAGGATTTTGTTGTTTCATTTTGTACCTCTGGGCTGTAGCCTTGTCACAATATTTGGAAAAACGCGTTTTGACAACGCCAAACCACTACGAGAAAAACTGCACTGACTTTCAGTTAAAGAACGTATCGCTTTCAAAATTTGCACGACAGTTCATAAAATTATTTACGGCGAGGCACTGGGATACATGACAGACCTCATTGATCTGCCAACCTGAAACACTAGGAAATCAGCACAATCATACCTAAACCTGCACTACCCAAGCAGCAAAGGTCTCAAATACAATGCATCCAGCTTTTCCTACTTAAGCACACAACTATGGAACGCACTACCAAAAGTAGTAAAAACTATGGTAGGCCACCTAAACTTCCGGAAAGCACTAAAAACAGACCTGTTCAGAAAAGCATATCCCACCGACCCAACATAAAAAACCTGGATACCTGAGACATAACGTAACCAAAGACCGTAATGGACATATCCTAACTTTTCCTCTCCCTCTCAAATGTTCCCCCAATTGTATTTACCACATATGTACCTCTTTCTACCACAATATCACCTTGTAATTGTTCATACTTGTATTAGTTCATACCGGAATCGGCTAACGCCATTTACGGTACTATGTAAGCCACATTGAGCTTGCAAATAGGTGGGAAAATGTGGGATACAAATGTAACAAATAAAATACTCTATTTTCTATCTTTTAACCCGTTTTTAATCCACAATAGAACACTACCTCCTATCCTATTACTCTCCAATTTTCTCTGGAGTCTTTCATGAGGTACTTTGTTAAACAACTTTTGAAAATCCAGATACACAATGTCGACCGTCTCAACTTTATCCACGTTTGTTCACCTCTTCAAAGAAATGTAATAGATTGGTGAGGCAAGATTTCCCTTCACAAAATCCATGTTGGTTTTTTCTCATTAATTCATTCTTTTGAATATGCTGTGTAATTTTTTCTTCGAGGACAGGCAGGCTGCTTGTTCTCACATGTGGGTCAACATCCGTGTCGGCCCAGGAAACTGCAAATTTTTTCAAGCAAAAAAATAAAAGTTTTGCCAGGTTCAGGTGTTCGAGCAGCACGCCCAGCTTCCCCGCCTGTCGCACGAGCGTGCCCCTTCAGTTTTCTATTCTCCGCGTTGAGGTGCGGTAGGTTTTTATCCGCGCTCCTCTCTCAGGCTCAGGAAAGAGTCTTCGCGAGTGTTCGCTATTTTTTCTTTATTGTCAGTTAAAAAAAAAAGTTCCTGTAGTGTTTTTTCTTTAGATTTTTTTTCACTTTTTAAAGTTTCCTTTGTTTTTTCGACGCAGCTGGCTTATTCCCTTCTTTTGCGCCCCTTTTTCTTTTAACGGGCACAATCGCGTCATTTGATTTCGCCAACGTTGTACTCTGTGCAACCGGACCATCTCAGGTACCGATACCCATGCCTGGTGTATCCAGTGCCTTGGGCTCTACCATAGCTCAACCGCTTGTAGTCTATCTTCGTATGAAGATGTTGCGTTCTCGAGGGCCTTGGCATCCTGTCAGGTCCTCGAGGCAGGACTGGAGTTCGTGAGCCCTTGGGCCACTGTTGAGGAGCGGCAGCGGCAGGCAAGACCACCTTGGAACTAGATACCCCGAAGAGCAGTACTGGAACTTTAGACTGGGTTAGTACAAGGCAGGCAACTAGAACAGACGAAACAGGAACAGCTTCACCTGGAGTTGAGCTCCGAAGTGCAGGTGGCCGGCAGGACTTGCAGGATAAGGCAGGAACTGAAGATCCAGAGTACCCACCCTGGGTCTGGGATACACGAGGGAGATCAGACTAGGAACTAAACACAGACAGTGTGCTGCTGCACAGCCACTAGCAAGACCCAGAAGACAGACCAAGGAACACAAGGCGTACAGAAGCCTAGCAGGAGCAAGGACTAGGGCAGCATATACACTAGGCAGAACGGGGATCTGGGAATACCCACAGGGTAAACCCTTTAGCTAGGTGGAGACAGGATACAGGAATAACCACCCAGGAAATACACACTAGCTAGACAGATACAGGATTCAGGATATACACTCAGGATATACAAGCAGGGTAGGCACACAGGCTAGGCAAGGCAGGACTTAGGGTAAAGAGAGCAAACCAGGAAGAACAGGCCAGGGGTCTTGGGCTGGCAGCAGAGCAAACAGAGTAACCAGGAATAACAGGCCAAGGGTCTTTGGGGCAGACAGAACAGACAGAGTAAACCAGGACAAAGGCTTCACCCCAACTCAGGGTAAGCCAGGGACAGAGGCTTCACCCCAACACAGGGTAAGCCTGGAGCAGAGGCTTCACCCCAAACACAAGGTAAGCCAGGAACAGAGGCTTCACCCCAAACACACAGGGTAAGCCAGGAAGGACCCGCAGTCCACAGACAGAGGCTTCACCCCAACTCAGGGTAAGCCAGGGGGACAACCTTTTTGGTGAAAAGTAGAGGTTGATTCAAGAAGCATAATGATGCTATGGATTCTCTCTCCCACCGAGCGCTTTCTGCTACTACCTCCTCATCTAGGAGGTATTTTGGGGGGAAGAGGAGTGCCCCCTATTCCTATCCTAGACATAGGTACACTCCTGCTTCTCGGCAGCCTGCCCAGGCTCAACCCCAGCTCGCTTGTTCTTGTCATAGTGTGCGACTAAGGCCCATACTGCTCCCGAGCAAAAGCAGGGGATGGGCTTTTGACTGGCTAGTTAAGCATAGCCTCAGTAAAAGTGTCTGTACCGGACAACTTGTCGGTTGGAGGGAGGTTAATATTTTTTCACCAAAGTGGCCTCTTATAACCTACCGGTGGGTTCTTCAAATAGTCTGGTTAGGATACACCCTCAATCTGGAATCCAAACCTCCAAATTGCCCACCAGGAGCTCATTCGTACAGTTCCCAACACAAACAGGTACTTGCAGAGGAACTCTCCACCCTTCTAAAGGCCCATGTGGTCGATCCCCTTCCACCAGGGGAAGAAAGGGAAAGGGGGGAATGGGACTTACATACCTCATTTCTGTGTTTTTTTCTAACGACATTCAAAGTGGTTTACATATTATATACAGTTACTTATTTGTACCTGGGACAGTGGAGGGTTAAGTGACTTGCCCAGAGTCACAAGGAGCTGCAGTGGGAATCGAACCCAGTTCCCCAGGATCAGAGTCCGCTGCACTAACCACTAGGCTACTCCTCCTTGGATTCTATTCCAGGTACTTCCTTGTGCAGAAAAAGGCGGGGTGGGGGGGGGGGGGGGGGGGGGAGGATGCGTCCCATCCTAGACCTAAGGGCCCTGAACAAATTCCTTGTCTGAGAAAAGTTCAGAATGGTTTCCCTGGGCGCACCCTTCTTCCCATGTTTCAAGAGAAAGATTGGCTATGCTCGCTGGACTTAAAGGATGCTTACATACACATCTCGATACTTCCAGCCCACAGGAAGTATCTTCGATGCCAGCTGGGAACTAAGCACTTTCAGTACCATGTATTGCCCTTTGCACTGGCGTCTGTGCCCAGAGTGTTTACAAAGTGTCTAGCGGTAGTCGCAGCGTCACTACGCAGACTGGGAGTGCATGTGTTCCCTTATCTAAACGATTGGCTGGTGAAGAGCACCTTGGAGGCAGGCGCTCTACAGTCCATGCGGATGACTATTCAGGTGCTAGAGCTACTGGGCTTTGTGATCAATTACTCCAAGTCCCATCTCACCCCAGTACAAAAGTTGGAATTCATTGGAGCTCTGTTGAACACAAGAACAGCTCAAGCTTATCTTCCCGAGGCAAGGGCAGACAACCTTCTGTCCCTGGTGTCCATGGTTCGAACGTCTCAGCAGATGTTGAGACTTTTGGGCCACATGGCTTCTACAGTTCATGTAACTCCCATGGCACGTCTACACATGAGATCAGCTCAATGGACCCTAGCTTCCCAGTGGTATGAAGCAGCGGGGGATCTAGAGGATGTAATCCAACTGCCCACCGACTTTCAGAATTCCCTTCAGTGGTGGACTATTCAATCCAATTTGACCTTGGGATGTCCATTCCAAATTCCTCAGCCACAAAAAATGCTGACGACAGATGCATCCCTCCTGGGGTAGGGAGCTAATGTAGATGGGCTTCACACTCAAGGAGCCTGATCCTTTCAGGAAAAAGGTCTGCAGATCAATCAGACAATCAGTTTGCCATGTATTTCACCAACAAGCAGGGAGGCATCGGTTTTTGCCTTCTGTGTCAGGAAGCCGTCCAGATGTGGCTTTGGGCTCGCCGTCACGGCATGTTTCTCCAAGCCACTTATCTGGCAGGTGTAAACAACAGTCTGACCGACAGGCTGAGCAGGATAATGCAACCTCACAAGTGGTCACTGAACATGGGTGTAGCCCGCAAGATCTTCTGAGCATGGGGCAGCCCCTCGGTGGATCTTTTTGCCACTCAGATCAATCACAAGGTCCTTCAGTTCTGTTCCAGGCTTCAGGCCCATGACAGACTAGCGTCAGATGCCTTTCTCCTCCATTGGGGAACAGGCCTTCTGTATGCCTATCCTCCCATACATCTAGTAGGAAAGACTTTGTTGAAACTCAAGCAAGACCAGGGAACCATGATTCTCATTGCTTCCTTCTGGCCATGCCAGGTTTGGTACCCTCTTCTTCTGGAGTTGTCCTTCGATAAACCGTGGAGATTGGTGTGTTTTCCAACCCTCATCACCCAGAATGAGGGGTCGCTTCTACATCCCAACCTCCAGTCTCTGGCTCTCACGGCCTGGATGTTGAGAGCTTAGAATTTGTCTCCTTGGATCTTTCAGAGGGTGTTTCCCTAGTCTTGCTTGCTTCCAGGAAAGATTCCACGAAAAGGTGTTACTCTTTCAAATGGTTGAGGTTTGCCGTCTGGTGTGACAGCAAGGCCGTAGATCCTCTTTCTTGTCCTACACAGACCCTGCTTGAATACCTTCTACACTTATCAGAGTCTGGTCTCAAGATCAACTCCGTAAGGGTTCATCTTAGTGCGATTAGTGCTTTTCATTGCCGTGTAGAAGGTAAGTCTATCTCTTGACAGCCAGTAGTTCGCTTTATGAGAGTTTTGTTTTTGTCAAAGCCCCCAGTCAAACCTACGCCAGTGTCATGGGATCTCAACGGCGCTCTCACCCAGCTGATGAAAGCTCCTTTTGAGCCACTGAATTCTTGCCATCTGAAATACTTGACCTGGAAGGTCATTTTCTTGGTGGCTGTCACTTCAGCTCGTATAGTCAGTGAGCTTCAGGCCTTAGTAGTGCATGCACCTTATATCAAGTTTCATCACAACAGAGTAGTCTTCCGCACACACCCTAAGTTCCTGCCATAGATGGTGTCGGAGTTTCATCTGAATCATTCAGTTGTCTTGCCAACATTCTTTCCCCGTCCTCATACCCACCCTGGCGAAAGCAGTTTGTATACCTTGGACTGCAAGAGAGCATTGGCTTTTTACGTGGAGCGGACACAGCCCTTCAGACAGTCCACCCAGTTGTTTGTTTCTTTCGATCCCAACAGGAGGGGAGTCGTCATCGGAAAACGCACAATCTCCAATTGGCTAGCAGATTGCATTTTCTTCACTTATGCCCAAGCTGGGCTGACTCTAGAGGGCCATGTCACGGCTCATAATGTTAGAGCCATGGCTGCGTCAGTGGCTCAATGTCAGCCTCCTTTGAAGAGATTTGCAAGGCTGCAACGTGGTCTTTGGTCCACACATTCACATCTCACTACTGCCTTCATCAGGATACCCGATGTGATAGTTGGTTTGGTCAGTCAGTGCTGCAGAATTTGTTCGGGGTTTAGAATCCAACTCCACCCCCCTAGACCCATTTTTGTTCTGTTCCAGGCTGCACTCTCAGTTGTTTATGGTTTCAGGTCAATCTATGTTATGTCCTCTCCATTGCGAGGCCCAATTGACCAATGTTCATTGTTTTGAGTGAGCCTGGTTGCTAGGGATACCCCACATGTGAGAACAAGCAGCCTGCTTGTCCTCGTAGAAAGTGACGATACTTACCTGTATCAGGTATTCTGTGAGTACAGCAGGCTGATTGTTCTCAGCAATCCCGCCCACCTCCCTTTTGGAGTTGTTACTAGTTTATTTGTATGCTTTTTGATTTAACTGAAGGGGCACGCTCGCGTGACTGGCGGGAAGTTGTCCGCGCTCCTCGCGTGCCAGAAGACTCTGGTAAAACTTTTATTTTTTGCTTGAAAAAATTTGCTGTTTCCTGGGCTGCCGCGGATGTCGACCCACATGTGAGAACAATCAGCCTGCTGTCCTTAGATAATACCTGCTACATGTAAGTATCTTCGCTGTTCTTTATAATAGTCTCTACCATTTTGCCCAGCACTGACGTCAAGCTCACCGGTCTGTGATTTCCTGGTTCTCCTCTGGAACCTTTTAAAAAAATCGGTGTTATATTGGCCAACCTCCAATCTTTCGGTATGACATTTGATTTTAAAGATAAATGCATAGTACTAACAATAGTTCTGCAAGTTCATTTTTTAATTCTATCCATACTCTGGGATGAATACCATCCAGACCAGGAGATTTGCTACTCTGCAATTTGTCAAATTGTGCCATTACATCCTCCAGGTTTATAGAGATTTCATTCAGTTTCTTCGACTCATCAGCTTTGAATACCATTTCTGGCACCGGTATCTCTCTCAAATCTTCCTCAGTGAAGACCGAAGCAAAGAATTCATTTATTCTTCGAGGACAAGCAGGCTGCTTGTTCTCACGACTGGGTTGACGTCCACGGCAGCCCCCTCCAACCGGAAGAAAATTTTGCGGGAGGTCCCGCACGCAGGGCACGCCCACTGCGCATGCGCGGTCGTCTTCCCGCCCGTGCGCGACCATTCCCGCTCAGTTTTTTTCCTTTCCTCGCTGGAGAGAGACATATTCACATCTCTCTCTTAGTCAGCCCTGGAAACCGGATTGCGGCCTAGCCCGCGGTTTTTCTTTGTTCGTGTACGCGTTATTTATTTTTAAAAAAAAAACGAAAAAGAGTTTTCCTCGTCGTTCCTAGTCGCGAGGGCGCGTCGTCACGGCCTTGTGGCCGCGCGGTAGTTTCTTTTATTTTTCGGGTGTGCTTTTCACCGCCACCATCAACGATTTTCACTTCGCTGACGCGATTTTTCCGTCGATGTCCTCGAAGGTCCCGAGCGGATTCAAGAAGTGTGGTCGATGCGGCCGGCAGATCTCGCAGACCGATAAACACGCTTGGTGCCTCCAGTGCCTCGGCCCGGAGCATAATTCCAAGACGTGCACCTTGTGTCTCGGCTTAAGGAAGCGGACGCAGGTGGCGAGGCAAGTTCTGCGGGACCGTCTTTTTGGAACTTGCGCCGGCCCGTCGACGGCCGAGTCTTCGGTTCCGATGTCGACGGCGTCGGCGCCGACTATGGCATCGACCCCAGGAGCACAGGTACCTTTGGCCCGCCGGCCTGCTGGCGACGGCGGTGGTGAGCAGCCGCGTGGGTAGTCTGCCCCGGCCACTCCCGCTGCTGAGGGCCATCGGGACCGAACCCTGTCGGATCCGATACCTCGAGGCCGGGGGGGCTCCACCTCCTCCTCGTCTCTCCCACAGAGCGCTGATGACCGACATCGCAAGAAAGCCAAGAAGCACCATCATCGTTCGCCCACGGCGCACGGGACTGGCAGCTCTGGGACATCGAGGGACGACTCGACACCCAGGAAGCGGCAGTGCCAGGAGGAGCGTTCCCCCTCGGTCGAAGAGGTTTCGCTGCGTGGGTCCGCGGGTATCTTGGTATTGTCTCCAGGACCCGAGCAGCTTCCGGCACCCTCACCGGCCCCCCTGCCTTTCCCGACAGCGGGCCTTGACGAGTGCCTCCGAGCTATCCTTCCCGGGATTCTGGAAGGGCCTATGCGCCAGGCTCTACCGGCACCAGGGGTGCTTGCGCTCCCGGCGCTGTTGATGGAGGCGCCGGTGGGCTCTGGCCCGATGCTGAGGCCACCGATGCCGATTGCGGCACCGGTGTCGACCGCCACTCAGGTGGAGTCCCCGTCGATGGAGGGAGCTTCGTCCCCGCCGGCGCGGGAGTCCACCGCTCGACGCCATCATCGAGGACGTGGTTCTTCGCAGTCGAGACGGGCCCTGTTGAGGTCTGAGCTGAGAGAGCTCATGTCCGACACTGAGGAGGAGGCCTCGTGGGGGGAGGAGGAGGACCCCAGATATTTCTCCTCAGAGGAGTCTGTGGGCCTTCCCTCCGACCCCACTCCTTCACCGGAGAGGAAGCTCTCGCCTCCTGAGAGCCTCTCCTTTGCCTCTTTTGTCAGGGATATGTCTATCAGCATTCCCTTCCCCGTGGTTAATGTGGATGAGCCGAGGGCGGAGATGCTCGAAGTCCTCGACTATCCATCACCACCTAGAGAGTCTTCCACGGTGCCGTTGTACAATGTCCTTAAGGAGACACTGCTTCGGAACTTTTTGAAGCCAGTATCTAATCCCACCATCCCCAAGAAAGCGGAGTCCCAATACAGAATCCACTCAGACCCAGAGTTGATGCGGCCTCAATTGCCTCATGTCTCGGCGGTCGTGGACTCTGCTCTCAAGAGAGCACGGAGTTTGAGGGATACCGCCTCTGCGCCCCCTGGGCGGGAGTCTCGCACTCTGGACTCGTTTGGGAAGAAGGCCTACCAATCTTCCATGCTCGTGACCCGCATCCAATCATACCAGCTCTACACGAGCATCCACATGCGGAATAATGTGCGGCAACTGGCAGACCTGGTCGACAAGCTCCCTCCGGAGCAGTCCAGGCCATTTCAGGAGGTGGTCAGGCAGCTGAAGGCGTGCAGAAAGTTCCTGTCCAGGGGTATCTATGACACCTGTGATGTGGCATCTCGAGCTGCGGCCCAAGGTATAGTGATGTGCAGACTCTCCTGGCTGCGTGCCTCTGATCTGGACAACCGTACCCAGCAGCGGCTGGTGGATGTCCCTTGCCGGGGGATAACATTTTTGGCGAGAAGGTCGAGCAGTTGGTGGACCAACTGCACCAGCGGGAAACCGCTCTCGACAAGCTCTCCCACCGGGTGCCTTCAGCATCCACCTCAGCAGGTGGACGTTTTTCCCGGGCCCGGCAGGCTACACCCTACGCCTACAGCAAGCATAGGTACACCCAGCCGACCAGAAGGCCTCCTCAGGCACAGGGACGGTCCCAGCGCGCTTGTTCCCGTCAACAGCGTGCGCCTAAGCAGCCCCCTGCGCCTCCACAGCAAAAGCAGGGGACGGGCTTTTGACTGGATCCATGGGAACATAGCCGGCATCAAATTATCCGTGCCGGACGGCCTACCGGTCGGGGGGAGGTTGAAAGTTTTTCACCAAAGGTGGCCTCTTATAACCTCCGACCAGTGGGTTCTCCAAATAGTGTGGTGCGGATACACTCTGAATTTGGTCTCCACCAAATTGCCCACCGGGAGCTCAATCCTTCAGCTCCCATCACAAGCAGGTACTTGCAGAGGAACTCTCCGCTCTTCTCAGCGCCAATGCGGTCGAGCCCATGCCACCCGGGCAGGAAGGGCAGGGATTCTATTCCAGGTACTTCCTTGTGGAAAAGAAAACAGGGGAGATGCGCCCCATCCTAGACCTGAGAGGCCTGAACAGGTATCTGGTGAGAGAAAAGTTCAGGATGCTTTCCTTGGGCACCCTTCTCCCCATGATTCAGAAAGACGATTGGCTTTGTTCCCTGGATTTAAAGGATGCTTATACTCACATCCCGATACTGCCAGCCCACAGACAGTATCTGCGATTCCGTCTAGGGATACGTCACTTTCAGTATTGTGTGCTGCCCTTTGGGCTCGCCTCTGCACCACGGGTTTTCACGAAGTGTCTCGTGGTGGTTGCGGCGTACCTACGCAAGCTGGGGGTGCACGTGTTCCCGTATCTCGACGATTGGCTGGTGAAGAGCACCTCAGAGGCAGGAGCTCTTCGGTCCATGCAGTGTACTATTCACCTTCTGGAGCTGCTGGGGTTTGTGATAAATTACCCGAAGTCCCATCTCTAGCCAGTTCAATCTCTGGAATTCATAGGAGCTCTGCTGAATTCGCAGACGGCGCAGGCCTATCTTCCAGAGGTGAGGGCTCAGAATCTCCTGTCCCTCGCTTCCCAGACCAGAGCGTGTCAGCAGATCACAGCTCGGCAGATGTTGAGACTCCTGGGCCATATGGCCTCTACGGTCCACGTGACTCCCATGGCTCGTCTTCACATGAGATTTGCTCAATGGACCCTAGCTTTCCAGTGGTGCCAAGCCACCGGGAATCTAGAATCTGTTTGGGGCTTGAATCCAACTCTACCCTCCTGGACCCGGGCTTATTCTGTTCAGGCTGCACTCTGTTAGTTGTTCTTCGTAGGTCAATTTCTGTTATGCCCTCGCTGTTGCGAGGTTCAATTGACCTGGGTTTTTGTTTTGAGTGAGCCTGAGAGCTAGGGATACCCCAGTCGTGAGAACAAGCAGCCTGCTTGTCCTCGGAGAAAGCGAATGATACATACCTGTAGCAGGTGTTCTCCGAGGACAGCAGGCTGATTGTTCTCACTTACCCCTCCCCTTTGGAGTTGCGTTTTTTCTCATTCCTTTGCTTGTCATTCAACTGAGCGGGAGCGGTTGCGCACGGGCGGGAAGACGGCCGCGTGGTGGGCGTGCCCTGCGTGCGGGACCTCCCGCAAAGTTTTCTTCCGGTTGGAGGGGACTGCCTTGGACGTCAACCCAGTCGTGAGAACAATCAGCCTTCTGTCCTCGGAGAACACCTGCTACAGGTATGTATCATTCGCTATCTCTCCGCTATGGCTTTGTCTTCCTTGAGTGCCACTTTTACCCCTCGGTCATCTAGCAGTCCAGCCGATTCTTTTGCTGGATTCTTGCTTTTGATATACCTTGAAAATATTTTTACTGTGTGATTTTTGCTTGTTTTTTTCAAAGTCCCTCTTTGCCTTCCTTATCAGCACTTTGTATTTGACTTGCCATTCCTTATGCTGTTTCTTACTATTTTCAGTGGGATCCTTCCATTTTCTGAAGGATTTTCTTTTAGCTCTAATCGCATCCTTCACCTCACTTTTTAACCATGTGGCTGTTGTTTGGTCTTCCTTTCACCTTTTTTAATGCATAAAATATATTTGGCCTGGGCTTCCAGGATGGTATTTTTGAGCAGCATCCACGCCTGATGTAAGTTTTTGACCTTTGCAGCTGCTCCTCTAAGATTTATTTTCACTGTTCTTCTCATTTTGTCATAGTCTCCTTTTTGAAAGTTGAATGCTAACATATTTGAGTTCCTTTGTGTACTTACTCTAAAGCAGATATCAAATCTGATGATACTATTATGATCACTGTTATCATGCGGCCCCAGCACCACAAGGAATTTTACCTCCCTAGCATTCCCTGATGTTATATTTACCCAGTCAATATCGGGGTAATTGAAATCACCCATTATTATTGTGTTGCCCAGTTTGTTAGCCTCCCTAATTTCTGATAGCATTTCTACATCCATCTGTTTGTCCTGGCCAGGTGGACGATAGTACACTCCTATCACTATCCTTTTCCCTTTTACACATGGAATTTCAATCTATAGGGATTCCAAGATGTGTTTTGTTTTCCTGCAGAATTTTCAATCTATTTGATTCAAGGCCCTCCTTAACGTGCAATGGTACCCCTCCACCAATTCGATCCACCCTATCACTACAATATAATTTGTACCCTGGTATGACAATGTCCCACTGGTTATCCTCCTTCCACCTGGTCTCAGTGATGCCTATTGTATCTAATTTTTCATTTACTGCAATAGATTTTAACTCTCCCATCTTATTTCTTAAGCTTCTGGCATTTGCATATAGACATTTCAAACTATGTTTGTTGTTCCTATTTACATCTTGCTCAGTAGTTGACAATGTTAATTTTCAATCTTTTGTCTGATTTTTATTTAAGGACACCTGATCTGCTATGGTCTCTTTTGCAACCTCGCTATCGAGATACCCTATTTTCCTTGTTTTGGTGATATCTTTGAAAGATATCTTATTCCGAACCATGTGTTTTTGAATGACTGTTGGCCTTCCCCCAGGTTCTAGTTTAAAAGCAGCTCTATCTCCTTTTTAGATGCTGATGCCCTGGTTAAGGCGGAGCCCATCCTTCCGGAATAGGCTCCCCCTTTCCCAGAATGTTGCCTAGTTCCTTACAAATCTAAAACCCTCCTCTCAGCACCATTGCCTCGTCTCTCCAGAGATCTGCCTGTCCCTTGGGCCCTGCACATGTAATGGATATCACTTAGGGAAAATTCTAACCTGGATGTTCTGATTTTGATCTTTCTACATAAGAGCCTAAACTTGGCTTCCAGAACCTCTCTTCCACATTTTTCTGTCTTTGGTAACCACATGTACCAAGACAGCTGGATCCTCCTCAGCAGTATTTAAATTCCTATCTAGGGGACACGTGAGGGCTGCCACCTTCGCACCAGGCAGGCAGGTGCCCAGGCTATCTTCACGTCAACCAGCCACCCAGCTATCTACATGCCTAATAATAATCGAATCACCAACTAAACAGCCATCCTAACCATTTCCTCCTGGACAGTAGCTCCTGGAGACAGGGGATGCCAAATTGGAGGTGGGACCTTCTCTACAGCGTCCCTGTAGGCCTCCTCTATGTATCTTTCTGTCTTCCTCAGCAACTCCAAGTCTGTTACTGTAGCCTCAAGAGAATGGACTTGTTCTCTGAGAGCTTGGATCTATTTGCATCGAGCAGACACATATGACCTCTCAACAACTCATATGATCTCAACAACTGGGAGATAATCATACATGTGACACTCAATGCAAAAGACTGGATGGCACCCCTCTCACTGTTGGACTACTGTCTGCATCTTAGTATTATAGAGTTGTTTGATTAAAACTTCTTAAGGTACTAGGGATATCAGATGAATATAAAGATTCTTAAGATTGGTGTAATTTGTAATTTATTTAGTGTTTGCTTCTCAAAAACTAATTAAATGTAATTAAAACTCTAATGAAATCTCACCTCTTGTTGTCCTAATTAGAATAATTGACTGTAAATGAAGATATTCATCATCTGCAAGTTGTACAAAATAACGCCATTAAATTAATTACGGATGAAAAAAATATTTATCAATGTCACTCCACTCCTAAAGGAAGCTTATTGACTTCCATTACCGCATAGAATTATTTATAAAACATTGCTGTTAGTATATAAAATTTTATCAACTGGTGAGCCTCAATACCTATCCCATCTTTTGATCTCTTATATCCCTGTATGATCATTGAGATCAGAGACCTCACTTCGCCTAGTTGTTCCTTCATTCAGAGAAATTTTTCACGAACATACAAGGGCAGCTATTTTTTCATTGAAGGTCCCAGAAACCTGTAATAAACTCCCACAAACTTTACACGACAGTACAATACTACAACAATTTAAGATTGATTTAAAATCATTCCTTTTCCAGGATTCATATAATTAAGGACAAGACATTACATTTATGACCGTCTTCTTTTGAATCTGAGTCTGGATTAAAAGCTCACTCCCTCCTTATGTTTTTTTCCCTATTATCCTATTCATATTGTAGTTCTAGCCCCTTTCCTTATGATATCAGTTTGGTTTTTCCCTCTTTCCTAGTCTATTTTATTTTCTTTTTAGAATGTAAGCTTCCTAGATGTATACACAGTGAGTGGGGTAGTAAACCCCTAATAAACTTGATTAATCTATACATATAAGGCGGTGCAATTCCCTGAACACTGACATGGAGAAAGATTGAATAAAGCAAAATGCAGAAGAAATCGTCTGGATTAAAATATTGGAGGACTATTCTATATGTGAAAGAAAAATCTTTAACTTTTTAACTAAATTATACCTTTGATTGCATGCAAACTTGGACTCAGAGTTTGGAAAAAAATTGTACATATGAAACCATCAGTTTCTACATTACTACTCTTTACAGAACTACAAAAGAAACTCAATAATGGACAAGGCATTTAAAATAAGGTTGATTATTTTATTGTGATTTATTTTGTAGCCTGAGAGCTTGTAACTGCGTATTTATGGGCTTTTGACTTGTACTGTGAGGCATCTGAGTTTTTCCTTTCTCATAATGTGGTATACAAATGCAATAAATAAATATGCCCAGGCATACCATTTCAATGATATTTCTTGGCCAAGAGAAAAGGACCATGGCTCTTTTAAGAGTCTAGCAGGAAGTTCTCTAGACATAGACAACTGGTACCGTTTGTCAATTTGGAGTAGCTGGAATGTCCTCCCTCCTAGAGACTGAATGCCTCCTCTGCATTAGAGAGCTGCACAGGGATGAGGATAGTGGAATTACCACGAGAATCCCGTGGGGTTCCCCTCCAGGTCTGTTTGGATCCCACCAGGATGGACCCAGGTCTGTGGGAATCCAGCGGGGATGGACCCATGTCCTGCGGGGTCCCCACGAAAGTGCCTTCCGTCCCCTGAGTGCAGGGTGCCATCCTGGCACATACCTCAAGGTACCCAGGTGGTCTAGTGGCTTCTTCTTGGCAGGAAAGATCCCCATTCTTTGCTGCCGCAGCGCTGATCCGCTCATCTCCGCTTTTTTAAAATGGCTGCGGAGACTTCCAGCAGTGGCCTCACGAGACTTTCGTGGATGTCTTTCAAGGCCACTACTGGAAGTCTTGGTAGCTATTTTAAAAAAAGCGGAGACAGCGAGCGAATCAGTGGCAGCGGGCAGGAAGAGTGGGAATCTTTCCTGCCCTTGAAGAAGCCACTGAGACCACCAGGGTGACTTGAGGTATGTGCCAGGAGGCTACCGAGGGCCGGACGGGAGGTGGGTGGATGGAGTTAGGATGATAAAAAGTTGAAGCCATGTAGGCGAGTCTCTGTTTCCCCTTCCTTCTTGCAGTTGTCATCGCCGTACACTCAAAACAAAGCAAACAAACTGCTGCATCCACGTTGTCGTTCTTTATTGTTGGTAGCATTTTTATTTAATCTCACTTACATTTTCAAACATGCCAGTTTATGCAGCACACGGATGTATACAGAGGATGTATAATAATGGAATAACTTTTCATAGGTAGAGTAGTAATTTGTTATAAATCATAATGTGTCATTTGGAGAGGCTGGTTATAAGGGACATCCTAGCACTGTTAATATTCATGCAGAGATTTTTTTTTCTACTGGTGAAGGGCCACTAACACAGACATCATGTTATGTGAATCAGTTGCTCAACATTGAGTTTCTATCTATTTACTTATTTATGACATTTATATCTCACATTAAATATGAATTAGTTAGAAACCTTGAAGCATATAAAATCTTTTTTTTTCCCTGTGCCTAAATCAAAAGAAAAAGATGGCATGTGGGAACTTGCTCCTTTTGTTTTGTGGATTGCAGTGGTATACAAATGCACTTGCCTTTTTTATTACTACTTTTTCACAGAGAGGTATTGATTAATTAGGGAAGGACTTCCATCATGCAGAAATTTTGTCCGGTGTCAGTCTAAATGTGCCTACATTGTTCAGTTCAGCACACTATTAACTGCCAAGTTCATAACAAAGTTAATTATGTTCAGTAGAAAATAAATCTGCCTAAGGCCGCTTGCTATGTGAATATTCCATCATTGTTTTATTATCGCTACTAAGTATTACATCTTAAGGGCATTTGCTTTAAACTTTGCTTTTAATTTATTTATTCAGTCCTTACATGCACATGGCTTTGCTTTTTAGACCCAAAGTCCTAAGGTTGGTTGAACAATTAGGTATAAACTGTGTTGTTTCTGACTTCACTTGTTTTGGAATTTGGACTGCTTTGGGTTCTGTGCTGATCTGTAAATCTGCCATCTTAGCAGAGTACGGAAGAAAATGATTCGTTACTTTTACTTTACTGCTTATAGAATCGGGCCATCGGGGATGGGGGGGGGGGGGGGTCAAGGTGACTACAGCAAGGGCTAGATGAGCCGGGACCTGGGATGGAGGAAATTACTTGTGGTGGGGAGGGGCGGGGATGGGTTAGATTCCAGCGGGGACGGGTTAGGTTTCTGTCCCCGTTCAACTCTCTACTCTGCATTAGCAGCAGTAAAATGACAATGCTGTGCCTTCAAAAATGGCATGGAGCAGCAGTTACCATCTTAAACAAAATGAGAAGTAATTTTCAGTTGTATACTCAGTGTGCAGTAATTACGTGGGCTTTCTGACGTGTTCTAAGCACATTTTCATCCTTCTCGTTGCGAGTATATAACTTTCTGCCCTGAGAACTTATTCTAATCAGCTGCCCCTAGTCTGTTATGTTTGCTGATTCTTCTTAGATCTTACTCATATGAAAACTCAAAAACTGACCCCTTTTTGCTTTACAGGGTAGCACTTGCTCATTTCTGCCTATTATTCATTTTATCGTTAATTAGTGTTGCTCATCTTCTTTCTTTGATTAGACATTGCAGTCCATTTGTACGAAATGTATAAATTTGGAAATATATGTGTGATTTAAATGTTTATTTGATGACACACTCTTTTAAAGATCATGGGTACAAAGAACAGCAAACTGTAAGAACTCTAATATATATGTAACAAAATAAACAATACAACATCTATCTCTTCCTAATAGTAAAAATAAAATTTAACGATAAAATCAAAGATCCATTTAGGAAAAAAGTCCCTGCTCAATGGTTAAACAAAGTTCAGCAGTATAAATGAAGACTAGCCAAATGCTTTTGAAACAGCCATGTTTTGTCAGCTTTGGTAAGAGATTTTTCCTCTCTGATGTGATAAACCACTGCTTTTTCAGAAGTACAAGCTGATCCCAGTGAAAACAATTCCTCTTTCCAAAGATTGCCACATAATAACCATCATAATAACCACCCGCAGGACAAAGGAAAAACATTGCTACTCTCATACACTCTAAAGTAATACAGCATAATAGTCAACCACCAAGAGTGTACACAACCAGTGCCCTATCCATTCATACCCAACCTGTTCTACTTATGATGTAAACCGCACTGAACCCTGAATAAGGGACATTAACAGTATATTAAATTTGAATTGAATTGAATCTCATCCTAGACAATAAGGGGTGAGCATGGATTCAGTTTGGGCGCCCAAATATTTAAAGTGCACTATTCAAAGTTACAGTCAAGCTCCCAGAAACATTTACTAAGTTCAATATAAAGGCTTCAGTTGTGCGCTCAATGAAAGATAATTTTTTCATCAAGACTTCTATACTGGCGTTGTCAAATGCCTTTTAAATGTGTAACTTTATAACTATATTTCTTAATAAAGTGAATATATGCTGTTACGCACTTATATTTGTTGTTGGCTCAGGGGTACATTGTCCGACATGACCCATGTTTCACAACCACTTGTTTAAGGGCGAACCTCCTATGAAATCATCAAAACATATTTAGTCATCCCTCCAAAATAAAACTAACTATATGAAAGGCCCCCCTGAATTTTCTGAACCTTCATATCTCACATTTAGCCAGACACCTCTTATCGACTCTTATTTGTCAGCAAAAATGGTACCAGTGTCCCACAGATGTTATTATAACTAAATAGATGATCTTTCTCGCCAATCCCAGAACCTGATCATAGTAGAGACGCCCACTCAATCTCAGCATTCACCCTCTAGGAGTTACTGACTGCAACAAGTATATCCGATATTGTTCCTTATAATTCAATATATTTTCGTTATGACCACCCTCCCACCCTTCTTGAACCTAATCTAATATACGCCACTGCATATCTTGTACTGTGTGCCCTTTCTCAAGCCAATGGGCAATGATGGGGGCCTCTAGATTTTTAGTAATAATCTGGGATTTGTGTTCATTAAATCTAAGCCTCACTGGTCTACTACTGCGCCCTATGTATATTAACCTACACGGGCATTGTATTAAATACACAACATGGAAACTATTACAATTTGTTGTGTACTTAGCATGGATAATATGACCTGTTTGGCTATCTATCCATTTAGGGCCTACCAGTGCTAAATTGCACTGTTGGCACCGCCCACATGTCAAATAAGTCCCCTGATCTTCCTTCCTAGGGGGTGTCTTCATACCTTTGACTTGGTAAAAGATCTCCAGTTGTCTGGCTCCTTTGGTAAGCTATAACAGGAAAGCCTTTAAGATTTGGATGTAGTTGTAAAACATGCCAATGCCTTCGCATGGCCTGAACTTATAATTGCGTTTGATCAAAAATGGTAATACACATGTCAGTTTCTCCACATTTACCTCAGGCTGTTTTTCCATGAGGAGCATCTCCCTTTGGGAAAAGCATTCTTGTAAGTATGCCTCAGAGATTGCTCTTTTGGAGTAACTCCTTGTTTTAAATCTCTGTCAACAGTCCAGCATGAAATTTACTACTACTACTACTATTTAGCATTTCTATAGCGCTACAAGGCATACATAGCGCTGCACAAACATAGAAGAAAGACAGTCCCTGCTCAAAGAGCTTACAATCTAATAGACAAAAAATAAATAAAGTAAGCAAATCAAATCAATTAATGTGAATGGGAAGGAAGAGAGGAGGGTAGGTGGAGGCGAGTGGTTACAAGTGGTTACGAGTCAAAAGCAATGTTAAAGAGGTGGGCATTCAGTCTAGATTTAAAGGTGGCCAAGGATGGGGCAAGACGTAGGGGCTCAGGAAGTTTATTCCAGGCGTAGGGTGCAGCGAGACAGAAGGCGCGAAGTCTGGAGTTGGCAGTAGTGGAGAAGGGAACAGATAAGAAGGATTTATTCATGCAGCGGAGTGCACGGGAAGGGGTGTAGGGAAGGACGAGTGTGGAGAGATACTGGGGAGTAGCAGAGTGAATACATTTATAGGTTAGTAGAAGAAGTTTGAACAGGATGCGAAAACGGATAGGGAGCAAGTGAAGGGTCTTGAGGAGAGGGGTAGTATGAGTAAAGCGACCCTGGCGGAAGATGAGACGGGCAGCAGAGTTTTGAACCGACTGGAGAGGGGAGAGGTGACTAAGTGGGAGGCCAGCAAGAAGCAGATTGCAGTAGTCTAAACGAGAGGTGACAAGGGTGTGGATGAGGGTTTTGGTAGAGTGCTCGGAAAGAAAGGGGCGGATTTTACGGATGTTGTAAAGAAAGAAACGACGGGTCTTGGCGGTCTGCTGGATATGAGCAGAGAAGGAGAGAGAAGAGTCAAAGATGACCCCAAGGTTTCGAGCTGAGGAGACAGGGAGAATGAGAGAGCCATCAACAGAAATAGAAAACGGGGGGAGTGGGGAGGTGGGTTTGGGGGGGGAAAATGAGAAGCTCGGTTTTGGTCATATTTAATTTCAGGTGGCGTTGAGACATCCAGGCAGCAATGTCAGACAAGCACGCTGAAACTTTGGTTTGGATGCAAGGTTAGATATCAGGGGTAGAAAGGTAGATTTGGGAGTCATCAGCATAGAGATGGTAGGAAAAGCCATGGGATGAGATTAATGAACCAAGGGAAGAAGTGTAGATAGAAAAGAGGAGGGGACCAAGAACAGAACCCTGAGGTACACCGACAGGCAGAGGGATAGAAGTAGAAGAGGATCCACCAGAGTGAACACTAAAGGTGCGGAGGGAGAGGTAGGAAGAGAACCAGGAAAGGACAGAGCCCTGGAATCCAAGTGAGGACAGGGTATCGAGAAGTATGCTGTGATCGACAGTGTCAAAAGCAGCGGAAAGATCAAGAAGAATGAGGATGGAATATTGACCTCTGGGTTTAGCCAGTAATAGGTCATTGGAGACTTTAGTAAGCGCAGTTTCGGTTGAGTGGAGAGGGTGAAAACCAGATTGTAGTGGGTCAAGAATAGCATGTGAGGAGAGAAAATCAAGGCAGCGGCGGTGAACAGCACGCTCAAGTAATTTGGAGAGAAAAGGAAGGAGGGAGATGGGTCGGTAATTAGAGGGACAAGTAGGGTCAAGTGAAGGCTTTTTAAGGAGAGGTGTGACCACAGCATGTTTAAAGGCAGCAGGGACAGTCGCAGTGGAAAGTGAGAGGTTAAGAATGTGACAGATAAAAGGTATAAGAGTAGGAGAGATGGCATTAAGAAGGTGGGTGGGAATGGGATCAGAGGAACAGGTGGTACATTTTGAGGAAGAAAGGAGAAGTGTAGTTTCCTCAAAAGTAACTTCAGGAAAGGAGGAAAGGGAATGAGGGGAAGGAGAGAGAGGGGAATGGACTAGTGGAGGGAGAGCTGGTGAGGTAGAGAAAGCAAGGTTTATCTTTTGAACCTTGTTGTGAAAGAATTCAGCAAGGGTCTGAGGAGATAATGAAGGGGGAGTTGGGGGAGGGGGCACCTTGAGGAGAGAGTTCAATGTGGTGAAGAGAAGTCGAGGATTAGAGCCAAGAGAGTTGGTCAGTTGGATATAATAATCCTGTTTGGCACTTAAAAGAGCAGATTGGAAGGAGGTCAGCATGAACTTAAAGTGTAAGAAATCAGCAAGGGCCCGAGATTTCCGCCAGAGGCGTTCGGTGGAGCGGGTACAGGAACGTAGGTAGCGGATATTAGAAGTCAGCCAAGGTTGGGGTTTTGTACGCCTTACAGGGCGGGTCATCAAAGGTGCAAGAGTGTCTAAGGCAGAGGATAGAGTATTGTTGTAAGAAGAAACAGCCTCGTTGACAGACGTGGATGGTGCCACATTAGAGAGGAGGTTTGAAACATGGGAGGATAGAGATGAAGGGTCAATATTGTGAAGATTCCTAGATAAATTAGATAGGATAGGACGGGACTGGGAGGGAGGATATTTAAGTGTGAAAGTTATAAGATGGTGATCAGAAGAGGGATGATCAGAGGCAAGGAAACTAGAAGGTGAACAGTTGGAGGAGAAGATGAGATCAAGACAGTGACCATTTTGATGAGTGGGGGAGGTGGAGCATAGTTGGAGATTAAAGGACAACGTTAAAGCGAGTAACTTGGAAATATAAGAGTTGGAAGGATCATTAGCAGGAATATTAAAGTCACCAAGGATGAGAGAGGGGGAGGAAGGATCATGGAAGAAGGCAAGCCAGGCGTCAAAGTCACTGAGAAAGGATGAAAGGGACTTATCAGGGGGACGATAAATGACCGCTATTCGAAGAGGCAGAGGAGAGAAAAGGTGGATAGAGTGGACTTCAAAGGAGGAAAAACAGTGAGATTGAGGTGGAAGAAGGGGTTGAAATCTGGAGGCGGGAGAGAGAAGTAGTCCAACACCGCCCCCACGGCCAGCACGGCGAGGAGTATGTGAAAATAGATGACCGCCATGGCACAGGGCTGCGACTGAAGCAGAGTCATCAGGGCAGAGCCAGGTTTCTGTTATGGCGAGCAGATGGAGGTGACGCAAGATAAAGAGGTCCTGGATATAGGGGAGTTTGTTACAGATAGAGCGGGCATTCCATAGGGCGCAAGAGAAGGGCAGAGAAGAGGAGGGGAGTAGAGGAATAGAGATGAGGTTAGAGAGGTCACGGTGAGATCTGTAGAGTTTGGATAATAGTTGGTGAGGAGGGCCAGGATTGGGATTGATGTCACCAGCTGAGAGTAAGAGAAGGAGTAAAAGAGAGCGGAGGAGAGTAGGAGAGGTGTGGCCACGAAGGCGTCGAAGGCGAGAGGTATTTAGGTGGAATGGGGAAGGCAAAAAGGAGGGGAGAAAGAGACGGAGATTAAAAGCCAAGAGGGAGGAAGAGGGTAGGAGAGAAGGTGAGGTGATGAAGTCAATGGATGGGAAGTGAGTTCCTGTAGCGGAGAGAGGTAGGGGGTGAGGGAAAAGATTAGGAAGGGACAGAGCTAGGAAGAGAATGTGAATAGGGGCCATAAACGATTAAGGTACTTTAGCAACTGGAAAAAGATTAGATACAAAGAGAAAAATGCCCCGCACCTAGAGCGGAGGCCCTGAGTGGATCGGGGTGGACCTGGGTGTCACCCCGGAGAAGGCTATAAGGATATGCAGATGAGCTGCAAGTCCTCCACAGCACCTGAAAGGCAGCCGGTGGTAGAGGTGGGCACCTCTCAGCTGAGGAAAGGCTTACCAGGGGTTAGGCCGAAGCCAGCATTCCTCCCCTTGAAATTTAAAGTCCTTCATTGATGTATATTCGACGTTCCCGCAAAAATTGGCTAATTGGTAAATTTTTCTTTAATTTATAGGGGTGAAAACTTGAAAAGTGGGGGAAAAAAAACCCTGTTCTGATCCACGGCCTTGCGGTACAGTGTACTGCATAACCTATTACCACTTTTCTGGATTCACACATCTAGGAACTCCAGTATTGGAATGACTAAACTTCACAGTAAATTGAAGATGTGAGTCCAATGAATTTAACCACTAAATTGTAATGTTCGTTCTGTCCCTCACCACAGAAAAAATGTCATCCAAAAAGCGTCTCCAAAAGATCACTTCTTGAAATTCATTTTTTAATTATTTTATTTATCATATTACAAGATATCATAAGTAAACACCTGTAAAGGGTACAATTGAAATCAGAAAAAGAAGAAAAAAATTACATGTCCAAGAATAATAACTCAAACTTCGTCCACAAGTAAGAAAAAATACTCATAAAGAAAAAAGAAGTTACATTAAAGAGAAACACACCACCCAAGTCCCCTCTATCAGCCAACCCTTAACAGTGAGCATATGGGTTCACGCCATAATACCGTGTTTCCCCGAAAATAAGACACTGTCTTATATTAATTTTTGCCCCCCAAAATGCGCTAGGTCTTATTTTCAGGGACTGTCTTATTTTTCGGGGAAACATCGAGGTTGGATCGGGGTTGGCCCGCCTGCCCTCCGTCGCTCCCGGAACTAACCTGAAATGCCTCCTTTCACCTTCGCAGCAAGCAGCAGCAGGGCAGGCCACTCCTTCCTTCCGTGTTCCGCCCTCGCCTGACGTAACGTCCACAAAGGCGGGGCACGGAAGGAAGGAGAGGTCTGCCCTGCTGCTGCTTGCTGCGAAGGTGAAAGGAGGCGTTTAAGGTTAGTTCCGGGAGCGACGGAGGGTGGGTGGAGAGGGGGCCAGGCGACCTTGGTGGGGGGGGGGGGGGGCGGCCTTGTCCGGCTCTCGGCGGCCCTGCTTTCAAACAAAAATTTGCTAGGTCTTACTTTCGGGGGAGGCCTTGTATCTACCAATTCAGGAAAACCTCTACTAGGTCTTATTTTCGGGGGATGTCTTACTTTCGGGGAAACAGGGTATTTACTTCTTCCTTGGCTATCAAAAATTCTTCCAATTGCTTAGGATCAAAGAATTGAAATTGCTTAGCTTCAAATACTACAAAACGTAAGCAAGGAAATCATAATACAAAATCAGCTCCTAAGGCTTGAACTCTAGGCTGAAAGGCCAAGAAAGCCTTATGCCTCATCTGTGTTTCCCTAGCCAAATCAGGAAAAACTCTGATTTTGATTTTTGATCCCATAAGCAATGTTTCAAGATACCTAAAGGAACTTTTCAATATATTATTGCGGACCAATTCCAAAGCGAAAGTCACTATCAAAGTAGTTCTCTGGGTGATAACATCTAAAGATAACTCCAGAAAAGATTCTGAATTCATGGCACCCTCCTCCTGGGTCTGTTCATCGTGAGCCTTCAAACTCCTGACTCCTGGTATATATTGATCCCTGGTAATCGAGGACACCGATTTCAAAGGCAGCTTTAGAACATCCACCATATATTTCTTGAACATTTCCACCAGCGAAAGAGAGAAGACTTAAGAAAATTGAGAATCTCAAATTGTGTCTCCTGGACTGATTTTCCAGGTACTCAAGACGTTTATGTGTTAAAAGTCCTATCTTTGAGAGAGACCACCTCAAAAGTTTCCATGGTCTGAACTCTAGATTTAAATAAATCCAGTTCAGAGGACTGTTGGGCCCATAGCTTGTGCCTGAGTCAGGGCTGCTTGAGAAATCATATTAATATATCTAGAATGCCGTCCCATTTTAGACATCAGAGAAGAGTGCATATTAGTGATAGCGTCCCATTGAGTCTCCAACGTAACCATGGCTGGTCTACCTGACCCCTGAAACCAATTCGGGAGCAGCCTGGCTCCTGGCCCCGCTTTTACTAAAGCTACTTAGTCTCCTGTTCCAGGATTCTGACAGCAGCCTGTAGCTGATGATTTTCTCCAAGGGTCAGTGCCGTATCTCCAACTGAGAAAGCTCCCTTGCACTCTGAGGGCTGCCTCCTTCAGCTGAGTCACCTCTAACTTGCACTTCATCGCTGAAAAGCCACTATGAGGTTGAGGGGAAGCCACACACTCAACAGGGCTCAGTGATGCCCAAGAAGAACTGCCACCTGATGCTTCCACAGTAGGCACGGGTGAAGAGAGAGAGGTCATCAGGGCTGAAAACGCCTGAAACTGATCCAGTGTCGTCTGTTGTATCGCAGGGGTCGAAGAGGTGGCTAGGGGAAGCCCTCTGGTCTTAGCTCTCCTTTTCCTCATTACCATTCCAAGATGGACCCGACCACCAACAGTTTCAATCGGAGGAACAAGAGCACTGATGGCATGTCCTTGATTCAAAGCACCATTATGGGTCCTCGAGAAACCCACGTCTTGAAATTCAGATGCCTGGTATAATCTCTGACCTTCAAACCGGGCTACTTATAGGGTTGCCCTCATCGCTACCCCTTGTAATTGCTGGTAAAACCCTTTATACGAAAATAATTTCTTTTGATCAGCAGCTCCGCTAGTGATAATAGAAACTCTGTGAAATTCTAACTGTTCCAGATCTCGCTTGTAAAGTCTGTGCAATTACTTCCAGTTCTCCCTGTTGGGGTATTTTCGTATATAGTGAAGTCACATCCAATGTTTCCAATATAGTTGAATCTGGAATCTCCCCCAAATTCTCAAGGAGACATAAGTACCCTGTGCCTTTCAAGTAAGATAAAATCTTCACTACCTCAGGTAGCAAAAATTTGTCCACGAATTGGGATAAAGGTTCCAATAACGATTCTCTAGTGGACACAATTGGACGACCTAATGAAAACCGCATACTTTTTGGGACAGAATAGATTTTAGGACCTTTCAGATGTAATTCCACCAGAAACTGGGCCTCTGTATTTAATCTATTGAATTATAATGAACAACATTGGATGTACTTGTTGTAGTCAATAACTCAGAGGGTTGAACTCTGAGATTGAGTGGGCGTCTATATTATGATTGGGTTCTGGGATTGGCAAGAAAGATCATCTGATTTAGTTATAATAACATCTGTGGGATGTCGATATCATCTTTGCTGACGAACAAGAGTCGGCAGGAGGTGTCTGGCTGAATGTGAGATATGAAAGCTTCAGGAAATTCAGGGGGGCTTTCGTAGAGTTAGTTTTATTTTGGAGGGATGACTAAATATGTTTTGATGATTTCATAGGGGGTTCGTCCTTGAAGAAGCGGTTGCAAAACATGGGTCATGCAGGACAATGTACCCCTGAGCCAACAACAAATATAAGTGCATAAGAGCATATATTCACTTTATTAAGAATTAAATATAGTTATAAAGTTAGACATTTAAAAGACCGATGACGCCGCCGGAGCAGAATTCTTGATGATGTAACTGTCTTTCATTGAGTGGCGCAACTGAGGTCTTTATATTGAACTTAGTAAATGCTTCTGGTAGCTTGACTGTAACTTTGAGTAGTGATCTGTAATTTACAGTTGGAACAAACATTAGTGGCTACTTGAAGCAAATGTATTTGTAAATAGTTAAAGTGTGCATAAATTGCTTCTGTGTGTGGGTTCTTCAAATAGTCCATCTCGGTTATGCCCTCCATTGGAGGCAGAAACCACCAAATTTCTCTCTGAGTATCATCACTCAGCTCTCAGCACAAGCAGATACTTGTAGATGAAATTTCCGCACTTCTCCAGGCCAATGCAGTTGAGCCCGTGCCACCGGCTACCTCCTTGTGCCCAAAAAAGCAGGGGGATTTCAACCCATCCTATACCTAAGGACCCTGAACAAATTACTGAGCAAAGAAAATTTCAGGATCATTTCCCTAGGCACCTTTCTCCCTATGATTCAGGCAAATGACTGGCTGTTCTCTCTGGACCTAAAGGACGCCTACACCCATATTTTGATACTTCCCAGTGATAGGAAGTATTTTAGATTTCATGTAGGAAGACACCTCGCGTGAATTCCCAGGGTAATCACCAAGTGTCTAATGTTAGCAGCATTTCTACACAGGCTGGGAGTGTATGTGTTTCCCTGCCTGGACGATTAGCTGGTCAAGAGCACATCGCAGGAGCGGGCATCGGAGTCAATGTGCCTAACTATTCGGGTGTTGGAGTTACTATGCTTTATTATAAACTACCCGAAGTCCCACCTTCTCCCAGTCCAGTGATTGGAATACATAGGAGCCCTGCTAGATACATTGCAGGCTCGGGCTTTTCTTCTACAAGCTAGGACGGAGACCTTATCAACGATTACCTCGCAGATCCAAGCTAGCAAGCAGGTCACAGCTCAGCAAATGTAGAGATTCATTGGCCACATGGCCTCAACAGTGCATGTCACTCCCATGGCACGTCTCCTAGCCGATGTCATCCCAAAACAGTACAATACATTTTATGTTGCTTATCCTAGAAATAAGCAGTGGGTTTTTGCCAAGTCCATCTTAATAATGGCTTATAGACGACTTTTATTTTAGGAAGCTATCCAAACCTTTTTTAAACCACACTAAGCTAACTGCTTTTACTACATTCTCTGGCAATGAGTTCCAGAGTTTAATTACACATTGAGTGAAGAAATATTTTCTACGATTTGTTTTAAATGTACAACTTTGTAACTTCATTGTGTTCCCCCCCCTAGTTGTAGTATTTTTGGAAAGAGTAAACAAGCGATTTACTTCAACTTGTTTCATTCCACTAATTATTTTATAGCTCTCTATCATATCTCCCCTCAGCTGTCTTTTCTCCGGCTGAGGAGCCCTAGCTACTTTTGCCTTTCCTTATAGACAGTTGTCCCATCCCCTTTATCATTTCGTCACCCTTCTCTGTACCTTTTCTAATTCCACCATATCTTTTTAAAGAGGCAGTGACCAGAATTGCACACAGTATTCGAGGTGTGGTTGCACCTAACATTCTATTTGCTTTCTTAGCCGCCGCCACACACTGAGCAGAGGGTTTCAAAGTGTCATTAACGATGACACCTAGATCCCTTTCCTAGTTGGTGACTCCTAATGTGGAACCTTGCATCACATAACTATACTTTGGGTTCCTGTTTCCCACATGCATCACATTAAACGTCATCTGTCATTTGGATCAGTGGCGTAGCCAGAAGTCAATTTTTGGGTGGGCCAACAGGTTGGATGCGTGGGCACTAGACAGTGGTGTGCTGGTAAATGTTTAACAACAGGCTCTCTCCCCGGTACACCTGTGCGCCCGTCCACCTCCCCTCAAAATTGCAGAGCTGGCTATAGCCGGGGAGAGAGCCTGGGGGGGGGCAATGCATTACTGTCTCCAGGAAAAAAAAATTAAATGATTCCCAGGTTCCAATTTAATTCATGTTTAATGTGGGATAAAATGCCATAAATAAGTAAATAAATATAAACTTTTAATGTTGAGCACCTGATTCTCAAAGTGGACATATTCCAAACACTATAATGAAAATAAAATGATTTTTTTTTTCTACCTTTGTTGTCTGGTGACTGTTTTTCTGATCATGCTGGCCCAGTATCCGATTCTGCTGCTATCTGTCCTCTTAACTCCGTTTCCAGGGCTTCCTTTCCATTTATTTCTTTACTTTCCACCTTTCTTCTTCATTTCTTGCTCTATATCCATAAGTAAAAGCTGGGTCCTCTGCAGACTTGACTGTCTAGTGGATCCAGCTTCTGCCTATTTTCTTCATCCATGTGCAGTTTTTCTCCTCTCTTCCTTTTCCCTCATCTCATCTCCTTCCTCATTCTTCCATCCCCTCCATCCAAGTCCAGCATTTCTTCTCTCTCCCTTCCCTCTCTTCCATCCATGTCCAGCAACCCTCCTCTCCCCTTCCCTTCATCCAGCAACCCTCCTCTCCCCTGCCCTCTCCTCTCCCCTTCGTCCACCATGTCCAGCAACCCTCCTCTCCCCTGCCCTCTCCTCTCCCCTTCTTCCACCATGTCCAGCAACCCTCCTCTCCCCTGCCCTCTCCTCTCCCCTTCTTCCACCATGTCCAGCAACCCTCCTCTCCCCTTCCCTCCATCCAGCAACCCTCCTCTCCCCTTCTTCCACCATATCCAGCAACCCTCCTCTCCCCTTCCCTCCATCCAGCAACCCTCCTGTCCCCTTCTTCCACCATATCCAGCAACCCTCCTCTCCCCTTCCCTTCATCCAGCAAACCTCCTCTCCCCTGCCCTCTCCTCTCCCCTTCTTCCACCATGTCCAGCAACCCTCCTCTCCCCTTCCCTCCATCCAGCAACCATCCTCTCCCCCTCTTCCACCATATCCAGCAACCCTCCTCTCCCCTTCCCTTCACCCAGCAACCCTCCTCTCCCCTGCCCTCTCCTCTCCCCTTCTTCCACCATATCCAGCAACCCTCCTCTCCCCTTCCCTTCATCCAGCAATCCTCCTCTCCCCTGCCCTCTCCTCTCCCCTTCTTCCACCATGTCCAGCAACCCTCCTCTCCCCTGCCCTCTCCTCTCCCCTTCTTCCACCATGTCCAGCAACCCTCCTCTCCCCTTCCCTACATCCAGCAACCCTCCTCTCCCCTTCTTCCACCATGTGCAGCAACCCTCCTCTCCTGTCTGCCCTGTTTCGTTCCGGTTCTCCCCCCCCCACCACCCCCACCTTTAAATATTATAGTTTTGCTGGAGTCGCGGGCAGCCGGCATTGAAGACATCGGCAGGCTTACGCCGGTTCCAGCAGCCTTCCCTTCCCTCATTGCAAGTCGGATGATGGCTCCGCCCTCGTAGAAACAGGAAATACGTCAGAAGAGGGCGGAGCCATCATCCGACTTGCAACGAGGGAAGGGAAGGCTGCTGGAACCAGCGTAAGCCTGCCGATGTCTTCAATGCCGGCTGCCCGCGACTCCAGCAAAACTGTAATATTTAAAGGTACGGCGGGCGGCGGCGGCGGCGGGGCAGTGGCGGACTGGGGAGGCAGATGCGGGATCGGAGCTCAGCCTGCTCCCTCCGCTCCGCTGCCTCCACTGCTGGGTGGGCCTGAACCAAAACTGCCCACCCAGGCCCACCCGTGGCTACGCCCCTGATTTGGATGCCCAGTTTCCTAGTCTCGTAAGGTCCTCTTGTAATTTTTCACAATCCTCTTGCGATTTAACAACTTTGTGTCATCAACAAATTTAATTATCTCACTAGTTACTCCTGTTTCTAGATCATTGTCAAATTGCGCCATTACATCTTCCAGGTTTATAGTGATTTAATTCAGATTCTCTGGCTTGTCAGCTTTGAATAACATTTCTGGAACCAGTATCTCTCCCAAATCTTACTCGGCAAAGACTGAAGTTAAGAATTAATTTAATCTCTTCGCTATGGCTTTGTCTTCCCTTTTACTCCTCGATCATCTTGTAGTTCAACTGATTCTTTTGCCGGCTTCTTGCTTTTAATATACTTAAAATAGTTTTTACTATGCGTTTTGCTTCCAACGCAATCTTTTTTTCAAAGTCCATCTTTGCCTTTCTTATCAGTGCTTTGCATTTGGCTTGCCTTTCTTTATGCTGTTTCCTATGATTTTCAGTCGGATCCTTCTTCCATTTTCTGAAGGATTTTCTTTTAGGTGTAATAGCTTCCTTCACCTCACTTTTTAACCATGCCGGCTGTTGTTTGGCTTTCCTCCCTCTTTCCTAATACATGGAATATAACTAGCCCAGGTTTAGGTTGTCTGTTCACAGAAATCTACAGTGTGTATATATTTGACCTAGCTGTTCCCTCCTGTCCATCTCATCTGAAACCTGCAACTATCTGTGGATATTTTTCTTATTTTGTATCCTGTCTCCAGCATACCCACAGGCTAAAGTGCCACGGTTTTGCAAAGGAAATTATTAGAGTTGCATTTCTATTAAAAGTATTAATCATGATTAATAGCATGGTTAAAGGACCAATATCTCCCTCTCTCCTGCCCCAAGTCCAACATCTCTCCCTTTCTCTTCTCTTCTTCACACCCAGTTCCATTTTCTTTCTCTCCCTCTCTCCTCTTTTTTTTTGTTACATTTGTACCCCGCGCTTTCCCACTCATGGTAGGCTCAATGCGGCTTACATGGGGCAATGGAGGGTTAAGTGACTTGCCCAGAGTCACAAGGAGCTTCCTGGGGTCCAATATCTCCCTCTGTCTTAACATCTCTCCCCCTCTTCCCTCCCTCCCATTGTCCAGCATCTCTTCTCCCCGCTCCCCCCACCCCCAGGTCCATTACCTCTTTCTCTTCCCTCTCTCTGCTTACCTTCTGGGTCCAACATCTCTTCCTCCACCCTCAGGTCTATTTTCCCTATCCCCCTCTACCCCCAGGTCCATTCTCTCTCTCTCTATCCCCCTCTAGCCCCATTTCCATTCTTATTCATTCTCTCTCTCTCTCTCCTCCCCCCCCCCCCCCAACCAGGTCCATATTCTCTCTCTCTCTCTCCCCCCCCCCCCCCCCCCAGGTCTATTCTCATTCTCTCTCTCTCCTCCCAGGTTCATTGTCTCTCTCTCTCTTTATCCCCCTCTACCTCCAAGTCCATTGTCTCTCTCTCTCCTCCTCTACCCCTAGATCCGTTCTCTCTCCGAGGACAAGCAGGCTGCTTGTTCTCATGACTGGGTTGACGTCCACGGCAGCCCCCACCAACCGGAACAAAACTTCGCGGGTGGTCCCGCACGCAGGGCACGCCCACCGCGCATGCGCGGCCGTCTTCCCGCCTGTGCACGACCGTTCCCGCTCAGTCTTTTCTTTTCCGCGCTGGAGAGAGCCGTGTTCATCTCTCTCTCTGTCAGCCCCGGAAACCGGATCGCGTTGTTCGCGAATCTTCTTATTTTTTTCATTGCCGCGTTTCTCTTTAGTTTTCTTTAAAAAAAACAAAAAAAAAAACGCGCTGAACTTGATTTTCCCTCGTCTCTTAGTGGGGGCGTCGCGTTGCGGCCTTGTGGCCGCGCGGTCGATTTATTTTCGAGGTGTGATTTTTACCGCCACCATCGATGACTTTGATTTCGCCGACGCGATTTTTCCGTCGATGTCCTCGAAGGTCCCGAGTGGATTTAAAAAGTGTGGTCGGTGCAGCCGGCATATCTCGCAGACCGACACTCACGCTTGGTGCCTCCAGTGCCTCGGGCCGGAGCACGATACCAAGTCGTGTACTTTGTGTCTCGGTCTCCGGAAACGGACACAAGTAGCGAGGCAAGTTCTTTGGGACCGTCTTTTTGGAACTTGCGCCGGCCCCTCGACGTCGACTTCGACGGCATCGGTATCGACGGCCGGTTCTTCGGTACCGGTATCGATGTCCACGAAATCGGCACCGATGGCATCGACCTCAGGAGCACAGGTCCCGTCGGCCCGCTGGTCCTCCGGTGACGGCAGGGGTGAGAGGCCGCGTGGGCAATCGGCCCCGGTCACTCCCTCTACCCAGGGCCCTCGGGACCGAACCCTGTCGGACCCGGTCCCTCGAGGCCGAGGGGGATCGACCTCCTCCTCCTCCATTCCACCTAGCGCCGATGACGGGCACCGCAAGAAAACGAAGAAGCACCGTCATCGGTCGCCATCGACAGGTCCATTCTCTCTCTCTCCTCCCATGTCCATTCTCTCTCTCCCCCCATGTCCATTCTCTCTGTCTCCCCCTCTATCTATAGGTCCATTCGCTCTCTCTCTGCCTCCGGTCCATTCTCTCCTCCTCTACCCTCAGGTCTTCTCTCTCTCTGCCCCCCTCTATACCCAGGGCCATTCTCTCTATCCCCCTCTGTCCCCAGGTCCATTCTCTTTCTCTGTCCCCAGGTCCATTCTCTTTCTCTATCCCCCTCTGTCCCCAGGTCCATTCTCTTTCTCTATTCCCCTCTGCCCCCAGGTCCATTCTCTCTCTCTACCCCTCTCCGTCCCCAGGTCCATTCTCTCTCTCTCTCTACCCCTCTCCACTCTCTTAGGTCCATTCTCTCTCTCTCTCTAGCCCCCTCCACCCCCAGGTCCATTCTCTCTATCTCTCTATTCCCTCCCTCCATTTGTGTAATTTGTCCCTTCCATCCACCTCCAGGTCCATTATCACTCTCACCATCCTGCTCTCTCTCTCCCATGGGCCAGCATCTTTCTGTCCCTGCCCTCCATATGTATGTATTTATTTATTAGGCTTTATTTACCGCCTTTTTGAAGGAATTCACTCAAGGCGGTGTACAGTAAGAATAGATCAAACATGAGCAATAGGCAATTACAGCAGTAAAAATGTACAGTATTTCTCTCTCCCTCCCTCCCTCCCTTCCATCCACTCTTAGGTCCATTAAGTGTGTCTGTATCCTTCTCCCCCCCCCCCCCCCCAAGCATCTTTCCCTTCACCCCCTTCCCCACCCATTCACAGCCTGGCACCTCGCCCCACCCCATCCCATCCCGTCTGTGGTTCAGCAGCTCTTCCTTCTCCCCCCCCCCCCCCCCCCCATGTGTACCCCGTGGTCTCCGGCAGCAGCAACGATACTCATTTGCTGCCTGCAGCCTGCTTTGGAGCTTTCCCTCTGATCTGACCCGCTCCTACAGAAACAAAACGTTGTGAATGAGCATTGCTGCCGGGGGACTAAGAGAAAAGCAAATTTAAGGTACTTGTGAGCGGGCAGAGGAATGGACAGGGCAGGGAGGGAGGGATGCAGACCTTTCACTTTGGGGGGGGGGGGGGAGGGAGCAGGAGGGAAAGGGGAGAAAATACTAGGAGGAGGGTTGACTCTGCATGGCAGTTACTTTTATTAGCTGTAATTAATTTTATAAATCGCAACTAACAACACATTAATCACAGCATTTGTTGTGATTATGTGCAGTCCTAGTAATTATTTATTTGCTGCATTTGTATCCCACATTTTCCCACCTCTTTGCAGGCTCAATGTGACTTACATTATGCCACCATGACAATCGTCATAAGCGAAATGAGAAGAATAAAAGTATTATTTCAATTAAGGTACATAAGGTTTCATGAAAGTTAGAAATAAAGAGATACTTAATACATTACAGATATACAAAGAGAAAAATAACAATATGATTAAAGTAACCAATTTAAGGAATTCAGTGTTGATTGGTTCTAATACAGATGTGAGATGAGTCTTTTATGAAGAATTCTTATTATAGAAAAACAGCATGCATAACTAAGCTTGTAAATTTTCTTGCACGCTAGTTGCAGTATTTCTGTATATAATTTGAAAATCCATTTGCGAAGTAGTAGATAAACTGAAGAATCATTCTAACCAGCTATTTAGTGATACTGTATTTGCAAAATGTATTTATCAATTATTTATTTATTTATTTATTTTTTCATTACATTTGTACCCCGCGCTTTCCCACTCATGGCAGGCTCAATGCGGCTTACATGGGGCAATGGAGGGTTAAGTGACTTGCCCACTTAACCCTCCAAAATTAGCATTTATTTACCACTATTGAAAAAATTCACCAAAGGCAGTGTACAGCAAGTATAACCTGGACTTTGGCAATAAACAGTAATAGCAGTAAAAATATTCAAATAACAGTATGTTTATTGATTTTGATTTCCTGAGGACATAGAGTAGTTTATAAAACTTAATTAATTTAAAAACACATTAAAAAGTAAATAACTCCACTTTAAGACAGGAAAAAATAAAAATACTAGATACACCAACAGAATGGATACAGGTTCTCAGCACTGCACTCTGTCAAACTCCAAGCAACCAAAGTTTTTATAGCAAAGAGAGAGGTCTTGAGTGCAGCTTCAAACTTTTAGTAGGGTATTCAAGCTGAATAGGGAAGGGTAGAAAATTCCAGAGTATTAATGCAGTACAATAAAAGGTGCGGGATTCAGCAGATTCTAGTCACTGTAGCATAATATCCTACTTACAATGTCAACACAGTACACATTAAAACACCTTAATAGTCAGCATACGGAGTTAAATGGAGGTAGAACATATAGATAAGGTAGAATAAGAGGCATTAGAAGAAAATGGTGACTAACTTAAGGAAAAATTGCATGTAAAGTGAGAAAAGGTATTTGATATCAGCTAGGGTATAACTGGATAAGCAAGGTCTGCTGGTGTAAAATTTTGCAAAAGCCACATTTAAAAAAAATTAACTGCATTTCCAGTAGGTGTAGTTGTGACTTTTTTGTGGAATGATTTTCAGTTTTGTATGACTTTTTGCTCAAAATGTAACTCTTTGAAACAATTAGAATATTGTTTAAAGGAGCAAATACCTTGTGGAATAGTATGAATAGTACTGGCTTATTTTAATTAAAGGCTTTGGGTGCTTAGCTTGGTTATTGTGCCAGGGCCAGTGTTGATATGTTGGGGCTCAGAAATTTGAGAGGGAGGCTCTGATGCCTACTATCAGGCTATTCCTCCTTTAGCTTAAGGCAGGCAATTGGCCCCTAATACTGATTGTGGACATTGCTGTGACATTCCTTGGTCAGTAGCCATGCATCTGGACTTATTTCAGAGCTCTGCAATCATGGGTCATGTATCCAGCAACTAGGTGTCACCCTTAAGCATTGATGATGAATGCCACCCCTCTTATCCTGATTTAGAATACTGCCTCTGCAGCACCCCCACTCCAGCTAAGTGGCAGGCCCATTCTCGGAAATCCCATGGTAAAGCCAACAGCACCCCACACTCAGAAAATAACTCTCCAATTCTCAAAGAAAATGTTATTCAAATTATATGCACGTTATAAAAGTGAAAGCAAGGGGGAGGAAAGTGCTTATCTCATGTGCAGAAGAGTTTCCTGGTAAGCGCAGCCCTTGTGCGCATGTGTCAGGCAAACCTGACCGTGCAGCACACATCGGCACCGCTCTTCTGTGCCTTTAAATATAAACTTTTCAAAAATATTTTTTCTTGAAAATCTTATATATATTTTTTTTTCTTGAAAAGCACAGAAAACAGGCACTAATGTGTGCCTGGGCTCGTGCATATATTTCTTTCTCAGTACCGGCCCTTACAGGCTTGCACGGGATTTCTTCCAAAAGAAATCAAAACCAGCAGATCTTAAGCTGGAAATCAAAAGAAATCAAACCTTCCACTGCCAAATCAGATATGGCGTTATTTTTCCAGCAGTAAGAGTAGATTTTGTTTTTGTGCTGTTTCTGATCATTGGAAAGGCATAGCAAATGATGAATTTGTGGCCATCTCTGCTACGCACGTTGTTTCCCATGCTAAAACCTTCTGAGCATTCCTCACAGATTTATATGCACATTATTCCCAAGCTAACTGGCTTTACCACTGGCAGTAGGTTTTGAGAATCAGCCTGTGGTTGACCAGAAGATCTGGCTTGGAGAGTGAACCAGGGACCTTCCACATGATAGTGCAGAACATAGCTACTGAGCCAGCAGACAGGTCCGGTGCAGAACATAACTACAGAGCCAGCAGACAGGCCCAGTGTTAATTTGTTATGCCAGTACAAACTCTTATCAGAGCGGTCTCTATTAAACAGCAAAGCTAAACATTTTATATTCACTTCTTGCAGAAGAATTAGTTTTGAGATAGCATGCTCTGATAGTACTGCAGTAGTATCTTAACTTCCTGACACTAACTTTATGCATATGTAGAATTTCATGCCTTTGACCACTTTTATCCTAACTATATATTCAGAGGTGCTGATATTCCTTTGTATTTGTCTTGTGTATGTTTATCTTTGGCCAACCACTGTGTCCTCATTTCTCAGTTCACTTGGCTGTAATACTATTCTTTATACCCATTGGAAACCATCAGACACTCCCAAGTACCAGAAATATAAAGTCAGATGATCTGCACCAGATGTGACTGCTAGCATGTCTGGCATGATGACATAAAGGGAGCAATTCTCTAACTGGGAGCCATGTGTTAGGCCCCCATGATGGGGAGCTGAGTATCAATTCTGTAATGGTATATGTGTGCACAAATGCCGGTGTAGAATACTGGCTTAAGCCCAAAGATGTGCTTAACAATGTTAGGCACAGGTATAAGCACATCTAAGTATAACTTAAAAGTATTCTGTAAATTTTGCTCACATGTGGGAGATATGCCTATGTGCCACCTAGGCATCCACCATGTGTACACCCCTTGCAGTTGCATGCACTATTTTATAGAATAGTGCATACATAAGTGCTAACTATCTTGGCACTTACATGCATATAGCACACTTAATTACACACACATAGTTATAGAATCACCCTTAATATTTGTGTGTTTAATAATAATTTATATCTTCCATATTATACTTGGCATTTGGTAATCTAGAATTCTAAACATTATTGAAGTCTATTTTTAATCAGCTTTTAACATTTTTTAGAATTGGCAAAAACAGTCTCTGCAGATACTTAGATTTTGGGAAGAGCGTAAGATCACAGTCCAGAATCAGTATTCTGTTATTAATTTCTGTCTATAAGTGGAAAGTCACCACTGGGTCTTGGTGGAAACAAAAACGTTGATGCTGTCAGTTTTCTAGCACCACTTGGCCGGTCTGGTTTTCAGGATGCACATCCATTGTGGACATCCTGAAAACCAGACTTGCTAAATGGTTCTCCAGAACTGGCTAGAGAAACACTGTTCTAGATGCTCCTGCTTTTGGGGTGTTGCACCTGTACAGAGACAAATGAAACAATTCCCACCAAGTTAGGGCTCAAAGTTAGTAGTAACAGAGGGGATTCTGTCTGTCAGGTGGATACAGAAGCAAAGATTTTCATGCAACTTCAAAGAGAAGTTTTTCCTATTGAACCAGCCGTATCACTTTGCTCTTCCTCTTCCATGCAAGTAATGCTATTGGACTGACTTGTTTTGGAAAATCTCATTTTTCCTTGTCATCAAGCAGATGCAGCCATTACAGATGGGTTGTGTCCATCAACCAGCAGAGGGAGATAGAGAGCACACTTTTTTCAGTGCCTCATACCAGCTTGCTCCACTGCCTCTCCTTCAGTAATCTCTATCTCCCCTAGCAGAGTCAGTGTTGCCAGGTGGGCGGTTTTCCGCGACCCGCCGCGGGAAATTTTTGCCCGCGGCGGGTTGCGGTTTTTTGGGCGGTTTTTTGGGCTTCCGGGCGGCTTTTTGATTTTTTTCGGCCACGGGGGGCGGGGTTAGTGACGTTTTTGGGCGGGGTTAGTGACGTTTTGGGCGGGGCCGATGACGTGGGAGGCGGGGTCGATGATGGGGAGGCGGGGCTGATGACGGGGAGGCGGGCCCGATGACGTGGGAGGCGGGGCCGGTGACGTGGGAGGCGGGGCCGGTGACGGCGGGGGCGGGGCCGGTGACGCGGGGGTGGGGGTGTCAGGGGTGGGGTTTGTGTTTGGGCGGGTTTTGGGCTGGTTTCTGGCCTGGATTGGGCTGGAAAAAAAATTTCTACCTGGCAACCCTGAGCAGAGTGGTTGAAGCATCTTCGAGCTCCATCAAAAATCTGCCTGGAGGTGGCTCCTGGCTTGCCAGTTGTTAGCCGGGGTGTTGGAGGCTATAGCAGCTTCACTTTAAAGGCACATAGGTTCGCCCTTTCCCTGCCTTACCCATACCTCCGTGGATGTGGACCCATTGCTTAGCTTTCCCTGTCCTTCCCCACCAACAGTGGATGCAGGCACATAGGTTCGCCCTTTCCCTGCCTTTCCCACTCACCTGAGCCTCTGGAGTTCTATTTACCTCTGCTTTCCTCACAGCGTTAAAAAAAAAAAAAAAAGGAACAGAGGTTTTTCCTTGCCTTTTTCTGTGGGACCGGAGCTGTGCTACTCAGTCCAGTGAGGTAAGAGTGTTTTCTGACTCCTCCGGGGTGGGCCCGCGATCGGGGCGATTTTGGCGGGAACCGCCATTTTGAATTTTACCGCTGTTTTCGGCGATGGCTGCAGAGAATGTAAAGCGCTGTTCTCCGAGGACAAGCAGGCTGCTTGTTCTCACGACTGGGTTGACGTCCACGGCAGCCCCCACCAACCGGAACAAAACTTCGCGGGCGGTCCCGCACGCAGGGCACGCCCACCGCGCATGCGCGGCCGTCTTCCCGCCCGTGCGCGACCGTTCCCGCTCAGTCTTTTCTTTTCCGCGCTGGAGAGAGCCGTGTTAGTCTCTCTCTCTGTCAGCCCCGGAAACCGGATCGCGTTGTTCGCGAATCTTCTTATTTTTTTCGTTGCCGCGTTTCTCTTTAGTTTTCTTTAAAAAAAAAAAAAAACGCGCTGAACTAGATTTTTGCTCGTCTCTTAGCGGGGGCGTCGCGTTGCGGCCTTGTGGCCGCGCGGTTGATTTATTTTCGAGGTGTGATTTTTACCGCCACCATCGACGATTTTGATTTCGCCGACGCGATTTTTCCGTCGATGTCCTCGAAGGTCCCGAGTGGATTTAAAAAGTGTGGTCGGTGCGGCCGGCATATCTCGCAGACCGACACTCACGCTTGGTGCCTCCAGTGCCTCGGGCCGGAGCACGATACCAAGTCGTGTACTTTGTGTCTAGGTCTCCGGAAACGGACACAAGTAGCGAGGCAAGTTCTTTGGGACCGTCTTTTTGGAACTTGCGCCGGTCCTTCGACGGCATCGGTATCGACGGCCGGTTCTTCGGTACCGGTATCGATGTCCACGAAATCGGCACCAATGGCATCGACCCCAGGAGCACAGGTCCCGCCGGTCCTCCGGTGACGGCAGGGGTGAGAGGCCGCGTGGGCAATCGGCCCCGGTCACTCCCTCTACCCAGGGCCCTCGGGACCGAACCCTGTCGGACCCGGTCCCTCGAGGCCGAGGGGGATCGACCTCCTCCTCCTCCATTCCACCTAGCGCCGATGACGGGCACCGCAAGAAAACGAAGAAGCACCGTCATCGGTCGCCATCGATGCATCCGGCTCCCGACGCCGGAGAGGAGTCGACGCCGAGAAAGCGGCAGCGTCGAGAGGAGAGGTCCCCCTCTGTAGTAGAGGTACCGCCGCGTCAGGGTCCCAGCACTTCGGTGCAGTCTCCTGGACCCGAACAGCTTCCGGCACCGACGCCGCTACCGGCCCCCTCGTCTTTCCCGACAGCGGGCCTTGACGAGTGCCTCCGAGCCATCCATCCGGGGATCCTGGAAGGGCTGATGCGCCAGACTGTGCCGGCGCCGGGGGTGCTTGCGCCCTCGGCGCCGTTGACTGTGGCGCCGGCGAGCTCTATCCCGGTGCCGAGGCCTTCGACGCCGACGCCGCTTGCGGCGCCGGTCTCGACCACTACGCAGGTGGAGTCGACGTCGATGGAGGGAGCTTCATCCCCGCCGGCGCGGGAGTCCACCGCTCGACGACACCACCGAGGCCTCGGTGCCTCGACGTCGAGCCGGGCCCGGTTGAGGACTCAGCTGCACGAGCTTATGTCCGACACCGAGGAAGAGGCCTCGTGGGGGGAGGAGGAGGACCCCAGATATTTCTCCTCAGAGGAGTCTGTGGGCCTTCCCTCCGACCCCACTCCTTCACCAGAGAGGAAGCTCTCGCCACCTGAGAGCCTCTCCTTTGCCTCCTTTGTCAGGGATATGTCTATTTGCATTCCCTTTCCCGTGGTCTCTGTGGATGAGCCGAGGGCTGAGATGCTCGAGGTCCTCGACTATCCATCACCACCTAGAGAGTCCTCCACGGTACCGTTGCACAATGTCCTCAAAGAGACACTGCTTCGGAACTGGTTGAGACCATTATCTAATCCCACCATCCCCAAGAAAGCAGAGTCCCAATACAGAATCCACTCGGACCCAGAGTTAATGCGGCCCCAATTGCCTCATGACTCGGCGGTCGTGGACTCTGCTCTCAAGAGGGCACGGAGTTCGAGGGATACCGCCTCGGCTCTCCCGGGGCGGGAGTCTCGCACTCTGGACTCGTTTGGGAGGAAGGCCTACCAATCTTCCATGCTCGTGACCCGCATCCAGTCTTACCAGCTCTACACGAGCATCCACATGCGGAATAATGTGAAGCAACTGGCGGACCTGGTTGACAAGCTCCCGCCGGAGCAGTCCAGGCCTTTTCAGGAGGTGGTCAGGCAGCTGAAGGCGTGCAGAAAGTTCCTGTCCAGGGGTATATATGACACCTGTGACGTGGCATCTCGTGCTGCGGCCCAAGGTATAGTGATGCGCAGGCTCTCATGGCTGCGTGCCTCTGACCTGGACAACCACACCCAGCAGAGACTGGCCGACGTCCCTTGCCGGGGGGATAATATCTTTGGCGAGAAGGTCGAGCAGCTGGTGGACCAACTGCATCAGCGGGAAACCGCCCTCGACAAGCTCTCCCACCGGGCGCCTTCAGCATCCACCTCAGCAGGTGGACGTCTTTCCCGGGCCCGGCAGGCTGCGCCCTATGCTTTTACCAAGCGTAGGTACACCCAGCCGACCCGAAGGCCTCGTCAGGCACAGGGACAGTCCCAGCGCGCTCGTTCTCGTCAACAGCGTGCGCCTAAGCAGCCCCCTGCGCCTCCACAGCAAAAGCCGGGGACGGGCTTTTGACTGGATCCATGGGAACATAGCCGCCCTCAAAGTGTCCGTACCGGACGATCTGCCGGTCAGAGGGAGGTTAAAATTTTTTCACCAAAGGTGGCCTCTCATAACCTCCGACCAGTGGGTTCTCCAAATAGTGCGGTGCGGATACGCCCTGAATTTGACCTCCCTGCCACCAAATTGTCCTCCGGGAGCTCAATCCTTCAGCTCCCATCACAAGCAGGTACTTGCAGAGGAACTCTCCGCCCTTCTCAGCGCCAATGAGGTCGAGCCCGTACCACCCGGGCAGGAAGGGCAGGGATTCTATTCCAGGTACTTCCTTGTGGAAAAGAAAACGGGGGATGCGTCCCATCCTAGACCAGAGAGGCCTGAACAAATTCCTGGTCAAAGAAAAGTTCAGGATGCTTTCCTTGGGCACCCTTCTGCCAATGATTCAGAAAAACGATTGGCTATGTTCCCTGGATTTAAAGGACGCATACACTCACATCCCGATACTGCCAGCTCACAGACAGTATCTCAGATTCCGCCTGGGCACACGGCACTTTCAGTATTGTGTGCTGCCCTTTGGGCTCGCCTCTGCCCCACGGGTGTTTACAAAGTGCCTCGTGGTGGTAGCGGCGTATCTACACAAGCTGGGAGTGCACGTGTTCCCATATCTCGACGATTGGCTGGTCAAGAACACCTCGGAGGCAGGAGCTCTCCGGTCCATGCAGTGCACTATTCAACTCCTGGAGCTGCTGGGGTTTGTGATAAATTACCCAAAGTCCCATCTCCAGCCAGCCCAGTCTCTGGAATTCATAGGAGCTCTGCTGAATACCCAGATGGCTCAGACCTTCCTTCCCGAAGCGAGGGCCAACAACCTCCTGTCCCTGGCTTCACAGACCAGAGCGTCTCAGCAGATTACAGCTCGGCAGATGTTGAGACTTCTGGGTCATATGGCCTCTACAGTTCATGTGACTCCTATGGCTCGTCTTCACATGAGATCTGCTCAATGGACCCTAGCTTCCCAGTGGTTTCAAGCCACCGGGTATCTAGAAGATGTCATCCGCCTCTCCACCAGTTGCCGCACTTCACTGCACTGGTGGACCATTCGGACCAATTTGACCCTGGGACGTCCATTCCAAATTCCACAGCCCACGAAGGTGCTGACGACGGATGCATCTCGCCTGGGGTGGGGAGCTCATGTCGATGGGCTTCACACCCCCAGGGTCTGTGGTCCCTCCAGGAAAAGGATCTGCAGATCAACCTCCTGGAGCTCCGAGCGATCTGGAACGCACTGAAGGCTTTCAGAGATCGGCTGTCCTATCAAATTATTCAAATTCGGACAGACAATCAGGTTGCAATGTATTACATCAACAAGCAGGGGGGCACCGGATCTCGCCCCCTGTGTCAGGAAGCTGTCGGGATGTGGCGTTGGGCTTGCCAGTTCGGCATGCTCCTCCAAGCCACATACCTGGCAGCGTAAACAACAGTCTGGCCGACAGACTGAGCAGAGTCATGCAACCGCACGAGTGGTCGATCCATTCCAGAGTGGTACGCAAGATCTTCCGAGAGTGTGGCACCCCCTCGGTGGACCTTTTCGCCTCTCAGACCAACCACAAGCTACCTCTGTTCTGTTCCAGACTTCAGACACACGGCAGGCTAGCGTCGGATGCCTTTCTCCTTCATTTGGGGACCGGCCTCCTGTATGCTTATCCTCCCATACCTTTGGTGGGGAAGACCTTACTGAAGCTCAAGCAAGACCGCGGCACCATGATTCTGATCGCGCCCTTTTGGCCCCGTCAGATCTGGTTCCCTCTTCTTCTGGAGTTGTCCTCTGAAGAACTGTGGAGATTGGAGTGTTTTCCGACTCTCATTTCGCAGAACGACGGGGCGTTGCTGCACCCCAACCTTCAGTCTCTGGCTCTCACGGCCTGGATGTTGAGGGCGTAGACTTCGCTGCGTTTGGTCTGTCTGAGGGTGTCTCCCGTGTCTTGCTTGCCTCTAGGAAGGATTCCACTAAAAAGAGTTACTTTTTCAAGTGGAGGAGGTTTGTCGTTTGGTGTGAGAGCAAGGCACTAGAACCTCGTTCTTGCCCTGCACAGAACCAGCTTGAATACCTTTTGCACTTATCAGAGTCTGGCCTCAAGACCAACTCAGTAAGGAACCACCTTAGTGCGATTAGTGCTTACCATTATCGTGTGGAAGGTAAAGCCATCTCTGGAGAGCCTTTAGTCGTTCGATTCTTGAGAGGCCTGCTTTTGTCAAAGCCCCCTATCAAGCCTCCTGCAGTGTCATGGGATCTCAACGTCGTCCTCACCCAGCTGATGAAACCTTCTTTTGAGCCACTGAATACCTGCCATCTGGAGTACTTGACCTGGAAGGTCATTTTCTTGGTGGCAGTTACTTCAGCTCGTAGGGTCAGTGAGCTTCAAGCCCTGGTAGCTCATGCTCCGTATACCAAATTTCATCACAACAGAGTAGTGCTTCGCACTCACCCAAAGTTCCTGCCGAAGGTGGTGTCGGAGTTCCATCTTAACCAGTCAATTGTCTTGCCAACATTCTTTCCCAGACAGCATACCCGCCCTGCTGAACGTCAGTTGCACACATTGGACTGCAAGAGAGCATTGGCCTTCTACTTGGAGCGGACACAGCCCCACAGACAGTCCGCCCAATTGTTTGTTTCTTTCGACCCTAACAGGATAGGGGTCGCTGTCGGGAAACGCACCATCTCCAATTGGCCAGCAGATTGCATTTCCTTCACTTATGCCCAGGCTGGGCTGAATCTGGAGGGCCATGTCACGGCTCACAGTGTCAGAGCTATGGCAGCGTCGGTGGCTCACTTGAAGTCAGCCACTATTGAAGAGATTTGCAAGGCTGCGACGTGGTCATCTGTCCACACATTCACATCACATTACTGCCTCCAGCAGGATACCCGACGCGACAGTCGGTTCGGGCAGTCGGTGCTGCAGAATCTGTTTGGGGTGTAAATCCAACTCCACCCTCCAGGACCCGAATTTATTCTGGTCAGGCTGCACTCTCAGTTAGTTGTTCTTCGTAGGTCAATTTCTGTTGTACCCTCGCCGTTGCAAGGTTAAATTGACCTGGGTTCTTGTTTTGAGTGAGCCTGAGAGCTAGGGATACCCCAGTCGTGAGAACAAGCAGCCTGCTTGTCCTCGGAGAAAGTGAATGATACATACCTGTAGCAGGTGTTCTCCGAGGACAGTAGGCTGATTGTTCTCACCTACCCTCCGTCCTCCCCTTTGGAGTTGCGTTTCATCATTTTTGCTTGTCATTCAACTGAGCGGGAACGGTCGCGCACGGGCGGGAAGACGGCCGCACATGCGCGGTGGGCGTGCCCTGCGTGCCGGACCGCCCGCGAAGTTTTATTCCGGTTGGTGGGGGCTGCCGTGGACGTCAACCCAGTCGTGAGAACAATCAGCCTGCTGTCCTCGGAGAACACCTGCTACAGGTATGTATCATTCACTTTCCAAGTGTGGCAAGCGCAGATCAGCAGCGGCGCTCTGTAAATCGTGCTGTACAGACGTTAGAGCCGGCCCGAGCATGGCGAGCGACGATTCTTCGCGCTCTGAGCTGGCAGCGGATGCCATTTTGAATTTACCACATGGCGCGACCTCCGCTGAGACGGAGAGTCCTGAGCCCAGGGGTAGGCCTCAGAGTGAGGCTGATATGAGAGCTACTAACCTCGGCAGAGATCCGGGTGCCCAGGGTGAGTTTTTCTCCCCTGATTTTGTCTTATTAATGCATAAAGCATACATGCTTAAAAGAGCTCTCCCAAAAAGCCTCTTCTAATGCCCCCCCCCCCCCCCCCCCCCCGGTGGATTCTAGCCTGGGTATGCCTTCTGAGGCGTTATTCCCTGATAATTGTCAGAATATGAAGCGCAAAAGGGCTCATTCCCCTTCAGAGAGTGCTGCACCTCCATTCCCCCCCCCCCCCCCACCCATGGTCGGGCTGTGAGGATTCGGAGGACTCTGGCAGGCCTTCATGGTCTGAGGAGCCAGAGTCTGGTGCAGAAGTGACTCAGGATCTAGACGAACCCTCCGCGGTGAGGATTTTCCACTGTAATGAGCTGCCAGCGCTTATTTCTGATACCCTGCAGACTCTCTCTATTGAGGACCCTGACAGTGGCTCATCCTCCTCTGTGAATCCTAGGATGGCTAGTACCAAAAAGTCTACTCGAGCCTTTCCTTTGCATGACTCCATCCAAGAGCTTATTTTGGCTCAATGAGCTGACCCCGAGGGACCGTTGAAAGTTTCCAGGGCTATGGGGCAATTATACCCTCTGAGTGAGGAGCATATGGCTCGCTTTGCTATGCCTAAAGTGGATGCACTAGTCACAGCTGTGACAAAGAGAACTAGCCTCCATGTTGAAGGAGGTGTTGCCCTGAAGGATATTCAAGACCGTAGACTGGAATCAGCACTTAAACGGTCATTTGAACTTGCAGGTCTCACTATTCGGGCGTCTGCATGCAGTTGTTATGCTGCTAGAGCCTGCCTGGCTTGGTTGCAACAGGCAGTGGAACAGCCCAGTGATGGAGCAGAGCCCTTTTCAGATGTGGCTCCGCAAATGGAGTTGGCCTTGTCCTTTCTTGCTGACGCCCTTTATGATATTGTCAGAGCAGTGGCGGCTCGCCGTCTTCTTTGGCTGCAGCATTGGGCGGCGGACATGGCCTCTAAGCAAAGGTTGGTGAAGTTGCCCTTTCAAGGCCTTCTTCTGTTTGGTGAGGAGCTGGAGAAAATTGTGAAGGGCCTGGGTGAGGCTAAACCCCAGCGCTTGCCCGAAGATAGGCCTCGGCCTTCCTCTAAGGATGCGGCGGTCCACTCCTCTTACAGACCTCTCTTCCGTGAAGCTCGAAGGTACCGCCCGGGGCGTTCTGCTGGGTTCACTTCTTGTGCCCGTTTTCAGCAGAGGAACTCCTTTCGCTCAGACAAACATTCCGCAGCCGCTGGCTCAAGGCCCGGAGTTCAGGGGCGACCCTCTCAATGATGGTGCGCCGGCCCTCTCCTCGAGTCCTGTCATCGGAGGACGTCTTTCCCTCTTTGCCGAGGAGTGGGCCAACATTTCCTCAAATCAGTGGGTCTTGGACCTGATCAGAGACGGTTACAGAATAGAATTCCACGCCCCTGTAAGAGACGTGTTTGTGGAGTCCCGATGCGGTTCTGCCACCAAACGGGCGGTGGTAGAGGAGACTTTGCAAGGTCTGATTCAGATAGGGGCCGTGTCCCCGGTACCTCCCGCCGAACACGGCTGCGGCCGCTACTCCATCTACTTTGTGGTGTCGCGAAAAGGAGGGTCTTTTCGCCCTATTCTGGACTTAAAAGAATTAAACAAGTCCCTGAGAGTGCGGCATTTTCACATGGAAACCCTGCGCTCTGTCATTGCGGCGGTACAGCCAGGAGAGTTTCTCACGTCTCTAGACCTGAAAGAAGCTTACTTGCACATTCCAATTTGGCCCCCGCACCAGAGGTTTCTGAGGTTTGCGGTGATAGGAAAGCATTTCCAGTACCGGGCCTTGCCTTTTGGCCTCGCCACAGCTCCCCGCACCTTTTTGAAGGTTATGGTGGTAGTAGCTGCCTTTCTAAGGCGAGAGGGTATTCGGGTTCACCCGTACCTGGACGACTGGCTCATTCGAGCAAACTCTGCAGCAGAGAGTCAGCATGTCACAGCCAGAGTGTCTCAGTACTTCAATCTCTGGGCTGGGTCGTCAATTTGGCCAAAAGTCACCTGACCTCGCAGTTTCTAGAATATTTGGGGGCCAGGTTCAACACAGCTTCTGGGTATGTGTACCTACCCGAGCAAAGGCGGTGCAAGCTTCAGAATCAGGTCCGTCTGCTCCTGAGGATGCCCCGCCCGCGAGCTTGGGACATTGTCCAGCTGCTTGGATCGATGACGGCCACCATGGAACTGGTGCCCTGGGCGAGAGCGCACCTGAGACCTCTACAGTATGCTCTACTCCAAAGATGGTCTCCAGTATCTCAGGATTATCAATGCAGACTCTCTTGGCTCCCTGCGGCCCGATTCAGCATGGATTGGTGGCTCTCAGACAGCATGCTGCGGCGAGGAATGCCGCTGGCGCTCCCCGATTGGTGCCTAGTGGTGACATGCCAGCCTGAAAGGCTGGGGCGCACATTGCAAGGGGAAGCATGCCCAGGGTCTATGGACACCCGAGGAGTCGGAGTGGTCCATCAACCGCCTAGAGTTGAAAGCGGTGTTTCAGGCGCTTCTAGCCTTTCAAGTGACCCTGGAAGGATTGGCTGTCAGAGTGATGTCGGACAACACGACAGCAGTGGCCTACATAAATCGACAAGGCGGCACTCAGTGCAGAGCTAGCCGCGGAGGCCGAACAATTTGCCACTGGGCCGAGCTGCATCTACAGTTTCTGTCGGCAGCTCACATTGCAGGTCAGAGCAACGTGCAAGCCGATTATCTAAGCAGGCATCAGATCGATCCAGCGGAGTGGGAATTTGCAGACGAAGTGTTCCTGCAGATATGTGCCAAGTGGGGCAAGCCCGTGATGGATCTAATGGCGACAAGCACCAATGCTAAAGTCCCGTGCTTCTTCAGCAGACGGAGAGATCCTCGCTCGGCGGGTTGGATGCCTTGGCTCAACCCTGGTTTCCGGGCCTACTGTATGTGTTCCCTCCGTGGCCCTTGATAGGGCGAGTGCTCCTGCGGATTCGGCTGCATCCAGGAGAAGTGGTTCTCGTCGCCCCGGATTGGCCCAGGAGGCCTTGGTATGCGGACCTCCGACAGATGCACGTAGAGAATCCCCTTCAGTTACCTCTGGTTCCGCACCTGTTGTCACAAGGTCCGGTGACCATGGAGGACGCCGGCCGATTTGGTCTTATGTCCTGGCGATTGAGAGGGCGCAATTGAGAGACAAAGGCTATTCCAATAAAGTAATTACCACTCTCCTGTAAGCCCGCAAGCGTTCCACTTCCGTGGCTTATGCCAGGATTTGGCGCCAGTTTGAAGTGTGATGTGCTTCTAAAGAGATCACACCCCTGCGTGCTCCTGTCTCGCCGATTCTGGACTTTTTGCAGGATGGTGTACAAAAAGGCTTGGCCTATAATTCCCTGCGGGTGCAAGTGGCAGCGTTGGCCTCCCTGTGTGGCAAGGTTGAAGGCGTGTCTTTAGCTGCTCATCCAGATGTGGCACGGTTTCTTAGAGAGGTGCTTCGGCTCCGTCCTCCCGTGCGTGCACCTTGTCCAGCGTGGAACTTGGGGCTAGTGCTGAAAGCCCTTCAGGGTGCTCCCTTTGAACCGCTTCGGCGTGCTTCAGAGAAAGATTTGACACTGAAGGCCGTCTTTTTAGTGGCCATTACTTCGGTGAGACGGGTGTCAGAGCTCCAGGCGCTGTCCTGTAGAGACCCTTTTCTGCAGTTTTCGGAGTCCGGGGTCACGGTTCGGACCGTGCCTTCCTTCTTGCCTAAGGTGGTTTCAGCGTTTCACCTAAACCAACCTATTTTCTTGCCCTCCTTTGTAGAGGAGGAGTTTCCAGACTCTTTTGGGCAATTGCACCTGTTGGACGTGCGCAGGACTCTGCTGCAGTATCTGCGAGTTACTAACTCTTTCAGGACCTCTGATCATCTGTTTGTTTTGCTATCAGGGCCTCGCAGAGGGTCTCCAGCGTCTAAAGCCACTGTTGCCCGCTGGCTTAAAGAATGTATCTTTTCAGCTTATTTACTTGCCGGCCGGCCTCCGCCTCATGCCTTTAAGGCGCATTCCACTAGAGGAATTTCCTCTTCTTGGGCTGAAACTGGAGCACTCTCTCTTCAAGAGATTTGTAGTGCAGCAACATGGGCTTCTAAGCTCTCTTTTGCCCGACTTTACAGGCTGGATGTGGCTGCCAGGAGGGACGCACATTTTGGAGCGCAAGTGCTGGCGCGTGGTGTGGCTTGTTCCCGTCCTATCTAGGGATTGCTTTGATACATCCCATCTGTAATGGCTGCATCTGCTTGATGTCAAGGAACGGAAAATTAGGTTTTTACCGTGATAATTTTCTTTCCTTTAGTCATAGCAGATGCAGCCATGATCCCTCCCTGTCTGATTGCTATCTGCTGTAAATCTGTTTCAGGTTCTGTTCATGTTTCCTGGAGATTCCGTCCTTGGGAGAAAGTCGGAAAACAGTCTTCAGGATTCTTGTTCAATTAAAGGAGGATGACTTAATTCCCTCCAGTTTCATGTTTTGGAGGATGAGTTTATTCCCTCCAGTTATGTCTCAGTGGAGGATGAGTTTATGCCCTCCGGGAGGATGTTTCATTCCCTCCATTCTGAGTTAATGCCCTTTGTTGTAGGGCCATCGTTCGCTGTGAGGAAAGCTCATGTTATTCCCATTGCGGTTTGCTATACTGCTTTGGAAGCTTCAATTACTGAAGGAGAGGCAGTGGAGCAAGCTGGTATGAGGCACTGAAAAAAGTGTGCTCTCTATCTCCCTCTGCTGGTTGATGGACACAACCCATCTGTAATGGCTGCATCTGCTATGACTAAAGGAAAGAAAATTATCACGGTAAGAACCTAATTTTCCCATTTTTATGTAATACAGCTTTTGAATCACTTTCCTTCCAGCAGTTTTTGGGTGATTAAATAAAAATAATTTTGTATCTCAAATCCTCAGTTTCCTTGTCATCAAGCAGATGAAGCCATTACGTATGGGTTGTGTCCATCAACCAGCATGAGGAGATAGAGAGCACTCAACTTTTCACAGTGCCTCATGGCCAGCCAGCTCCACTGCCTCTTCAGTATTCTCTATCTTCCCAAGCAGGGTGGCTGCAGCTTCTTCGAGCTCCATCAAAAATCTGCCTGGGGGTGGCTCCTGGCTTACCAGTTGTTAGCCGGGGTGTTAGAGGCTATAGCAGCTTCACTTTGAAGGCACATAGGTTAGCCCTTTCCCTGCCTTACCCATGCCCCCGTGGATGTGGACATATTAGCTTGCTTTTCCCTGTCCTTTCCCACTCAGTGGATGCAGGCAAATTGGTTCGCCTTTCCCTGCCTTTCCCACTCATCTGAGCCTCTGGAGTTCTTATTACCTCTGCTTTCCTCACAGCGTTTAAAAAAAAAAAAAAAAAATGGAACAGAGGTTTTCCTTTGATTCTTCTATGGGACCGGAGCTGTGATACTCGGTCCTGTGAGGTAAGAGTGTTTTCTAACTCCTCCGGGGTGGGCCCGCGATCGGGGCGTTTTTGGCACGAAACCGCCATTTTGAATTTTCCCGCCGTTTTTGGCGATGGCTGCAGAGAATGTAAAGCGCTGTTCCCGGTGTGGCAAGCGCAAATCAATAGCGGGGCTCTGTAAATCGTGCTGTACAGGTGTAAGAGCCGGCCCGAGCATTGCGAGCGATGATTCTTCTCGCTCAGAGCTGGCAGCGGACGCCATTTTGAATTCTCCGCATGGCGCGTCCTCCGTAGAGACGGAGAGCCCTGAGCCCGGGGGGGGGGGGGGGGGAACCTCAAATTGAGACTATTCATGGAGCGGCTAGCCCCGGACGGGATCTGGGTGCCCAGGGCGAGTTTTCTCCCCTGATTTTGTGTTATTATTGCATAAAGCATACATGCTGAAAAGAGCTCTTCCTCAAGGGTCGTCTGAGGCCCCTTCTATTGTCCCCCCCCCCCCCCCCCCCCCCCCCCCCCCCCCCCCCCGCGGTGGATTCTGGCCTGGGACTGCCCGCTGAGGCTATTTTCCCTGATAATTGGCATAAAGAAAAGCGTAGAAGGGCTAATTCCCCTTCAGATTGTGGTGCACCTCCTTTTCTCCCCCAGTGGTCGGGCTGTGAAGATTCGGAGAGTTTTGGCAGGCCTTCGTGGTCTGAGGAGCCATAGTCAGGTGCAGAATTACCACAGGATCTGGATGATCCCTCCACGTTGAGGATTTTCCACCGTGATGAGCTGCCAGCGCTTATTTCAGATGCCCTACAGGTCCTTTCTATTGAAGAGCCTGACAGTGGCACGGCCTCCTCTGTGAATCATAGGATGGCTAGTACCAAAAAGCCTGCTCGAGCCTTTCCTTTGCATGACTCCATCCAAGAGCTTATTTCCGCGCAGTGGGCTGACCCCGAGGGACCTTTGAAAGTTTCCAGGGCTATGGGGCAATTATACCCTTTGCGTAAGGAGCATTTGGCTCGCTTTGCAATGCCTAAAGTAGATGCCCTAGTCACTGCAGTGACAAAGAGAACTACCCTCCCTGTGGAAGTAGGAGTTGCCCTGAAGGATATACAAGACCGTAGGCAGGAAGCAGCACTTAAACGGTCCTTTGAAATTGCAGGTCTTACTGTTCGGGCGTCTGCATGCAGTTGTTATGCTGCTAGAGCCTGCCTAGCGTGGTTGCAACAGGCAGTGGAACAGCCCGGAGATGGAGCGGAGCCCTTCTCGGATGTGCCTCCGCGGCTGGAGTCGGCCTTGTCCTTTTTGGCTGATGCCCTTTATGATATTGTCAGAGCTTCGGCTAAACAAATGGCAGTAGCAGTGGCAGCTCGCCGTCTTATTTGGCTACGACATTGGGCAGCGGACATGGCCTCTAAGCAAAGGTTGCTGAAGTTGCCCTTTCTAGGCCTTCTCCTATTTGGTGAGGAGTTGGGAAAAAAATTGTTAAAGGCCTGGGAGATCCCAAACCCCAGCACTTGCCCGAAGATAGGCCGAGGCCTTCCTCCAAGGGCCAGGCAGTCCACTCCTCTTATAGACCTCGCTTCCGTGAGGCTAGAAGGTACCGCCCGGGGCGTTCTGCTGGGTTCACTTCTCGTGCCCATTTTTCAGCAGAGGAACTCCTTTCCCTTGGACAAGCATTCCGCAGCCACCAGCCCTAGGCCTGGAGTTCAGGGGCGACCCTCTCAATGATGGTGCGCTGGCCCCCTCCTCGCTTCCTGTCATCGGAGGACGTCTTTCCCTCTTTGCCGTGGAGTGGGCCAATATTTCCTCAGATCAGTGGGTTCTGGACCTGATCAGAGATGGCTACAGAATAGATTTCAACGCCCCAGTAAGAGACGTGTTTGTGGAGTTCCGATGCGGTTCTGCCGCCAAACGGGCGGCGGTAGAGGAGCCTTTGCTAGGTCTGATTCAGTTAGGGGCCGTGTCCCCAGTACCTCCCGCCGAACACGGCTACGGCCGATACTCCATCTACTTTGTGGTGCCACGAAAAGGTGGGTCTTTTCGCCCTATTCTGGACTTAAAAGAATTAAACAAGTCCCTGAGAGTGCGGCATTTCCACATGGAAACCCTGCGCTCCGTCATTGCTGCGGTACAGCCAGGAGAGTTTCTCACGTCTCTAGACCTGAAAGAAGCTTACTTGCACATACCAATTTGGCCCCCGCACCAGAAGTTTCTGAGGTTTGCGGCATTGGGAAAACATTTACAGTTCCGGGCCTTGCCTTTTGGCCTCGCCACAGCTCCCCGAACCTTTTCGAAGGTAATGGTGGTAGTAGCTGCTTTGCTCAGGCGATAAGGTATCAGGGTTCACCCGTACCTAGACGACTGGCTTATCAGAGCAGACTCTGTAACAGAGAGCTATCAAGCTACAGCCAGAGTGGTCTCAGTACTTCAATCTCTAGGCTGGGTCATCAATATGGCCAAAAGTCACCTGACCCCCCCTCAATCTCTAGAATATTTGGGGGCCAGGTTCGACACAGACTCGGGCTATGTATACCTACCCGAGCAAAGGCGGTGCAAGCTTCAGAATCAGGTCCATCTGCTCCTGAGGATGCCCCGCCCGCGAGCTTGGGACATTGTCCAGCTGCTGGGATCGATGACAGCCACATTGGAAGTGGTGCCCTGGGCGAGAGCGCACCTGAGACCTCTACAGTATTCCCTACTTCAAAGATGGTCTCCAGTTTCTCAGGATTATCAATGCAGACTTTCTTGGCTCCCTGCGGCCCGACTCAGCATGGAGTGGTGGCTCTCAGACAACATGCTGCGGCGAGGAATGCCGCTGGTGCTCCCCGATTGGGTCTAGTAGTGACAGATGCCAGCCTGAAGGGCTGGGGCGCACATTGCAAGGGGAAGCATGCCCAGGGTCTATGGACACCCGAGGAGTCGGAGTGGTCCATCAACCGCCTGGAGTTGAAAGCGGTGTTTCAGGTGCTTCTGGCCTTTCAAGTGACCCTGGAAGGATTGGCTGTCAGAGTGATGTCGGACAACACGACAGCAGTGGCCTACATAAATCGACAAGGCGGCACTCAGTGCAGAGCACTGGCCGCCGCAGGCCGAACAGATTTGTCACTGGGCCGAGCTGCATCTTCAGTTTCTGTCAGCAGCTCACATTGCAGGTCAGAGCAACATGCAAGCCGATTATCTAAGCAGGCATCAGATCGATCCAGCAGAATGGGAACTAGCAGACGAAGTATTCCTGCAGATATGTGCCAAATGGGGCAAGCCCGTGATGGATCTTACGGCGACAAGTTCAAATGCCAAAGTCCCGTGCTTCTTCAGCAGACGGAGAGATCTTCGCTCGGCAAGGTTGGATGCCTTGACTCAGCCCTGGCCTCCGGGCCTACTATATGTGTTCCCTCCTTGGCCCTTGATAGGGCGAGTACTCCTGCAGATTCGGCTGCACCCAGGAGAAGTGGTCCTCATCGCCCTGGATTGGCCCAGGAGGCCTTGGTATGCGGACCTCCGACAGATGCTAGTGGAGGCTCCCCTTCCTTTACCTCTGGTACCGAACCTGTTGTCACAGGGCACGGTAGCCATGGAGGACGCCTGCCGCTTTGGTCTTATGGCATGGCGATTGAGAGGACGCAATTGAGGGACAAAGGCTATTCAAACACAGTCATTTCCACTCTCCTGCAGGCCCGCAAGCGTTCCACTTCCATGGCTTATGCCAGGATTTGGCGCCAGTTTGAAGTGTGATGTGCTTCAAAAGCGATCACACCCATGCGGGCTCCTGTCTCGCTGATTCTGGACTTTTTGAAGGATAGTGTACAAATAGGCTTGGCCTATAATTCCCTGCGGGTGCAAGTGGCAGCGTTGGCCTCCCTTCGTGGTAAGGTTGAAGGCGTGTCTTTAGCTGCTCATCCAGATGTGGCACAGTTTCTTAGTGGGGTGCTTCGACTCCGGCCTTCCGTGCGAGCACCCTGTCCAGCTTGGAACCTGGGGCTAGTTTTGAAGGCCCTGCAGGCTTCTCCTTTTGATCCGCTTCGGTGAGCATTGGAGAAAGATTTGACACTAAAGGCCGTTTTTCTTCTGGCCATTACTTCGGCGAGACGGGTGTCAGAGCTCCAGGCGCTGTCCTGTAGAGACCCGTTTTTGCAATTCTCAGAGTCCGGGGTCACGGTTCGGACTGCGCCTTCCTTCATGCCTAAGGTGGTTTCAGCGTTTCACCTAAACCAGCCTATTTTCCTGCCCTCCTTTGATAAGGAGGAGTTTCCAGAATCTTTTGAGCAGTTGCACCTTTTGGATGTGCGCAGGACTCTGCTGCAGTATCTGCGAGTTACTATCTCTTTCAGTATCTATGATCATCTGTTTGTTTTGCTATCAGGTCCTCGCAGAGGGTCTCCAGCGTCTAATGCCACTATTGCCCACTGGCTCAAAGAAACTATCTTTTCAGCTTATCTGCTTGCCGGCCGGTCTCCGCCTGTAGCCTTTAAGGCGCATTCTACCAGAGCGATTTCTTCCTCTTGGGTTGAAACTGGAGCACTCTCTCGTCAAGAGATATGCAGTGCAGCAACATGGGTTTCTAAGCTCTCTTTTGCCCGACATTACAGGCTGGATGTGGCTGCTAGGAGGGATGCGCATTTTGGAGCACTAGTGCTAGCGCGTGGTGTGACCTGTTCCCATCCTATATAGGGATTGCTTTGTTATATCCCATATGTAATGGCTTCATCTGCTTGATGACAAGGAATGGAAAATTAGGTTCTTACCTTGGTAATTTTCTTTCCTTTAGTCATAGCAGATTTAGCCATGAGCCCTCCCTGTATGATTGTCTGTATGCTGTGAATCTGTTTCAGGTTCTGTTCTTGTTTCCTGAAGTTCCTTCCTTGGGAGAAAGTTGGAAATCAGTCTTCAGGATTTATGTTCACTTATAGGAGGATTAGTCCATTCCCTCCAGTTTATGTTTTGGAGGACAAGTTTATTCCCTCCAGGAGGTTGTGTTCATTCCCTCCTTTTGAGTTCATGCCCTTGTTAAGGGGCCATCGTTCGCTGTGAGGAAAGTTCATGTTATTCCCATTGCGGCTTGCCATACTGCTTTGGAAGCTTCAAGTACTGAAGAGGCAGTGGAGCTGGCTGGCCATGAGGCACTGTGAAAAGTTGAGTGCTCTCTATCTCCCCCTGCTGGTTGATGGACACAACCCATACGTAATGGCTTCATCTGCTATGACTAAAGGAAAGAAAATTACCAAGGTAAGAACCTAATTTTCCCATATAAGTTTCAAGTTTATTAAGGGTTTACTACACTGCCCATTGCAAATTACATCTAGGCAGTTTACAAACTAAAAGAAATAGGGAAACTGAGAGGGGGGGAGAGAAAGATGCTCTAAATTCATTTGGACCTTGATTTGTCAGGTCAGATTCCAAGGCATAGATCTTTAAGGGCTGTTTTCAATTAGTTCAAGATCTGCATTTGAGAATTTTGCACCTAAATTAGCCCCTTTGAAAAATAATGTACTTAAATATAGGGGCTTAAAAAGTAGGCAATAGAGAATGACACAGGGATGCGGACAGAGCCCATGTGGACAAGTACAGACTTTGTCCCCATGACATTTTCTACTTTGAAGTCTGTTAATGAACAGGACTGTTGTTTGAGTGATGCAGATGATGGTATTTTGATTTTTTTTTTGGAAAAACAAGCAAACATTTTGGCCACAACTAGCAAAATTTGCATGGGGAATCCTGTACATTCCTACTATGAGCACATCTTCTGAGAAGACATCTATTGCAGGAAGGACTGTGGAAGACAGGAGAGCTAGACTGAATCCTGAGGGTGTTGATGACTTATTGTTCATCCACAGATTAAAAAATCATAACAGTGCTTCATAGGGCATATTTCTCCCCTCTAGGGCATACAGAATGGGTTGTATTTTGTACCCCTGGACATTTTAACAGGGTGGATTAGGATTCCTTGGGGTAGTAGAAGTCAGCTGTTGTTGGGGTTGGAAGGATAGAGGGTGGTGGTGGGGTTATTATAGTTGCTCGTTATTATTGTTTTCTACTTGTGATTTATAAACAGTTGCAAGGCATATTGTTCCTTTTTATACTTTAATAAAAAGATTTAAATATAAAATCATAATTGTTCGAGGCTTCTGCAGATGAGGACAGAGCCCACAGGATTGGGACGGGCAGAACCTGCGGGGATGGGGCAGGGACGGGGGGCCCGCGGGGATGGAAACAGAACATGCAGGGACAGGGCAGGGATGGGCACAAACTTTGTCCTCGTGTCATTCTCTAGTAGGCAGCTACAAGTCCAGAGATAGGACAGGAAAGAAAACTTAGGTGCTGAAGTACCCTATTACTCAGAGTCTGTGCCAATTTAGATATCTAATTAAGAAAAATGAATGACATGTCTAAATTTATAGGCTTGACTTAAAGGACTAAGCAGTTATTTGAAAACTGACCACGTGATTTATAGTATGACAAATTTACAAACAGGAGACTCTTGTGTTCTGCTATTTTTGGTTCTAAAAATGTGTTTATGCCCTACAGCTTCCTTGAAATGATGGAATGTCGTAGTCGAGGACATGCTTCCCCAGTAGCAAGCAATGAACAGAGCCCTTCCTCAGGCTCCCAGTCCCCCATCATTCCTCCTAGCTCTGCATCAACTGAGAGTTCCAGTCCTGGGACACCTCAGCAACCTCCTCAACAAATCACAGATGGCATAGCAGCAAGCCCTTTGTCTCCGCCCTCTATATCACCAGGTCCTACAGTAGAAGTACCCCCTTTGCTTGTATCACCTGTACCAGCGTCCTCACCACCGCTTCCCGTCGCAGCTCCTCAGCAGAAGCGCAGCATTATCTCACGACTTTTTGGTTCTTCTGCTCCAGAGACGCCCCCTCCTAAACCAGGTACCAAGGATGTTTATGGGTTTTGTGTTTGTGTGTGTGTGTTTTCAATTTAAATCTGTCAGTTACATAGTAGATGACGGCAGATAATGACCTATTGAATAAAATGTAGTCACTATACTGTCCATCCATCTGCCCAACATGATAAGCTCATAGTATAAGATATACTTTACCTACTAAATCTTGATTTGTCCTTGCCATTTTCAGGGTACAGACTATAGAAGTCTGCCCGGCACTGGCCTTGTTCTCCAGTTACTGAAGCTGAATCTGTCCAGCCATGACCATAGAAGTCTGTGCCCTGATTGTGATCTGTCACGATCTAGATGTGAAGTGATCTGTCACTTCATGTATAGAAACACCATTCTTGTGCCCTTCACACATGAACTGCAGGAAGTGGAAGAGGTCCAGGGTGAACAAGTCATCCGCCATTACTTTTTCACCTGCACGGGAAGAGAGAAAGGAGGTGCAGGAAAAAATAAAGGACAAGGAGGATGGGAGAGGGGAGACGGCATGAGAGAGAGATGGATGAGAGGCTGACTGGATCAGCAGCTGGCCTAGGTGGAACCAAAACAGGACCACATTGGGAGTGGCTGACTTGGTTAGTACAGAACACTCTGAAATCCACTGGGAAGAAAAGTTAGAGGCAGGCAACACTTGTAGCACTTCACATTGGTTAAAGGGCTGAACCTATGAGACAGGGAAAAGGGAGGACAAGTTCTATTTCTTGTAATTTCTAAGTGGTTTAGGCCCTTAGTTTAAGATAAGGTGGACAGATTGTCTCCATGTCCTCAGAGGCAAGCAGAGCCAGGCCTGATCTTACCCTGTTGTGTTTGTGGACTATGATAATTCCAGTTTCTCTTAAAGAATTTGCAAGTACGAGTCTATAGTTGCAATGGACAGAGGACCAGACAAGTATAGATTTTGAACATTAATCTTGCTGTATTCTGGGATTTATGGTCTTTTTCTTGGGCTTCTACAAAGGAAGAGTGGAGGAGTAGGCTGGTGGTTAGAGCTGTGGGCTAAGAAACAGGAAGGCTGGCCAGGGTTCAAATCCTGCTTTTTCCTGGATGCTTCTTCTGTCCTTAGATGAGTCACTTCATCCTCTGTTGCCTCAGATACAAATCTGCTTTGTAAGCCCTCTGGGGCAGGGAAATACCTACTGTGTCTGAATGTAACTTGAGCTCAGATTTGGAAAGGTGAGTAGTGAAAGCCCGTATCTAACAAGAAGCAGGACCGTAAGTCCCAGAATGTAGTAGGGCATGGAAATGATACAAATGTTACAGGGAAGAGGGCTCACACTCACTAGTGACTTTAGGCTTTAATCCCATCACAATCTAGGACTTGTGGTTCCCATTTCCTTTGTCCATGGATGTGGCAGTTAAACAATGTCTTTCTGTGATGTTTAGGACAGAGGTCTCAATGAAGAAAGCTGTGTGTTAGAAGGCTGTGTTAAGCTTCAGCATACAGCGCTCTAACACATGCTAAAAAATAGTTTTATTCCTGATGCATTAACTATTGGCATTCAGATTATCACTGTGTTGAAAAGTGTGCATGGTCAAGAAAAAAAAAAAATGCACACTGCAGCAGTAAGATGCAGTCATTTGCTGCATCGTGAGTAGATGTCTCTTTGGTTCATGCACTGACAGGAAGGGAGGTAAAACACAGACCAAATGCCTGATTATTTTACTTCTCCCCTTCCTCCTCCCCCCTCCTCCTCCTCCCTCCCTGAGCCACAAAACACTACATTTATGGCTGAGGTGGGCACCTTCGACCTCTCAACCCTACCAATGTCCCTGGTGGCCCATGGGCCCCCACCCATGACTCTACAACATTCCTGCTGTCTCAAATGGGCCCCCACCTCCTGACCCCAAGAATGACCCCAGTGGCCTTAGTTGGGAGGCGAGAGTGATGCCCATTTGCCTCTGCCTCCATACCCCATCTTGAAAAATGGCAGTGCCTGACCCTGAATGGTGTGTTAGCATTTGGGGAAGGGGGAAGAGTTGAGGTACCTCACCAGAGCCTGACGATGACAAAGCAAGGTGGTTTTCATCTGCATTTTCAGACTCTGCTCCCAAGTCATTGAGCTACTTACAGCTCAGAAATTTCCTCCTCATTCAGGAAACCAATGCCACAATCTAACTTGCATGCACAGACTGGAAACAAAGCTGTTCTCTGTGGGAGCCCCAAGGCATAGATCTGAAGATTGAGAGGAGAATGTGTTAAGAAGGAGAAACAAGTGATTTTGTGAATAAATTCTCAATTCTGTTATGCTCTGTGCTTCAGTCATTAATAGTACTAGGTAATCCACTCTGGCTGAAATCTTTCTGGAGCCTATGTGCCCCCAGGTATATGAAGTTTGTAGGGGTAGCAAAGAATAGATGAGAACATATATGCAATATTCAGAATACAAGCTTTTTAATTCCTGGAATCCTGGATTCAAATGGAGCTTTTTGGAAATAAAAATTACTTTTAATGGCCTTAAACATAGTTTATGCTTGTTTATTTCCATATTCTGTTTTTAATATAAGCATAGATAGCAGTCTTTTTGCAGAGTTGCAATAGTGAAAATACTGGTAGATGCTGTTGATCAGGATTAAATGCATTGTCAGAATAGAGAAAGTGTGCTCCACTACTCTGATAACGAGGAGCTTGGCAGAACTAGACTCATGCATTAGCAGAACACTATTAATGCGGATAGCATGTGTTTGGTCCTATTACTGTAAATAGTCACTGCAGCCCTCATGAAGCAAACCAAAGGCTATATACAAAAGGGTTTTTATAATTGAAAGTATATCTGTATAATAAATGCCATTATCCCAAATGCCCAAGTTATGGAAACATGCTATCATGCCATGGCTCACACTTTTCTTTCTCTTAAGAATTCATTTCTTAAGAATATTACAATTTATTAAAATGTACTCACCTGACAAAAGGCTCAAAGCAATGTACAAGTTCTACAGCATTAAATTGTACTATTGAAGTATATAAAAATAACAGGAAATGCAATGCTTCAATTAGAATATCATCATACAATATACATACAAAACTTAAAGTAGCATAAACATAAGCATCAATAATATACACAATAGAATGACCCAGTCTGTACCATGCAAAACAAAGGAGGACAATGTAACGAATGAGCAAAGGTCTGAGTAAAGAAGTCTGCTTTTAATAGTTAATTAATCTTAACTAGTTCTCTATTAGGCACATTTTCGAAAGAGATGGACGTCCAAAAAGTGACATAAATCGGCACTTGGACGTCCATCTCTCAGAAATGTCCAAATCAGTATAATTGAAACCTGATTTTGGACATCTCTAACTGAAGTCCTTCGCAAGGACTTACAAATTTCAAGGGGGCGTATCGGAGGTGTGGCGAAGGCAGGACTTGGGCGTTCCTAAGACTTGGACGTCTTTGACCCATAATCGAAAAAAGCAGAGATGTCCATGGGTACAACTTGGACGTTTTCACCCGGACCTGTTTTTATTATGAATAAAGCACAAAATGACCAGATGACCACTGGAGGGAATCGGGGATGACCTCCCCTTACTCCCCCAGCGGTCACTAACCCCCTCCCACCTTCAAAAAGCATTATTAAAAATATTACTTGCCAGGCTCAGATGTCATACTCGGGTCTATGACAGCACATGTAGGTCCCTGGAACAGTTTTAGTGGACGCAGTGCACTTCAGACAGGTGGACTGTAGGATGAAAATAAGTAATGAGGACAATAATTATTCCCTGATAATACTTATTACAAGGTTCCCGCTCAGCCTAGGGGAAATATTATAAAGGAACCTTGTTGCTGGCACCCTGCCAGTGTTTTGTTCTCCGCCAAAGAACCAAAGCCACGTCACAGATGATAATTATTGTTATTTATTACAGGTAGAAAAATAGAAACACTCTGCAATAGCTTATATGCAATATAATATCTCTTACTGATATGCACACTAACAAAATATATTGTCTAACTACACTCTGATTATCCTGAGACTACGTACAGTAATGATTAGAACAGTACAAATAATATCCTAATGATTATGAAAACTTATCACATCTTATGCAAAATACACATTAGCAGCTGTCCCTGACCAAGAGCTGACATAAACCAGTCGTACTTAGATAAAACCACTGCCTAACCCCAGACTAGGAAATATATCACTGTGATCTTACCACGCTGTCCTGATGACGGCTTCAGATGAGACCGGAGCAGAATCTCCCCAGACGCTATCTCAGCTGTCTGTGTCTTATGTAGTGCAGGTCTTTCTCAGCAAACAAGCAGGTTCCCGTCTCTCCTTTGGTTATCAGAGCCAATATCTCTGCCACAGGTATTTGCACCAGTTATGCAAGTTATTATTTGTTGCATTTGTATCCCACATTTTCCCACCTATTTGCAGGCTCAATGTGGCTTACATTATGCCGTAATGGCGATCGCCATTTCCGAAATGAGAAATACAATGTGGTATTGCATAAAGTTCACAAGTGACAGTGTAAATTAAGCAGTCAAGTATAGAGAGTTCATTTCCGGAATGAGAAATAAAGTGGTATTGCGTTAAAGTTCATTAGTGACAAAGTAAATGAAGCAGTCAGGTATAGAGAGTTCAGTTTTGTCCAGTTCTGGTACAAGTTTTGTTGTCTGGTATTTAGGATGGATTATTGTGGTATGCCTATAGGCGGTCGGTGGCCCAACTGTTTGGGGAGGCTAAAGGGGGCGGGGTTAGGGGTGGGGCCAGGGGTGGAGCTTAAATCCATAATTGTCTGATCACACACAGAAAAAAAAAATAAATGTCACAATTAATACCTTTTATTAAGATATTAGCTATGTATCATATGTCAAAGAATAAAGTGGTTGCTCAAAGCATATACTAACCACAATCGCTCAACTGCAAAACACTATGCACAACTTTGTGCAAAAACACACTCTGAACCTTACTGTACCATAAATATTACACTGGGCAGAACCTAATACACCAATATACCACCCATACGGAAAATGCAGACCATCAACAATATTGAAATAAGGGATCGTAATATCACAATTCTCATGTAGAGCCACAAAACATCCTAATTCATGTTTAATGTGGGATAAAATGTCATAAATAAGTAAATAAACTTTTAATGTTGAACACCTAATTCTCAAAGTGGACATATTCCAAACACTATAATGAAAATAAAATGATCTTTTCTACATTTGTTGTCTGGTGACTTTGTTTTTCTGATTGTGCTGGCCCAGTATCCGATTCTGCTGCTATCTGTCCTCTTAACTCCGTTTCCAGGGCTTCCTTTCCATTTATTTGTTTACTTTCCGCCTTTCTTCTTCATTTCTTGTCCTACATCCGTAAGTAAAAGCTGGGTCCTCCGCAAACTTGACTGTCCAGTGGATCCAGCTTTTGCCTATTTTCTTCATCCATGTGCAGTTTTTCTACTCTCTTCCTTTTCTGTAATCTCATCTCCTTCCTCACTCCTCCCTCCCCCTCCATGTCCAGCAACCCTCCTCTCCCCCCTACCCTCCCCTCCATCCACCCATGTCCAGCAACTCTCCTCTCCCCTGCCCTCTCCCCTTCTTCCACCATGTCCAGCAAACCTCCTCTCCCCTTCCCTCCATCCAGCAACCCTCCTCTCCCCTGCCCTCTCCTCTCCCCTTCTTCCACCATGTCCAGCAACCCTCCTCTCCCCTTCCCTCCATCCAGCAACCCTCCTCTCCCCTTCTTCCACCATGTCCAGCAACCCTCCTCTCCCCTTCCCTCCATCCAGCAACCCTCCTCTCCCCTTCTTCCACCATGTCCAGCAACCCTCCTCTCCCCTTCCCTCCATCCAGCACCCTCCTCTCCCCTTCTTCCACCATGCTGCTGCGGCTAGGAAAGCGAATAGAATGTTGGGTGTTATTAAGAAGGGTATGGAGTCCAGGTGTGCGGATGTTATAATGCCGTTGTATCGCTCCATGGTGCGACCGCACCTGGAGTATTGTGTTCAGTACTGGTCTCCGTATCTCAAAAAAGATATAGTAGAATTGGAAAAGGTACAGCGAAGGGCGACGAAAATGATAGTGGGGATGGGACGACTTTCCTATGAAGAGAGGCTGAGAAGGCTAGGGCTTTTCAGCTTGGAGAAGAGACGGCTGAGGGGAGATATGATAGAAGTGTATAAAATAATGAGTGGAATGGATCGGGTGGATGTGAAGCGACTGTTCACGCTATCCAAAAATACTAGGACTAGAGGGCATGAGTTGAAGCTACAGTGTGGTAAATTTAAAACGAATCGGAGAAAATTTTTTTTCACCCAACGTGTAATTAGACTCTGGAATTCATTGCCGGAGAACGTGGTACGGGCGGTTAGCTTGACGGAGTTTAAAAAGGGGTTAGATAGATTCCTAAAGGACAAGTCCATAGACCGCTATTAAATGGACTGGAAAAATTCCTCATTTTTAGGTATAACTTGTCTGGAATGTTTTTACGTTTGGGGAGCGTGCCAGGTGCCCTTGACCTGGATTGGCCACTGTCGGTGACAGGATGCTGGGCTAGATGGACCTTTGGTCTTTCCCAGTATGGCACTACTTATGTACTTATGTACTTATGTCCAGCAACCCTCCTCTCCCCTTCCCTCCATCCAGCAACCCTCCTCTCCCCTTCTTCCACCATGTCCAGCAACCCTCCTCTCCCCTTCCCTCCATCCAGCAGCCCTCCTCTCCCCTTCTTCCACCATGTGCAGCAACCCTCCTCTCCCGTCTGCCCTGTTTCCTTCCTGCCGTACCTTTAAATATGATAGTTTTGCTGGAGTCGCGGGCAGCCGGCATTGAAGACATCGGCAGGCTTACGCCGCAGCCTTCCCTTCCCTCGTTGCAAGTTGGATGATGGCTCCGCCCTCGTAGATACAGGAAATACGTCAGAAGAGGGCGGAGCCATCATCCGACTTGCAACGAGGGAAGGGAAGGCTGCTGGAACCGGCGTAAGCCTGCCGATGTCTTCAATGCCGGCTGCCCGCGACGCCAGCAAAACTGTAATATTTAAAGGTACGGCGGGGGGTGGGGCAGTGGCGGGCTGGGGAGGCTTAGCCTCCCCAAGCCTCTTATACGGGGCGCCTATGGGTATGCCTTTTTGAACAGGTTGGTTTTTAGTGATTTTCAGAAGTTTGTTAGGTCGTGGATTGTTTTTATAACGTTTGGTAGTGCATTCCATAGTTGCATGCTTATGTAGAAGAAGCTGGATGCATACTTCTCTTTTACTCTGCTATCCTGCATTAGGTGCTTCTAAAATTATATTAATATTGATACACTGAACAAAGGAAGGGGGGTGACTGGGGAGGGCTTTTTAACAAATTTGATATCTGTTTGGTATTCTGTTTATCTAAGTGGGTGCTGAAGGAACCACAGTGCTTCATGAGTTGTAGTGTTTTATGATCTCTCTATATAAAAGGCAACACCAACGTTCTATGAAGCCTCCAGCCGGAAGTGTGAAGGGGGCGAGATATCCGGTTTCCCTATGAGTGTCTGCCCCGCTCTCTCTGTAACACAAGCAGTCAGTGAAGGAAAACAGCAGAGCACGAAATCAAATCGCTGGCTCTGTAACAGTGAAGGACTCAGAGGGGGGAGGGGAGAGAGGCCAGAGGGCAGGGACACACACACTCCCACATGCACACAGAAGAAAACCTTGCTAGCCCCCCCCCCCCCCCCCCCCCCGTTTCATTTGCATCAGAAACAGGGCTTTTTTACTGAAGGACTCAGAGGGGGGAGGGGAGAGAGGGCAGGGACACACACACTCCCACATGCACACAGAAGAAAACATTGCTAGCCCCCGTTTCATTTGCATCAGAAACGGGGCTTTTTTACTAGTGATCTATAAATAATTGTAAAATATGCAGAACAGCAGCTAGGGATTGTAAATCCTGTGCTTGTGTATATCTGTTGTGTGTGCTCTGTAGGGGTGGACACCCAAAAAATTTTCATGGTTGTCCCCAGGTTTTGTTTCATTCTGGAACAAGTATTGTTAAGAGTGTTCACTCTTTGCAAAGGAGGACACACTTTTCTTAGAGTGCACACTTCTTTCCCGACAGTGCGAGCATCTATGATCGTTCTTTCATGCATGCGTTTGTCTTTACACACAGTGCTCATTCTTTATGAGGAATGTACAATCATAAATGACATTCCATCCCTAGTGTTCTGCATTTGTTGGGTGGTGGGGCAGATATTGGTGGGGGGCAGTTGGGTAATGGTGTGGATGCAGGGGTAGGTTTTCGCAGTTGGGGGAATATGGGGAGTTTGGGAGAGTAGAGAACAGGGAGAGGCAGTTTGAAAGAAAGGATTCCCTAACTGATAGTTTCTAAACTACAGAAGCTGAATTCCTTCTACCATAAAAGTGGATCATATTTTAAGGGCAGGGTGGGGGAGGAAGAGGTTATTTTTCTGGCACCCCTGGTCCAGTTTTGCCCATTTTCAAACTTGGTGTGTCTTTTTACTGTTTTTATTTTTTTTCCCACATGTCAAGTTTCATTCTTTGTGATTAGTAGTTAAGTTGCAGTGTAACTGCTTATTCTCCGAGGACAAGCAGGCTGCTTGTTCTCACTGATGGGTGACGTCCACGGCAGCCCCTCCAATCGGAAACTTCTCTAGCAAAGTCCTTTGCTAGTCCTCGCGCGCACCGCGCATGCGCGGCCGTCTTCCCGCCCGAAACCGGCTCGAGCCGGCCAGTCTTCTTTTGTCCGCACTCGGTACGGTCGTGTTTCGCCGTGTCGAGCCCCGGAAAGTCGACCTCGCGCGTCCAAATTTATTTTTGACGTGTTTTTTCTTCGGAAAAGTCTTAAAAGTGTCGGGAAGTGCTCTGGAACCCCCCCCCCCCCCCCCCCCCCCGGGTTTCGTGTCAACCCCTTCCCGTACTTCCAGCTTTTTGCCCCGATAAGTTTTCTTTCGTCGTCGGGGTAGGCCTCTTTTCGGCCTCGGTCGAGATTTTCTCCCTTAAAATTTTTGGTGCTCTTTTTCCGTCATTTCGGATTTTGACTTCGCCGGCGTGATTTTTCCGCCCATGACATCGAAGCCTTCCAGCGGCTTCAAGAAGTGCACCCAGTGCGCCCGGATAATCTCGCTCACTGATCGACACTCGTCGTGTCTTCAGTGTCTGGGGGCCGAGCACCGCCCTCAGAACTGTAGTCTGTGTTCCCTGCTTCAAAGGCGGACTCAGGTAGCGAGATTAGCCCAGTGGAACGTGTTGTTCTCGGGCTCTTCGTCGGCATCGGCACCGGGATCTTCGAGTGCATCGACGTCGTCAGCGTCCAGACCATCTTCCTCGGCCGCCACTGCATCGAGTGCATCGAGGCATCGGGCCTCTGCATCGGCGCCAAGGTATCGGGCGACTGCATCGACGTCGGTGGTACCGGGACCTCGTCTGCTGATGTCGTCGGACGGTGGTGCATCGTCAGGAGTGCAGGTGAGGGCTGTCCATTCCCCTGCTGGTGGCGGTGAGCCTTCGGGTGGGTCTCCTCCTACCCTGAGGGCTCCTGCGGTACAGCCCCCCCGAGACCGACCTCCTTCGGCCTCTGCCCCGAGGAAGCGATGGCTGGATTCTACGTCCTCGTCGGTGCCGGGGAGCTCCGGTGACATGCTTCGGAAGAAATCGAAGAAGCATCGACACCGGTCGCCTCCCCGCGTCGGCACCGAGAGCTCTGGGTCGCCGAGGGAGTCGGCACCCAGCAGGCATCGGCACCGAGAGGACCGCTCACCCTCTGTTCAGGAGGTGTCGATGCGCTCCACTCTGGACAGCCCGGAACAGCCTCCTCGCCCGGAACAGGTTCTGACGTCGACGCCTGCATCGACCTCTTTGCCTTTCTCTGCAGCCGCTTTGAACGAGAGCCTCCGGGCCGTTCTCCCAGAGATTCTGGGAGAGCTGTTGCGCCCTACCCCTCCGGTACCGGCGGTGCTTGCGCCTCCGGTACCGTCGAGCGTGGCGCCGGCTGGCCCATCGCCCGGGTTGAGGTCCCCGACGTCGGTACCGCGTGCGGTGCCGACTGCGGCCACCTCCCAGGAAGGCTCCCCGACTACGTCGGCGGAGGGAGCTTCGCCGATGCGGGCGAGGGAGTCTACCTCTCGACGCCCCCATCGTGGACGTGGCTCCACCGAGTCGAGCCGGGCGAGGTTGCAGACACAGGTTCGTGAACTTGTGTCTGACACCGAGGGTGAGGCCTCGTGGGAGGAAGAGGAAGACCCCAGATATTTCTCTGACGAGGAGTCTGAGGGTCTTCCTTCTGATCCCACTCCCTCTCCTGAAAGACAGCTTTCTCCTCCTGAGAGTCTGTCTTTTGCTTCCTTTGTCCGGGAGATGTCTACGGCCATCCCCTTCCCGGTGGTTGTGGAGGACGAGCCCAGGGCTGAAATGTTTGAGCTCCTGGACTATCCTTCTCCACCTAAGGAAGCGTCCACTGTTCCCTTGCACCATGTCCTAAAAAAGACATTGCTTGCGAACTGGACCAAGCCACTAAGTAATCCCCACATTCCCAAGAAGATCGAGTCCCAGTACCGGATCCATGGGGACCCAGAGCTGATGCGCACCCAGTTGCCTCATGACTCTGGAGTTGTGGATTTGGCCCTAAAGAAGGCTAAGAGTTCTAGGGAGCATGCTTCGGCGCCCCCGGGCAAAGACTCTAGAACCTTAGACTCCTTTGGGAGGAAGGCCTACCATTCTTCTATGCTCGTGGCCAAAATCCAGTCTTACCAGCTCTACACGAGCATACACATGCGGAACAATGTGCGGCAGTTGGCGGGCTTGGTTGATGCGCTCCCCCCTGAGCAAGCCAAGCCTTTTCAGGAGGTGGTCAGGCAGCTGAAGGTGTGCAGAAAATTCCTGGCCAGAGGGGTGTATGACACCTTTGATGTTGCGTCCAGGGCCGCTGCTCAAGGTGTGGTGATGCGCAGGCTCTCATGGCTGCGTGCCTCCGACCTGGAGAATAGACTCCAGCAGCGGATTGCGGACTCGCCTTGCCGTGCGGACAATATTTTTGGAGAGAAGGTCGAGCAGGTGGTAGAGCATCTCCACCAGCGGGACACCGCATTCGACAAGTTCTCCCGCCGGCAGCCTTCAGCCTCTACCTCTACAGGTAGAAGAGTTTTTGGGGGAAGGAGGACTGTTCCCTACTCTTCTGGCAAGCGTAGGTACAATCCCCCTTCTCGACAGCCTGCGGCCCAGGCTAAGCCCCAGCGCGCTCGCTCTCGTCAGCAGCGTGCGCCTCAGCAAGGCCCCGCGGCTCCCCAGCAAAAGCAAGGGGCGAGCTTTTGACTGGCTCCAGCAGAGCATAGCCGACATCCAAGTATCAGTGCCGGGCGACCTGCCGGTCGGGGGGAGGTTGAAAGCTTTTCACCAAAGGTGGCCTCTCATAACCTCCGATCAGTGGGTTCTGCAAATAGTCCGGCAAGGATACACCCTCAATTTGGCTTCAAAACCTCCAAATTGTCCACCGGGAGCTCAATCTTACAGCTTCCAGCACAAGCAGGTACTTGCAGAGGAACTCTCCGCCCTTCTCAGCGCCAATGCGGTCGAGCCAGTGCCATCCGGGCAAGAAGGGCTGGGATTCTATTCCAGGTACTTCCTTGTGGAAAAGAAAACAGGGGGGATGCGTCCCATCCTAGACCTAAGGGCCCTGAACAAATATCTGGTCAAAGAAAAGTTCAGGATGCTTTCCCTGGGCACTCTACTTCCCATGATTCAGGAAAACGATTGGCTATGCTCTCTGGACTTGAAGGATGCCTACACACACATCCCGATACTGCCAGCTCACAGACAGTATCTGCGATTTCAGCTGGGCACACGTCACTTCCAGTACTGTGTGCTACCCTTTGGGCTCGCCTCTGCGCCCAGGGTGTTCACAAAGTGCCTGGCTGTAGTAGCAGCGGCACTTCGCAGGCTGTGGGTACACGTGTTCCCATACCTCGACGATTGGCTGGTGAAGAACACGTCCGAGGCAGGAGCCCTGCAGTCCATGCAGATGACTATTCGCCTCTTGGAGCTACTGGGGTTTGTGATAAATTACCCAAAGTCCCATCTTCTCCCATCACAGAGACTCGAGTTCATAGGAGCTCTGCTGGATTCTCGGACGGCTCGCGCCTATCTCCCAGAAGCGAGAGCCAACAACTTGTTGTCCCTCGTCTCGCGGGTGCGAGCGTCCCAGCAGATCACAGCTCGGCAGATGTTGAGATTGCTGGGCCACATGGCCTCCACAGTTCATGTGACTCCCATGGCCCGCCTTCACATGAGATCTGCTCAATGGACCCTAGCTTCCCAGTGGTTTCAGGCTGCTGGGGATCTAGAAGACGTGATCCACCTGTCCACGAGTTTTCTCAAATCCCTGTATTGGTGGACGATTTGGTCCAATCTGACTCTGGGACGTCCCTTCCAAATTCCTCAGCCACAAAAAGTGCTGACCACGGATGCGTCTCTCCTGGGATGGGGAGCTCATGTCGATGGGCTTCACACCCAAGGAAGCTGGTCCCTCCAGGAACGCGGTCTACAGATCAATCTCCTGGAGTTGCGAGCGATCTGGAACGCTCTGAAGGCTTTCAGAGATCGGCTGTCCCACCAAATTATCCAAATTCAGACAGACAACCAGGTTGCCATGTACTATGTCAACAAGCAGGGGGGCACCGGATCTCGCCCCCTGTGTCAGGAAGCCGTCAGCATGTGGCTCTGGGCTCGCCGTCTCGGCATGGTGCTCCAAGCCACATATCTGGCAGGCGTAAACAACAGTCTGGCCGACAGACTGAGCAGGATTATGCAACCTCACGAGTGGTCGCTCAACTCCCGAGTGGTGCGCCAGATCTTCCAAGTGTGGGGCACCCCCTGGGTGGATCTCGAGCGAACCACAAAGTCCCTCAGTTCTGTTCCAGGCTTCAGGCCCACGGCAGACTGGCATCGGATGCCTTCCTCCTGGACTGGGGGGAGGGCCTGCTGTATGCTTATCCTCCCATTCCTCTGGTGGGGAAGACTTTGTTGAAACTCAAGCAAGACCGAGGCACCATGATTCTGATTGCTCCTTTTTGGCCGCGTCAGATCTGGTTCCCTCTTCTTCTGGAGTTATCCTCAGAAGAACCGTGGAGATTGGAGTGTTTTCCGACCCTCATCACACAGGACGAAGGGGCGCTTCTGCATCCCAGCCTCCGGTCCCTGGCTCTCACGGCCTGGATGTTGAGAGCGTAGACTTTGCCTCTTTGGGTCTGTCAGAGGGTGTCTCCCGCGTCTTGCTTGCTTCCAGGAAATATTCCACTAAGAGGAGTTACTTCTTTCTATGGAGGAGGTTTGCTGTCTGGTGTGACAGCAAGGCCCTAGCTCCTCGCTCTTGTCCTACACAGACCCTGCTTGAATACCTTCTGCACTTGTCTGAGTCTGGTCTCAAGACCAACTCTGTAAGAGTTCACCTTAGCGCAATCAGTGCATACCATTACCATGTGGAAGGTAAGCCGATCTCGGGACAGCCTTTAGTTGTTCGCTTCATGAGAGGTTTGCTTTTGTCAAAGCCCCCTGTCAAGCCTCCTACAGTGTCATGGGATCTCAATGTCGTTCTCACCCAGCTGATGAAACCTCCTTTTGAGCCACTGAACTCCTGCCATCTGAAGTACTTGACCTGGAAGGTCATTTTCTTGGTGGCAGTTACTTCAGCTCGTAGAGTCAGTGAGCTTCAGGCCCTGGTAGCCCAGGCCCCTTACACCAAATTTCATCATAACAGAGTAGTCCTCCGCACTCACCCTAAGTTCTTGCCAAAGGTCGTGTCGGAGTTCCATCTGTACCAGTCAATTGTCTTGCCAACATTCTTTCCCCATCCTCATTCCTGCCCTGCTGAACGTCAGCTGCACACATTGGACTGCAAGAGAGCATTGGCCTTCTATCTGGAGCGGACACAGCCCCACAGACAGTCCGCCCAATTGTTTGTTTCTTTTGATCCCAATAGGAGGGGAGTGGCTGTAGGGAAACGCACCATATCCAATTGGCTAGCAGATTGCATTTCCTTCACTTACGCCCAGGCGGGGCTGGCTCTTGAGGGTCATGTCACGGCTCATAATGTTAGAGCCATGGCTGCGTCGGTAGCCCACTTGAAGTCAGCCTCTATTGAAGAAATTTGCAAAGCTGCGACGTGGTCATCTGTCCACACATTCACATCTCATTACTGCCTGCAGCAGGATACCCGACGCGACAGTCGGTTCGGGCAGTCAGTTCTTCAGAACCTGTTTGGGCTTTAGGATCCAACTCCACCCCCCGAGGGCCCTGTTTGTTCTGTTCCAGGCTGCACTCTCAGTTAGTTGGTAAATTTTTTAGGTCAATCTCAGTTATGTCCTCGCCGTTGCGAGGCCCAATTGACCATGGTTGTTGTTTTGAGTGAGCCTGGGGGCTAGGGATACCCCATCAGTGAGAACAAGCAGCCTGCTTGTCCTCGGAGAAAGCGAATGCTACATACCTGTAGAAGGTATTCTCCGAGGACAGCAGGCTGATTGTTCTCACAAACCCGCCCGCCTCCCCTTTGGAGTTGTGTCTTCCCTTGAAGTGTATTGTCTTGCTACATACTGGACTGGCCGGCTCGAGCCGGTTTCGGGCGGGAAGACGGCCGCGCATGCGCGGTGCGCGCAGGCGCGCGAGGACTAGCAAAGGACTTTGCTAGAGAAGTTTCCGATTGGAGGGGCTGCCGTGGACGTCACCCATCAGTGAGAACAATCAGCCTGCTGTCCTCGGAGAATACCTTCTACAGGTATGTAGCATTCGCTTTCCCCATGAAACTGTGAAATCATTGTCCTTCATTGTAAAAATAAAAATAACACAATAGAACTCCAGTTGTGGAATTGGTCCGAGCATATGAAAACCACTGCACATATTCAATTGTGATATCTTTCTTACGATGGATCTTTGAGCTCCCTGTGCTGTTCATTCTCTGCAGAAGCTGTTACTCCCAGCGACACCTTGGTTAACGTACAGAGTGTGGAGGATTTTGTTCCCGATGACAGCCTGGACAGTAGTTTTCTGGAGGATCCAACCCCACAGAAAGGCAAGAAGAAAGCTGACTGCCAAGAGCGGCCAGGCAGTGACAGGTAAGGTGATGTCCAAACAAATGCATTGTTAACCTACTGCAAAATAGTTTAGCCATCTTGTAACTTTAGCAGATGTTTGTTTTTCTTTCCTCTGTTCTAAGAGTTAGTTTTCTTCTTGTTGGAAGAATCTTTTCTTGTGAGCATTTTCCTTGTATCCCATTTGAACTTATATTTTTCACTGAGCTCTAGATATTCAACAGTTTACTGGGTTCTTACCTTGTGTACCCCTTTGTCAGTCTGGTTTCAAGATATTCATAATGAATATGCATGAGAGATATCTGCATACAGCAGAGGCAGTGTTTGCAAATATAGCTCATGCATATTTATTGTGGTTATCCTGAATGCTTGACTGGCAAAAGGAGTAAGAAAGAACCAAGTTGAGAACCTCTGTGTTAAGTGTGTATGTGAAAAAATATTTGTGCATTATCTTCTTTGTTGTTAACTAAGACACTATGACTCATGATTCTGCTGAACTGATTCATAGTTCCTGTTCCTTGGGGGAACCAAAGATGTGAGTGCTGTAGAGACAATGCTTTACAGCCTTTTAGAGAGATTAGAGAGAGAGAGAGTGTCCCACAGCATCATTTTCTTACCTAACATGTTTTAGGATTTGGAGGGAGCTGTGATCCATGTGCCTCTCTTGGAATAGCGTCTGATACATGTAAAGGTTTCCTCCCTCCTGATTTCTGATCTTTAAACAAAATGTAATATTAGACAAAGGATCCTGAATTTCATAGATTTGATATACCTTCCTGTGGTAAAACCAAAGCGGTTTACATTTATTATATGCAGGTACTTTTTCTGTCCCTAGTGGGCTCACAATCTAAGTTGTTTGTACATGGGGTAACAGAAGGTTCAGTGACTTACCCAGAGTCACAAAGAGCTGAAATAGGACATGAACCCAGTTTCCCAGGTCGTTAGCCCACTGCGCTAACCATTAGGCTGCGCCTCTACTCCTGAGAACATGAGTAAACATATCACACAGTTTTTTATTTCATTTGTTTAAGGAAATCCAACACCCATATCACCCATGTAAAAAAATAACTGCCCCCTTAGTTACCTAATCAACCAATTGACCAAATATAATTGATAATTAGATTCAGCTGATTGGACACAGGCTTGATTGCAGCAAGCCCTGTTGAATCTAACCCTCACGATATATTGAACCTTACCATGAGAGTGAAATAATCACCATAAAGGTTTTTTTTTTATTGTTTATTTTTTAATTTTTACATCAAAAAGAAATGTTCATCTAGACAATTTCTCCAATATATAACTAATTCTCCGAGGACAAGCAGGCTGCTTGTTCTCACTGATGGGTGACGTCCACGGCAGCCCCTCCAATCGGAAACTTCACTAGCAAAGGCCTTTGCTAGCTCTCGCGCGCCCATGCGCACCAGCGGCCGTCTTCCCGCCCGAACCGGCTCGTGTTCGTCAGTCTTCTTTTGTCCGCGCTCGGGACAGTCGTGTTTTGCCGCCGTTTCGTGCCCCTCAAGTTGACCCTCGCACGTCTTCGTGATTTTCGTTTAAAAAAAAAAAGACTTTTTGGTCTTTGTCCCTTCCCGTGTGTCCAGTTTGTTTTCCCCGGCGTAAGTTTCCTTTCGCTTTCGGGGTAGGCCTGTTTTGTGGCCTCGGTACAGGTTTTTTCTCTCTCCCTTAATTTTGGTGCCTTCGTCGCCATCACGAATTTTGATTTCGCCGGCATGATTTTTCCACCCATGTCATCGAAGTCTCCCAGCGGCTTCAAGAAGTGCACCCAGTGCGCCCGGGTAATCTCGCTCACTGATAGGCACGCTTCGTGTCTTCAGTGTCTGGGGGCTGGGCACCACCCGCAGGCCTGTAGTCTTTGTGCTCTTTTACAGAAGAGGACTCAGGTAGCGAGATTGGCCCAGTGTAATGCGTTGTTCTTGGGCTCTTCGTCGACAACAGCACCGGAGGCATCGACGTCGATAGCATCGAAGTCTTCGACCTCGGCATCGACGGCATCGAGGTTTCGACCCTCTGCATCGTCGGTACCGAGACATCGGAAGTCGGCGTCGGTGGTACCGGGACCTCTGCTGTTGCTGATGTCGTCGGACGGTGGTGCTTCGACTGGAGTGCAGGTGAGGGCTGTCCATTCCCCTGCTGGTGGCGGTGAGCCTTCAGGTGGGTCTCCTCCTGCCCTAAGGGCTCCTGCGGTACAGCCCCCCCTCCCCCCCCCCCCCCCCCCCCCCCCCCCCCCCGAGACCGACCTTCTTCGGCCTCGGCCCCGAGGAAGCGACGGCTGGATTCTACATCCTCCTCGTCGGTACCGGGAAGCTCCGGTGACATGCTTCTTGAAGAAATCAAAGAAGCATCGACACCGAGAGCTCTGGGTCACCGAGGGAGTCGGCACCCAGTAGGCATCGGCACCGGGAGGATCGCTCACCCTCTGTTCAGGAGGTGTCGATGTGCTCCACCTTGGACAGCCTGGAACCGCCTCCACGCCCAGAACAGACTCTGACCTCGACGCCTGCATTGGCTTCCATGTCTTTCTCCACAGCCGCTCTGCACGAGAGTCTCAGGGCTGTTCTCCCAGAGATTCTTGGAGACCTGTTGCGCCCTTCCCCTCCGGTACCGGGGGTGCTTGCGCCACCGGTACCGTCGAGCGAGGCGCCGACTGGCCCTTTGCCCCGGGGTGAGGTCTCCGACATCGGTACCGCTTGCGGTGCCGGTTGCTGCCGCCTCCCAGGAAGACTCCCCGACGATGTCGGTGGAGGGAGCTTCGCCGATGCTGGCGAGGGAGTCTACCTCTCTACGCTCCCACCGTGGCCGTGTTTCCACAGATTCAAGTCGGGCACGGCTTCAGACACAGGTTCACGAACTTGTGTCTGATACCGATGGTGAGGCCTCGTGGGAGGAGGAGGAGGACATCAGATATTTCTCTGACGAGGAGTCTGATGGCCTTCCTTCTGATCCCACTCCCTCCCCTGAAAGGCAGCTTTCTCCTCCCGAGAGTCTGTCTTTCGCGGCCTTTGTCTGGGAGATGTCTACAGCCATCCCCTTCCCGGTGGTTGTGGAGGATGAGCCCAGGGCTGAAATGTTTGAGCTCTTGGACTATCCTTCTCCACCTAAGGAAGCGTCCACAGTACACATGCATCATGTCCTAAAAAAGACATTGCTGGCGAACTGGACCAAGCCTTTAACTAATCCCCACATTCCCAAGAAGATCGAGTCCCAGTACCGGATCCATGGGGACCCAGAGCTGATGCGCACTCAGTTGCCTCACGACTCTGGGGTGGTGGATCTGGCCCTAAAGAAGGCTAAGAGTTCTAGGGAACATGCTTCGGCACCCCCCCGGGCAAGGACTCTAGAACCTTAGACTCCTTTGGGAGGAAGGCCTACCATTCTTCAATGCTCATGGCCAAGATTCAGTCCTACCAGCTCTACACGAGCATTCACATGCGGAACAATGTGCAGCAGTTGGCGGGCTTGGTGGACAAGCTCCCCTCTGAGCAAGCCAAGCCGTTTCAGGAGGTGGTCAGGCAGCTGAAGGCGTGCAGAAAATTCCTGGCCAGAGGGGTATATGATACCTTTGATGTTGCGTCCAGGGCCGCTGCTCAAGGTGTGGTGATGCGCAGACTCTCATGGCTGCGTGCCTCCGACCTGGAGAATAGAATCCAGCAGCGGATTGCGGACTCCCCTTGCCGAGCGGACAACATTTTTGGAGAAAAAGTCGAACAGGTGGTAGAGCAGCTCCACCAGCGGGATAATGCTTTTGACAAATTCTCCCACCGGCAGCCTTCAGCATCTACCTCTTCAGGTAGACGTTTTTATGGGGGAAGGAGGACTGTTCCCTACTCTTCTGGTAAGCATAGGTACAATCCTCCCTCTCGACAGCCTGCGGCCCAGGCTAAGCCCCAGCGCTCTCGCTCTCGTCAGCAGCGTGCGCCTCAGCAAGGCCCCACAGCTCCCCAGCAAAAGCAGGGGGCGAGCTTTTGACTGGCTCCAGAAGAGCATAGCCGATGTCAAAGTGTCTGTGCCGGGCGATCTGCCAGTCGGGGGGAGGTTAAAAGTTTTTCACCAAAGGTGGCCTCTCATATCCTCCGACCAGTGGGTCCTCCAAATAGTCCGGCAAGGATACACCCTCAATTTGGCCTTGAAGCCTCCAAATTGCCCGCCGGGAGCTCAATCCTTCAGCTTCCAGCACAAGCAGGTACTTGCAGAGGAACTCTCCGCCCTTCTCAGCGCCAATGCGGTTGAGCCCATGTCATCCGGGCAAGAAGGGCTGGGATTCTATTCCAGGTACTTCCTTGTGGAAAAGAAAACAGGGGGGGATGCGTTCCATCCTAGACCTAAGGGCCCTGAACAAATATCTGGTCAAGGAAAAGTTCAGGATGCTTTCCCTGGGCACCCTTCTTCCCATGATTCAGCAAAACGATTGGCTATGCTCTCTGGACTTAAAGGATGCTTATACACACATCCTGATACTGCCAGCTCACAGACAGTATCTTCGATTTCGTCTGGGATCACGTCACTTCCAGTACTGTGTGCTACCCTTTGGGCTCGCCTCTGCGCCCAGAGTGTTCACGAAGTGCCTAGCTGTGGTAGCAGCAGCGCTTCGCAGGCTCGGAGTGCACGTGTTCCCTTATCTCGACGATTGGCTGGTGAAGAACACATCCGAGGCAGGAGCTCTACAGTCCATGCAGATGACTATTCGCCTCCTGGAGCTACTGGGGTTTGTGATAAATTATCCAATGTCCCACCTTCTCCCAGTACAGCGACTCGAATTCATAGGAGCTCTGCTGGATTCTCGGACAGCTCGGGCCTATCTCCCGGAGACGAGGGCCAACAATCTGCTGTCCCTCGTCTCCCGGGTACGAGCGTCCCAGCAGATCACAGCTCTGCAGATGTTGAGATTGCTTGGCCACATGGCCTCCACAGTCCATGTGACTCCCATGGCACGCCTTCACATGCGATCTGCTCAATGGGCCCTAGCTTCCCAGTGGTTTCAGGCTGCTGGGGATCTAGAGGACGTGATCCACCTGTCCACAAGTTTTCTCAAATCCCTGCATTGGTGGACGATTTGGACCAATTTGACTCTGGGACGCCCCTTCCAAATTCCTCAGCCACAAAAGGTGCTGACTACGGATGCATCTCTCCTGGGGTGGGGAGCTCATGTCGATGGGCTTCACACCCAAGGAAGCTGGTCCCTCCAGGAACGCGATCTGCAGATCAATCTCCTGGAGTTACAAGCGGTCTGGAACGCTCTGAAGGCTTTCAGAGATCGGCTGTCCCATCAAATTATTCAAATTCAGACAGACAACCAGGTTGCCATGTATTACATCAACAAGCAGGGGGGCACCAGATCTCGCCCCCTGTGTCAGGAAGTCATCAGCATGTGGCTCTGGGCTCGCCGTTACGGCATGTGGCTCCAAGCCACATATCTGGCAGGCGTAAACAACAGTCTAGCCGACAGGTTGAGCAGGATTATGCAACCTCACGAGTGGTCGCTCGACTCCAGAGTGGTGCGCCAGATCTTCCAGGTGTGGGGCACCCCCTTGGTAGATCTCTTTGCATCTCGAGCCAACCACAAGGTCCCTCAGTTCTGTTCCAGACTTCAGGCCCACGGCAGACTGGCATCGGATACCTTCCTCCTGGATTGGGGGGACGGCCTGCTGTATGCTTATCCTCCCATACCTCTGGTGGGGAAGACTTTGTTGAAACTCAAGCAAGACCGAGGCACCATGATTCTGATTGCTCCCTTTTGGCCGCGTCAGATCTGGTTCCCTCTTCTTCTGGAGTTGTCCTCCGAAGAACCGTGCAGATTGGAGTGTTTTCCGACCCTCATCACACAGGACGAAGGGGCGCTTCTGCATCCCAACCTCCAGTCTCTGGCTCTCACGGCCTGGATGTTGAGAGCGTAAACTTTGCTTCTTTGGGTCTGTCAGAGGGTGTCTCCCGTGTCTTGCTTGCTTCCAGAAAAGATTCCACTAAGAGGAGTTACTTCTTTTTATGGAGGAGGTTTGCCGTCTGGTGTGACAGCAAGGCCTTAGATCCTCGCTCTTGTCCTACACAGACCCTGCTTGACTACCTTCTGCACTTGTCTGAGTCTGGTCTCAAGACCAACTCGGTAAGGGTTCACCTTAGCGCAATCAGTGCATACCATTACCGTGTGGAAGGTAAGCCGATCTCAGGACAGCCTTTAGTTGTTCGCGTCATGAGAGGTTTGCTTTTGTCAAAGCCCCCTGTCAAACCTCCTACAGTGTCATGGGATCTCAATTTCGTTCTCACCCAGCTGATGAAACCTCCTTTTGAGCCACTGAATTCCTGCCATCTGAAGTACTTGACCTGGAAGGTCATTTTCTTGGTGGCAGTTACTTCAGCTCGTAGAGTCAGTGAGCTTCAGGTCCTGGTAGCCCAGGCCCCTTACACCAAATTTCATCATAATAGAGTAGTCCTCCACACTCACCCTAAGTTCTTGCCGAAGGTAGTGTCGGAGTTCCATCTGAACCAGTCAATTGTCTTGCCAACATTTTTTCCCCGTCCTCATTCCTGCCCTGCTGAACGTCAGCTGCACACATTGGACTGCAAAAGAGCATTGGCCTTCTATCTGGAGCGGACACAGCCCAACAGACAGTCCGCCCAAATGTTTGTTTCTTTTGATCCCAACAGGAGGGGAGTGGCTGTGGGGAAACGCACCATATCCAATTGGCTAGCAGATTGCATTTCCTTCACTTACGCCCAGGCTGGGCTGGCTCTTGAGGGTCATGTCACGGCTCACAATGTTAGAGCCATGGCTGCGTCAGTGGCCCACTTGAAATCAGCCACTATTGAAGAGATCTGCAAAGCTGTGACGTGGTCATCTGTCCACACATTCACATCTCATTACTGCCTGCAGCAGGATACCCGACGCGACAGTCGGTTCGGGCAGTCAGTGCTTCAGAATCTGTTCGGGGTTTAGAATCCAACTCCAACCCACTAGGCCCATGTTTTATTCTGTTCCAGGCTACACTCTCTGTTAGTTGGATAAGTTTTTAGGTTAATCTCAGTTATGTCCTCGCCGTTGCGAGGCCCAATTGACCATGTTTGTTGTTTTGAGTGAGCCTGGGGGCTAGGGATACCCCATCAGTGAGAACAAGCAGCCTGCTTGTCCTCGGAGAAAGCGAATACTACATACTTGTAGAAGGTATTCTCCGAGGACAGCAGGCTGATTGTTCTCACAAACCCGCCCGCCTCCTCTTTGGAGTTGTGTCTTCCCTTGTCTTTGTCTTGCTATATACGGGACTGATGAACACGAGCCGGTTCGGGCGGGAAGATGGCCGCGCATGCGCGGTGCGCATGGGCGCGCGAGAGCTAGCAAAGGCCTTTGCTAGTGAAGTTTCCGATTGGAGGGGCTGCCGTGGACGTCACCCATCAGTGAGAACAATCAGCCTGCTGTCCTCGGAGAATACCTTCTACAGGTATGTAGCATTCGCTTAAATTGCAAAATAATGCTACAGTCATTTTTTTAACATCCCCTTTCCCATTTACCCCATGCTTGTGCAATACCCCCTAGTATCTACTACTACTATTTAACATTTCTAAAGCGCTACCAGGGTTGCGCAGCGCTGTACAATTAACAAAGAAGGACAGTCCCGGCTCAAAGGAGCTTACAATCTAAAGGACAAAAAGTGCAGTCAGTCAAGATTGAGGCAGTCTAGATTTCCTGGATAGAGGTACAATGGTTAGGTGCCGAAAGCGACATTGAAGAGGTGGGCTTTGAGCAAGGATTTGAAGGTGGGTAGAGAGGGGGCTATTTTACCAACATAGACGGGCCGGGACCAGATGACCATTGTACATAAGTTTCCCAGATACAGTGATAGGGCAAAGAGTGTCCCGTGCGTAAGGCTGTTAATTTAGACATTAAATTAATATAGTCCATCCTATGCAAAATCTTACTGAGGCCTGGCAGGAGTGGTTGCTTCCAAGCAGCAGCAAGCGTCAGTTTACTAGCAACAAACACATAAGCCGCTAGCTGATGTGTAGAAGATTTCACACCTTGAGGTCTGACATGCAAAAGACAATGCTCCATTTTAAAGGGTATTGGACTCCTGTTAAAGCAAACACCAAGTTCAGTACTACAGTCCAGAACGCTTGTGCACTTGGGCAATCCCACCAAATATGAACCATGTCTCCCTCCATGCCGCATTGATGCCAGCATAATGCTGAACTTCCGGGGAATATTTTGGATAAGCGCTTAGGCGTATAATGCCAGTTATATAAAATTTTATGACCATCTTCCATCAAATTACTAGAAATCGAAACTTTAAGTAAAGATTTAAATATACATTCCCATTGCTCATAATCGTAAGAAACACCCAGTGCAAGCTCCCATTTTGACAGATAGTATGTAATTGGTTTTTGATAGGCTAAAAGGGCTCTATATATTCTAGAAATACATCCCTTATTTGCTCCACTCATCATTGCCCATTCCAAAGGTGTTTCATTTAATTTTAGCTCACCTTTGGCTCGCCTAACCATAAAGTCTCGCACCTGCTGATATTGAAATGCGTGGATAGCCTGAAGCCCATATTCCTCTTGCTTATCCTGAAATGAAATAATCTCACCTTCCTCCCAGAATTGACCCAATGTGCACAGACCCATCCTCTCCCAGGAACGAAAGCAGGGATCTATAGACCCCGGTGTAAATTGTGAAGCAAATTGAACATACGTATGTAAAAAATATTTTTGTCCTGGAAAGAGTCACCACGAAGTTTTAAAAAAGAACACTATGCCATGATCAAAGGAAATTTTATTTATTTATTTATTGCATTTGTATCCCACATTGTCCCACCTCTTTGCAGGCTCAATGTGGCTTACAATGCATCATGGGTAGTGGAAATAGAGTGAATATACATTAGTTTTACAGAAGGTTTGTGTTACATGGTGATGAATTATATAATGGTGTTAAAGCAAAAGACATTGTAAGACAGTACTAGAAGTTCAAAAGATTATACAGTTATACATGTTGATCTTTGTGATATATCTTGTCGAAGAGATAGGTTTTTAATAGTTTGCGGAAATTGGTCAGTTCATAGACCGTTTTCAAGTTGCGTGGCAGCGCATTCCAGAGCTGCGTGCTCGTAAAAGAAAAGGTAGATGCATGCATTGATTTGTATTTCAAACTCTTACACTTGGGAGGATGAAGAATGAGAGGTGTACGGGAAGATTTTTTTGCGTTTCTGGGTGGTAGTTCTATTAAATCTGACATGTAGGCTGGGGCGTTACCATGGATGATTTTATGGACTAAAGTGCAAAGTTTGAACGTGACGCGTTCTTTTAGTGGGAGCCAGTGTAGTTTTTCTCGTAAGGGTTTCGCGCTTTTGTATTTTGGTGTGCCGAATATTAGTCTGGCTGCCATATTCAGAGCTGTCTGGAGTTTTTTGAGTATTTGCTCTTTACAGCCAGCGTAGAGTGAGTTACAATAGTCCAGATGACTGAGTACCAGTGATTGTACCAGATTGCGGAAGACAATCCTTGGAAAAAATGGTCTAACTCTTTTTAGTTTCCACATTGAATGAAACATCTTTTTGGTTATGTTATTTGCATGGTTCTCAAGTGTTAGATGTCAATCTATGGTGACTCCGAGGATTTTCAGGGTATCCAAAACTGGTAGATTTAGTTTAGGTGTGTTGATGGTGGTAAATTTATTCTTATTGTATTGCGAGGTGAGTACCAGGCATTGGGTTTTCTCAGCATTGAGTTTCAGCTGAAATGCATCTGCCCAGGAATCCATAATATGTAGGCTTTGCTTGATTTCATTGGAGATTTCCCTTAAATCTTCATGGAATGGGATGAAGATCGTTACATCGTAGGCGTATATATATGGGTTTAGGTTCTGATTCGATAGTAATTTGGCCAAGGGTGTCATCATTAGGCTGAATATGGTCGGTGAGAGGGGGGATCCCTGTGGAACTCCGCATTCAGGTTTCCAGGTCGCTGATGTAATCGAGTTTGAAGTCACTTGAGATGAGCGTGTAGTGAGGAACCCTTTAAACCACTTGAGAACGTTGCCTCCAATTCCGAAATATTCGAGGATGTGTAATAAAATTCCATGGTCAACCATGTTGAATGCACTTGATATGTCGAATTGTAGCAGTAGAATGTTGTTGCCGTTTGCTGTCAGTTGTTTGAATTTGTTCATGAACGTGACTAGTACGGTTTCAGTACTGTGATTAGAGCGAAATCCTGATTGAGAATCGTGTAATATCGAGAACTTGTTTATATAGTCTGTGAGTTGTTTGGTCACTATGCCTTCTGTTAGTTTGGTAATTAAGGGGATGGATGCTACTGGTCTATAGTTCGTTAGTTCATTTGCATTTTTCTTTGTATCCTTGGGTATAGGGGTGAGTAAAATGTTACCTTTTTCCCTTGGGAAGAGTCCATTTTGTAGTATATGGTTTATGTGGTTTGTTAGGTCTTTTGTAAATTGTTGAGGGGCCGATTTCATGAGGTTGTTTGGGCATATATCTAGTTTGCAGTGAGATTTGGCGAATCTTTTAAGCGTTTGTGAGATAAGATCTTCCGGTAGTATTGCGAATTCTGTCTAGATTCTGTCTGCTGAATATATTCCAGGGTCTGGGTCTAGGCAGTCCAGGAGTGTGCTGTATTCAGTGTGGCTAACAGGTATTTTAAGTCGCAGTTGTATGATTTTCTCCTTGAAGTACTTCGCCAAGTCGTCAGCTCCCGGTATGTCTTTGCTGTTGTTGGTGACTGGAGTGGTGTCTAATAATTTATTTACAAATTGGAAGAGTTTGTGTGTGTCTTTGTAATTTGGTCCAATTTCAGTTTTGTAGTATTGTCTTTTGGTTTGTCTTATGGTATATTTGTATTTCCTTCGGAGTTGCTTCCAGTCGTTAAGTGTGGGATCGTCTTTCTTTTTGTTCCAAGCTCGTTCTAGTTTCCTAACTTATGTTTTGAGTTTTTTCAGTTCTTCGTTGAACCATGGTATTGAGTTCTTTCTGTGCGATGTTCTGGTTTGGATTGGGGCAATGATGTCTAGTGTTAATTTACATCTGTTGTCCCAATTTGAGAGGAATTGAGTTGTTTGTTTTTGTTGTCCATCTGTCGTTGTAGATCTGTTGCCAGAATTTAGCTGGATCTATTTTTCCTCTTGTGGTGTAGGTTTTTTGTATTTGTTTGTTAGGTAAGTCTTTCGTTCTCCATTGGAGGGTTATATGTGCTTTGTAATGGTCTGACCACAGTGTAGGTGACCATTTTGTTTGTGTTAGTATAACGTTTGCATCGTGGTCAAATTTGTATGTTATGATGTCTAATGTGTGTCCTTTTTCGTGTGTTGGTTGCGTATTTTGTCCTTGTAGATCCCATAGTTGTAAGAACTCTCTACAGTCTTGGGTATTTGTTGTGGTAGATCTTCCAGGTGTAGGTTAATATCTCCTATTATGATGAGGTTGGAGGAAGAGGTGCAGGTATTCAAGATAAAGTCCATGAAGTGCGTTTGGCAGTCTCGCCAGTTGCCTGGTGGTCTGTAAAATATAACTGCGTTAAGGTGTTCCTGCAGTTTTGGGTGATTGATTCTTATGGAAGCGATTTCAAGTTGTGGCAGTATGGATTCAGCTATGTTTGTGATATTGAACTCAGATCTGTATATTATGGCTATTCCTCCTCCCCTTTTTCCATTTCTTGTCCAGTGTGTAATTTTATATCCTGGTGGGCATAGTTCTAGGATTATAGGATCTTGGAGGTTGTGGATCCAGGTTTCAGTGATGAAGAGGAAGTCCAGGTTGTCTGCAGTGATCCAGTCTGTTATATCCTGTCTTGGTCACTACTGATCTGGCATTCACGTATCCAATTTGAATTGAATGGTAAGATTCGGTTAGGGGTGTTGAAGTCTTAATTTTTATTAATTGCCTGTTTTCCTGGTGTCTAGTTTTGTTGTGTCCTTTCTTCCCTTTCTGTTGGTTGTTTCCATATATATTTGTTTTTCCTTTTAGTTGATTGCTGTTCTTTTGTTCTAGTGGGTTGTATATGAATTGTCTGTAGGGTGAATGTGTTGTAGGTAGGTTGGTGTTTGTGTTAGGGATAGTCCATGCGTAGTATGTTAGGGAGAGGAAGTAGATTATCATAATCAGTTGTTGGTGTTCATGTTGGCTCTTGATCTGAAATTTGTAATATATGTTTAAAGTATATATCAGGTAGCAGATCGTGCCTCCTTATAACATTATTGGATGTCTAACAGTCGTTTATAAGACGTTTGTGAGGTAGGCATTTAGGGCGCTAAGAGCAAGCAATTTTAAAGGCTTAGCATGTGTTTAAAGTAACAAGGCAAATTAAAACATTTAAGTGAACATAAACATTTAAGTGTAGCAATTCGTTAGTGGTGCGGGGAATTTAGAGCATTAGAAGCAGGTTAAAGTAGAGCATTTAAAAGATCCTGAGATGCATTAAAGAGTAGCAGTGCAGTTAAGGTAATTATGCTGATCAGATTTAGGAGTTTTCTGCTATAATATTTCAGCAGACAGGGTAGCAGTTCGATTAAGGCATCTATGTTTGCAATTTATCACAAGAATACTTCGCTACGATATTACAGCATTTAAGCGTCTATGTTTGCAATTTATCACAGGAGTTCTTTGCTACAATGTTATAGCGAACAAAGAGTTAGCCTGTGCAGGTTACGCAGCTTTACAGATCTTACTTTGGTGTATTGCTATGGAAAACCTAGCAGACATTTAAAAGGCATTACATAACATTTTTTAGATGACCATAATTAGGTTATTAGGTTATTAATTAGCAATTAAAAGCATTACAGTTCTCGTTTCAGTGTAATGGGGAGCCTGGCACACATTTAAAGTATCACATTTTGGTATTATTATAATAGTATGCTAGCAATGCGGTGTCAACAGATAATATCAGCAAGATAGTAGCAGTAAGATTCGGCACAGCAGTTGAAAGTGGTGTTGTAGGTAAGATATCTAGTTATTGGATTTTGGTACTACTGTCTTATCTTGGTAAGGCAGTAGTAACAGATAATATCCGCAATATAGTAATAATAAGATTGAACACAACTGATAACCTTTGAGGTAATATAAGCAAGAGTTAACACATATGTCTACAGTTCTGTGATTCTTAAGTGTCAGGTATTCATATTATGATGCTAGCAAGTCAGTGTCCAAAACAATATCACCAAGATAATAATAATAATAATATAAATTCAGCTCACTATTATTAATATATTATATATTAATTAATAGTAAAAATTCAACTCACTATTACCACATGAACGACTCCTAATGACATTAGAAAGTGATAAATAGGAGGCAGTGTCCTAATCTGGATTAAAACTCAGGGAGTTGATGGATGTTGTGTGTTTGGCTCCTTATTTGTCACGTTCGGTGCGAGGTGGCGATGATAGTCGGCCTCGTGGTCAGGTTGGCTGAAGGGTTACTGCTTGGTAGTGAGACAAACAAGTCTCGTGCTGCTCGTTCCAGTGGACGTGGACGTTGCCGCTGCTGCAGGTCTTAGTTTGCTTCCCTCTGTGAGATCTCTGCTGTGCCGCGGTCAGTGGATTCGGGGACCTTTCCGGGTTAACCCCTGCTGAATGGCGTATGCTGGGGATGGTGCTCTCGGAGGTTCGTGGTCTGTCGTCGAGCGCGTGGTGTCTTTCTTCTTCCCCTAATCAATGAGTCCGGTAGTTGTTCCCTGTTGGCTCCCTGTCTCACCATGTGGGCTCTGACAGTTAGAACAGCTCCGCGAGCTCAGCGGAGGGGAGTCAGCTGCATATCGGCCTTCTGTCGCTCCTTATTTCCTGTCTGACTCGCCGGGACTCCGGCGCGGTTCACGCAGGACTAGCGAGTGAGTCGGGAGGGCAGGTCGTCTCTGTTCTGGCGTCCCTCGATGTCAATCAGCTCCTCTCAATCGGCGTTCGGATGGTTGGAGCGGTCGTCGCTCCGATGGGTGGAGCGGTCGGGGTGTGAGGTTGGTTCATTCATATCAGTCTTCTCGTGATCTCCTGGGTATCGGCCACTGTTTGGTTAGGCCTGCCGTTAGCCGCGTGGTCGGGCCAGGCCGTCCGCGGTGCTGTAATTCACAGGTCCCTGAATTCTTTGGGGTGGCCGCACGAAGCCGCAAAATGTGGCTACGACTCACCCTTGCCTTCGGATGCACGGGTCGCTCTCCGGGACACGGCTCCAGTGGCCAGAACAGTTCGGAAGCAGTCCTGGTGCAGGAGCTCAGCGCTAGGCTACTGTCCTTCGGCCGGAGCTTTGGGAGCCTGGGCTCCCAGCATGAGAGTCCTCAGGCGTGGAAATTCGGTTCCCGGGACAGCTTGCATTTCCAGCGTGGGAGGATCTCATGTCTTGGGCTCTCCCGTGACTCAGCTGCGGCAGCGGGGCGGTGGGGAGCACTGGAAAACCGATCTTTGGTCCGATTCTCCAGCGGAGCTCCTCACAGTGTGTCTTATCAGTCGGCCATCTTCTCACAGAGACGAGAAAGAGTTGTTGAAATTTATCAATCTGGAAAGTATTACAGCGTCATTCTCTGAGGACAAGCAGTATGTAGTATTTTCACTGACAGGTGATGTCATCTGATGGAGCCCAGTGCAGCAAGTGCTCGCCAACATTCTTTCTAGAAGCGTTTGGAAGCATTTTACTGGGCATATGCATATCTTCCTGCCTGCCATCACCATACAGTACCAGCTCAGTCTGTTTTTTCTTTTTCTTGGAACAGTGTGGACATTTTCTCCATTCATTCCCTATAGCTTACAACTCTGACAATTCTCCATTGTGCTTTTGTGACTTGCCAACAGTATGTACATTTCTCATGTGGCGCCAGTGTCCCTACTTCCCCTTTTATTTCCATTAGTCAAGTTTTTCGGCACTTTACTTTGTTTTCTGTGGCCCACTAGGACCTGTTAGGCCTTGGACGCCCAGTCATGGATGCTTTCACTATCAAACCGTTTGATTTTGCGTCAGTAATTTTACCTAGTATGTTCCACAAAATTCTCAATGGTTTTAAAAAAGTGCTTCAGGTGGAACAGGACTATGTGCTTCACAGACACCCATAACTGGTGCCTGCAGTGCCTCGGGCCTGATCATAATCCTTCTTTTTGTAAACTCTGTTCACAGATGTCAAGAAGAGGTATTTGGGGTTGAGAGAAGCAGCATGAATTAATTTTTGGTGCTGGGAAATCCGATCCATTAATTCTGTATTGCAGGGGCATAGCCACGGGTGGGCCTGGGCGGGCCCGGGCCCACCCACTTTGGGCTCAGGCCCACCCAGCAACGGTGCACCCAATGGGCCTTCTTCCCCCCCCCCCCCCCCCCCCCCCATCTCCGTCAGGCAGCACCAGCCTGCCTAACTCTACAGCTAAGCTGCACGGCACCGGGTCCGTCAGCATGCTGCAGCTACGCTCCTACCTTGTCATCTTTTGGCAGAGGTGTTAGTTCTGCTGCTAAATCTTCAGTGGATCCACGCGGTACCAGGGCTGTCTCTCTGTACGCTGCTGCGACTGCTTCCTCTGCGCTAGCCCCGCCTCACCTCAAATATTCCTTCTGAAGAGGCGGGGCCAGCGCAGAGGAAGCAGTCACAGCAGCGTACAAAGAGACAGCCCTGGCACCGCGTGGATCCACCTCAGATTTAGCAGCAGAACTAACACCTCTGCGCAAAGATGACAAGGTAGGAGCGTAGCGGCAGCATGCTGACGGACCCGGTGCCGTGCAGCTTTGTTGTAGAGTTAGGCTGGCGCTGCCTGGCGGAGATGGAAGGGAAGGGGGAAAGAAGGCCTGCAGCGTGCCGACTGTCGGGTGGCTGGGAGGTGGAAGAGAAAAAAAGCCCTTCAGCATGCCGGTAGGTGGTGCCTGGGGGAAGGGATCAGCAGGTGGCGGGGAAAAACCTGCAGTGGTGGTTTGGGGGGGTCGCAGTGGCGTAGCCAGACAGCCAATTTTGGGGAGAGGGGGGAGAGAGAAAATTTTGTGCCCACCCACTTTGTGCTCAGGCCCACCCAAAATTGGCTGTCTGGCTACGCCACTGCTGTATTGGAGGCATCGGTCTGTATGGCTCTGGGAGCTACATTGGACAATGGGGACATATTGACACCAAGAGGGCCTCTACTTTCCTTGACATCGAGCGTCAATAGAATGAGAATAGTCCTGAGAATAAGAGAGGATTCTACATAGTTCGCAGCACTAAGGGACTGTGATGCCATGTGTTGGGCAGAGGCCAAGAAGCATAGATATCAATCTCCCTTGAAGCTTGACTTTAAGAGCACCAAGGCATCGAGGTCACCGATGTCCATGAAGTACCTTTGATGGGAAGGCTGCTCATCCTCGGAACTGAACATTGTGCGCAGCCTCCATCGAACTGAGACCAGGTCACTGATAATTCCACTGATGATTCTGAAGGACATGACCAACCCAACTGACCCAACAAATTTCAACTGTTAAGATGACAATCCTCCCGAAGCTGCTGTACCTGTTTCAAGCTATTCCATTACAAATCCCCCACTAGTTTTTTGAAGTTCTCAGGCGCAAAGCCATGTGAAGATCTTAGTCGATCCTCAATAGGGATATTGGCTGATAGGAACTACACTGGTGGGATCTTTACCTGGCTTCAAAATTAAGGTCACTCCAGCAAGCTTCCACGAGTGGGGAAACTCATAGATATCCTGCAAGCTATTAAACATGCGGGTTAAGGGCTTCACTGACAACCCATGGAAATATTTGTAGAAGCGGTTGATGAAACCATCCAAGCCCAGTGCTTTGCCCAGAGGAAGGACTTTGATAACCTGCAGGGTCTCGTCTTCCCGAATGGTTCTGATAGCACATCGACCTCCGCATGGTCAAGCTGGGCAAATCTGCTTGAGCTAGGTAGCCATCTGTAGCTGCCTTATCTGCGATTGTCTCAGGTGCATAAAGGGCCTTATAGAATTGAGTAATCAGCTCACTAATTTGTCATGGATCACCATGTTTCTGCCCCTGGGAGTCTTTAAGGAGGAGGATGTGGTTCCGGATCTTCATCTGCTTTAATTTATGGTTTAATAGCCAACCTACTTCTAATGCTAGTCTCAAAATATACTCCTCTGGAGATATTGCATCTGTGCAGCAATCTCCTCAAGCTCTAGAGTCTGAGGGGCAGCCCCTGTAGACTGCAGGTGAGTCAGTAACCCATGTACATACATAAGTACATAAGTATTGCCATACTGGGAAAGACCAAAGGTCCATCAAGCCCAGCATCCTGTTTCCAACAGTGGCCAATCCAGGTCACAAATACCTGGCAAGATCCCCAAAAAGAACAAAACATTCTATACTGCTTATCTTAGAAATAGTGGATTTCCCTGAAGTCCATTTAATAATGGTCTATGGACTTTTCCTTTGGGAAGCCGTTCAAACCTTTTTAAAACTCTGCTAAGCTGACCGCCTTTACCACATTCTCTGGCAATGAATTCCAGAGTTTAATTACACGTTGAGTGAAGAAAAAGTTTCTCCGATTCGTTTTAAATTTACTACATTGTAGCTTCATCGCATGCCCCCTAGTCCTAGTATTTTTGGAAAGCGTAAACAGACGCTTCACATCTACCCGTTCAACTCCACTCATTACTTTATAGACCTCTATCATATTTCCCCTCAACCGCCTTTTCTCCAAGCTGAAGAGCCCTAGCCGCTTTAGCCTTTCCTCATAGGGAAGTCATCCCATCCCCTTATCGTTTTCGTCGCCCTTCTCTGTACCTTTTCTAATTCCACTATATCTTTTTTGAGATGCGGCGACCAGAATTGAACACAATATTCAAGGTGGGTCGCACCATGGAGCGATACAAAGGCTTGTGCACCTCTACCTTGTGTATGCTGAGCTTCAAGCTGAGTCAGTTGTCTCACGCACTATAACACATCACCACTCCACCCCTATTCTGAATGCCTTCATTCTATAACTGTTTGCTTAACTCTTTTTTGTCATCCTTGATCTCTTTGTAACACCAGTTGTATCTTTTTACCCTGGAATGGCGATGCCATAACAGGTCTTTGTAAGCCACATTGAGCCTGCAAATAGGTGGGAAAATGTGGGATACAAGTGCAATAAATAAATAAATCCACTGTTTTTTCCAATCCCCTTTCCTGCATCCACGCTGTATCCACTGTTTTTTTTTTCCAGTCCCCTTTCCTGCATCCACACTCTTATCCACTGTTTTTTCCCCAGTCCCCTTCTCTGCATCCACAAACTATCCACTGTTTTTTTTTCCAGTCCCCTTCTTTGCACCCACACTCTATCCACTGTTTTCTTCCAGTCCCCTTCTCTGTACCCACATTCTATCCACTGTTTATTCCAGCTCCCTCCCTACACCCACACTCCAGCCACTTTTTCTAGCCCATAACCACACTCCATCCACCTGTTTTCCAGGCCCCCCTGTGTGCACACACGATGCATCTTTTTTCAAGTCCCCCTCCCTGGACCCACAAGCCATCTACTTTTCTTCCTGCCCCCCTTGCACATGCACTCATCCATCTTTTTTTCCAACCCCTCTAACCTTCACCCATATACCATCCATATTTTTCCAGGCATCCTCCCTGTACCCACACTCCAGCCCCCCTTTCAGTCCTTATCTGAGACTCATAACATCAAACACCACTTTAGTGACAAACCATGGTTAACTGCCACTGTGCAAGTCCTCTGAGTCCTCCCTTCAGTTATTGTGACCCCTCTCCCCTCGTTCTGGTTAAAGATAGTTGCTTTGGATTTCTTTCCTGAGTCCTCCTTTCAGTTATTATGACCCCCCCTCCCCGTATCCTGGTTAAAGATATCTGATTTGGATCTCTTGCCTGTTTTTCTATCTATCATTAATCTGAGTTTATAGTCAGATCAGTTCTCTGAAACCTGGAAACTTGCAATAGTTCGCCCCATTCTGAAAAAAAAACATTGGACCCTTTTGTCTGTAGTCACTATTGTCCCGTGTCTAATCTCTGCTTCATGTCAAAAATACTTGAAAAATAGTCTTTAATCAATTCACTGCCTTTTCCGAGAAAGCACTGCCCCTTCACCCCAGACAGTCCGGTTTCAGGAAACACTTCAGTACTGAATGGTTATGACAACCCTCCTCAGTGAACTCCACCCTCATTTGAACATCATAAAATTGTCCTTGCAATTTCTCTTGATTTATCAGCAGCTTTTGATCTTGTCAACCATTCTTTGCTTCTCTCCCACCTGGCTGCTCTGGGACTTTTGGCACAGTACTATCCTGGTTTACTTTGTTTCTGTCTCACCGGTCTTTTCAGGTATGCATCTTTATTACTATCTCTGAGAAACAGGAACTACATTGTGGTGTCCCCCAAAGATCAATCCTCTCACCTCATCTTTTCAATCTCTTTCTAAGTCCTCTCGCTACTCTTATTCAGTCTTTTGGCATTTCAGTTCACATATATGCTGGTGATATTTTGCTCTTTCCTACCTGCCTGCTATCCCCATCACTTGGATCTTTGCAATCCTACCTCGACTCAGTTGCAATGTGGTTAAAAGACCCCTGTTTGGTACTTAACACTGACAAGACCATTGCCTGTTGGTTTTGTGATGCGTTAACACCCCCCTTTTCTATTCATCTTTTTGGAACCCCTATTACAGTAGTACCTAGTTTTCGCTATTTAGGAGTTATCCTCAACTCCTCCTTGTCTTGCCACAAATCTCACACTTATCTAGAGTTAACTTTCTGATCTTTTGCAATTATGGGCAATTTGTCACCTTTTTGACGCTAATCAGTTTCATGCACTTGTTCTCTCTTTTTTCACATCCCACCTAGATTACTGTAACGCTATTTATGCAGGTTTACCTCAGTCGGCATTAAAGAAGTTACAAACTCTTGAAAACACTGCCATCCGTTTACTCTGTTGCACCCATTGTTATGATCACACTACACCTCTGTTAAAGCAGTATCATTGATCCAACAATGCATCATTTACAAGGTCTAACACTGACATTCAAGGCTATCCGAGTAGGTTTACCTGAATACCTCTCTTGTCTCACAATTCCTTATTCTCCAGCAACAGTTCTATGTTCTGTAAACAATCATCATCTAATCCTCCCAAGTCCCAAATTTGCATATTTAGAATCAACTAGACATTGTGCATTTTTCTTTCGCTCGCCTTACGTCTAGAACAACCTTCCTCTTTCCCTCTGCAGCAACACCACCTTTATAAAAAGTTTAAATCCGAACTCAAGACTTTACTGTTCATACAGGCTTTCGGAGTACTAGACACACAAGGTTTGCCAGTTACCCTTTCCTTTTGTTTTCCCATTCTTTCAAATGATGTTTTCATTTCCTCTTCCCCAGTTCCCTTTCTCCACCTGTTCATCCTTTGTCCCTCTAAGTGTGAGTGAATCTACTTTCTTATCAAACAGTGGAGTTCTTGTTCTTATTTGTTTTGTAGTAAGTACACCGCTCTGTCCTGTGTAGTCAGTTTGAGTGGTATAGAAAGCACTAATAAACTATAATTCAATGCTTTGCTTGCTCTCTGCCCAGGCTGATGCAGCAAGGCTCATACTAACAGATGCACGGGTCAGCTGCACGTGGAGGTCATCACATGCATGCGCCAGTAGATCAGGTGACCTCCGATGCTGCTTGCCCGTGCAGGTGTCAGTGTGAGCCTTGGTGCATCAGCCCGGGCAGAGAGCAAGTGCGGCTGCATTGACTTATTAGAAGGAGGCATTACTTGGACATTTTGGAGGACCCTGGGTATGTAGGTAGTCACTGAGAGATTTGTACACTCCCACAGGAGGTGGAGCGGGAAGCTCTGCTGAATCTGGGTCAAATAATCATTGAGAGTCAGTTGCAGCTTCTTGAGATTGCACACAGCTTCAGAGCCAGTGAAGGGCAGGCCAGAGGAGATCCCCGTGGGATTCCTGCTCAACCACGGCACACCTGGGAAGCCACCGCAGCACACTGGTTGAAAAACGCTGGAATAGAAGCTCTGCTACTACTGCTTATCATTTCTATAGCGCTATACATCAAAACATGTAAGAGACAGTCCTTGCTCAACAGAGCTTACAATCTAATCAAGACAAGGGATAAGGGAATTACTTAAGGTGGGAGTGATTTGGGAGGTATGCTAGAGTATCAGCTCAGTCTCCACTGTGCATGTTACTTCCATAGCACGCCTTAATTTAAGGCAAGCTCAATGGACCTTAGCTTCCCAGTGGACTCGTTACAGAGAATCTTCAGGATGTTATCACTGTCATGCCTTTTCTGAAGGATTCTTTGTCATTGGCTAATTCATAGCAATTTAGACAAGGGATTACAATTCCAAATTCTCCAACACCCACAAAACACTGACAGATGTATCCAACCTGGGGTGAGGAGATCATGCAGATGGGCTGTGCATCCAGATCAGTGGTCCCTTAGAAGAGGCAACACCAAATTAACCTCCTAGAGCTAAGAGCTGTCTGGAACACTCTAAGGGCTTTCAGAGATCGTCTGTCGAACCAAATAATATTTATTCAGACAATCAGGTTACTGTGTACTGTATCAACAAGCAGAGAGGTGCAGTTATACCTTCTGTGTCAGGCAGCCGTTGAGCTGTGAACATGGACCCTCTCCCATGGATTGATGCTCAGAGTTGCTTATCTGGAAGGGAAAAACAACTGTTTGGCAGACACTGAGTCGGGTTATGCAACTACATAGTTCATCTCTCAACATGGGTGTTACTTGGAAGATCTTTTGAGAATGGGGCACCCATTGATAGAGCTTTTGGCCACTAACCTTAACAGGAAGGTCCCTCAATTCTGCTCCATGTTGGCTCACATTCCAGACTAACCTTGATGCCTTTCTCCTCCATTGGTTAAGGGTCTTCTGTAAGCATTTCCTCCAGTGCCTCTCATTGTAAAAACTCTCCTGAAACTCAGGCAGGACTAGGAAAGCATTATTTCTCATCGCACCATACTGGCTTTGGTAGATTTGGTTCCCTCTACTTTTAGAGCTAGCCTCTGCAGACCCATGGAAACTGGAATTCTTTCTGACCTTTGTCACTCAGATGAAGGGTCCCTCCTACATTCTAGCTTCCAGTCCCAAGCCCTCACTACTTGAATCTTGAGAGGTTAGACGTAGAATCTTTGAACCTTCCAGTGTATGTCTCAGGTTCTGCTTGTTTCAAGGAGAGATTCCACTAGAGGTGATATTGTTTCAAATAGTAACATAGTAGATGACGGCAGAAAAAGACCTGCATGATCCATCCAGTCTGCCCAACAAGATAAACTCATATGTGCTACTTTTTGTGTATAACTTACCTTGATTTGTACCTGTCCTTTTCAGGGCACAGACTGTGTAAGTCTGCCCAGCACTATCCCCGCCTCCCAACCACTAGCCCCGCCTCCCACCACCGGCTCTGGCACTGACTGTATAAGTCTGCCCAGCACTATCCCTGCCTCCCGCCACCGCCTGTGCCACTCAATCTCGGCTAAGCTCCTTAGGATCCATTCCTTCTGAACAGGATTCCTTTATGTTTATCCCACGCATGCTTGAATTCTGTTACCGTTTTCATTTCCACCACCTCCCGTGGGAGGGCATTCCAAGCATCCACTACTCTCTCGGTGAAAAAATACCTCCTGACATTTTTCTTGAGTCTGCCCCCCTTCAATCTCATTTCATGTCCTCTCGTTCTACCTCCTTCGCATCTCCAGAAAAGGTTCGTTTGCGGATTAATACTTTTCAAATATTTGAACGTCTGTATCATATCACCCCTGTTTCTCCTTTCCTCCAGAGTATACATGTTCAGGTCATCAAGTCTCTCCTCATACGTCTTGTAACGCAAATCCCTTACCATTCTCGTAGCTTTTCTTTGCACCGCTTCAATTCTTTTTACATCCTTCGCAAGGTACAGCCTCCAAAACTGAACACAATACTCTAGGTGGGGCCTCACCAACGACTTATACAGGGGCATCAACACCCCCTTTCTTCTGCTGGTCACACCTCTCTCTACACAGCCTAACAACCTTCTAGCTACGGCCACCGCCTTGTCACACTGTTTCGTCGCCTTCAGATCCTCAGATACTATCACCCCAAGATCCCTCTCCCCGTCCGTTCCTATCAGACTCTCCCCGCTTGCTGTCTGTTGTGAGGGCAAGGCCCTAGTCCCCTTTTCCTGCCCTACACAAAAACTGCTTGAATACTTTCTACCCCTATTAGAGTCTGGTCTCAAGAACAACTCAATAACAGTTGACCTCATTGCAGTTCAACTTTAGTTGTCCCTACAGTGTCATGGGATCTTAATTTTGTCACCCAGCTGATGAAAACTCCCTTTGAGCCATTTAATACCTGTCATCTGAAATGCCTTACTTGAAAGGTCTTGTTTTTGGTGGCGGTCACTTAAGCGCACAGGATCTGTGAGCTGCAAGTAGCTGATCCACCTTTCAATAAATTTTACAACACAGAGTGATTTTGAGTACACATCCTAAGTTTATTCCAAAGGTAGTGTCAGAATGACATCTTAACGAGTCAATTCACAGTTCACATCTGGTGATGTCAGATTCACCTTCTGAGGCATTAATGCCCTCATGATCAAAAGCAAATTCCGGTGCTAGAGGCTGTTAACGCCATACTAGAGGCGGAGTTTGCTGCCGACCCATGATCAGAGCCCTCGAGCGCCTGAAACAATGCACTTGAGGGCTCTTAGCGCAAGTAGCATGCAAATGCATGCTAAACAGGGCTACTAGCGCAATTAGCTTTCAAATGCATGCTAATCAGCGCTTAACGCATTCATCCCCAATGATCAGCGTCCAGCGCGCCAAAGATTGGGTCGCTGGCCGCGGCAAAATCAATGCCAGCTCCAAGCTGGCGTTAGACTTTGCGGATCATTGGGGAGGAATGGTGAGCATGCAGTTGCATGCTGGCAGGCCCCTGTTTCCCCCCAAAGCAAACGCGAACAGGGGGCTGGAGGTCCGGTGGACCTCCGGTCCCCCCGACGATCCCACCCCCCCCCCCCCCTATGTTCAGGGAGGGCTGGCGATCCGGTGGGTCTCCAAACCCCCAGAAATGCTTGAGTGGCCGTCTCCGGCCAAAGGTTCTCCCACCCTCCCAACCATCGACGAGGGAGTGGGGGCTGAAGATCCGGTGGACCTCCAGCCCACCCCAACTCCTCCCCCCCCCCCCCAGCGTTGTCCTTTGAATCCCTGGTGGTCCGTGGTGACAACCCCCCCTCCCGGCCCCCCTACCTTTCGTTGGAGGAGGGACGCAGCATGCCTGCCTCCCTCCTCTTCCAGTCGACGCCACTTCAAAATGGTGGCGCCCAGCCCCACCCATTGCGAGCTCAACTAAAGCGGTATAGCAAGTTTTTAAAAAAGATAGCTCTTTGAACATTCCTGAGCCCTGCAGGTCATTGTACTCCTCTGCCTCAGGTCGTGAAGTTCACAGCTGGTGATGTCATTACTGCCAAATTCAAAAGTAAACCACCTTCTGAGGCATTGCGCTGAAGGTGCACATCCCTTCATGGGGCACATCCCTTCATACGGCTCCTGAGCAGCACATGGGCACCAATCTAAATTGGTGGTTATATTAGTACTGTCCTTGGCCATTTTACCCCCAAAATTCTCCTTACTGTTTGCAAACGGTGTACAAGAATGCATAAATGGTCGGACATTCCAGGGTCCGATCACTTCAAACTAAATTTAACCTTACATTGGCTGAAGAAGGGACATCAGCATGTAGAAGAAAAAACAGCTTACAATATAAGAGGTCACGTAGATGCAAAAACATTTTGGCAATCGATATACGACAACAACTGGTCAGTTTTAGCTGATTCTGAATACTTCCTCGCGGAATGGGAAAAGATTCATTTCCATTCTAAATGAAATAGCACCTTTACAAACAAAAACGTCATACAAACCCAATAAAACACCTTGGTTCAACGACGATTTGAAAATATTAAAAACAATATCTAGACGACTTGAAAGAGCGTGGAGAAAAAATAGAAACGCCCAAACACTAAACACATGGAAAGAATCACAAAGAAAATACAAAAATGAGATTAAAAAATCCAAATGGAATTACTATAAAGCACAAGTTGGAACTGACTTCAAGGACATGAAGAGGGAGCTTATTTCACCCCAGGGTGGGTTGTTCATTTGGTATGTACCCTGCTTCTTACCACTCAGCTAGCCTCCATTATAAATGTGGGAAAAGAGGAGACAGTGTTAAACGTCAGTTAATTAGGAGATCTCTTTCCTTAGTCACTTCTGATTCATATTTGCCAATACCAATATGCTATATAAATGCCAGATGAGTTGTTAACAGGGCAGGAACAATAATTGATTGGATTGAAGAACAATTTAGCTTTTTCTTGGTTACTGAACCTTTGTTGCATTCAAAGGATGATCCTGTCATCAATGGTCTGTGTCCTGGTTAAAGTATTTTTCATCTTACTAGAAATAAAAAGAGGGGTGGCGGTATAGCAATAAAATATAAGTCACTTCTGATTCATATTTGCCAATACCAATATGCTATATAAAAGCCAGATGAGTTGTTAACAGGGCAGGAACAATAATTGATTGGATTGAAGAACAATTTAGCTTTTTCTTGGTTACTGAACCTTTGTTGCATTCAAAGGATGATCCTGTCATCAATGGTCTGTGTCCTGGTTAAAGTATTTTTCATCTTACTAGAAATAAAAAGAGGGGTGGCGGTATAGCAATAAAATATAAATCATTCTTCAAGCTAAAACCTGTCTCTGAAACACTCTCCCCGCAGCTTGAAATTGTTGCATGTGACGTCAGTGAAGATTCCTTATCTAAACAGTTGTGTCTGGTACTACTTTACCGTCAGCTGGAGTAATGTAGAAAATGATATCACTGAATTTATCTCTAACGCTTGCATCCATTCTGATAAAGTTCTATTGCTTGGAGATGTTAATCTTCATTGGACAAACCTAATGACTCCCATAGTAAGAGTTTCTTTAGCTACTTAAGCCATTGTCAGTTCTCCCTTTTTATTGGTGGCCCCTCTCATATTAAAAGTCACCAGCTAGACCTCTTAGCATATAGATATCCCGACCCTATAAAGTTTTTACATCTTGGAACCATCTTGGTCTCCCACTCATTGGTCTGACCACAGCAAGCTGAATCTAACACTTTATTGGAAAGAAGCTGTAACTGTGGGCAAGTCGGTAAAGAAATTATCCACCTTTGTAACAAGGGGAAAGTTAACACTACTGAATTCTGGTTTCATATACTGTTTGCTGCTGCTTCTTCTTTGGATTTCTTTTAATTTTGGGATAACACAAATAAGAAGATATTGGACTTAATAGCACCTGAAAGAACAAAATTGAGGACAACTAAAAGTTACTTCCATGGTTTACAGAAGAACTCCTAGAAGCGAAGAGGAGTTGTAGATGTCAAGAATGCATCTGGGCGAGGAGGAAGTGATGTCACAGACCCGAATGGAAGGTTGAAAACGGAGCTCCCAAGCCTTTGCCAAGAATTAGCTTTATTATCAACTTTCCTCAATGCTATTTCACGCGTGATACATTCCCAATTGGAGGGCACGGAGTACTGCATGGATTATGACTGCCTCGCAAACAAAAGCACTCGATTTACAAGCTTACACATTTCAACGGAAGGCTATGTCTCCGGCTACGCACTCTGAGGAACATGGCGCCCGAGCAGTGGAAAATCAACATCTCCCGCCGGATAACCCCTTGTCCGGTGAGATTGGAGAGGAGCCCTTACAGCAGCATGATTCATGGACTACACTATGCACTTGGCTTCAGATTAGATCAGATTTAAAGGCAATGCGCCAAGATTTGGCAACACTGGGAGCAGACCTTCGTGGAGAAATAGCGGAATTAGGTAACTATGTGGCTGAAACGGAAGTGGGCCTGGAAGAGCATGCAGAGTCTCTAACCATGCTTGAACAACAGTTACAGGATCAAAAACGTGAAACCCGGTATTTACTAGATAAGGTGGAAGATTTGGAAAATCGGAGTCATCGCTCCAACATACAGGTTCGCGGGCTGCCAGAGTTACCTGAGTATTCAGACTGTGAAGAAGTTGTGCAGCGCCTCGCAGCCCATCTGCTCTCGGATCCTGATAACCCCTATGCACCTGCATCCATTCGTATTGAGCGTGCCCATCGAGCCTTGGGGACGATAAGACCAAATACACCTAAGGATATCGTGGTATGTTTTGCTGAATTTAAATTGAAGGAAGCTGTGATGCACAAAGCGAGGGCGGCTAGCCCCATAGTGTGGGACAGTTATCCAATAGAGATTTACCATGATCTTTCAACTACCACCCTCAAGCGGCAGAGTGAACTACATCCCCTAACCTACCGTATAAGAGAGGAGGGGATTCATTATAAGTGGCAGCACCTCTTTGCCCTAGTGTTTTACAAAGAGGGCAAGCAATGCATTGTGGCCTTACTGGAAGAAGCACAGGAATTCCTATCCACCGGAGATCAATCTGATCCACCCGTTAAGCATCAGCAGCTTGGCAGTAAGAAGCAGGACAGGCCGAAATGGCATCGGGTATCCCAAGGGGAGGGCCGCCTGAGGAGACAGGTCTCTGGGAGACAAGTTACACCGTCGTCTGGGCCAGGATGAGACTATCAGTTCTAGAAACGTTGCTATGCTATATATGATGGCAGGATGGTTATAAGCGTTAAATGTTGGCGAGTGTTGAGGTTCAATTAAATTTGACTGGCAGATGGATCGGGGACTCGCTTCTTTCTCCCGCAGGCATGTCACAAAATGGTAAACTGACATGTCATGGTTGGTGTTGGGTGGGGGAGAATGGAGGGGACGGGGGATTCCATATGGCATCTGGTGGTGGCTGACTAGGCTTGCTAAATGACTGTTTAACTGTGTTACTCTTAATGTTCGTGGCCTTAATTCACCTATGAAACGTAAACTAATGTATAAAGAAATGCTGCGCCTATGGGCAGATGTGATATTCATTCAGGAGACTCATTTGAAACAACAGCACGAAAAATTGGTTAGTCATAAATGGTTCCCCACTATTTTATTTGCCTCCAACACCACCAATCAGAAAACAAAAGGGGTTCTTATAGCTTTTTCATCTGCTCTCCCATGGCAAATATATAATACTATATCTGATAAAGAGGGCAGATATCTCGTAGTTACAGCATCCCTATACAACACTCAATATACTATATTGTCAATATAAGCACCTAATGAGGGGCAGGGGTCCTTTTTAGCAGATCTGGAGAGGGTATTACAGCGCTATGCTAAGTGGCAGATAGTGGTAGGGGGTACTTTAATCTTACAATAGACCCATCGCTAGATAATTCAACAGGGCAGGTGCACTATGCCAGGCAGGATAGAACCATACTCAAAAGCTTAATGGCACGTTGGGGGCTGGCTGACCTCTGGCGTGGGTATCATGGTCAAGAGAGGGACTACACATATTTCTCCTCTAAATATAACATCTCCAGGATTGACCTTTGGCTGGGGGATGGGGCTATAGCAAGCACTCTGCAAGCAGTAACCATTGAACCTCGTACATGGTCTGATCACTCCCCGGTGGTTTTGATTCTGGGGACAATAAATATACCTAAGTGCTATAGATACTGGCGGCTCAATGAGGCGTTATTACAAGACCAAGCCAAACAGAGATGGTAACCAGCATACATAAAAAGTACACAAACAAAAAAAGCAACACTGGGCCTTCAAGAATGAGACAACAGGAGTATTTATTTGATAAATGACCCGACACGGCCATGTTTCGGCGTTAAACAACGCCTGCCTCAGGGGGTCTAAACAACAAAACATATACAAACATATAAATCATCTTGATAAATAATTAAATAATCAATAAACAAAAATTTGATAAACAGTATGATATTAAAAAAACATTCATAAAATGCATTATAAAACATAGATAAAACCATATAATGTTAAAAATCATTCATAAAATAGGTTATAAAACATAAAAGAGGAAACAAGACTGTAAATTATGTAAAATATCAGGGCAGCTTTCTCCAGATAATCAACAATAGAGAGAACACTTATATGTTTAAAAATCATATTTTAAGAAATCATAACATCTATATAAATAGTATATAATTATTAAAAAAATTTTATACATGTATATCAAAAATAAACATTCATATCCTATATAATAATTCTCACCTCCAACGTTCTAAAGTAGCTGCCTGTGTCCGTGGCTCCTTCGGAGTTGCTGAGCTAGTTTCCGAAGCCAGGCTGACGTCACTGACAGCTGATCCCCTCCCCCCCCCCCCCCCCAACACTGGCACGCGCAAATTAAACCACACAGCAACACGAAAACCAGACTCGCGCCCATCAGCTGAAACTCCCCCTAACTGTCAAACCTGCGTGCGCTACAAACCGGAGACACAGATAACAGGAAGACCATTTTCACAGCCCTTCCCCGCTGAGGTACAAGAAATGCTTCAGTGGACTGTCTGACCGCTCTCCCTCTGTACTGCTAGCACCCGTTTTATTTCTTACAGGTAACGGGCAGGCAGGGGGAGCAGTGTAGGCAAGCTCACGGAGACGCTCTCCCTCCGTACTGCTAGTGCCCGTTTCATTCCTTACAGGTTACGACCAAGCAGCCTGTTTCATTTCTTACAGGTTACGGGCAGGCAAGGGGAGGAGTAGGCAACCCCAGACAGCCATCAGGCATTGGTTTTCGGCTCTGCAGCCGCTCCTCCTCTTGCCTCCACGTCACTGCCCCTGGAGTAAGACCCCGGAGGAGCGCAGTGACGTGAGAGGCGAGAGAAGGAGCGGCTGCAGAGCCGACAGCCAATGTCTGATGGCTGTCTGCGGTGCCGCGCTTGATGTTTAAAAACATTTACTGCTTTTTTTCTTTTGTAGCGGCCACTGCTGCTCAACAGGAGAAGCAGCAGCGGCCGGACAGCGTTACCAGTGGCAGCTGCGGGTGGCGTGGGGGAGGGGAGGATCGCTGGACATGGGTGGCTGGAAGGGGGCAGGGAGGGAGGAGGAGGGGAGGGTCGATGGACATGGGTGGCTGGAGGGGGGCAGGGGGAGGGGAGGGTCGCTGGACATGGATGGCTGGAGGGTGGGCAGGGGAGGTGGGGGTGGGGGACGGGCCCTGCGAGGGGGGTGGGAGACCTGCGAGGGGGGGCACACACTCACTATCTCTCACATACACTCTTTCTGACACACTGTCACGTGACACACACTCTATGTCTATCACACTCTATCTCTCACACACACACACAGTCTCACACACACTCTCTCTCTCTCATTCTCTCTCTGACACACACACTCCATCTCTCACACACACTCTCTCTCAAACATACACACTCCGAGGAAAACCTTGCTAGCGCTCGTTTCATTTCTGTCAGAAACGGGCCTTTTTTACTAGTGTAAATATAGTAGTAATAATAATTGTACTTTAGGAATGTGTCCATAGTACTCACTATAAATCAAATTGTATGTGATTATATTCATCTAGATTATAGATGTATCGTCTTGGAGCTTAATCATAACATATTCTACAATACACTAAACTGTTATTTTGAGAGCAAAGGCATTCATGATGCTGTAATGAAATGTGTGCATCTACTCATGAATCAATTATTCCTATTGACAAATTTCATTTATAGCTTTGGCCAGTATATTCATATATCTGTTATTTTAGTGTGTTTATAGACTCAAGAAGCAATAAGCCTTAATGATAAGTTTTATGTTTGATCTTAACTATTTTTAACGCACAATTAAAGCATTTGAAAAGAACTAGTATTATAATGAATTTTTAACTAAAGTTCTTACCGAGGTTTGGGTGTAAATAGTGTGAAATATATATATATATATATATATATATATATCCAATGCCTATTGTAAAACAAAACAAATATCAACCATAAAAAATGGTTAAATGGGGGAGATCCAAAATGGCGTCATAGAGATTTCACTTACCCGACGCTCCCAAAATCTCTCCGCGTTTAAGCAGCCGAAATCCCCCTTGTCCATTGCAAGATGGTGAAAAGAAGAGGAAAGGTCCGGGAATTGCCCTCAACCCTGGCCGGAACACAAACTCGACAGCAACCGACGCTGGAAAGATTCGGGGTAACGTCTGGACCTGCTGCAGCAGCTTCTCCGATCTGAGCCGAGCTATTAGTGTCGTCCGACAGTGGAGACGGGGTTTCCCTAAGCCCCGTCGAGCGAGCGGCTTCCCCACAGCCGGGAGCAGGGAACCAGGAGGTGGTGCCTGACGCTCAGCCGTCTGAAGAGGTTGAGAGGAGCGAGCAGAGAGGGAGCCCACAATTGGAGACAGAACTGGCTAAGAGTGTGTCGGTAGGAACTATTTCAAAAATTCCTAATAATATTATTACAACTTTGAACCAAACACTCAAGACCCCCCTCCCCCCGGTGGTCTCAGTGGGTCAGTTGAGTAAACCAGCCGTTGTGACATTGGAGTCACTTTGGGACTTAAACTACACTTTGCACTCATCTCTACAAGCAATGATTGTGAAAAATGTAGAGGGAATTAAGACTTTATCTGAAGCTGTCCTGATCCAGGATCAAATAAACACAGTTCAGATTTCCAAGGTGGAACGAATCAAGGAAAAATTGAGAAAAGTAGAGACTATGACTCAAACTTCAGCCAAAGAAAAGAGTTTTATATATAGGAAAATGGAATACCTGGAAAATCAATTAAGAAGACGTAATTTGAGATTGACTAATTTTCCAAGATCGCCAGTGTTAGCACCGGTAGAAATGTTTAAAAAGTATTTGGTTGAAGTGTTGGGCATGTCAAAGGATTTATTACCTCCATTAGTACGTGTTCAACATTTCCAGTCTACCTATGAAGTAGATAAACAGTGTGACAATTTGAATCTAACAACTTTACTCGAATCATCCGTGGAAGTAATAACGCAAAGAACGTCAGCTGTGGTGACATTTGCCCTAGAAATGGATAGGAATGCTGTTTTGAGACTTTTTTTCAGGAATATTGACTCAATGTTTTTAGGATCTAAAATTAGAATATATCCGGAGTTGTCCAAAGAAACACAGAAACGGAGGAAGGCCTTTTTGGCACTCCGTCAAAGATCTGTTGTTCTTGGTGCAAACTTTATACTTAAGTTTCCTTGAGTTTGCCGGATCTTATATCAGTCTAAGAATTATCAATTTTTCGAACCTAAACAACTAGAAGAGTTTTTGATATCTAAAGAAGGAATGAATGCAAATCTAGTGGTTTGAGAAACAAATGCACACTGTTAGAGATCATTGAGAGAGGCGAGCAGGTCATAGTGAATCCCATGTAGTGTATCTACTTGAATAATTAACTTAGTTTGGGGGGTTTTTTTTCCTTAATTTTGGATTGTAATTTACTAAATTTATGTGAGGTCGATAGAATAGATCGTGATTTTCATTTATATCTCAGCATTTCTTATGTGGTTTTTTTAAATTACAATTGCCATATTTTGTATGGAATAATATATAATAAATAAAGATCATAAAAAAAAAAATGGTTAAATAAAATATTTTTAGCAATGTCATACATAGTAACTGTATTGAGCTTTTTATTCAAAGGATGATTAATTCCACTAGACTGCATGCATTAAAAAATCAAGCCGATATATATAGAGAGAGAGTTATGTAGACAAGTTTACAGATGATGTATTAGCTGCTATAGTTAAAACGCTAAGGTTTAAGAGCATAATGCAAGAACATCATTTACTAACTTTTAGTGTGAAGCATAGATAAGATATGGATGGATTTTGTGCTTACCTCCAAAAAGGTGCTGGAAAAAATCTTTAAAACCGAGTGAGGCTGTCAGAAAGACATCCGCGATATAGAACAACTCCTGTGTTAGCCTCGTCTTTTGCAAAAGCAAATTCTAAAATTGGCAATGCAGCCTGATGTCATCTTTGACTCCTCGCTCTCCTTCTCTGCTCATATCCAGCAGATCACCAAGACAGGTCGTTTCTTTCTTTACAACATCCGTAAAATCCACCCCTTCCATATCATCAAGCTGATCAATCCATAGACTGGTGGGTTGTGTCCATCTACCAGCAGGTGGAGATAGAGAGCAAACTTTTGCCTCCCTATATGTGGTTATGTGCTGCCGGAAACTCCTCAGTATGTTCTCTATCTCAGCAGGTGGTGGTCACACACAGCAGCAGCTCTGGCTAGGCCTCCAAGCCTAATTTTTAGGTTTTGTTGAGTGCCTGGGGTTGAGGGCTCTTTTGAGCAAGTGCAAACCTGGTGGTGCCAGGTCCCTCCTTTTCTCCCCCCTCCCGCTGGCTCCGTTTAAAAAAAAAAAAAAAAAAATTTTGAACGTCCTTAAAGGCGTTTATTTCGACGTTTATTTAAGCGTCTATTGCAGCTACTCACTGGGACACCAGGTCGTTACAACTCGGAGCGGACAGCAGGTAATTTTTACCTTTTTATAGCGGGCAGGGGGTTCCCCGATTCTTCTCCTCGTGGCATATGGCGTCGGAGGGCGAGGGCGCAAAGGGTCGCTCCCCGGGTCGCTTGAGCGCTTCTAGAGGGGATGCGGGGGTCTTAAAGCCTGATTCGCCCTTGTTGGGTGACAGTTTCGTGACCGATGAATGTCCCGGTCCTTCCTCCGGCGTGGCGGTTTTTCCCGCCATAAACGCCCATCCCCCGCTCCTCGCCTCCGCCATCTTGGCCGGCCACGCGGCTCGGACGGCTTCTTCTTGGGCCGCCCTTGAGGTTGGAGACATTAATGCCATGAACGCCCTTAATTTGGGCGACGGCACAGAAGCGGCTAAAGTTAAGAGCCGTTCTTCCCGCGCGGCTCCTTCGCGGAGTTTCGCGCCGGACGCCATTTTGGATGCGCAGCATGTCTCTCCCCCGCTATTGCGAGCGCCGGTTGAGGGTGCGTCTAGGGCTGTTGCCCAGGCTGCGGAAGTGCACAGTCTGGGGGGTTTCTCCCCCGAGTTTGTTTTGCTGCTGCATCAGGCCTTCCTCATGCACAACGCTGCCCCTGCTCCCTCGTCTGGTAAAGAGGTTGAGGTTCCCAGAGGTAAACGCCCTCGGGTTGATTCCCAGGCCTTGGAGGAATTTGTCTCCTCCGATGTAGATGAGGGCAGCGTGTCTGAGGTCTCCCAACGGTCCTTTGCGGATTCCTTGGAGGAGACGGATCCCCGCTCGGTTGGAGCGGATGACCCCTCTGCAGCGCGGCTTTTTAGCCCAGAGGATTTGCCCAACCTGTTGTTACAGGCCATGGACACTTTGAAGATTTCCTCTCCGGAGGACGTCTCTCCCTCAGCCCCTGTTGGCTCTGCCATTATGCTGGGGACGAAGCGCCCGCCTAGAACCTTCCACGTGCATGATGCCATGCACACCTTAATTTTGGCTCAATGGGATGTCCCAGAAGCGAGCCTTAAAGTGGCTAGGGCTATGTCCCGCCTCTATCCTTTGGCTGTGAGTGAACGTGAGGCCTATCTGTGGCCTACCGTGGATTCTTTAATCACTGCGGTGACTAAGAAAACGGCGTTGCCGGTGGAAGGTGGCACGGCCCTAAAGGACGCCCAAGACAGAAGATTGGAGGCGGCCTTAAGGTCGTCCTTTGAGGCGGCTGCTTTAAGTTTGCAGGCCTCAGTTTGCGGCTCCTATGTGGCCAGGGCGTGCCTGACTATGGTGCAGCGGGCTTCCCCCTCGGATCATTCCTTGAGGGCTGATTGGCCGGCCCTGGAATCGGGCTTAGCCTATTTGGCAGACTTGCTGTATGATGTCTTGAGGGCCTCAGCGAAAGGCATGGCTCAGACAATCTCTGCGCGGCGGTGGCTTTGGCTGAAACATTGGTCTGCTGACCACGCCTCTAAATCCCGCCTGGCTAGGTTGCCTTTTAAAGGCAAGCTGCTCTTTGGGGTCGAGCTGGACAAAATCGTGACCGATCTCGGCACGTCTAAGGGCAAGAAATTACCAGAGGTCAGGGCTCGGGCTAGTACTCGTCCCGGTACCTCCAGAGGACGGTTGCAGGAAGCCCGTCGGTACCGCCCGGGCAAGTCGGGTTCCTCTGCCCACTCTTCCTTCAAGAGGAATTTCTCCCCCAAGCAGCATTCCTTTCGCAGAGACCGCCGTCCCGGAGGTGCTCCCTCCGGTCCTCCCCCAGGGTCTCGTACCCAATGACGGGGTCTTGGTCCACGCCCCAGTGCAGATTGGAGGACGGCTGTCCTCGTTTCTGGGCGAGTGGACCACAATAACTTCAGACGCGTGGGTGCTGGAAGTCATCAGAGACGGCTACAAGCTAGAGTTCTGCCGACCCTTAAAAGACGGGTTTGTACTCTCTCCCTGCAAGTCTCCGGTCAAAGCTGTGGCAGTGCAGCAGACCTTGGACAATCTGATCCGCCTGGGCGCGGTCGTTCCGGTGCCAGAAAGTCAGCTTGGCAAGGGACGTTACTCCATTTACTTTGTGGTACCAAAGAAAGGAGGTTCTGTCCGGCCTATCCTCGACCTCAAAGGGGTCAATCGGGCCTTGAAAGTGCGGCACTTTCGCATGGAGACTCTCCGCTCTGTTATAGCGGCAGTGAAGGCAGGAGAGTTCCTGGCATCCTTGGACATCAAGGAAGCGTACCTGCATATTCCCATCTGGCCTCCTCATCAACGCTTTCTGCGTTTTGCAGTCCTGGGACGACACTTCCAGTTCAGAGCCCTCCCTTTCGGGTTGGCTACTGCTCCGCGGACCTTTTCCAAAGTAATGGTGGTCATCGCGGCCTTCCTACGAAAGGAAGGGGTACAAGTCCATCCTTATCTGGACGACTGGTTGATCCGAGCCCCCTCTTATGCAGAGTGCGGCAAAGCTGTGGACCGGGTAGTTGCTCTTTTGAGCTCCCTGGGATGGATCATCAACTGGGAGAAAAGCCAGCTGCGCCCGACTCAGTCCCTGGAGTACCTGGGAGTTCGATTCAACACCCAAGTGGGCAGAGTGTTCCTGCCAGACAATCGGATTGTCAAACTTCAGGCTCAGGTGGACCAGTTCCTAGTAGCCTCTCCCCTTCGGGCTTGGGACTATGTGCAGCTGTTGGGCTCTATGACGGCCACGATGGAAGTTGTGCCCTGGGCCAGGGCTCATATGAGACCACTTCAACACTCTTTGCTGCAGCGCTGGACTCCGATGTCGGAGGATTATGCTGTGCGCCTTCCCTTGGACCCAGCAGTGCGCAAGGCGCTGAGCTGGTGGATGCAGACAGACAAGTTGTCTGCGGGAATGCCTCTGGTGACCCCAGAGTGGATTGTCGTCACGACGGACGCCTCGTTGTCGGGCTGGGGAGCCCACTGCTTGGGAAGGACAGCGCAGGGGCTCTGGTCTCCTGCAGAGGCAAAGTGGTCTATCAACCTCCTGGAACTCAGAGCCATTCGGTTGGCGCTTTTGGAGTTCATCCCGGTACTGGTGTTGAAGCCTGTACGGGTCCTGTCGGACAATGCCACGACTGTGGCCTATGTCAACCGCCAGGGAGGTACCAAGAGCGCCCCTCTAGCCAAGGAGGCTATGAATCTTTGCCAGTGGGCGGAAGCGAACCTGGAGCAGCTTTCAGCGGCCCACATTGCCGGAGTCATGAATGTCAAGGCGGACTTTCTCAGTCGCCATACCTTGGAGCCCGGAGAGTGGCAGCTATCTGCTCAGGCGTTCTTGGACATCACGAAGCGCTGGGGCCAGCCGAGCCTAGATCTGATGGCGTCATCGGCCAATTGCCAAGTGCCGCGCTTTTTCAGCAGAGGACGGGACCCTCGATCCCTGGGAGTAGATGCTCTTCTCCAACAGTGGCCGACACAAGAGCTTCTCTATGTGTTCCCGCCCTGGCCCATGTTGGGCAGGGTGCTAGACCGGGTGGCAAAGCATCCCGGCAGGGTAATCCTGGTGGGTCCGGATTGGCCCAGGCGTCCCTGGTATGCGGACTTGATCAGGCTCTCAGTCGACGATCCTCTGCGGCTGCCAGTGGAGCAGGGCCTGTTACATCAGGGTCCCGTGGTGATGGAGGATCCCTCCCCCTTTGGTCTTACGGCCTGGCTATTGAGCGGCAGCGTCTGAGGAACAAGGGCTTCTCAGACAAGGTCATCGCCACTATGCTGAGAGCGAGGAAGCGCTCTACTTCTACTGCTTACGCCAGGGTTTGGCGTATCTTTGCAGCGTGGTGTGAAGCAGGCTCACTTTCTCCCTTCACTGCTCCAATTTCTTCAGTGTTGGCGTTCCTGCAAGAAGGTCTGGAGAAAGGCCTGTCGCTCAGTTCCCTTAAAGTCCAGGTAGCGGCTCTGGCTTGCTTCAGGGGCCGCCTGAAGGGTGCTTCCCTGGCTTCGCAGCCAGATGTGGTGCGCTTTCTCAAGGGAGTTAATCACCTGCGCCCTCCTCTGCACTCAGTGGTGCCTGCGTGGAATCTCAACCTGGTGCTAAGAGCATTGCAGAAGCCGCCTTTTGAACCCTTGTCGAGGGCATCTCTGAAAGACCTGACGTTGAAAGCAGTCTTTTTGGTGGCTATCACTTCAGCCAGAAGAGTTTCCGAGCTGCAGGCGCTCTCATGTCGAGAGCCTTTTCTGCAGTTCACTGAGGCAGGAGTGACTATTCGCACAGTGCCTTCCTTCCTGCCCAAGATTGTTTCTCGCTTCCATGTGAATCAGCAGCTCTGTCTCCCTTCCTTTCGTAGGGAGGACTACCCAGAGGAGTACTCTGCTCTTAAATATCTGGATGTGAGACGAGTTATCATCAGATACTTGGAAGTGACCAATGATTTCCGGAAATCGGATCATCTGTTTGTCCTGTTTGCAGGTCCTCGTAAGGGTCTGCAGGCTGCTAAGCCTACAGTGGCAAGATGGGTCAAGGAAGCCATTGCAGCGGCTTATGTGGCCGCGGGGAAGGTGCCGCCTATCCAGCTGAAGGCTCACTCCACGAGAGCTCAGGCGGCCTCGATGGCAGAGGCCGGATCCATCTCCTTGGAAGAGATATGCAAGGCGGCAACTTGGGCTTCGGCTCATACATTCTCCAAGCATTACCATTTGACTGTGGCTGCACGGGCGGAGGCCCGGTTTGGAGCTTCAGTGTTGAGGTCAGGGATTTCAATGTCCCGCCCTGGGTGAGTACTGCTTCGGTACATCCCACCAGTCTATGGATTGATCAGCTTGATGATATGGAAGGTAAAATTATGTATAATCATACCTGATAATTTTCTTTCCATTAATCATAGCTGATCAATCCATAGCCCCTCCCAGATATCTGTACTGTTTTTATTCTGGTTGCATTTCAGGTTCAAATTTAGTCTTCAGTTACTTCAGAAAGACTTCGTGTTCAAGTTTTTTCACTTGGATTCTTCAAGAGTTAAGACGAGTTTGTGTTACAGTGAGCTGCTGCATTCCTCTCCCCTCCGTTTTACGGGGGTTGGATTGAGACTTAAAATTCTGCCGGCACTCCCTCCCGCTTCGTGCGGCTGTAGGGCAGCTTTGTACCCCTCCCGCTTCGGCGGTGTTAGGGTCAGTCAGCTCCTCCCGCGGTTGCGGTTGCAGGATAAGCCAGATCCCCCCGCATCGGCGGGTGTGGTGTCCCTCCCCCGCTCCGCGGGGATGAGCTGGACGGATTCCCCTCCCCCACTTGTGTGGGGATGAGCTGGGTTAATTTCCCTCCCCCGTTTCGGCGGTGGTGAGCTGGGCAGAGTGTCCCTTCGTGGGTGTAATTCTCTTAAGTGCTGAGTCCTGCGGATGGAGCTTTGATATCGACATACTGAGGAGTTTCCGGCAGCACATGACCACATATAGGGAGGCAAAAGTTTGCTCTCTATCTCCACCTGCTGGTAGATGGACACAACCCACCAGTCTATGGATTGATCAGCTATGATTAATGGAAAGAAAATTATCAGGTATGATTATACATAATTTTACCTTTCTTTCCGAGCACTCTACCAAAACCCTCATCCACACCCTTGTCACCTCTTGTTTAGACTACTGCAATCTGCTTCTTGCTGGCCTCCCACTTAGTCACCTCTCCCCTCTCCAATCAGTTCAAAACTCTGCTGCCCGTCTCATCTTCCGCCAGGATCACTTTACTCACACTACCTCTCTCCTCAAGTCGCTTCACTGGCTCCCTATCCGTTTTCACATCCTGTTTAAACTTCTTTTACTAACCTATAAATGTACTCACTCTGCTGCTCCCCAGTATCTCTCCACACTCGTCCTTCCCTACACCCCTTCCCATGCACTCCGCTCCATGGATAAATCCTTCTTATCTGTTCCCTTCTCCACTACTGCCAACTCCAGACTTCGCACCTTCTGTCTCGCTGCACCCTACGCCTGGAATAAACTTCCTGAGCCCCTACGTCTTGCCCCATCCTTGGCCACCTTTAAATCTAGACTGAAAACCCACCTCTTTAACATTGCTTTTGACTCGTAACCACTTGTAACCACTCACCTCCACCTACCCTCCTCTCCTCCTTCCTGTACACATTAATTGATTTGATTTGCTTACTTTATTTTTTGTCTATTAGATTGTAAGCTGTTTGAGCAGGGACTGTCTTTCTTCTATGTTTGTGCAGTGCTGCGTACGCCTTGTAGCGCTTATAGGAATGCTAAATAGTAATAGTAGTAGTAGTAATAGCTTAAATAATGATAAAAAGGCACCAAAAACAAAAGCGGGCATGATGTTGAAACTGACGCAGTGACGTATGAAAGCAGCATAAAGAACTGAGAAACTTTATATGTCTGATCAGTACACACAGATGAATTATTGATAAATTTTGTGTTTTGTTAATATTGATTACTCAAGTATTTTATTCATGAGTCTAGTCTTTTTGAGAAATTATATATTGTGATTAAGAATTGTGTAAAAATACAAGGTGAAAAAGCTATAGATGGCGCTACTGCTTCTAGAGTATTTGTTTAGTCAGTGAATGTAAGCAACACATATTGGATGTTGGGTGGTTCTCTCTGATAAAAATAATTTTTCTCTATATATTTATTAATAAGAAAATGCAATATGATAACATATATATGAGCAAAATATAATAAAATTAAATAATAAAAACATTAAGTACCTATTGTACTTTGAAATTCTTTGTTTGATTCATTGATTTAAGTGACACATATTAAAATAAACAAAGTGCTCCCTAATAAAAACTAGTAGGTCTCAATATGGAAATAATAAAAACTGATTACTCCTGTGATCCAAGATGGTGACGGTATGAGACGCGCTGCTAGACGCGTCTCACTTCCTCCTTTCACACGCCGCGGAAGCGAGTTCCCTACCTGAACCCCAAGATGGGGAAAAGGAGAGGCAAAGTCAGGGAGATTCCCTCTATTCCTAGCGGGTCAAGCCAACTTCGGCAGGCGACGATGGAGGATTTTGGAGTCGCGCTGGGTCCCGGGAAAGTTTCTACTCCGTCTGAGGAGGCTGGCACTTCGGCGCTAGCTGACAGTGTAGACGGGGCTTCCCTCAGCCCCATCGTACGTGCGGCACCCCCGCAACCAGGAAGTGGAGTCCTTCAACAGAGCCCTGTTGCTCTAATCCGGAACAGACATCAGAGTGAGCAGGGAGGGGGAGCCTGCTGGAGATGTGTGAAGATCAAAGTGCTGCCAGCTTGGAAGTTCCAGAGGCAACATCTTCTCCTGTACTGATTTCACAGACAGTGTGTAACCTGGAGAAAGCTGTAAATGCACCGCTTCCTGAGTTAATGGTAGGGAAAATGCAAAAGCCAGCCGTAGTGACCTTAGACTCACTATGGGACATAACCTTTACAGCACATACTTCCCTACAAACTTTGGTAGTCAAGAATGCGGCAACTATTAAGACTTTATCAGAAGCTGCACTATCCCAGTTGAAAAAGACTGATTCTCAAGCTGCGGAAGTAAAATGTCTTACTGAACGAACTTTAAAAATGGAACTTGTGGGCCAAACGTTAATTAAAGATAAGAACTTTATTCTCAGACGGCTGGAATATCTAGAGAATCAGTCTAAAAGACTTAATTTAAGGCTAATAAATCTTCCTAGTTCACCTTTAATTCCCCCAATACAAATGATTAAAAAATATCTTGTAGAAATATTGGGTATGTCGGATAATTCTCTACCACCTATTACTCGTGCATTTTATTTACCAACTGATCCAAATAAGGTATCAGAAAAATTTCCTCAAGAACGTGGAGAGATGAATTTGACTACCTTTTTGGAGTCATCTTTAGAGGTTATAACGAAGAGAGCTACTTTATTAGTCTCCTTTGCTCTGGAAATTGATAGGGATGCAGTACTGAGACTTTCTTTAAGACATCTGGATTCAAATTTTTTGGGGTCTAAAATAAGAATTTATCTGGACTTAACAAGAGAGACCCAAAAGCGGCGCAAAGCATTTTTGGCTTTGCGCACAAGAACTTTGGCAATAGGAACTACCTTCCTGTTGAAATTTCATTGTGTTTGCAGAATTGTATTTCAAGCTAAACAGTTTCAATTCTTTGACCCCAAGCAAATGGAGGAATTTTTACTAAGTAGCGAAGAAGTAAATGTAGTGGTATAGTCCTATATGTACACTGTTTACCAGAATTGGAGAAAACACCCGGGATGGGTGCTTCATTAATATAATTTGTATTACCTAATTATTTCTTTTTAGATTATATGAATAATCTTACATCTTGGATCAATTTCTTAATTTTTGTGGTCGATAAAATGTTCGAAACTTAATATTAAGAACCTATTACTGTTTGGTTTAATTTCTAATTGTGTATTATCACTCATAAATGTGTAATTATGTTTGTTAAAAAGCTTAATAAATAATAATTCAAAAATAACTGATTGCTCCTTAATGATAGCATTACTGCTTCTAGAGTGTTTGTTTAGTCAGTGAATGTAAACAACACATATTAGATGTTGGGTGGTTCTCTCTGATAAAAATAAATTTTTTATATATATATTAATGACAGTGCAATATGATAACATATGAGCAAAAACATTAAATACCTATTGTACTTTGAAACTCTTTGTTTGATTCATTGATTTAAGTGACATATTAAAATAAACAAAGTGCTCCCTAATAAAAACTAGTAGGTCTCAATAATATGGAAATAATAAAAAAAATAAAAACTGATTACTCCTTAATGAAAATCAAAAAGATGCCAAAAAATCACCAAGAAGAATAATTTAAGGAAAAACAGATAAATCCAGTTCCGCATTTAATCCTGATGGGTAGATGGTATTGAGCTCAAAAATAGCCCTCTGTTCGTGTTGTAGTAAAATCTGATCTAAATTTCCACCTCTACAATGCTTTGAAAAAAATTTAAACACAGAATCTTAAATCTCCAAAGTTATGTGACTGTTCAATGCAATGTTTTACAAGTGGGGCCGAAACATCCCCTCGTCTAATACTACTCCTGTGTTCAAGCATCCTGTTTTTTATTTTGCGAATGGTTTTTCCTATGTAAATTAATTTGCAAGGGCATATGATGAGATACACCACACCTTCTATATTGCAATTTGAAGAGTGGTTTAACAGATAAGATTTCATAGTACGAGGATGTATAAAGGTAGTAATGGACATAGATGATGCACAAACCGAGCAAGATCCGCAGGGTTTGTGTCCAGTTGGAAATTGAGGAGGTGGCTTGATAGGTGCTAATGCTGAAGGCGCGATAATTTCTTTGATGTTCCTTTTTCTGGTGTGAACAACCATGAGTTGTTTGTCTTTGAAGCAGTCATGATTTTCTAAAATATGCCAATGTTTTCTCATTATTTTTTGTATGTCTGATGAAAAATTTGATTGAGACTGTTTAGCCATGAGTGAAATTCATTTAACCTAGTGATGCTTCCTTTTCAGAGTGCTAGAACGTCATCGATGTATCTCTTCCATAAATTCAGTTCTTCCTTGAATGGATGGTCTTCTAGATGTTGATACTCAAAGAAAGCTACATAGAGTATTGCAAGGTCAGGGGCCATACTTGATCCCATAGCTGTACCTCTGATTTGTTTGTAAAATGTCCCTTGAAAACAGAAGAACTTTTCTTGTAGTGCTATCGAAGCCAACTGGATGCTCATATATATGTTATCATATTGCACTCTCATTAATAAATATATTTATAAAAAAAATATTTTTATCAGAGAGAACCACCCAACATCTAATATGTGTTGTTTACATTCACTGACTAAACAAACACTCTAGAAGCAGTAACGCTGTCTATCTATAGTTTTTTCATCTTGTATTTTTACACAATTCTTAATTTCTTAAAAAGACTAGACTCATGAATAAAATATTTGAGTAATCAATATTAACAAACAAAACACAAAATTTATCAATAATTCATACTGTGTGTACTGATCAGACATATAAAGTTTCTCAGTTCTTTATGCTGCGTTCATACGTCACTGCGTCAGTACATCAGTTTCAACGTCATGCCCGCTTTTGTTTTTGGTGCCTTTTTTTCATTATTTAAGCTCCGCATCAGGCTGCATTGCCGATTTTAGAATTTGCTTTTGCAAAAGACGAGGCTAACACAGGAGTTGTTCTATATCGCGGCTGTCCTTTTTTCCAGCACCTTTTCGGAGGTAAGCACAAAATCCATCCATATCGTATCTATGCTTCAAACTACAAGTTGGCAAATGATGTTCCTGTATTATGCTCTTAAACCTTAGCGTTTTAACTATAGCAGCTAATACATCTTCTGTAAACTTGTCTACATAACTCTCTCTATATATATCGGCTTGTTTTTTTAATGCACACAGTCTAGTGGAATTAATCACCCTTTGAATTAAAAGCTCAATACAGTTACTATTCAGCTTATTTTCGAAAGAGAAAGACGCCCATATTTTGACCCAAATCGGGAGATGGACGTCTTTCTTCCGTGGGCGAACAAATCGGTATAATCGAAAGCCAATTTTGGTCGTCTTCAACTGCACTCCGTCACAGGAACGAACAAAGTGGACGGGGGCGTGTCGGAGGCGGGACTGGGGCGTGGTTATCGCCCGAGGAGAGATGGGCGTCTTTAGCTGATAAAACAAGAAGGGCATTTTGGACGAGAATTTGGTCCGCTTTATTTGGACCCTTTTTTTTCAGGTCCAAGTCCCAAAAAAGTGCCCCAACTGACCAGATGACCACTGGAGGGAATCGGGGATCACCTCCCCTGACTCCCCCAGTGGTCATTAACCCCCTCCCACCCAAAAAAAAAACCCCACTTTACAAACTTTTTTTTTCCAGCCTGTATGCCAGCCTCAAATGCCGTACCCACCTCCATGACAGCAGAATGTGTTCTATCCTCGTGACAGCCTTTCCCTGGTTCTGATATGGCTCTCGGGTGAGTGTGACACCTTTTCTGTTATGCGCACTGCAGAGTCACATCAGCAATGCATTGTGGTGGGTGTAGGGTATTGGGCTCCGAGATTCCACTAGCTTGTGTTAAATGCTCACGATGTTGGTAGTTGGTAGGCTCTACTCCCATGGTGCTTTTCCCTCTGCTTACTGGGTCAGAGTGTGCCCTGTTTTGTTTCCGGTAGTCCATGAGTAGTGGCCATTTTTGTAAGCCAGTTTTAGCTCCCTTTCATGTGTTACCCATGTTACTGAAAGTGGGCATTGTACAGCATTCTGCCAGCTCTGACCTACTGCTAATCTCAGTACCAGGGAGACTGTTTGCCAGTGGGGCACAACCTCTGATTTGCAGTTAACTGTGAGTAAACATGCTTATTCCAATAAAGGACGTTTTCTGAGACATTAGTCTTAAGGTGTCAACTGGTGTGCCAAGGTTCTACAGCAGCCTGGAGCACTTTTAGTGGGTACCGCAGTGCACTTCAGGCAGGTGGACCCAGGCCCATCCCCCCTACCTGTAACACTTGTGCTGGTAAATGGGAGGCCTCCAAAACCCACTGTACCCACATGTAGGTGCCCCCTTCACCCCTAAGAGCTATGGTAGTGTTGTACATTTGTGGGTAGTGGATTTTGGGGGAGGGGGTTGGGGGCTCAGCACCTGTGGTAAGGGAGCTATGCATGTGGGAGCTGTTTCTGAAGTCCACCGCACTAACCTCTAGGGTGCCCAGTTGGTGTCCTGGCATGTCAGGGGGGCCAGTGTACTATGAATCCTGGCCCCTCCCACGACCAAATGGCTCGGATTAGGACGTTTTTGAGCTGGCCGGTTTTAGTTTCCATTATCGCTAAAAAAAAAAACGCCCAGCTCAGAAACGAACAAATCCATGGCATTTGGTCCGTACAAACCGTATTTTTGAAACAAAACAAAGATGTCCATTTTTTTTGAAAATACGGTCTGTCCCTCCTCTTCACGTACTTATTTTCGGACATAGACGCCCATGGAGATAGGCGTTCGCGTTAGATTATGCCCCTCTATGAATGACATTGCTAAAAAAAATGTTATTTAACCACTTTTTTATGGTTGATATTTGTTTTGTTTTTTGTTTTGCGATAGGCATTGGATATATATATATATTTCACACTATTTACACCGAAACCTCGGTAAGAACTTTAGCTAAAAATTCATTGATCCGTGTACATTCTGGCAACAATTCTATAATAACGAATGGACAGCACAAACAGACTCAAACCAATTTCTTCTAGAATGGGACAATAGGTGCTTAAACATATTAGACAATATAACACCTTTGCAAACTAGAACCTCACGCAGGAAGAACTCAATACCTTGGTTTTAATGAAGAATTGTAGAAACTAAAAACACAAGTTAGAAGGTTAGAACGAACATGGAACAAAAAAAAAAAAAAAGATGACTCCACACTCAATGCTTGGAAACAACTACAAAGAAAATACAAATACACCATCAGACAAACCAAAAGATCATATTACAAAACTAATATTGGACCAGACTACAAGGATACACATAAACGTTTCCAGCTTGTGAGTAAATTATTAGATACCACTCCGGTTACTTCAAACAGCATAGACATCCCATTAGCAAATAATCTCGTGAAATATTTTAAAGAGAAAATAGTGAAGTTACGACTCACGTACCAGATACTACTAACAAGTACTTAAAATTCCTCAACTGTTTAGACCCAATACCCAGTGAACATGCAGCTGATCAAATCTGGACTAATTTCGACATACTCCTGGACAATACCATTTCTCAGTCGATCAAAAGGCTCACCAAATCCCAATGCAAACTAGACATATGCCCTAATAATGTTATAAAACTTGCACTTCAACAATTTACACAAGACCTCACGAAGCATGCTACAAAATGGACTCTTCCCAAAAGATAAAGGAAACATTCTACTCACACCTATACCTAAGGACCCAAAGAAATATACAAGTGACTTAACCAAGTACCGCCCAGTAGTATCTATCCCTCTGATAACCAAATTAATGGAAAGTATGGTGACCAAGTAACTCACCAATTACCTAAATAAATTCTCAATTCTTCATGAATCACAGTCAGGATTTCGGGCTAATCACAATCAGGATTTCGGGCTAATCACAGCACCGAAACAGTTCTAACTATTCTTCTCACCAAATTTAAACAAACAATTGCAACATGAAACAACATACTTCTACTACAATTTGACATGTCCAGTGCATTCAACATGGTTAGCCATAAAATATTATTAAGCATCCTAGAATACTTTGGAGTTGGAGGTAACGTGCTTAACTGGTTCAGAGGATTTTTAACCACAAGAGCATACCAGGTGAAATCTAATTTGAGTATGTCAACTTCATGGACACCTGAATGTGGTGTGCCCCAAGGATCACCACTCTGACCGACACTCTTTAACCTAATGATTACACCCCTGGCTAAATCGCTATCCAATCAAGGCCTTAACCCTTACATATACGCAGATGACGTCACTATTTACATTCCATTCAAACATGGCCTAAATGAAATCACTAATGTCATCAACCACAGGTTCCAAATCATGTATTCATGGGCGGATGCATTTCAATTAAAACTTTATGCAGAAAAAACACAATGTCTCATACTCACATCTCAATACAACACAAGTAAATTCACCACTATAACCACAACAAATTTCTCACTTCCCGTGTCAGACACCCTGAAAATTTTTGGAGTTAGCTTTGACCAGATTCTCACACTTGAAAACCATGTGAAAAACACAACAAGGAAGATGTTCCACTCTTTGTGGAAACTAAAAAGAGTAAAACCTTTCTTCCCAAGAAACATCTTTTGTAACCTGGTACAGTCAATGGTGCTAAGTCATCTAGACTACTGCAATGCACTATATGTTGGCTGTAAAGGGCAACTCATCAAGAAACTACAAACAGCCCAAAACACAGCTGCCAGACTCATATTCTGTAAAACAAAATATGAAAGTGCCAAACCCCTAAGAGAAAAGCTACACTGGCTTCTACTTAAAGAACGTATTACATTTAAGGTCTGTACTCTGGTGCACAAAATCATCCACAGAGATGCTCCAGCCTCTATGACAGACCTTTATTGACTTACCATCCAGAAATGCTAAAAGATCAGCATACACATTCCTAAATCTTCACTTCCCCAGTTGTAGAGGACTAAAATACAAACTAACACATGCATCTAGCTTCTCCTATATGAGCACGCAGCTGTGGAATGCATTGCCAATGGACTTGAAAACAATTTACAACCTAAACAACTTTCGCAAATCACTGAAGACCTATCTTTTCAACAAGGCATACCACAACGACCCATAACAGGAACTGTAACACATCACCTATTACTTGATATCCAAAATGTTTTCTCCCTATGCTTATTGCTTAGTTCTTGTAGATCATCTATATTCTCTGTAGTATACAAATTGCATCTATACTCTGAAATGACGTTCTGTTAATCTATCTGTTTAATCTATCAGGCCATCAATATTCTTTAGGTAATATCAGTTGTCTCTTTTACTCTGTAATGACGATCCACTATGTTATTCACATAATCTATTATGTCATCCTGTTCTCTATTTAATATCAACTGTACCTTTCTACTCTGGAGTGGCAAATGCCATGAAGGACCATTGTAAGCCACATTGAGTCTGCAAATAGGTGGGAAAATGTGGTATACAAATGCAGCAAATAAATAAATTATAATACTAGTTCTTTTCAAATGCTTTAATTGTGCGTTAAAAATAGTTAAGATCAAACATAAAACTTATCATTAAGGCTTATTGCTTCTTGAGTCTATAAACACACTAAAATAACAGGTATATGAATATACTGGCCAAAGCTATAAATGAAATTTGTCAATAGGAATAATTGATTCATGAGTAGATGCACACATTTCATTACAGCATCATGAATGTCTTTGCTCTCAAAGTAACAGTTTAGTGTATTGTAGAATATGTTATGATTATGCTCCAAAACGATACGTCTATAATCTAAATGAATATAATCACATACAATTTGATTTATAGTGAGTACTATGGACACATTCCTAAAGTAACAGCTCAAAAAATATTGCTTTTAAAGGTCGGGCAACCAGTTAAATTTAGGGGACAATATGAGTGTTGGATAAATTTGTTCTTTAAATACTTAAAACATTTTAAAACTGTTTTGTGTTTACTCAGGTTTCTTATTTCTAGTATTACATTTTGTTCCAAAGATTAGAAGCCATTCAGTGTGACATATTATGCAATAATAGCAGAAATCAGGAGAGAAAGAGAGAGAGAACGTTCTCACATCACTGTATTGGAGAAATGAGTAGGTCATGTGGTCTCCCTTTTAATCCACCGTGGCACATGGTTATATCAACTTCAGTCCTTCCCCATTCTGCATGGCTATAAATAGTAGCAATATATATCAATTTGTGTGCATTGTTTGTTTTGGCACCTAAAAAAATGCATGTAAACAGGTTTATGCATGTATAATTATCAGTCTATGCACATACATGCAATTTGTAAGCATAAAGAAGTTGTAAAGATAATTGATTTTGCTTTTTATTAAAACAAATGTGTGAAATGAATCCACTAAATGCCAGAAAATCAGGGAAAATTTTGGAAAAAAATCCAAAAATAAACCAAAAAAATATTTTGGACATGCACACCCCTAGTAAGCAGTGCTGGAACATTGTATGCATACTCAGCCCAGCAGATTTTTACTATATTAAATGTCTGGCGCATGTCCCTATTTGATTTCAGTTCCATGATTTTTAGCAGTGATCAGAGAATGGAAATTCAATATTGTTACTCTGCAGTGACAGTGGATTTTGGCTTATTTGTGGTCAGTTTACAAAGAGTTATGTAGATTTTTAGATCTTTTTGTGCATTGATTTAAAGAGGGAAGTAGTTCTTCAAATGCAGAGCGCAAGAATAGCTTCCATTGCGTGTGTCAATCATGACTGAGGTTTTCACGATGTCATGCTAACAATTGTCCTTATTTGAAAAAGTTATCTGTGCTGCTAAAAGCAATATACTTAATCACAGGAAAGAAATAGTAACTTAGCCTCTAATTCCAGAGCTTGGTGCAGTAAGGCAGTTTTGTAGGTCTTTTAAATCTTCATAGTAACATATTAAATGATGGCAGATGAAGTTCTGTATGGTTCATCCAGTCTGTTTTCACTATACAAAGCCTTGATGGTAATGGATTAGTCATGATAGTGTTCTTTTAATGCAATATACAATTAGATTTTTAGTGATATATACTTTTTTCAATGTTGTAATTCACTTTAGAGTGCCTCAGTAGTAAAGCATGTCATAATTCTATAATTTAATGTTTCGAGTAGCACTGACTTTACAATGGTAGCTTTATTGTACTGCTGTTAGGTAGCTAGATATGAAGAGAAGCGGTGCTGGGCATGCAGGTATTGAGAACCTGTATAAAAATGAATGCAAATATGTTATAATACATCAAAGCCTGTGCAAAGAAACACCTACCAGTTATGGCTGCTGGTTCCTGAGTACACAGTGTATGGTGAGCACAGTGTAATGACTGCTGAAGATCTTGTAGCAGAATGGCCTGGCCCTGCTTTCTTGCCCTTGTTCTTTTGCATCAACTTACATTCCACTGCTTCCTAACAGAGCTACTGTTTAATGTGCCAGTAGATGCATACTCAGCTAACTTGATACATTGACCCTCAGTCAAACACATACACGAAAGATTCAACTAAGCTCCAATTTGATCATCATGTAGATATTGAATCATTTTTATGCACATTAAGACAAACTTGTATTATCACAGGAGTGTTCCAGTAAATGGAGAAACAAGTGAGATGTCTTTGTTTCTGCTGGATGAGTGGCCTTTCTTTATTTTGTTATCCAGTGAAGGGGAGACATTGGTAGGAAACCTTATGGTCGCTGGTTTTCAGGATGACCTAGACCTGGATGACAAGGTAGCGGATCCATCTTCATTGCTAACTGTACACGTTCCAAGCAAAGACATTATACTGTCCAGTGAGGAAGAAGAGGACTCTAAGATTATCATAGCAGATGAAAGTATTGATTCGGAGCAACAACAAAAATGGTATGTTGGATGGAAATGCACTGGACATGCTACTTTCTAAGAGGAGTTTTGTATAACATGTTCCATATAAACTGCACCCCCCAAGAGAGTAGATGTCATAGTTTTGGTGCACACCCTACAGGAAAATAATAGAAAAAGGAGAGAAAATTAATTATACTGAGTTTAAGTGATGGAGAGGGGGGGATTGTGTCAGGATGTTTATATATACCCTTCTAGATCATGCAGTAAAAGCAGGATTTAAACACTGGTTTCCTTTGTTCTAAGCCCGCTGCTAGTCAAACAGCACCACACACAAGACAGGGGATGAAACTTGCACACATAATGAATAGTCTAAATAGTCTGGCTCAGCTTTTTTTGAGTAACAAACAAGGATTTGACTTGGTTGTAATTTGTAAGGCCACTGGTTCACCTTTTTTCTTATTGTAGTTGAGTGTTGTCTTCAACTTAACAGTGCAAAGGCTTGAGCAAAATTAATTTAAAAAAAAACAAAAACACTTTCATATCTGGTTGCCTCTGAGCTGAGCTTGTATTTATCTGGCTAATGATATTAAAGTAACAAACTACATTAACATTTATCTCTTAAACTTGGGAGGTAGAGGGAGAGTTAGAGCCCTCGGTTCATGCTTTGCAGTACACTGTGTTACATTATTTTTTCATATGCTTGCCCTGCATAGCAAAGGGTTAGCTTTGGATGTATCTCTGCTTATAATAATTTGGACTAAAATGATTCATTTCTAGGAGAATGTAGTTCCTTCATTCAGGACACACTACATGACAGTCCTGTTACTGTGACAAGAAAAGTCACTGCAAAACAAACATTCAATACAAAAATTGCAGTGAATTATATGTTAAAAAATACTTTATAACAAATAATAATGTGAAAAAGAGAGGTATAAAGCATAACTTCCTTGTCATCAAGCAGATGAAGCCATTACGTATGGGTTATGTCCATCAACCAGCAGGGGAGATAGCGAGCACTCAAACTTTCACAGTGCCCTCTTGGCCAGCCAGCTCCACTGCCTCTTCAGTATTCTCTATCTCCCTTAGCAGGGTGGCTGCAGCTTGTTCGAGCTCCATAAAAATCTGCCGGGAGGTGGTTCCTGGCTTGCCAGTTGTTAACCGGGGTGTTGGAGGCTATAGCAGCTTCACTTTAAAGGCACATAGGTTAGCCCTTTCCCTGCCTTACCCATACCTCCGTGGATGTGAACATATTGCCTTGCTTTCCCTGTCCTTACCCACCAACAGTGGATGCAGACATATAGGTTCGCCCTTTCCCTGCCTTTCCCACTCATCTGAGCCTCCGGAGTCTTCATACCTCTGCTTTCCTCACAGCTTAAAAAAAAAATAAAAAAAAGTCGCGTCGCGTTTTTTAAACGCAGAGACGCTGGAACAGAGGTTTTTGACCTGATTTTCAGCAGGATCGTAGTTGTACACTAGATCCTTTGAGGTAAGAGTGTTTTCCAACTTCTCCGGGGTGGGCCCGCGATCGGGGCGATTTTGGCGCGAACCGCCATTTTGGATTTTACCGCCGTTTTTCGGCGATGGCTGCAGACAATGTAAAGCGCTGTTCCACTTGTGGCAAGCGCAAATCAGCAGCAGGGCTCTGTAAATCGTGCTGTATTGGCGTAGGAGCCGGCTCGAGCATGGCGAGCGATGTTTCTTCCCGCTCTGAGCTGGCAGCGGGCGCCATTTTGCTTACACCGCATGGCGTGGCCTCCGTGGACACGGAGAGACCTGAGCCGGGTGGGGCACCTCGAGATGAGGTTATTTCAGGAGTGGCTAGCACCGGACAGGATTTGGGTGCCCAGGGTGAGATTTTCTCCCCGGATTTTGTGCTTTTGCTGCATAAAGCATACATGATGAAAAGAGCCCTTCCTCAAGGGTCGCCTGAGGCTCCTCTGATTGCCCCCCCCCCCCCCCCCCCCGATGGATTCTGGCCTGGGACTGCCCAGTGAGGCTTTTTTCCCGGATGCTTGGCCTAAAGATAAGCGCAGAAGGGTTAATTCCCCTTCAGATTGTGGTGCACCTTTTTCCCCCCCGTGGTCGGTGAGGATTCGGAGAGCTCTGACAGACGTTCTTGGTCTGAGGAACCAGAGTCAGGTGTGGATTTACCACAGGATCTGGATGATCCCTCCGCGATGAGGATTTTCCACCGTGATGAGCTGCCAGCGCTTATTTCAGATACCCTGCAGGCCCTTTCGATTGAAGATCCTGACAGTGGCATGGCCTCCTCGGGTAATCCCAGGATGGCTAGTACCAAGAAAGCTGCTCGGGCCTTCCCTTTGCATGACTCCATCCTAGAGCTTGTTTCGGCTCAGTGGGCTGACCCCGAGGGACCTTTGAGAGTTTCCAGGGCTATGGGGCAGTTATACCCTCTGCGTGAGGGACATATGGCTCGTTTTCAAATGTCTACAGTGGATGCCCTAGTCACTACAGTGACAAAGAGAACTACCCTCCCTGTTGAAGGAGGTGTTGCCCTGAAGGACGTTCAAGACCGTAGGCTGGAAACAGCGTTGAAACGGTCCTTTGAAATTGCAGGTCTCACTGTTCGGGCGTCTGCATGCAGCTGTTATGCTGTGAGAGCCTGCCTAGCTTGGCTGCAACAGGCAGTGGCTCAGCCCGGAGATGGAGCGGAGCCCTTCTTGGATGTGGCTCCGCGGATGGAGGTGGCCTTGTCCTTTCTGGCTGATGCCCTTTATGACCTTGTCAGAGCTTCGGCTAAACAAATGGCAGTAGCAGTGGCGGCTCGCCGTCGTCTGTGGCTACGACATTGGGCAGCGGACATGGCCTCTAAGCAAAGGTTGGTGAAGTTGCCTTTTCAAGGACTTCTCCTGTTTGGTGAGGAGTTAGAGAAAATTGTGAAAGGCCTGGGTGATCCAAAACCCCAGCGCTTGCCCGAAGATAGGCAGAGGCCTCTAAGGGCCAGGCGGTCCACTCCTCGTACAGACCTCGCTTCCGTGAAGCTAGAAGTTACCGCCCGGGGCGTTCTGCTGGGTTCACTTCACGTGCCCGTGGTCAGCAGAGGAACTCCTTTCGCTCGGACAAGCATTCCGCAGCCGGTGGCTCAAGACCAGGAGTTCAGGGGCGACCCTCTCAATGATGGTGCGCCGGCCCTCTCCTCGATGCCTGTCATCGGAGGACGGCTTTCCCTCTTTGTCGAGGAGTGGGCCAAGATTTCCTCAGATCAGTGGGTTCTGGACCTGATCAGAGATGGATACAGAATAGAATTCAACGCCCCAGTAAGAGACGTGTTTGTGGAGTCCCGATGCGGTTCTGCTGTCAAACGGGCGGAGGTGGAGGAGACTTTACAAGGTCTGATTCAGTTAGGGGCAGTGACCCCGGTGCCTCCCGCCGAGCAAGGCTGCGGCCGATACTCCATCTACTTTGTGGTGCCGCGAAAAGGTGGGTCCTTTCGCCATATTCTGGACTTAAAAGAAGTGAACAAGTCCCTGAGAGTGCGGCATTTCCACATGGAATCCCTGCGCTCCGTCATTGCTGCGGTTCAGCCAGGAGAGTTTCTCACATCTCTAGACCTGAAAGAAGCTTACTTGCACATACCGATTTGGCCCCCGCACCAGAAGTTTCTGAGGTTTGCGGTGTTGGGAAAACATTTCCAGTTCAGGGCCTTGCCTTTTGGCCTCGCCACAGCTCCCCGAACCTTTTCGAAGGTAATGGTGGTAGTAGCTGCTTTTCTCAGGCGAGAAGGTATCGGGGTTCACCCGTACATAGACGACTGGCTCATCAGAGCAGACTCTGCAACAGAGAGCTTACAAGCTACAGCCAGAGTGGTCTCAGTACTGCAATCTCTAGGCTGGGTCGTCAATATGGCCAAAAGTCACCTGTCCCCTTCACAATCTCTAGAGTTTTTGGGGGCCAGGTTCGACACAGTCTCGGGCTATGTGTTCCTACCCGAGCTAAGGCGGTGCAAGCTTCAGAATCAGGTCCGTCTGCTCCTGAGGATGCCCCGCCCGCGAGCTTGGGACATTGTCCAGCTGCTGGGATCAATGACAGCCACGATGGAAGTGGTACCCTGGGCGAGAGCGCACCTGAGACCTCTACAGTATTCCCTACTCCGGAGATGGTCTCCTATTTCTCAGGATTACCAATGCAGACTTACTTGGCTCCCTGCGGCCCGTCTCAGCATGGAGTGGTGGCTCTCGGACAACATGCTGCGGCGAGGAATGCCGCTGACGCTCCCCGTTTGGTGCCTAGTAACAGATGCCAGCCTGAAGGGCTGGGGCGCACACTGCAAGGGGAAGCATGCCCAGGGTCTATGGACACCCGAGGAGTCGGAGTGGTCCATCAACCGCCTAGAGTTGAAAGCGGTGTTTCAGGCACTTCTGGCCTTTCAAGTGACCCTGGAAGGATTGGCTGTCAGAGTGATGTCGGACAACACGACAACGGTGGCCTATATAAATCGACAAGGCGGAACAAGGTGCAGAGCACTAGCCGCGCAGGCCGAACTGATTTGCCACTGGGCCGAGCTGCATCTTCAGTGTCTGTCGGCAGCTCATATTGCAGGTCAGAGCAATGTGCAGGCCGATTACCTGAGCAGGCATCAGATCGATCCAGCAGAATGGAATCTGGCAGACAAAGTATTCCTGCAGATCTGTGCCAAATGGGGCAAGCCTGTGATGGATCTAATGGCGACAAGTACCAATACCAAAGTCCCATGCTTCTTCAGCAGACGGAGAGATCCTCGCTCGGCGGGGTTGGATGCCTTGGCTCAACCGTGGCCTCCGGGTCTACTTTATGTGTTTCCCCCATGGCCCTTGATAGGGCCCCTGCTCTTGCGGATTCGACTGCACCCAGGAGAAGTGGTCCTCATCGCTCCGGATTGGCCAAGGAGACCTTGGTATGCAGACCTCCGACAGATGCTCCTGGAGGCTCCTCTGCCGTTACCTCTGGTACCGAACCTGTTGACTCAGGGACCGGTAGCCATGGAGGACGCTGGCCGCTTTGGTCTTACGGCATGGCTATTGAGAGGGCGCAATTGAGGGATAAAGGTTATTCCAATAAAGTTATTTCCACTCTCCTGCAAGCCCGCAAGCGGTCCACTTCCGTGGCTTATGCCAGGATTTGGTGCCTGTTTGAATCTTGGTGTGCTTCCAGAGCCATTGTTCCAATGCGGGCTCCTGTCTCGCCGATTCTGGACTTTTTGCAGGAAGGTGTACAAAAAGGCTTGGCCTATAATTCCCTGCGGGTGCAGGTGGCAGCGTTGGCCTCCCTTCGTGGTAAGGTGGAAGGCGTGTCTTTGGCTGCTCACCCAGATGTGGCACGGTTTCTTAGAGGGGTGCTTCGGCTCCGACCTCCAGTGCGAGCACCCTGTCCAGCTTGGAACTTGGGGCTAGTTTTGAAAACCCTGCAGGCATCTCCTTTTGAGCTGCTTCGGCGAGCATCGGAGAAAGACTTGACACTGAAGGCCGTTTTTCTGGTGGCCAATACCTCGGCGAGACGGGTGTCAGAGCTCCAGGCGCTGTCCTGTAGAGACCCATTTCTGCAATTTTCAGAGTCCGGAGTCACGGTTCGGACCGTGCCTTCCTTTATGCCTAAGGTGGTTTCAGCCTTTCACTTAAACCAGCCTATTTTCTTGCCCTCTTTTTCAGAGGAAGAGTTTCCAGAATCATTTGGGCAGCTGCACCTTTTGGATGTGCGCAGGACTCTGCTGCAGTATCTGCGAGTTACTAACTCTTTCAGGATTTCTGATCATCTGTTTGTTTTGCTATCCGGTTCTCGCAGAGGGTCTCCAGCGTCTAAAGCCACTATTGCCCGCTGGCTCAAAGAAACTATCTTTTCAGCTTGTCTGCTGGCCGGCAGGGTTCCGCCTGTAGCCTTTAAGGCACATTCTACTAGAGCGATTTCTTCCTCTTGGGCTGAAACTGGAGCACTCTCTCTTCAAGAGATATGCAGTGCAGCAACATGGGCTTCTAAGCTCTCCTTTGCCCGACATTACAGGCTGGATGTGGCTGCCAGGAGGAATGCACGTTTTGGTGCACAAGTGCTAGCGCGTGGTGTGGCTTGTTCCCACCCTATCTAGGGATTGCTTTGTTACATCCCATACGTAATGGCTTCATCTGCTTGATGACAAGGAAGGGAAAATTAGGTTCTTACCTTGGTAATTTTCTTTCCTTTAGTCATAGCAGATGAAGCCATGAGCCCTCCCTGTATGATTGTCTGTATGCTGTGAATCTGTTTTTCAGGTTCTGTTCTAATTTCCTGAAGTTCCTTTCTTGGGAGAAAGTTGGAAAACAATCTTCAGGATTCATGTTCAGTTTAAATTTAGGAGGATGTGTTCATTCCCTCCAGCATGTTCTTTTTTTGGAGGATGTGTTGATTCTCTCCAGGAGGCGCGTGTGTTCCCCTCCAGTTCTATAAATAGGAGGATGAGTTAATTCCCTCCAGTGTTTTGGGAGGATGTGTGATTCCCTCCAGGAGGCGCGTGTGTTCCCCTCCACTTATACAATAAGGAGGATGAGTTTATTCCCTCCAGGAGGATGTGCATTCCCTCCTTTATGAGTTCATGCCCTTGTGATGGGCCATCGTTCGCTGTGAGGAAAGCTCTTGTGATTCCCATTGCGGTTTGCCATACTGCTTTGGAAGCTTCAAATACTGAAGAGGCAGTGGAGCTGGCTGGCCAAGAGGGCACTGTGAAAGTTTGAGTGCTCTCTATCTCCCCTGCTGGTTGATGGACATAACCCATACGTAATGGCTTCATCTGCTATGACTAAAGGAAAGAAAATTACCAAGGTAAGAACCTAATTTTCCCATTTCAATAAAGATGGCTATATTAAAAAGCATTATAATCATCTCATTCTTATTAAACCAAAATTTGGGGGTTTATTAAATTTTGGCTTAAGCAAGGTGATTATGATGCTTTAGATGGAAATTGCAGTTTTTTGGTATATCCATCTTTATTGTTCTTCCCAGTCATTGGCATGAAAGGGTAGCCGAGTGGGGCTGAGGATTAGTGCACACAGTCAGTAAAATCAGCCAGGTGATGTCCCCCATTCAGGAGTTCCTGGGAGAACACTGACATTTATTGAAATTTGATACTTTATAGCACCTCTGTATTTCACAATGTTTGTTCTACACAATATTTTAAACATATGATTTACTTGAGGTCCTGCTGCTGTACCACTTGCTGTGACTATGTGCACATTCAAGGAAGTACATTGGAGTGTGTTGCTAATTTATGGTGGTAGATGATATTTCAAGATGGTAGTGTTAACTCTTACAGTATAAATGCATTACCTTGCACAAGTTCATGCTAATGCACCATGGAGTAGTTTGGTGCAAAAGGGATGCACTGAATTCCCCAGATTTACACATAGGTGGTATTCTCTATACCTATGAATTAAACATTTTTTAAAACAAGCGTAAAGCTAGTGGAAGAGTTCACTGATTTCAGCAAAATTGTGCACAAAGTAGAAGATGAGGACTTGACAGCTAGTTATGCAGACTAGTGGTTAAAGCACTCTGATGTGTATTAACAAACTAATATGCTTCAAAAGAAAAATTATTTCGAAAATGTTTGTCTTTATAGGTCTTCCAAAAATTCTTTGAAACCCCAGCAGGATGTGATCTCCACCAAAACCTCAAATCAGAAGCCTCCAACTAGTTTACATTCCCCTTCTAAGCTTGATAAGAATGGCATCTCACAGATCTCTGCATCCTTGCTTGATGGTTCAAGCCCTGCTTCTGTTTTATCTGCCTCTTCACCTGCTGGGCAGGCTCAGAAGGCCCCAGCCTCAAGCAAGCTATCCACTTCCAAACAGAAGGAAAAATCAAGAGGCAAGGCAGACTCAGATAGTGACCAGGAAGGGCCAATTGCCAGGCAAATGCTCTCATTTGTGATGGATGATCCGGACTTTGACAGCGAGGACTCAGACAGTGCTACTAAAAAAGTGGTATGTAGAATGTGTCATAGTGATTACCAGAGCTTTTTAAAAGCTGTATGGCGGTGAAGGTTCCATGCAAAGGCATGGTGGAGAGCCAGAATTTCTCTTCTGTATGTTAATGTTCCTTTCTTACCTTAAATGTTACAGTAATTGTTATTGTTGATATCTTATATTTGAACATGATACACACACCTGTGCTCTAAAAACAAGACTAAGGGCTAGATGCACTAAACTTAACGAGCCAGCAACATGGTTTTTAAACTAGTTCTAGCCGGTTTAGCGAGCAAATAGTAAACCGGGACATGCACAAAAGGGTTCTCCGAGCCATTTTCCTATCACGGTAGCAGCTAACGAAAATGGAATGCAAACCTATTATAATGAGTTAATTACTATTATAATGTGCATGCAATCAGGCTCATTTTCAAAGCACTTAGCCTCCCAAAGTTCCATAGAAACCTATGGAACTTAGCCTCCCAAAGTGCTTTGAAAATATGCCTCAATGTGATGCACTACCGTTTCCGACCCCATGCACAAAAGCAGTCCCTACCTTTACTGTGGAAATTTTAATGGGCGGTCTGGACCTGCTGGTTCTTCATTATTGCAAGTAGGAGAAGGGGAGAAACAAGGCAGGGAAGATGGAGCACACACACAAAAAAAGTATACCAGCTTACACACAGCTTCTTTGCGTGTATGAAAGTCGTGGCATGTTTCTTTTTCAAATGACTTTTTACTGGCAAGAAATGGGGGGGGGGGGGGCATTACTGAAATGCAAAGCATAAAGGTAATGGTGACTTACCAAAAATGCAAGGAAGACAAGGGTGCATCAAAGAAACAGCGTCTGTTCCTGCTGCTTCCTTCTATTAGCCGGCTGACATCTTAGAATGCCCATCTCCCTGAAGATGGACTTATTGGCTGGCTGCTGTCCCAACTCCTCCTCCCTGCAGGGCTTCCCTGATGACATCACTTTAGAGCTGTGAACTGATTGGATCTGAACTTCCTGGTGTTCCCCTCCACAGAGAGGGGTGAAACCAATTGGACAGCTTCAGCCTGGGATATCCTGCCCACTCATTACTGGAGCATCCAGCCAATGAGAGTCCATCTTCAGGGGGATGCGCATTCTAGGATGTCAGCCAGCCAATAGAAGGAAGCAGCAGGAACAGCTGGGTGTGGAACCAAGCCCTGATTCTGCTGATTCCTCACAGAAGAGCTGAGAGCAGCAGAGAGGTTTTTCCCAGCAGCGGGAGGCAGGGAGCTCCAATACAGGTATGCCCATCCAAAAAAAAAAAAAAGCGCTTTTGTGTTTGCAATAAAAAAAAGGTAAATCTACTGCTATCTGAGAGCCGTTTGTAGAATGCTCAAAGCAGCCACGCATAGCGATTGACTGTTCTGCGCATGGTCAGCTCACCGACTGTCTTCCCCCATATCGCATGCAAATGAGCTGGGTTGCAAAGGCAACGAGCAGCTCATTTGCATGCGATTCTCTTTGTGAATCCCTCTGTGTTTCTAAATCGATAAATTTTTACCGATTTGGAAACGCAGACAGATGCTTAATGGACCTTTGTGCATCTGACTCTAAGAGAAATACATGGACATGGTTTGCATTTTGCATATAAGAAACGCAAAAGATACTGTGAGGTGTGGTTAACAAGCACAGCTGAAATAGTACCATCAGGTACTTTGACCTAGTACTTTGAACAACATTGATAAAAACTGGATGATCCCTGTTTTCAGAGTGATATTCAGGTGTTTAGCAAAGAAGATAAAGTTGTGAATAAATTTTTGCGAGAAATAAGTCGGTGCGTTAGCGATTTTAGAGCTCGCTAAATGCTAGAGATGCCTATAGGAATAAATGGGAGTCTCAAGCATTTAGCTCATGCTTATTTTTAGCGTGCGCGAAATGCTAGAGATGCCTATAAGAATAAATGGGAGTCTCTAGCGTTTGGGAAGCTCAGATTGTTTAATCTATGGTGATGTATAGATAGAATTATTATTACCATTCCTATAATATATTTTTATTAATTTTAAAAATATTTTGAGTTTTTATATTTTTTTATATTTTGTCTATATATGGTTTTAATTTGTTCTATATGTATGTTCCATATCATCATGCTGATCAATCCATAGACTGGTGGGTTGTGTCCATCTACCAGCAGGTGAAGATAGAGAGCAATCCTTTTGCCTCCCTATATGTGGTCATGTGCTGGCGGAAACTCCTCAGTATGTTCTCTATCTCAGCAGGTGGTGGTCACACACAGCAGCAGCTCTGGCTAGGTCTCCAAGCCTAATTCTTAGGTTTTGTTGAGTACCTGGGGTTGAGGGCTCTTCTTGAGCAAGTGCAAACCTGGTGGTGCCAGGTCCCTCCTTTTCTCCCCACTCCCGCTGGCTCCGTTGAAAAAAAAAAAAAAATTTGAACGTTCTTTAAGGGTGTTTATTTCAACGTTTATATCAGCTGCTCACTGGGACACCAGTTTGTTACAGCTCGAAGCAAGAAGCAGGTAATTTTTACCTTTTGTAGCGGGCAGGGGGTGCCCCGATCGGTCTCCACGTGACTTATGGCGTTGGAGGGCTAGGGCGCGAAGAATCGCTCCCCGGACCGCGTGTGCGCGTCTAGCGGGGATGCGGGGGTTTCAAAGCCTGAATCGCCTTTTTTGGGCGTCAGTTTGGAGTCCGATCAGTGTTCCGGTTCTTCCTCCGGTGCGGCGGTTTTTCCCGCCATAAACGCCCATCCCCCGCTGCTCCCCCCCCCCCCCCCCCCCCCCCCCATTTTGGCCGGCAACTCTGCTCGGACGGCTTCTTCTTGGTCCGCCCTCGAGGTGGGAGATGTTAATGCTATGGTCGCCCTTGATTCGGGCGACGGCAAGAAAGCGGCAAAAGTTAAGCGCCGTTTTTCCCACGCGGCTCCTTCTCGGAGTTTCGCTCCGGACGCCATTTTGGATGCGCAGCATGTTTCTCCCCTGCTCTTGCGAGCGCTGGTTGAGGGTGCATCTAGGGCCGTGGCCCAGGCGGCAGAAGTGCACAGTCTGGGGGGTTTCTCCCCTGAGTTCATCAGGCTTTTCTTATGCAAAACGCTGCCCCTGCTCCCCTGTACGATAAAGGGGTTGAGGCCTCCGGAAGCAAACGCCCTCGGGTGGATTTCCAGGCCCTAGAGGACTCTGTCTCCTCTGATGTAGATGAGGGTAGCGTATCTGAGTTCTCCCAATGGTCCTTTGGGGATTCCTTGGAGGAGACGGATTCCCGCTCGGATGGAGCGGATGACCCCTCTGCAGCGCGGATCTTTCGCTCAGAGGATTTGCCCAACCTGTTAGTGCAGGCCATGAGCATTTTGAAGATTTCCTCTCCGGAGGACGTCTCTCCCTCAGCCTCTGCTGGCTCTGCCATTATGCTGGGGACAAAGCGCCTGCCTAGGACCTTCCACGTGCATGAAGCCATGCACACCCTGATTTCGGCTCAATGGGATGTCCCAGAAGCGAGCCTTAAAGTGGCTAGGGCTATGTCCCGCCTCTATCCTCTGCCTGAAGGTGAACGGGAGGCCTTTCTTTGGCCTACCGTGGATTTGTTAATCACTGCGGTGACTAAGAAAACGGCGTTGCCGGTGGAAGGTGGCACGGCCCTAAAGGACGCCCAAGACAGAAGATTGGAGGCGGCTTTAAAGTCGTCCTTCAAGGCGGCTGCTTTAAGTTTGCAGGCCTCAGTTTGCGGCTCCTATGTGGCCAGGGCGTGCCTGAAGATTGTGCAGCGGGCTTAACCGACGATTGTGCAGCGGGCTTCCCCCTCGGATCCTTCCTTGAGGGCTGATTGGCCGGCCATGGAATCGGGCTTGGCCTATTTGGCAGACTTGCTGTATGATGTCTTGAGAGCCTCGGCTAAAGACATGGCTCAGACAGTCTCTGCACGGCGCTGGCTTTGGCTGAAGCATTGGTCTGCTGACCACGCCTCTAAGTCTCGCCTGGCTAAGTTGCCTTTTAAAGGCAAGCTGCTCTTTGGGGTCGAGCTGGACAAGATTGTGACCGATCTCGGCACGTCTAAGGGCAAGAGGTTACCGGAGGTCAGGGCTCGGGCCAGTGGTGCCCGCCCCGGTTCCTCCAAAGGACGGTTTCAGGAAGCCTGTCGGTATCGCCCGGGCAAGTCGGGCTCCTCTGCCCCCTCTTCCTTCAAAAGGAACTTCTCCCCCAAGCAGCATTCCTTTCGCAGAGACCGCCGTCCCGGAGGTGCGTCCTCCGGTCCTCCCCCAGGGTCTCGTACCCAATGACAGGGCCCTGGTCCATGTCCCAGAGCAGATTGGGGGACGCCTGTCCTCGTTTCTGGGCGAGTAGACCAGGGTAACTTCAGACGCTTGGGTGCTGCAAGTCATCAGAGATGGCTACAAGCTAGAGTTCTGCCGACCCCTAAGAGACGGGTTTGTGCACTCTCCCTGCAAGTCTCCGGTCAAAGCTGTGGCAGTGCAGCAGTCTTTGGACAATCTGGTCCGCCTGGGTGCGGTCGTTCCGGTGCCAGAAGATCAGCTTGGCAAGGGACGTTTCTCCATTTACTTTGTGGTACCAAAGAAAGGAGATTCTGTACGTCCTATCCTCGACCTCAAAGGGGTCAATCGGGCCTTGAAAGTTCGGCACTTCCGAATGGAGACTCTCCGCTCTGTTATAGTGGCAGTGAAGTTCCTGGCATCCTTGGACATCAAGGAAACTTACTTGCATATTCCCATCTGGCCTCCTCATCAACGCTTTCTGCGTTTTGCAGTCCTGGGCCGACACTTCCAGTTCAGAGCCCTCCCGATCGGGTTGGCTACTGCTCCGTGGACCTTCTCCAAAGTAATGGTGGTCATCGCGGCCTTCCTACGCAAGGAAGGAGTACAAGTCCATCCTTATCTGGACGACTGGTTGATCCGAGCCCCCTCTTATGCAGAGTGCGGCAGAGCTTCAGACTGGGTGATTGCTCTTTTGAGCTCCCTGGGGTTGATCATCAACTGGGAGAAAAGCCAGCTGCGCCCGACTCATTCCCTGGAGTATCTGGGAGTTCGTTTCGACACCCAAGTGGGCAGAATGTTCCTGCCAGACAATTGGATTGTCAAGCTTCAGGCTCAGGTGGACCAGTTCCTAGTAGCCTCTCCTCTTTGGGCTTGGGACTATGTGCAGCTGTTGGGCTCTATGACGGCCACGATGGAAGTAGTGCCCTGGGCCAGGGCCCATATGAGACCTCTACAGCACTCTCTACTGCAGCGATGGACTCCAGTGTCGGAGGATTACGCTGTGCGCCTTCCCTTGGATCCAGCGGTGCGCAAGGCGCTGAGCTGGTGGCTGAGGCCAGACAAGCTGTCCGCAGGAATGCCTCTTTTGACCCCGGAGTGGGTTGTCATCACGATGGACGCCTCTTTGACGGGCTGGGGAGCCCACTGCTTGGGAAGGACAGCGCAGGGGCTCTGGTCTCCTGCAGAGGCAAAGTGGTCTATCAACCTCCTGGAACTCAGAGCCATTCGGTTGGCGCTTTTGGAGTTTCTTCCAGTACTGGCGGCGAAGCCAGTACGGGTCCTGTCGGACAATGCCATGGCTGTGGCCTATGTCAATCGCCAGGGAGGTACCAAGAGTGCCCCTCTAGCCAAGGAGGCCATGAATCTATGCCAGTGGGCGGAAGCGAACCTGGAACAGCTGTAGGCGGCCCACATTGCGGGAGTCATGAATGTCAAGGCGGACTTTCTCAGTTGCCATACCTTGGATCCCGGAGAGTGGCAGCTATCTGCTCAGGCGTTCTTGGACATCACGAAGCGCTGGGGCCAGCCGAGCCTCGATCTGATGGCGTCATCGGCCAATTGCCAAGTGCCGCGCTTTTTCAGCAGAGGACGGGACCCTCGATCTCTGGGAGTAGATGCTCATCTCCAACAGTGGCCGACACAGGAGCTCCTCTATGTGTTCCTGCCCTGGCCCATGTTGGGCAGGGTGCTAGGCCGGGTGGCAAAGCATCCGGGCCGGATAATCCTGGTGGGTCCGGACTGGCCCAGATGTCCCTGGTATGCGGACTTGATCAGGCTCTCAGTGGACGGCCCTCTGCGGCTGCCAGCGGAGCGGGGCCTGTTGCATCAGGGTCCCGTGGTGATGGAGGATCCCTCCCCCTTTGGTCTTACGGCCTGGCTATTGAGCGGCAGCATCTGAGGAAGAAGGGCTTCTCAGACGAGGTCATCGCCACTATGCTGAGAGCGAGGAAGTGCTCTACTTCTACTGCTTACGCCAGGGTTTGGCGTACCTTTGCATCGTGGTGTGAGGCAGGCTCTCTTTCTCCCTTCACTGCTCCAATTTCTTCAGTGCTTGCGTTCCTGCAAGAAGGTCTGGAGAAAGGCCTGTCGCTCAGCTCCCTTAAAGTCCAGGTAGCGGCTCTGGCTTGCTTCAGGGGACGCCTGAAGGGTGCTTCCCTGGCCTCGCAGCCAGATGTGGTGCGCTTTCTCAAGGGAGTTAATCACCTACGCCCTCCTCTGCGCTCGGTGGTGCCTGCGTGGAATCTTAATCTAGTACTAAGAGCCTTGCAGAAGCTGCCTTTTGAAACCTTGTCGAGGGCATCTCTGAAAGATCTGACATTGAAAGCAGTCTTTTTGGTGGCTATCACTTCAGCCAGACGAGTTTCCGAGCTCCAGGCGCTATCATGTCGAGAGCCCTTCCTGCAGTTCACGGAGGCAGGAGTGTCTATTCGCACGGTGCCTTCCTTCCTGCCCAAGATTGTTTCTCGTTTCCATGTGAATCAGCAGCTCTGTCTTCCCTCCTTTCGTAGGGAGGACTACCCAGAGGAGTACTCTGCTCTCAAATATCTAGATGTGAGACGAGTCATCATCAGATACTTGGAAGTGACCAATGATTTCCGGAAGTCGGATCATCTGTTTGTGCTGTTCGCAGGTCCTCGTAAGGGTCTGCAGGCATCGAAGCCTACAGTGGCACGATGGGTCAAGTAAACCATTGCAGCGGCTTATGTGGCCACGGGGAAGGTGCCCCCTATCCAGCTGAAGGCTCACTCCACTAGAGCACAGGCGGCCTCGATGGCAGAGGCCGTGTCCGTCTCCTTGGAAGAGATTTGCAAGGCGGCAACTTGAGCATCGGCTCATACCTTCTCCAGTCATTACCGCTTGACTGTGGCGGCTAGGGCGGAGGCCCGGTTTGGAGCTTCAGTGTTGCGGTCAGGGATTTCTATGTCCCGCCCTGGGTGAGTACTGCTTCGGTACATCCCACCAGTCTATGTATTGATCAGCATGATGATATGGAAGGTAAAATTATGTATCATACCTGATAATTTTCTTTCCATTAATCATAGCTGATCAATCCATAGCCCCTCCCAGATATCTGTACTGTTTATATTCTGGTTGCATTTCAGGTTCAAGTTTAGTCTTCAGTTCCTGTTCAGGAGGTCTTCGTGTCAAGTTTTTTCGATTGAATTCTTCTGGAGTTGAGACGATTTTGTGTTACAGTGAGCTGCTGCATTCCTCTCCCCTCCGTTTTACAGGGCTGGATTGAGACCTAAATTCTGCCAGCGCTCCCTCCCGCTTCGTGCGGCAGTAGGGCAGCCTTATATCCCTCCCGCTTCGGCGGTGTTAGGGTCAGCCAGCTCCTCCCGCGGTTGCGGTCGCAGGATAAGCCAGATCCCCCCGCATCGGCGGGTGTGGTGTCCCTCCCCCGCTCCGCGGGGATGAGCTGGACGGATTCCCCTCCCCCACTTGTGTGGGGATGAGCTGGGTTAATTCCCCTCCCCCGTTTCGGCGGTGGTGAGCTGGGCAGAGTGTCCCTTTGTGGGTGTAATTCTCTAAGTGCTGAGTCCTGCGGATGGAGCTTTGATATCGACATACTGAGGAGTTTCCGGCAGCACATGACCACATATAGGGAGGCAAAAGGATTGCTCTCTATCTCCACCTGCTGGTAGATGGACACAACCCACCAGGATTGATCAGCTATGATTAATGGAAAGAAAATTATCAGGTATCATACATAATTTTACCTTATTTTTTAGACCCTTGATGAAGGCTTTTTATAGCCGAAACATGGACTGTGTAGGGTCCAAATAAAGTTGTGTTTGGAGCATCTTATCCTGGTGTTTGGACTGATCTCTTGAACTTGGTTTCTTTTCCACTTTTTCTTGTGGAGTGTCTAGCGTTTAGCACACGCTTATTTTTAGTGTGCACTAAAAACACTAGTGCACCTTTGTAAAAGGACCCCTTGGTCATCCTCTGCTGGGCCTTTTTTACCCTTAAAAGGAAAGAAAGAACCCCAAGAGAGAATGCAAAAAGAGGACATTTTCAGACGGGGAAGTCCTTGTGTACCTTTGAACTATAGACTTTGCAATATGTTTCAAAGAGAAAGTGCATACATACATGCCCTTTGAACTTGCTGTAGACTTCTGTACATGGGTTTTGTGCAGGTAGATGGGTTTTGTGCAGGTAGATTTTGTAAGGGTCACAGGCATGAAAATACAGTCTATTCATGCTATCTTCTGATCCTGTCCTAAAAAGACATATACCTATAGGAAAATGTCACAATACAATCTTTTCATAAGTGGTGGGATTCTCTTAGGTATAACATTCTCTCCCTCACTTTATTATGTGCTTTACATCCTATGCCATTACACTTGTGCTGATGTTATTTTTTTCTTCTAAGCACAAGGTTAGCATCATTACATGTTTAAGTCGTTTTCTCACACAATTATTAAACTATGCAAGTTTTCATATCTATAAATCATGGAATATACATCAGGCTAGGTTCTTTGAGAATTTTTATAAACATTCTCTATGGTTATTAAAATAATTTCTTTCAATGTAAAGGGCCTGAAAAATCCTATTAAGAAAAAGAAAATCTTGAATTATATCACAAAGTTAAATCCTGATATAATTATGCTACAAGAAACCCACCTATCAGTTGCTGAAGCTAATAAGATTTCCATAAAAAATTTTCTCCCCCCTATCTTCTCATCTGCTATAGGAAATAAGAACAGAATCATGACTCTTATAAAAAAAAATAAGGATTTAGACATACCATCTCATAAAAATGATAACTCGGGCAGATGGGTTAATATTAACATAAAAATATGTAACAAAACAATATCGTTATTAAACATTTATGCACCTAATTCAGACTCACCTGAATTTTTTCTATCACTGGCAGATATGTTAGCAGCTGAAGGTGATACGCCCTGCATTATAGGTGATGATTTTAACCTTATATTAAACCCCATAATTGATAGGAAATCTAAATATGCCTATAAACCTCCTAAAGCAACTCAAAATCTTCTCGACCTAATATCTCAATTTAAACTTTGTGATATATGGAGAATTACACATACGACAGAACATGATTATACCTTTTATTCAAATCCCCATAACTCATACTCCAGGATTGATTATTTTTTAATATCGTCATCTTTGATAGCTGACGTACTTAACACGGACATTGGCAATATTTTATTATCAGATCACGCACACATTACGCTGCAGCTCAGCATCAACCAAACACAAATAAATAGACATCGTTGGAGATTTAATTCCACACTCCTAACTAATCCTAATTTCATAGAATATATATCAAAAGCAATGCAAGAATATTTTCACTTCAACTCGCCAAATCACACTTCTTGGAATAATTTTTGGGATGCTTTTAAGGCGTTTATAAGAGGGGAAATAATAACATTTACAGCCTCTAGAAATAAAGAATTAAATAATGAAATATTGGAATTAGAAAATAAAATAAAATTTTTAGAACTAATACATATAAGTGATACTAACAATATACCCATATTAGAAGAGCTTAAGGCATCCAAACTCAAATATAATACAATATTAGGTACTAAAGCTAGCAAAGATATTTTTAATAACAATGCAACATACTACTATGAAGGTAATAAAGCAGGACACCTCCTAGCTAATTTTTCTGAAAGCCCGCAAAGAAAAAAACTACATCTCTTCAATCAAAGATGAGAATAATGTTCTTCTAACAAATAACATAAACATAGCAAATAGATTCCAATCTTTTTATAAAGACTTATATACTTCAGACATTGAAACTGAGTCATTAAACTATGATTTTTTGGGAAAACTAGAACATCAAACTATCACAGAAGAAGACAATAAGATGTTTTCTAAAAAAATCACAATAGACGAGATTAATATAGCTATCCTAAACATGGCGACAAAAAAGGCTCCCGGATCGGATGGTTTACCAATTGAATTCTATTCAGCCTTTAAGTCTATATTATCCCCAATTTTATGTGATTATTACAATTACATGATAGAAACTGGTAATATAAAAGGCACTTTTACTGAAGCCAATATTATTGTGCTATTGAAACCTAATAAAGATCCCAGTTCTGTGCAAAACTATAGACCATTATTTTTAATAAACTTGGATGCCAAGATATTTGCCAAAATTGTTGCCGAGAGATTACAACTTTTCCTACCTAAAATCATACATCCGGATCAAACGGGTTTTATGAATGGGAGATCCTCCTCAGATAACACAAGAACCTTCTCTAACATACTAATGCATGGACAAGAAACATCAGATCCTTTGGTTGCAATAGGATTAGATGCTGAAAAAGCATTTGATCGTGTAGAATGGCCATATTTGTTCAAAGTACTACAATGGTATGGTTTATCTGCACAATCAATCAATATAATTAAAGTCCTGTATACCTCCCCAACTACATTTATTCAAATTAATGATGTAATTTCTAAGCCTTTTACACCAACAAGGGGCACTAGACAGGGTTGTCCCTTATCTCCATTATTATTTAATATAGCCCTTGAACCATTATTAACAGCGATTCGTCAACACCCCCTTATCAGTGGCGTTAAAATCGGTCAACAAAACATTAAATTAGCCGCGTATGCAAATGATGTCCTACTATTCACCTCTCCTACATCAATCCCTCACATACTGTGTTTAATATCTAAATATGCCAAAATATCCGGTTATAAATTAAATACCACAAAAACGGAACTTTTGCCCATAAATTGTGTTCATCTGAAACATATTATTCAACAATATAATTTTCAATGGAATGATAATCAAATTAAGTATTTGGGAGTTTTATTTGGCCCCACTATTGAGGACACTATTAAATATAACTCTAAAAATACAATTAAAATTACTGAATTACTAACTCAAAAATGGTCACCATTAAGGCTTAATTGGTAGGGTAGACTAGAAACCATAAAAATGATGATAGTGCCAAAAATTAACTACATTCTTAGCATGCTACCTATGTTACTAAATCCAACAACATATAAGAAGGTTGAAGCTAAATTAGTACAATTTTTATGGAATAATAAAACACCTAGAATTTCAGTTAAAAAATTGAAGGCATGTCCACTAAAAAGTGGTGTCAATTTTCCTAGTTTCTATGATTATCACATATCTTTTCTCCTAAAGCAAAACTAAGCATTTATGTATGATAAAGAACAACTCAACACCTCATCATGGTTCCAGATTGAAATGCTAAAGCAACCAGACACACCCACACATTTCTTCCCTTGGTCTCAAAAGACTAATGTTTCTTCTAATGTTTTGTTTAAAATTCTTAGAACTGTTTTTAATGAACTTGATTCAGTTGTCACACATCCCATAACACATACTATGTACATCCCAATTTGGAACAATCCAAAATTCAAAATTAACAATTGTTACATAAATTGGAATACTTGGAAAAAAGCTGGTATATGGACTCTCAATGATGTTATAAAAGATAATTCTTGGCTACCTTTTGCCCAACTAAGTATAAAATATGGTCTTAAAAGTTCTCAATACTACAAATGGGTTCAACTCAAACACTGTGTAACTAACTCCGTAGATATAAAAAAAATTAACTACTGATTACCCTTCTTGTTGGCAACTTTGCAAGTCTTTTATGACTTCCAAAAAAGTCGCGTCTAAATGGTACAAAATACTACAGTTAGCTAAATTCAAAGAACCTACTAATACCATGCAATCATGGGAATGCAATCTAAATGCCCAACTAGATGAAAAAACTTGGGAAAAATTTTGGTTTAAAATTACTCATACCACCAAATCAGCGTCCATTTCACAATCTATGTTCTACTTAGCACACAGAGCCCTATGGACTGCTGCTAAACTCGCCAAATTGAACACAATAAAACCAAAAAACAGTGCGAATAAATGCTGGACCTGTGAAAAAGATGTTGGAAATCTTAAACATATCATCTATTCTTGCCCATACATTCAAGAATATTGGAATTCTGTATGGGACACAATATCTTCCACCTTGAATATTCAAGATGTTTTATCATATAATATAGTTATATGTGGATCACTAATGTTACAATCATCAATAGACAAATATCAAGCACAATTACTGGATTTAATGTTACATCAAGCCCTTAGAACACTTTTCTTTTGTTGGAAAGATCTTGACAAAGTAACTTATTTATCATGGTGGAATTCTGTGTGTATTTTAGCTAAATATGAATATGCTGCGGCTGAAAACATAACTCACTTGTTAAGTACAACAAAATATGGTCTCCTTTACTAAACTCACTACGTAATAACCTTTGTCAGAATTGAAATTATGTATTACTCCTGTGACTTATGATTATGATCTGTTATCGAAATAATCCCGGACTTGCCCTAACTTGAACATGTATGCTGATGCTTGTTACTGTTAACTTGTTAAGCTGGATAATTGCTTTATTTTAGCCATTTGTTATCATTTATAAAACACAATAAAAATATTGGAACTAAAAAAAAAAAAACATACTTACTGAGACAAATCATTTACTTGAATGGTTTACCTTTTACCTTTTCTACGTTTTCTCTTCCACCACTCTAAGTCTGTCAATGAAGCCATTTCTTCCTATGATACTATTCTCTCCTCTGCTCTGGACACTCTTGCCCCTCCCATGTCCCGTCCTACTAGGTGTACCAAACCCCAGCCTTGGCTGACCTCTAAAATCCGCTACTTTCGTTCCTGTGCCTGCTCTGCTAAACGTTCTTGGCTTAAATCCCGCACCCTTGCCGACTTCATTCATTTCAAATTCATGCTTAACTCCTTCCAGTCTGCCCTTTCACGGGCCAAACAGGATTACTTCACCCAATTGACAAATTCCCTTGGCTCTAGCTCTAACCCTCAACTTCTCTTCGCCACACTGAACTCTCTTCTCAAAGTGCCTCTGTTCCCAATTCCCCCTTCTCTTTCTCCTTAGACCCTAGCTGAGCACTTCCATGATAAAATCCGTAAGATTAACCTTGAATTTTCATCCAAACCCTCCCCACCTCTCTCTCCCTTAGTCCACACCCCCTACTCTCCTTCCTCTCCTTCTTTTTCCTCCTCCTCTGAAGTTTCTACTAAGGAAACTGCCCTTCTTCTTTCCTCCTCCAAATGTACTACCTGTTCATCTGATCCCATCCCCACTTAACACTATCTCTCCTACAATCATCCCTGTCATTCGTCACATCCTTAATCTCTCACTCTCCACTGCAACTGTTCCTACGGCCTTCAAACATGCTGTTGTCACTCCACTTCTTAAAAAACCCTCACTTGACCCTACCTGCCCCTCCAACTATCGCCCCATCTCCCTTCTTCCTTTCCTCTCCAAATTACTTGAACGCGTTGTGCACCACCGTTGTCTTGACTTCCTCTCTTCTCAACCTATTTGACCCACTCCAATCTGGTTTCCGCCCTCTTCACTCTACTGAAACTGCACTTACCAAAGTCTCTAATGACCTGCTGCTGGCTAAATCCAGAGGTCTCTATTCTATCCTTATCCTTCTTGACCTATCTGCTGCTTTCGACACTGTTAACCACACCATACTCCTAGATACGCTATCCTCGATTGGATTCCAGGGCTCTGTTCTTCCCTGGTTCTCCTCCTACCTCTCACTTCACACTTTCAGTGTTCACTCTGGCGGTTCCTCTTCAACTTCCATCCCGCTTTCAGTTGGTGTCCCCCAGGGTTCTGTCCTTGGACCCCTCCTTTTCTCCATCTATACCTCTTCTTTTGGTACCCTGATTTCATCCCATGGCTTTCAATACCATCTTTATGCAGATGACTCTCAGATCTACATCTCCACCCCTGAAATCTCAACCATAATCCAGGACAAAATTTCATCCTGCTTGTCTGACATTGCTGCTTGGATGTCTCAACGCCATCTGAAGCTAAACATGACTAAAACTGAACTTCTCATTTTTCCCCCTAAACCCACTTCCCCTCTTCCCCCATTCTCTATCTCCGTTAATGGCTCTCGCATCCTCCCTGTCTCCTCGACTCGTAACCTTGGAGTCATCTTTTATTCCTCTCTCTTCTTCTCTGCGCATATTCAACAGATCGCCAAAACCTGTCATTTCTTTATCTACAACATTAGCAAAATTTGCCCCTTCCTTTCTGAATACGCTACCAGAACCCTTATCCAAACCCTTGTCACCTCTCGCTTGGATTATTGCAATTTGCTTTTCACTGGTCTTCCACTCAGCCATCTCTCTCCTCTCCAGTCTGTCCAAAATTCTGCAGCACGACTTATTTTCCGCCAAAATCGTTATACCCACACTAGCCCACTCCTCAAGTCACTTCAGTGGCTTCCTGTCCACTTCCGCATACAGTTCAAACTTCTCTTACTGACCTTTAAATGCATCCATTCTGCAGCCCCCCATTACCTCTCCACTCCCATTCCTCCCCGTGAACTCCGCTCACTGGACAAATCTCTCTTGTCGTCCCCCTTCTCCTCCACTGCTAACTCCAGACTTCGTTCCTTTTCTCTCTCGGCACCTTATGCCTGGAATAGACTTCCTGAGCCTGTACGTCTAGCTCCATCTCTACCTGTTTTCAAATCTATGCTGAAAACACACCTTTTCACCACTGCTTTTGGCTCCTAGCCACTACTCAATTGCCCTCCCTTTGTTCCTTCTCACCCAGTACTTCCCTCACCCTTAATTGTCTTGTCTGTCTTTATTTTTAGATTGTAAGCTCTATTGAGCAGGGACTGTCTCTCTGTGTCAGGTGTTCAACGCTGCGTGTGTCTGGTAGCGCTATACAAATGCCAATGATGATGATAATAATTTATAGTCTTCAGTGGTAGTTGTGTTCTAAGTTATTTCTGGTCATTCTTTGCTTCCAGTTATGGCATGGTCAATATCAGAATTTATTTCTAGTCATGGATAAAACAGTACAAAATCTCATTCATACAAAAATTGAGTGACTGTCTATTATTGAAAATGATGGAACTAGTTTGATGTGGAAGGCATTTGCCATCATCTACATGGATGATGAAAGCTGTGGTTTCATCATGTGCAAGACTTCTAAGATGGCATTGAAATGGAAGTCACATGATGGTACCAGTGGATTGAAAGCACATACAACAAGCCTACAATAAACAATTAAACGACCAACCAACTATCGACCAGTAGCATCAAAATCCCCCTGGCAGTCAAACTAATGGAAAGTATGGTAACCAAACAACTTACCAACTACCTAAACAAATTCACTATACTACATGAATCACAGTCAGGATTTCGATCCAACCATGTCAGGATTGCTGCAAACCATAGTACTGAAACAGTGATAACCACTCTCATAACCAAATTTAAACAACTAATTGCAACTGGAAACAATGTACTCCTACTACAATTTGACATGTCCAGCGCGTTCGACATGGTCAGCCACCAAAGACTCTCAAACATCCTGGACTTCTTCGGGATTGGAGGAAACTTACTTAGATGGTTCGAAGGCTTCTTAACAACAAGAACCTACCAAGTGATATCCAACTCAAAAACATCAACACCATGGAAACCTGAATGTGGAGTACCACAAGGATCACCGCTTTCGCCGACTCTTTTTAACTTAATGATGACACCATTAGCCAAGTTGTTATCCAACCAAGGACTCAACCCATACATCTATGCAGATGATGTCACGATATACATCCTGTTCAAAAAAGATATAACCAAAATCACAAATCACACACAGCCTCCAAATAATGAACTCATGGGCGGACGCATTCCAACTAAAACTAAATGCAGAAAAAACACAATGTCTCATCCTGACCTCACAATACAAACAAACCCAACACTATAAATACCCAGGACTACACCCTTCCGATCTCAGACAGCCTGAAAATCTTGGGAGTCACAATTGACCAAAATCTTGCACTCGAAGATCATGCGAAAAATACAGCAAAAAAAATGTTCTACTCAATGTGGAAACTTAAAACGATCAAACCTTTCTTCCCAAGAGAAGTATTCCGCAGCCTAGTACAATCAATGGTGCTAAGTCATCTAGACTACTGCAATGCCATTTATGCCGGATGCAAAGAACAAATCATTAAGAAGCTTCAAACCACTTAAAACACAGCAGCCAGACTCATATTTGGGAAAGCGAAATACGAAAGCGCCAAACCCCCAAGAGAGAAACTACACTGGCTACCACTAAAAGAACGAATTACGTTCAAAGTTTGAACCCTGGTCCACAAAATCATTCACGGGGAAGCCCCGACCTATATGGCAGACCTTATAGACTTGCCTACCAGAAACGCAAAGAGATCAGCACGCACATTCCTCAATCTCCACTACCCTAACTACAAAGGGCTAAAATATAAATCCATATATGCGACCAGTTTTTCATACATCTGCACGCAGCTATGGAACGCACTACCGAAGGCCATAAAAATCACGCAAGACCTAACTATCTTCCGAAGGCTACTGAAAACAGATCTGTTCAAGAAGTCATATCATAAATATCCATTTAAATTCTAATAATAAGACCTTACACGACCTAGACATACTTGAAATCTTATCACTTGACTGATATTAATGAACTACCACTTTAATCCTCATGTCGAATATGGTCTTTCCATAGCCGATGACCTAATGTATGTTACAACCCAATTTATTACCCAGTACCTTCATGCATTACCATAATGTATACTGCCTTACCATGCATATTTATTTATTTATTTAGACATTTATATCCCACACTTTCCCGCCCATGGGCAGGCTCAATGTGGCTTACAGTAGTTCAAAAGGCTAACAGCAGTATAAAAGGACACTTCAATCTAGTAATAGACAAACAGATACATTAAGGGTGAGGTATATTACCATGTAGGTATGCACCTGAACGCAATACCATTTGTAATTCTGTTACCCGGAAATGGCATCCGCCATTATGGCAAATGTAAGCCACATTGAGCCTGCAAATTGGTGGAAAAATGTGGGATACAAATGCTACAAATAATAATAATAACTCAAGAATCCTTGCCACCAGAACTCTGCTTCAGAAACGCACTGCAGCAAATATTAAGTCTGTAATGAAGGAAACTTTGGAAGAGTTTGGGGCTTAGCATCAGGACAGTATCTGTTATTGACAATGGAGCTAATGTTAAGGCTGCATTCAAAGATCAACAGTAGATATTGTGTGCTGGCCACAACTTGAATCTTGTGTTGGTTTATAGACAGAAGTACAACGATGGTTCTGATTCTCTAGCTGCTGAAATAAGTGGGCTGATAAAACTTTTAAAAGACATTTGTCACATATGTCAAGCATTCAAGAATGCAGAAGAAGCATGAGACTGTCCTTAAGCTGTTCCAACTAGATAGGAAACCATTTATACAATGCTGGTATCAATATGTAAAATCTTAACACATTTTAACTGGCAGCTGAGTTCAGTGATAAAAAAAACTGTAGAAGCTGCTTTTAGATTGGAAGACTACTGCAGTTTGTTGCATCTCTGAGCTCTCAAATGCAAGCTTATGCGAATCATTCTGGGGCAGCAGGCTCTGTTCACATGACCTGAGTGATTGGGAATGTTAATGTGCAGTGCTTTCTTCCCCTGGTAAGCTCCTGAGCTGATGCAAATAGAAGCTAACGGTGTCCTGAGGGTCCTTGAGAATAATGGTTAATGGCACAAGTTAATTAGCAGGGAGCTTACAGGCCACAGCTGCAGCCTCGATTAGAAATTCTTTGCAGCCATACTGGGTCAGACCAATGGTCCATCTAGCCCAGTGTCCTACTTCCAACAGTGGCTAACACTGGTCACAAGTACCAGGCAGAATACCAAACAGTAGCAAGATTCCATGCTACCAATCCCAGGGCAAGAAGTGGCTTTCCATTCCCGTGTCTGTCTGAACAGCAGTCTGTGGACTTTTACTTTAGGAATTTGTCCAAATCTTTTTTAAACCTAGATATGCTAAGCACTGTAACCATGTCCTCTGGCAACAAGAGCTTAATTGTTGAGTGAAAAAAAAATTCCTCCCATTCATTTTCAAACGTAACTTCATTGAGTGTCCCCTAGTCCTTTATGCTTTTTGAAAGAGTAAAAAATTAATCCACTTTTACCTGTTCTACATCACTCAGGATTTTGTACACCTCTGTCATATCCCCCCTCTGCAATCTCTTTTTCAAGTTGAACAACCTTAATGTCTTTAGCCTTTCCTCATTTGAGAGGAGTTCCATTCGTTTTATCATTTTGGTCGCCCTTCTTTGAACCTTTTTCAATTCCACTATATCTTTTTTTAGATACGGCAACCAGAATTTTACGCAGTACTCAAGGTGAGATCGCACCATGGAGTGATGCACAGGCATTATAATCTTTCTTATTTTCCATCCCTTTCCTAATTATTCATAGCACCCTATTTGCTTTTTTTTGCCACCGTGGAACACTGGACAGAAGATTTCAGCATATTGTCTATGATGACACTTAGATCTTTTTCTTGGTTGCGGATTTCTAAGGTGGACCCTACATCAAGTAACTATGATTAGGATTATTCTTCCCAATGTGCATCACTTTGCTTTATTCCACATTAAATTTGATCTGCCATTTGGATACCCAGTCTTCCTATTTCCGAAGTTCTTTCTGCAATTTTTCACAGTCCACATGTGTTTTAACAATTTTTAATGGTTTTGTCTCATCTGCAGATTTAATCACCTCACTTGCCGTTACAATTTACAGATCATTTATAAATATGTTAAATAGCACCGGTCCCAGTACAGATCCCTGCAGCTCTCCACTATTCACCCTCCTTCACTGATAAAAATGACCATTTAACCCTACCCTCTGTTTTCTATCCATTAAACCAGTTCCGTAATCCACAACAGAAAATTTTTAATTTTCTCAGGAATCTCTCATGAGGAACTTTGTCAAAAGTTTTCTCTAAATTTAGATAATATTACATCAGCTGGCTCACCTTTATCCTCCTGTCTTCATTCTTTATAACACCAATTGGATTATTTAACCTGGTATGGCGATGCCATAACAGGTCTTTGTAAGCCACATTGAGCCTGCAAATAGGTGGGAAAATGTGGGATACAAGTGCAATAAATAATAATAATAATCCACATTTTTGTTCACGCCTTCAAAGAAATGGAGCAGATTGGTGAGGCAAAACTTCTGTTGGCTGAATCCATGCAGGCACTCTCCCATTAAACCATGTTTGTGTTCAATAATTTTATTGTTTATAATCATTTCCACTGTACTGCCCAGCACTGAGGTCAGGCTTTCCAGCTTGTAATTTCCAGGATCACCCCTGAAATCCTTTTTAAAAATTAGGGTTCATCAGCCAGTCTTCAGGAACTATGGATGATTTTAACAAGTTACAGATCACAAACAATAGATAAGCAATTTCATGTTTGAGTTCTTCAGTACTGTGGGGTGCATACTGTCCAGCCCAGGTGATACTCTTTAATTTCTTGATTTGGCTCCGTGCATCTTCAGGTTCACTAAGATTTCTTTTAATTCCTCTGCATCATCACCCTTGAAAACCATTTCTTTTGGAAGTAGATCTCTTAAATCATCTTCAGTAAAGACCAAAGCAAATAATTCATTCAGTTTCCAGCTTATTTTAGAAAGTGATAGCCGGCCATCTTCTGACACAAATCGGGAGATGGCTGGCCATCTCCTAAAACCGGCCAAATCGGTATAATCGAAAGCCGATTTTTGGACACACTCGCCGACATTCCGTCGCGGAGGTGGCTAAACTTCAAGGGGGCTTGTCGGCAGGGTAGTGAAGGCGGGATGTGGGCGTGCTTACGAGATGGCCGGCTTCAGCTGATAATGGAAAAAAGAAAACCGGCGATGACGAGCATTTGGCCGGTTTTACTTGGTCTATTTATTTTCACGACCAAGTCTTAAAAAGATGCCCAAACTGACCAGATGACCACCGGAAGGAATCGGGGATGACCTCCCCATACTCCTCCAGTGGTCACCAACCCCCTCCCACCCAAAAAAAACTTTAAAACATTTCCTTCCTAGGAGGGGAAGCCAGTCAGTCAGCTCGTAAAAAAAAAAAAAAAAAGGATCTTGCTGATCATTTATGTTGTGACTTACTTGTTCTGGAGTGCTGTATTTTGTGATACTGTTTTGAGAAATGCTCAAGAAAGACTTCATACAAATTTAAAAAGTCCCTGCCGTTCATTTTCCCTTGATAGCAGTCCCTGACGTGCATTTCCCTTAATAGCCGCCTTTCTCTTGATGGCCGTCTTTCTCTCTGAAAGAGCACTTCTCTTAATGGCCAGCTTTCTCCCCAAACAGGGAAATCAAAAACAGTTTTTGCTCACAGTTTTTTTTAGTAGTAACAGTGGGATTTGAACCAGCCACCTCTGCATTACAAGAGCCATGATGTAACCACTTGGCCACAGCTCCACTTACTTGGCTGTCCCTCCCTTTTGATTATACCCCTTCAGGTCTCTCTCAGCCAATCACAGCACGTTAAGCTGTCTGTGAGTGGCTGAGAGAGACCTGGAGGGGTATAATCAAAAGGGAGGGACACCCAAGTAAGTGGAGCTGTGGCCAAGTGGTTACATCACTGGTCTTGTAATGCAGAGGTGGTTGGTTCAAATCCCACTGTTACTACAAAAAAAGCAGTGTGCAAAAACTTTTGATTTCCCTGTTCAGGGAAAAAGACGGCCATTAAGAGAAGTGCACTTTCGGAGAGAAAGATGGCCATCAAGAGAAAGACGGCTATTAAGGGAAGTGCACCTTAGGGACGGCCATCAAGGGAAAATGCAAGGCAGAGACTTTTTTCATTTGTATGAAGTCTTTCTTGAACATTTCTCAAAACAGTATCACAAAATACAGCACTCCTGAACAAGTAAGTCATAACATAACTGATCAGCAAGATCTAAACATACAGAAGTACCAGTGCACTACGAATGCTGGCCCCTCCGGCCGGGTTTGAGATGGCCTGCTCCAGTTTCCATTATCGCTGAAAAACAAAGTCGGCCATCTCAAACCCGGCAATCTGTTGCATTTGGCCGGCCCCAACCGTATTATCGAAACAAAAGTTGGCCGGCCATCTTTTTCAATAATACGGTTCCGGCCAGCTGTTGCGGCGGCACCGGCGCCGTTTGATTATGCCCCTCTTTGTCTACTATGGCCTTGTCCTCCCTGAGTGCCCCTTTTGCTCCTTGATGATCTAATGGTCTCACAGGTGCCCTGCTTCTGGTGTACCTGAAAAAGTTATTGCTATGAGTTTTTGCTTCTGTGGCAAGTTTCTCTTCATATTCTTTCTTAGCTTTCTTTATCAATGCTTTGCATCTAACTTTCCAGTGCTTATGTTGCTTCTTATTGTCTTCATTTGGATCTTTTTTTCATTTTTGGAAGATGATATTTTGGCTCTAATAGCCTCATTCACTTCAACTTTTAATCATGCTGGCTGTCATTTGCTGTTCTTTCCACTTTTGTTAATACGTAGAATGCATCTGGTCTGGGCTTCCAAGAAGGTACTTTTAAACAATGTCCATGGCTGATTTAAAGTAAGGCTGCATGTTAATAGCAATTAACATGGTAATTAATTCCATTTTTAAAAAAAAAAGGAATCTCGGTTAATACATTTCATTGCGTTCAGTTCTTCTTACTGGCTTTATCTCCTGCCTGCGGCCGCCATTGCATCTCCTTCCCTCAGCCCGTGTTTCGTAATGATTGGCCAGCCAAGCAGCCTCTTGATTGGCTGTTGGCCCAGGGAGCCAATGAGTGAAGGGAATGGGACTTCATATACCACCTTTCTGTGGTTTTTTGCAACTACATTCAAAGCGGTTTACATATAATCTACAGGTACTTATTTGTACCTGGGGCAATGGCTGGTTAAATGACTTGGCAAGAGTCACAAGGAGCGCAGTAGGAATTAAACCCAGTTCCCCAGGATCAAAGTCCGCTGCACTAACCACTAGGCTACTCCTCCACTCCATGAGGAGTGCTGCTGCTGGATATTGGGTGTGCTTCAGCTGCTGCATGTGCCTGACCTAGCTAGCTAACTACCTGACTGACAACCCACCTGAGCAAATTGCCTGCTCACCAGCCCGACAAACTGGTGGCCATGCTGGTGAGTATCACCCCCTCCCCCCTGTGTCCGGTGCTCTCTCTCACCTGGCTCCTCCACCGAGGTCTGGCACAGTCTCTCAGCCAGCTCACCCCCCCCCCCCCTCCCACCTGCCCGAGGTCTGACACACTCTCTCACCTGGCTTCCCCCCACCGAGCTCCAGAGTGCTCCCACCTGACTTCCCCCAACCCAAAGTCCAACGCTCTGTCCCCCCCCCCCTGAAGTCCAACATTCTGTCCCACTTGCCCACCCTCTCCCGCAGAGGTCCAGCTCTCTCTTCCATCTGCCTGCCCCTCCCCCGAGGTCCAGTGCTCTCTCCCGCCCTCAAGTCCAGTGCGCGCTCTCACCTGTCCCTCACTACCAAGTCAAGTGGAGTTGGAGGAGCAACAGTGAAAACTTAATGTGAATTCTGAAATGTTTGTTCAGGATGTGTCCACGAGGTGGAATTCTACCCTAGATATAATCAAGAGACTGGTTGGGAACAAAGAAGTGTTGATGGCAACTTTAACTCAGCCTCAGCATAATCACACATTGAGCTTCCTAACAACCTCTGAGTGGGAGAAACTTTGTGTGATGCAGCCTATTCTTGAACCCTGCAGACGTACAATGGAGTTATTGGGTGGAGATCAGCATATCTCATTCTTGGTGATGCTGCCAACCATATGCCATCTTCACATGCTGTGATGGTGTCTGATGATCTAGTATACGTGGTTCGTTTCAAAGAAGCACTTAATACAGATCTAAGAGGCTGACAACTAAACTGGTCCTGGCTGAACATTACAACTGCATTGGACCCCTGCTTCAAACTCCTCAAGTGTATGCCAAAGGAGTAACCAGCAATGTCTGGAAGGGCTGCGGAGTCTAGTGTTGCATGATGAAACAGAAGCTGAGAATGGATGAACATGTACAGAACCACCAAAAGAAAGTTTGCTTATAGGCTGTGGGTGTTCATCAGATTCTGAGGATGATCCATTACTGGAACCAACATTTGGTAAGAAGACTGTTGACCGTCACTTTGCCAAAGCTCAAATAGACCAAGAGTTATGCCCACTTCAGTGGTGGAAAAAACATAAAGTGTCACATCTGATCATTGCTAAACTTTATGAAATTCTTAGGAACACCAGCTACAACTGTCCCTTGCGAGTGCTTGTTTTCCTTATCAGGACACATACCTCCAGATATTCAAAACCATTTAACTAGCCAGGAAGGGCACCTGGCCAGCTAAATGGCACTTAACTGGTTATCCAGCGATATTCAGCGGGGGATAGCTAGTTATCTTCTGCTGAATATCCCCGGTTAGCGCATAAAAGATAGTTGACTGTATCGGGCATTATAGCCTGCTGTCCCTGAATATTCAATGCATATCCGGCTATTGTAAGGGGCCCCATTAGGCAACTTAAATAGGTGGTATATCTTTAGCTGGTTTAAAGTTAACTAGCTATCTTTGATTATAGACATAGCCAGTTAACTTTAAACCAGCTAAAAATAAAGCAGATATTCAGTGTCGCTCACCGGAAAGAGCCCGCATTGAATAGCCGTTCTGAATGCCAACCGCGGGACACATAGTCAATAAAAAACAGGCAGCTCTTTTACCAGGCAAAGCTGGCAGAAACACTAAGATAATATATAGGGTGTTTAATGTATATGCTGAATGCATTTTGCTGTTCTTAAAAGACAGTACGTGGAGTTGTTTACTTATACTGAATGCGGTTTTTGTCCTTTTTCTTATGGTTATTTATTAATTAATACAAAATTGATATTTTAAGTTTTCCCTGTTGCCTTTATTTTTCATTGAATGATTGTGATTAAAATTCTTAATCTAAATGCAGCCCTTATTTAAAATCCTGACCTTTGCAGATGATCCTTTTAACTTCTTTTTAACTGTTTTCCTCATTTTTGTCATAGTTGCCCTTTCAAAAGGTAAATGCTACTACAGTAGATTTTCTTAGTGACTTCATTTCAGATATTAGCTCAGATTTAATTGTGTTTATGATCACTGTTTCTGTGTGGACCCAACACCATTATCTTTCATACTAAGCCCTGCATTCCACTAACGACTAAATCTAGAATAGCTTCCCCTCTTGTCTGGTTTCTGGACCAGTTATTCCAAGAAGCAGTCATTTATTACATCTAGGAATTTTATATTCTTAGCACTTTCTGATGTGACATTTATCCAGTCAATATTGGGGTAATTGAAATCCGTATGATATTCTCACAAATGAGTGACATAATCCGATGGAGCCCTGTGCAGACATTGCCAAAGTGTACTACCACTTTAAATCTTTAAGGCAGTGTCCCCCACTGCATATGTGTGGGACTTTCCTGCCCAGTGCGCAAGTGCAGGATTGCCAGTCTCTTGTTTTCTGCAGAGCAGAAAGGTTGTACTTTTGATCTCTCCTTAGCACATAAACCTTTTACCTTTTGGTGACTTCCCTTTTTGGTTAAAATTTCCTCATAACTGTTTTTGTCATTATAACATTTTTATTGAATTTTTCATTTTTCAGCCTGAGTCTTTTGACCTTGGTCTGTCATTTTTCCCTCTGTCATTGAGGGTGCCAAGTGGCTTTAAAAAGCATACTTATTGTAATATGACTATTTCAGGCAAAGACCCTCATAACTGGTGTGTTCAGTGCCTCCTCTGTCAGCAAACAATCCAGATATGGACATGGGCAGCTTCCTGAAACATCTTCCTCAGAGCTGTTTACTTAGCCGGAAAGCAGAATGCCCTGGCAGACATACTCAGCAGAGTCCTTCAACCTCATGAATGATTTCTCCGTGCCTCAGTTGTTCGTCGGATATTTCAGCAGTGGGGAACACTGGAGATAGACCTGTTTGCTTCTCCTCAGAACAACAAACTTCCCCAATTCTGTTCCAGACTCTGTGCCCCAATCACATAGCCCCAAATGCCTTCCTACTTCACGGGGGGAAAGATCTTCTCTACATTTTTCCCCTACTGTCCCTAGTCGGGAAAACTCTACTGAACTCCATCGAAAACAAGGAACCATGATTTGATTTTGATTGCTTCTTACTGGCCTCAACAGATCTGCTTTCTTGTACTCCTAGGATTGTCATCCAAGGAACCATTCAGGTTGGATCCTTTCCCAACCCTCAGAATGAAAGATCCCTTCTTCATCCAAACTCTCATTCTCTAGCCCTCACAGCATGGTATCTGATGACGTAGAATTATGTTCTCTAAACATTCCCCATGCAATCTCTCAGATACTTCTTCCTTCCAGAAAAACCTCCACAAGAAAATTTTGCTACCTAAAATGGAAAAGGTTTTCTCTCTAGTGTATTCTAAGTTTCTCAACCCTGTCTCATGTTCTCTACCTCCTCTGATGGAATACCTCCACCATCTTTCCAATTCTGGCCTCAAGACTAACTCAGAGTACATTTGAGTGCCATCAGTACATTTCATACTAAACCTGATAATGGAACGATTTCATTGCATTCCTTGATAGCTAGATTCATGAAAAGTTTATATCACATTAAAACCTGACAAAACAATGAGCGGTTCCCTATGGTAAGGATAAACAAACCAATGAAGCATGTAGAAACAGCTCAACCAATGTTATCGTACAAACCGCAGATATCCTACAGATACTTGACACCTGAAGCAGGTAATTTTTTGCAAAAACATGGATCATGTTGAGTCTCTAGTACCTGACTTCTCAATAAATGTAAACTGTACTACAGTCAATCTCTGGAGATTAGTTTGATTTGTTTGGCCTACATATCTTCCCTACTCCTTCAGCTCTCTGTTTATATCACACTAAGAGGCATATTTTCAAAGCACTTTGGGAGGCTAAGTTCCATAGGTTTCTATGGAACTTTGGGAGGCTAAGTGCTTTGAAAATGAGCCTCTATGCCTCCCATCAGACCACTTCTGGTGGTATGATGGGAGTTGTTCTCGCGTCTCTCATGAAACCTCTATTCAAACCACTGCATTCTTATTCTCTAAAGTTCCTAACTCAGGGGTAGGCAACTCCGGTCCTCGAGAGCCGCAGGCAGGTCAGGTTTTCAGGATATCCACAATGAATATGCAGGAGATAGATTTGCAAGCACTGCCTCCTTGGTATGCAAATCTATCTCCTGCATATTCATTGTGGATATCCTGAAAACCTGACCTGCCTGCGGCTCTCGAGGACTGGAATTGCCTACCTCTGTCCTAACTTATAAAGTATTGTTCTTGATAGCTCTTACTTCTGCCCAAAGAGTCATTGAGCTCCAAATCTTTATGGCAGAGCCTCCTTAGACCAGATTCTACCATGACAGGGTTGTACTCCGAACCCACCTCAAATTCCTCCCAAAAGGTTATTTTGGAGATTCATCTCAGTCAATCCATTGTTCTCTCTGACTTCTTTCCTAAACTGCATTCTCATCCTGGAGAAGCTTCACTGCAAACCTTGATCTGCAAACGTGCTTTGGCATTATATCTAGTAGGCACAAAGCCTTATCAACATTCCTCCCAGCTCTTTTTGTCCTTTGATCCTAACAGATTAGGAGTTCCCATCACCAAGCATACAATCTCTACTTGAGTGTTTGACCGTATTTCCTACATCTATGCTCAGGCTGGACTGACCCTCGATGGCCGTATCACTGCTTATAATGTGTGAACTATGTCGGCCTCAGTAGCCCATTTCCATTCTACCTCTATTCAAGACCTTTGCAGTGTGGCTACGCGGTCTTCTATCCACACACTCACAACTCATTACTGTCTGAACCAGTATTCCAGATGGGATAGCCGGTTTGGACAAGCAATTCTCCAGAATCTTTTTACTGTTTAAAAGTCCAACTCCACCCTCTGGCCTGTTTTTCACCTGGCTCACTGTTCACTTGACTATCAAAATACGCTTCTCCTGTGAACCTGGTAGCTAGTGAGTCCCATTAGTGAGAATAGCATGTGTGCTTGTCCTCAGAGAAAGCTAAGTTACTCACCTGTAGCAGGTGTTCTCCAAGGATAGCAGGCATATATTCTCACAACCTGCCCACCTCCCCTTGGAGTTGTCTTCTTAGCTTTAACATTGTAGTGCCAGTCCCACACTCATGTATCGGGTGGGAAGACACCTGCGCATGCACCGTGGGGGCACTGCTTTAAAAGTGGCAGTACACTTTGGCAGTGTCCGCAGCAGGCTCCATCGGATGACATCACCCATTTGTGAGACTATATGCCTGCAGTCCTCAGAGAACAGGTGAGTAGCTTTCCCTTAACACATGGGATTTCTATCCATAAGGATTCCATGCTGCTATCTGTTTTATGCAAACTTGTTTATCTTGTTTGACTCAATTCTCTCTTTAACATATAGCTCAACCCCCCCCCCCCCCTCCAATGTGATCCACTCTATCATTGCGATAGAATGCGTATCTTGATAACACAGTGTCCCGTTGATTGTCCTTTCACCAGACCTCAGAGATGCCTATTATATCTGTCTTCATTTTGTGCTATTTACTCTCTCTCCCATTTTTTAAGCTTCTAGCATTTGTATACAGACACTTGAAATTGTGTTTTTTTCCCTGTATCTACACGCTGCTTAAAAGTTGACGAGGATAATTTGCTTCCTTTACTCTGCTTTCCCTTTAAACACTCCTGCATGTGTTTCACTATTGTTGAAACTTTGGTGGCTCCCTTATTTGGATACCTTCCCCTATATGTTCTGTTCTTTGACATGGGTTGGTGTGTCTGGGAAAAAATATGCTTTTGGTGCCAAATTCACCTGCACTATGACAGTGGAGCACAGAAAGGGTTGCCGCTTCCATATTGATCTCGCTGGTGTATTACCATTCTCTTTGTGTTTTTCTGAAATGATCCAGGATGCAGGATTTGTATTTATAATTTCTTATTCTGTTGAATTTAAGAATTTGTTTTATTGCATTCCCTTGTTTTCAGCACTGGGTAGTCACTTACCTAATTATTTCTTCTGGAGAGTGTGAAATGAATTATTCATAACCCAAGTAAACAAGGGGCTGCTTCCCTGCACTTACCAGAATTCCTATTTTCAGGCTGCCTTTGCCTATGGGTGTTTAAAAGGGGAAAGGGAATGTGACTTGATATAATGCCTTTCTGTGGTTGTCTTTTTTTTTCCCAACTATATTCAAAGTGGTTTACATAGTATATACAAGTACTTCTCCGAGGACAAGCAGGCTGCTTGTTCTCACTGATGGGTGACGTCCACGGCAGCCCCTCCAATCGGAATCTTCAATAGCAAAAGCGTTTGCTAGCCCTCGCGCGCTGATGCGCACCGCGCATGCGCGGCCGTCTTCCCGCCCGAAACCGGCTCGTGCCGGCCAGTCTTCTTTTGTCCGCGCTCGGTACGGTCGTGTTACGCCGTTCGCGCCCCTTAAGTTGACCTCGCGCGTCTCTTTTGACTTTTCGCTACAGAAAAAAAAAAAAAAAAAGGATTTCAGAAGAAGACCTTTTCGGTCTTTTTCCCTTTCCTCTATTTTTTGTTTTTGCCCCGGTAAGTTTCTTTTCGTCTTCGGGGTAGGCCCTTTTGAGGCCTCAGGTCGAATTTTTTCTCCCCCTCTTTTTGGTGCCTTACGCAATCACGAATTTTGATGTCGCCGGCGTGATTTTTCCGCCCATGTCATCGAAGTCTCCCAGCGGCTTCAAGAAGTGCACCCAGTGCGCCCAGGTAATCTCACTCACTGACAGGCACGCTTCGTGTCTTCAGTGTCTGGGGGCTGGGCACCGCCCGCAGGCCTGTAGTCTGTGCGCCCTTTTACAAAAGCGGACTCAGGTAGCGAGATTGGCCCAGTGGAACGTTTTGTTCTCGGGCTCTTCATCGGCACCGGGAGTATCGAGTGCATCGACGTCGACAGCGTCCAGACCTCCGTCCTCGGCCGCGACTGCATCGAGTGCATCGAGGCATCGACCCTCTGCATCGGGGCTGAGACATCGGAAGGCTGCGTCGGTGGTACCGGGACCTCCACTTCTGCTGATGTCGTCGGACGGTGGTGCTTCGACTGGAGTGCAGGTGAGGGCTGTCCATTCCCCTGCTGGTGGCGGTGAGCCTTCGGGTGGGTCTCCCCCTACCCTGAGGGCTCCTGCGGTACAGCCCCCCCGAGACCTACCTTCTTCGGACTCGGCCCCGAGGAATCGACGGCTGGATTCTACGTCCTCCTCGTCGGTGCCGGGAAGCTCCGGTGACATGCTTCGTTCCAAAAAGTCGAAGAAGTATCGACACCGGTCCCCTTCCTGTATCGGCACTGAGAGCTCTGGGTCGCCGAGGGAGTCGGCACCCAGTAGGCATCGGCACCGAGAGGACCGCTCACCCTCTGTTCAAGAGGTGTCAATGCGCTCCACTATGGACAGCCCAGAACAGCCTCCACGCCCGGAACAGTCTCTGACATCGACACCTGCATCGGCTTCCACGTCTTTCTCCACAGCCGCTCTGCACGAGAGTCTCCGGGCCGTCCTCCCAGAGATCCTGGGAGAGCTGTTGCGCCCTTCCCCTCCAGTACCGGGGGTGCTTGCGCCTCCGGTACCGTCGAGTGAGGCGCCGGCTGGCCCCTTGCCCGGGGTGAGGTCTCCGACATCGGTACCGACTGCGGTCGCCTCCCAGGAAGGCTCCCCGATGGTGCGGGCGAGGGAGTCTACCTCTCGACGCTCCCACCGTGGCCGTGGTTCCACGGAGTCGAGCCGGGCACGGCTTCAGACACAGGTCCGTGAACTTGTGTCTGATACCGATGGTGAGGCCTCGCGGGAGGAGGAGGAGGACATCAGATATTTCTCTGACGAGGAGTCTGATGGACTGCCTTCTGATCCCACTCCCTCCCCTGAAAGGCAGCTTTCTCCTCCCGAGAGTCTGTCTTTTGCGGCCTTTGTCCGGGAGATGTCAACGGCCATCCCCTTCCCGGTGGTTGTGGAGGACGAGCCCAGGGCTGAAATGTTTGAGCTCCTAGACTATCCTTCTCCACCTAAGGAAGCGTCCACAGTACCCATGCATCATGTCCTCAAAAAGACATTGCTGGCGAACTGGACCAAACCATTAAGTAATTCCCACATTCCCAAGAAGATCGAGTCCCAGTACCGGATCCGTGGGGACCCAGAGCTGATGCGCACTCAGTTGCCTCACGACTCTGGAGTTGTGGATTTGGCCCTAAAGAAGGCTAAGAGTTCTAGGGAGCATGCTTCGGCGCCCCCAGGCAAGGACTCTAGAACCTTAGACTCCTTTGGGAGGAAGGCCTACCATTCTTCTATGCTCATGGCCAAAATCCAGTCCTACCAGCTCTACACGAGCATACATATGCGGAATAATGTTCGGCAGCTGGCGGGCTTGGTGGATATGCTCCCTCCTGAGCAAGCCAAGCAATTTCAGGAGGTGGTCAGGCAGCTGAAGGCGTGCAGAAAATTCCTGGCCAGAGGGGTATATGACACCTTTGATGTTGCGTCCAGGGCCGCTGCTCAAGGTATGGTGATGCGCAGACTCTCATGGCTGCGTGCCTCCGACCTGGAGAATAGGATCCAGCAGCGGATTGCGGACTCGCCTTGCCGTGCGGATAATATTTTTGGAGAGAAAGTCGAACAGGTGGTAGAGCAGCTCCACCAGCGGGATACCGCTTTCGACAAGTTCTCCCGCCGGCAGCCTTCAGCTTCTACCTCTACAGGTAGACGTTTTTGTGGGGGAAGGAAGACTATTCCCTACTCTTCTGGCAAGCGTAGGTACAATCCTCCTTCTCGACAGCCTGCGGCCCAGGCTAAGCCCCAGCGCGCGCGCTCTCGTCAGCAGCGTGCGCCTCAGCAAGGCCCCTCGGCTCCCCAGCAAAAGCAAGGGACGAGCTTTTGACTGGCTCCAGCAGAGCATAGCCGACATCCAAGTGTCAGTGCCGGCCGACCTGCCGGTCGGAGGGAGGTTGAAAGTTTTTCACCAAAGGTGGCCTCTCATAACCTCCGACCAGTGGGTTCTTCAAATAGTCCAGCAAGGATACACCCTCAATTTGGCCTCCAAACCTCCAAATTGGCCACCGGGAGCTCAGTCTTACAGCTTCCAACACAAGCAGGTACTTGCAGAGGAACTCTCCGCCCTTCTCAGCGCCAATGCGGTCGAGCCCGTGCCATCCGGGCAGGAAGGGCTGGGATTCTATTCCAGGTACTTCCTTGTGGAAAAGAAAACAGGGGGGATGCGTCCCATCCTAGACCTAAGGGCCCTGAACAAATATCTGGTCAATGAAAAGTTCAGGATGCTTTCCCTGGGCACCCTTCTCCCCATGATTCAGGAAAACGATTGGCTATGCTGTCTGGACTTGAAGGACGCCTACACACACATCCCGATACTGCCAGCTCACAGGCAGTATCTGCGATTTCAGCTGGGCACACGTCACTTCCAGTACTGTGTGCTACCCTTTGGGCTCGCCTCTGCGCCCAGAGTGTTCACGAAGTGCTTGGCTGTAGTAGCGGCGGCACTTCGCAGGCTGTGGGTACACGTGTTCCCATATCTCGACGATTGGCTGGTGAAGAACACATCCGAAGCAGGAGCTCTACAGTCCATGCAGATGACTATTAGCCTCCTGGAGCTACTGGGGTTCGTGATAAATTATCCAAAGTCCCATCTTCTCCCAGTGCAGAAACTCGAATTCATAGGAGCTCTGCTGGATTCTCGGACGGCTCGTGCCTATCTCCCAGAGGCGAGAGCCAACAACTTGTTGTTCCTCGTCTCGCGGGTGCGAGCGTCCCAGCAGATCACAGCTCGGCAGATGTTGAGATTGCTGGGCCACATGGCCTCCACAGTTCATGTGACTCCTATGGCCCGCCTTCACATGAGATCTGCTCAATGGACCCTAGCTTCCCAGTGGTTTCAGGCTGCTGGGGATCTAGAAGACGTGATCCACCTGTCCACGAGTTTTCTCAAATCCCTGTATTGGTGGACGATTTGGTCCAATTTGACTCTGGGACGTCCCTTCCAAATTCCTCAGCCACAAAAAGTGCTGACTACGGATGCGTCTCTCCTGGGGTGGGGAGCTCATGTCGATGGGCTTCACACCCAAGGAAGCTGGTCCCTCCAGGAACGCGATCTGCAGATCAATCTCCTGGAGTTACGAGCGGTCTGGAACGCTCTGAAGGCTTTCAGAGATCGGCTGTCCCACCAAATTGTCCAAATTCAGACAGACAACCAACAAGCGGGGGCACCGGATCTCGCCCCCTGTGTCAGGAAGCCGTCAGCATGTGGCTCTGGGCTCGCCGTCACGGCATGGTGCTCCAAGCCACATATCTGGCAGGCGTAAACAACAGTCTGGCCGACAGGCTGAGCAGGATTATGCAACCTCACGAGTGGTCGCTCAATTCCCGTGTAGTGCGACGGATCTTCCAGGTGTGGGGCACCCCCTTGGTAGATCTCTTCGCATCTCGAGCCAACCACAAAGTCCCTCAGTTCTGTTCCAGGCTTCAGGCCCATGGCAGACTGGCATCGGATGCCTTCCTCCTGGACTGGGGGGAGGGTCTGCTGTATGCTTATCCTCCCATACCTCTGGTGGGGAGGACTTTGTTGAAACTCAAGCAAGACCGAGGCACCATGATTCTGATTGCTCCTTTTTGGCCGCGTCAGATCTGGTTCCCTCTTCTTCTGGAGTTGTCCTCCGAAGAACCGTGGAGATTGGAGTGTTTTCCGACCCTCATCACACAGGACGAAGGGGCGCTTTTGCATCCCAACCTCCAGTCTCTGACTCTCACGGCCTGGATGTTGAGAGCGTAGGCTTTGCCTCTTTGGGTCTGTCAGAGGGTGTCTCCCGCATCTTGCTTGCTTCCAGGAAAGTTTCCACTAAGAGGAGTTACTTCTTTCTATGGAGGAGGTTTGCCATCTGGTGTGACAGCAAGGCCCTAGATCCTCGCTCTTGTCCTACACAGACCCTGCTTGAATACCTTCTGCACTTGTCTGAGTCTGGTCTCAAGACTAACTGTAAGGGTTCATTTTAGTGCAATTAGTGCATACCATTACCGTGTGGAAGGTAAGCCGATCTCAGGACAGCCTTTAGTTGTTCGCTTCATGAGAGGTTTGCTTTTGTCAAAGCCCCCCGTCAAACCTCCTACAGTGTCATGGGATCTCAATGTCGTTCTCACCCAGCTGATGAAACCTCCTTTTGAGCCACTGAACTCCTGCCATCTGAAGTACTTGACCTGGAAGGTCATTTTCTTGGTGGCAGTTACTTCAGCTCGTAGAGTCAGTGAGCTTCAGGCCCTGGTAGCCCAGGCCCCTTACACCAAATTTCATCATAACAGAGTAGTCCTCCGCACTCACCCTAAGGTCTTGCCAAAGGTTGTGTCGGAGTTCCATCTGAACCAGTCAATTGTCTTGCCAACATTCTTTCCCCGTCCTCATTCCTGCCCTGCTGAACGTCAGCTGCACACATTGGACTTCAAGAGAGCATTGGCCTTCTATCTGGAGCGGACACAGCCCAACAGACAGTCCGCCCAATTGTTTGTTTCTTTTGATCCCAACAGGAGGGGAGTGGCTGTGGGGAAACGCACCATATCCAATTGTCTAGCAGATTGCATTTCCTTCACTTACGCCCAGGCTGGGCTGGCTCTTGAGGGTCATGTCACGGCTCATAATGTTAGAGCCATGGCAGCGTCGGTAGCCCACTTGAAGTCAGCCACTATTGAAGAGATTTGCAAAGCTGCGACGTGGTCTTCTGTCCACACATTCACATCTCATTACTGCCTGCAGCAGGATACCCGACGCGACAGTCTGTTCGGGCAGTCAGTGCTTCAGAATCTGTTCGGGGTTCAGAATCCAACTCCACCCCCCTAGGCCCATGTTTTTTCTATTCCAGGCTACACTCTCTGTTAGTTGGAAAAATTGTTAGGTCAATCTCAGTTATGTCCTCGCCGTTGCGAGGTCCAATTGACCATGTTTGTTGTTTTGAGTGAGCTTGGGGGCTAGGGATACCCCATCAGTGAGAACAAGCAGCCTGCTTGTCCTCGGAGAAAGCGAATGCTACATACCTGTAGAAGGTATTCTCCGAGGACAGCAGGCTGATTGTTCTCACAAACCCGCCCGCCTCCCCTTTTGGAGTTGTGTCTTCCCTTCTCTTTGTCTTGCTACATATGAGACTGGCCGGCACGAGCCGGTTTCGGGCGGGAAGACGGCCGCGCATGCGCGGTGCGCATCGGCGCGCGAGGGCTAGCAAAGGCTTTTGCTAGTGAAGATTCCGATTGGAGGGGCTGCCGTGGACGTCACCCATCAGTGAGAACAATCAGCCTGCTGTCCTCGGAGAATACCTTCTACAGGTATGCAGCATTCGCTTTATTTGTACCTGGGGCAATGGGAGGGTTAAGTGACATATGAGGCATATTTTCAAAGCACTTTGGGAGGCTAAGTTCCATAGGTTTCTATGGAATTTTGGGAGGCTAAGTGCTTTGAAAATGAGCCCCTTAGAGTCATAAGTAGCTGCAGTGGGAATCGAAGTCCACTGCACTAACCACGAGGCTACTCCTCCAAAACAACTTCTTACTTGATGCTATTTCCATGCACGAATCCCTTCTACGTGGAACAGAGGACCTGGGTAGAGAATGACATGGGGACAAAGTTTGTGACGGTCTCCACCCCATCCCCGCCCTGTCCATGTAAATTCTGTCCCTCTACTCGCCTGCGCTGTCCATGTCCCCACAAGCTCTGTCTGATCCCATCTGAATGAGTCTTGAACAGTTATGATTGTATATTTAAATCATTTTATTAAAGTATAAAAAGAAACAGTATTCTATACAACTGTCGTTTTATAAATCACAAACAATATAGAACAAGGCCAACAAACCGCTTTCTCCTCTCCTCCGTCACAGATGTCCCCAGCACTATCTGGAAAACTAAACAAGCCAAATTACTACAGAATGCAAAAATTCATGTTAACAGAATACCTCAATCACACACAGAACACAAATGCCAAATACATAATAACTGACCAAAAATGATAAAAATATATTAAACGAAAACCCCAAGAAGCCACACAAAGAAATAGAAAGAGATGCATTTTCTCCTATACTGTTCAAAATATAAAGATCATATAAAGAAATAAAGATCATATATCATATAAAGAAATAGAAAAAGATACATTTCCTCCTATACCGTGCAAAATATAAAGATGCCAGGGGAGTGCAACTAGGACAGCTGCCCCCTGGCCAGAGAGAGCCCTAAGCCTTCTAGAATCTGAAGAAGGCATGGCCTGGTAGTGGGCTTTGGGGTCCTCTCCCAAGTTGCTGCCCTGGGCCCTAGCCATGTCTAAGACCAGCTCTAGCAGGATACACATTTCAAATCTGACATATTCTAATCACAAAACAGAAAATTCCTTTTGTTGTGTGGTCATTTTATTTTTCAAATCATGTTGGTCTCAGTTTCTAGTTTCTGTTGTGTTCCCTATACTTCCCTGTCCAGCATCTCACCTGGGTCCATCTCATAAGTACATAAATAATGCCACACTGGGAAAAGACCAAGGGTCCATCGAGCCCAGCATCCTGTCCTCGACAGCGGCCAATCCAGGCCAAGGGCACCTGGCAAGCTTCCCAAACGTACAAACATTCTATACATGTTATTCCTGGAATTGTGGATTTTTCCCAAGTCCATTTAGTAGAGGTTTATGAATTTGCCCTTTAGGAAACCGTCTAACCCCTTTTTGAACTCTGCCAAGCTAACCACCTCACCACGTTTTCTGGCAACGAATTCCAGAGTTTAATTATGCGTTGGGTGAAGAAAACTTTTTTCTCCGATTTGTTTTAAGTTTACTACACTGTAGTTTCATCGCATGCCCCCTAGTCCTAGTATTTTTGGAAAGCGTGAACAGACGCTTCACATCCACCTGTTCCACTCCACTCATTATTTTATATAACTCTAATTATGTCTCCCCTCAGCTGTCTCTTCTCCAAGCTGAAAAGCCCTAGCCTCCTTAATCTTTCTTCATAGGGAAGTCGTCCCATCCCCGCCATCATTTTAGTCGCCTTTCGCTACACCTTTTCCAATTATACTATATCTTTCTTGAGATACGGTGACCAGAATTGAACACAATATTCAAGGTGCGGTCACACCATGGAGTGATACAAGGGTATTATAACATCCTCATTTTTGTTTTCCATTCCTTTCCTAATAATACCTAACATTCTATTTGCTTTCTTAGCCGCAGCAGCACACTGAGCAGAAGGTTTCAACGTATCATCAACGACGACACCTAGATCTCTTTCTTGGTCTGTGACGCTTAATGTGGAACCTTGCATGACGTAGCTATAATTCGGGTTCCTCTTTCCCACATGCATCACTTTGCACTTGCTCACATTAAACGTCATCTGCCATTTGGACGCCCAGTCTCGTAAGGTCCTCTTGTAAGTTTTCACAATCCTCCCGCGATTTAATGACTTTGAATAACTTTGTGTGATCAGCAAATTTAATTACCTCACTAGTTACTCCCATCTCTAAGACATTTCTAAATATGTTAAAAAGCAGCGGTCCCAGCACAGAGCCCTGGGGAACCCCACTAACTACCCTTCTCCATTGAGAATACTGACCATTTAACCCTACTCTCTGTTTTCTTTTAACCAATTTTTAATCCACAATAGAACACTACCTCCTATCCCATGACTCTCCAGTTTCCTCTGGAGTCTTTCGTGGGGTACTTTGTCAGACGCCTTTTGAAAATCCAGATACACAATATCAACTGGCTCACCTTTATCCACATGTTTGTTTACCCCTTCAAAGAAATGTAGTAGATTGGTGAGGCAAGATTTCCCTTCACTAAATCCATATTTACTTTGTCTCATTAATCCATGCTTTTGAATATGCTCTTTAATTTTGTTCTTTATAATAGTCTCTACCATTTTGCCCGGCACCGACGTCAGACTCACCGGTCTACAATTTCCCGGATCTCCTCTGGAACCTTTTTAAAAAATCAAAATTACATTGGCCACCCTCTAATACCAATCTCGATTTTAAGGATAAATTACGTATTACTAACAATAACTTTGCAAGCTCATTTTTCAGTTCTATCTGGGATGAATGCCATCCGGTCTGCTTGTATGTGCTTCCCTTCGAGCCTCCCAACAGTGTGCACTTGTAGCATTGCAAACCGTGTGGAAGATTGACTTATCTTGTCAACTCCTGGAGAACTGAGGAACTGAGTTCGATTTCCGGCACAGGCAGCTCCTTGTGACTCTGGGCAAGTCACTTAACCCTCCATTGCCCGCCGCATTGAGCCTGCCATGAGTGAGAAAGCGCGGGGTACAAATGTAACAAAAAAAAAACCTCTCTTCAGAATAATAGATGCAGTTCTGCCTTGGGGTTAATAGACCACTCTGTTCTTCACCTATACTTCAGTCACTTTATAACTTGATACACAAATCAATTTGAATGCGTGTTAAACAGCAGAGGGCCCTTAAATTTGAAACTGATAAGTATTGGACCTGCCTCAGACAGGCCGGTACTCTGCAGCATATGATTAGTGATTGTCCAATGCTCCAAAGGTATTGGTTTAAAGATTGGGACATTATTCTGTTCCATGTAAAGTCTCCTTTACTCCTCAGTTGATGATGCTTCAATGATCAGTACTATTGCTGGACGACATCCCACCTGAGGTTGAAAAATTGTTTGACATTTGCATGTATTACATTGGAAAGTTGTTAAGTCCATTCATGTGAATCAGCGCTGGCTGTATCTTGTCCTCATTCCCAAGCTTGAGTATTACTTGGCTGAGCAGAATAATACCATGAACAGATATAATTGAATTTGGCACCTCTTTGATGCTGTTTGTCAACAATAGGTTTCTGGTTCTCATTATTTCACTGATTTTCAGAAGATGGTATGTTACTTGTTGGGACATAATTTTCCCTTTTTATTTGTAGTGATCGCTGTAGTATTCTCTCCACTGATTCTCCACTACTTGATTGGGGTTTTTTTTCATTGTTTCTTGTTGAATCTGTTCTGCCTTGTTGTACTGTTATTTTTCTATACTTTATAATTCAATAAATATTATTGAACTTAAAAAAAAATTGAGCCATTTGATTTCGCTATGGCTATTTTTCCACTTTTTTCCAGTCTCTCCCCCCCCCCCCCCCCCCCCCCCCAAAAAAAAAGTCGGTGTGGCAAGATCATTTGTATGACTGACCCTCACAACTGGTGCTCATGCCTTGGTCCTGACCATAAGGCCTCTAAATGTAAATTCTGTTCTCAATTGCAGAAAAGACCCCTTAAGAATTGAGAGGTACTACACACTGGAACTGAGAAGGCCTCTGTCTGCCGCAATGTCAAGCATCCTCTGACCCATCACTGAGGAAATGTAAAGATTCAATGTCATTCTCAGCACTGAGGGATCCCATTTTCAGACATTGAGCGGAGGCAAAGAAGCATCAACATCGGACCTTCTCAAAGCATGGTGCCAAGAACTCAGGGACATCTGTGTTGCTGGTACCCAAGAAGCATTGGTGCTGAGAGGACCACTCCCCCTCCGTAAAATTGATACTGATACAGCAGCTTCCCTGGAGCCAGGAGTAGGCCTCTGATTCAACATTGTCTTCTTTTCAGGCTGTCTCCACATTAGCACCGACCCTGCCTGTATCAGTGCCTGCCCTCGAAGAGTGGTTCTGGGCTATGCTGCAGGAGGAGCTGGAATGGATCTTGGCTTGGTGCGATGTTGAGGCATTGAGGACGTCGCTGTCAGCCATGGTGCCTCCCCAGCCCTGCCTATGCCCTGCCTGTCAGCCATTCATTGATGCCAGTGCCCCACCAGGAGTTGGAGCTGGCGCTGGTTGAGACAGTGATCTTCTCCAGCCCAATAGGGGAGGAAGTCCCCTCAGAGTTCAGGAGAGGATCTGGCATTCCCACCAAGACTCTGGCCATGAGTCCAGTGGTCTGTGATGGGCACAGACTCAGATGTCTCAAAATTAGTACTTTGCTGAGTCTGATTCCAACTGCTCTTGGAACCAAAGGAACTCTCCCCACCTCAGGAGAGGAGGAAGTCTCCCCCAGAGGAGATCTCCTTTGTCACATTTTTTTGTGGGAGATGGCTGTCCCATTTCATTTAGAAGTTGAGGATGTGCCGAGGGCTGAGCTGTTGAGCATCCTTGATTATGATGCCCCTCCTAAGGAAGTTGTGACAATGGAAATGCAGTTGAAGAATTGAAGACTCTCCTCCCTGTAAGAAGGTAGACTTTATATATGTAAAGTTGACTGCCGGATTCAAGAAGCAGCATTCCATGGTGTTCAAAACCGCCTGCAAAAGGGCAGACATTCCAGGCCCCAGGGAAGGCTGCTCAAACTCTGGAGTCTTTTGGGAAGAAGGTTTTTCAGGGTTCTATGCTCATTTCCTGCATAGTCCTATCAGCCATACTTGAGCCTCTATTTGAAGAACTTGGTGAGCAGTGCGGTGGTGTGTGTAGACACTCTATGTCAGAATAGGCCACTAAACTCTGCCAGCTAGTAGCCAAGCAGAAGAAATGCTGATAGCACATAGCTCGGGCAACTTATGATGCTTTTGATGTGGCCAGAATCTCCGCCATAAGTAATGGCATGTGCAGACTTGCTTGGCTGCGTATTGCAGAGGGAAACTAGTAGTCATTCCTTAATCTTTAAAGTGACAAATTGGTCATTGATCTCATCAAGAAACATGCTGATACCTCAAATTGCTGTCTCAGCCCACTCCTTCTGTGACCTCCACTTCTTGGAGGTTTTCAGGCAGTAGTTAGAGGAGACCCTATTACTCTCAAAGGCATGGGTTTTCTCTGTCTGCCCATCCACCCTCTCCAGCAGTTCCAGGGTTCCTGCCTCCGCCCTTGGCAGCAGCGAACCCAAAAAACCCAGCCAGCTCCCTAGTCAAAGCAGACAAGCTTTTAACTGGCTCCAAGAGAGCATAGCTGTCATAAAAGTGACCGTCCTGGATGCCCTACCAGTAGAAGGGAGGCAGAATTTTTTTTCAAGCAAGATGACCCCATGTAACCTCAGACCAGTGGGTTCTTGAAATAGTCCGGGGGGGGGGGGGGGGGGTTACGCCCTTCATTAGTAAGAACTCCCTCCAAATTACCCACCAAGAGTTCAGCTCTCAGCACCAGGATGAGCTTGCAGAGGAATTCTTCTCTTCTAAAGGCACATACAATTGATCCTGTACCACTAGGGGAAGAAGAGGTGATATTCTACTCCAAGTACTTTCTTGTGCCCATCCTAGACCTAAGGGCCCTGAGCAAAAGTCTAGCAAAAGAAAAGTTGAGGATAGTTTCCTTTTGTTCCCTGCTTCCCATGATTCAGGCAAATGACTGGCTATGCTCTCTGGACAAAGAATACTTATACCCACATACAGATACATCCAGTCACAGGATGTATCTCAAATTTTGAGTAGGGCAGGACCATTACCAGTATCGCATTCTGCCTTTTGGCCTCGCTTCTGCTCCCAGTGTCTTCACAAAATGCCTCACAGTAGTCAGTGTCACTATGCGAACTGAAAGTGCATGTGTTGAAGAGCACATAAAAAGAAGGTGCTCGAGAATCAATGCAGAAAATGTTTGGTGCTGTAGTTACTAGGGTTTGTCATAAAATAGCCAAAATCTCATCTCCTTCCTGTTCAGCAATTGAAATTTTTTGCAGCCCTGCTAGACACAGTTTGGGTTTGAGCCTACCTACTAGCTTCCATGACAGATGCCATGATCAGCATCACTCATCAAGTTCAGCGGAGCCATCAGATGTTGAGGTTGTTAGGCCACATGTGGCCTGTACTGTGCATGTTACAGGCATGGCACACCTTCATTTGAGAGAGGCCCAATGGACCCTAGCTTCCCAGTGATGTCGGGCTAAGGGGAACCTAGTGGACATCATCACTGTCACTCTGGAGCTCATGCTCTTGTGGTGGACAGTTTGGTCCAGTCTAGTACTGGGCATCTGTTCCAAATTCCTCCTCCTCAGAAGATGCTGACAACAGATGCATCCAACCTAGGCTGGGGAGCTCATGTGGATGGGTTTCACACCCAGGGTCATTGATCTGCCCAGGATACTCGCCTCCACACAGTCTCCAGGAGTCAAAGGCCATTTGGAATGTTCTAAAGGTTTTCAGAGATCAGCTAATGCACCAAATTATCTTCAAATAGACAATCGGGTTGCGATGTACTGTGTCAACAAGCAGAGAGGCATAGAATTGTACCTCTTGTGTTATGAAGTGGTCAGGATGTGGCAGTGGGCTTTCAGCCATGGCATGTTACTCAGATCACATACCTGGCAAGCAAATGTAACAGCCTGGCAGACAGACAGAGCAGGGTGATGCAACCACACAAGTGGTCATTCAACATGAGCATTGCCCAGGAGGTCTTCCAAACAGGACCTCTTTCCCACTCATTTTAACCAAAAAAGTCCCTCAGTTCTGCTCCATACTGAGATCAAACAGCATAGCATTGGATGCCTGTCTTGTGTGGGGGAAAGGCCTTCTGTATGCCTATCCTCTCATACCTCTGGTGGAGCGATTTTGCTGAAACTCGAGCAGGATCAAGGAACCATGATCCTCATCATGCCTTACTGGCTGAAGCAGATGTTATTCCCTCTACTTCTGGAGTTATCTTCCAAGGGTCCGTGGAAACTGGAGTGTCTTCCAACCCTCGACACTCAGAATGAGAGGTGTCTTCTACATCCCAATCTCCAATCCCTTGCCCTTATAGCTTGGATGTTGAGAGCTTAGAACTTGCATCCCTTTAATGTATGAGGGTGTTTCTCGGGTTCTGCTTGCTTCCAAAAAAGATTCCACTAAGAGGTTGTATAATTTTAAGTTGAAGAGGTTTGCTGTCTGATGTGAAGGCAAGGCTCTAGATCTTTTTCCTGCCCTATACAAAACTTGCTTGAATACCTTCTACACCTTTCTGAATCTGTTCTCAAAACCAACTCTGTAAGCGTTCACCTAAGTGCCATTGGTTCTTACTGTATAGAAGGTAAGTCCATCGCTGTATAGCCTTTAGTTTGTTTCATGAGAAGGTAGCTTTTCATGAAGCCCCACCATCAAACCTCTAACAGTATGGGACCTCATTGCCATCCTACTACTACTACTATTTAACATTTCTATAGCGCTACAAGGCATACGCAGCGCAGTACACCATACACAAAAAAAGACAATCCCTGCTGAAAGAGCTTACAATCTAGATAAGACAGCTAAACAGACAGAACAATTAAGGGTAAGGGAATAAAGAGGTGAGGATAAAGGACAGGGCAAGTGAGTAGAGGTTAGAAGTCAAAAGCAGTGGTAAAGAGGTAGGCTTTAAGTTTGGACTTGAAGATGGCCAAAGACGGGGCTAGGCGCACAGGCTCTGGAAGTCTATTCCAGGCGTGAGGTGCAGCAAGACAAAAGGAACGGAGTCTAGAATTAGCAGTAGAGGAGAAGGGGACAGATAAGAGAGAGTTATCTACAGAACGGAGTACCTGAGGGGGGGCGTAGGGAGAGACAAGAGTGGAGAGGTACTGGGGAGCAGCAGAGTGATTACACTTATAGGTCAATAAGAGAAGCTTAAACTGAATAAGGAAACGGATAGAGAGCCAGTGAAGTGACTTAAGGAGGGGGCTAATGTGTGCATAGCGACTTTGGCGGAAAATGAGTCGCTCACTGATGAGTTCCTCACTGATGAAAGCTCCTTTTGAACCGCTTGATACTTGCCACCTGAAGTACCCAACCTGGAAGGATTTGTTTTTGGTGGCGGTCACTTCAGTACATGGGAACAGCGAGCTTCAGGATCTAGTAGCTGATCAACTTTACACAAAATTTCATCACAACAGAGTAGTTCTTTGCACACTTAATTCCTAAGATAGTGTTGGAATTCCTTCTTAATCAGTTCATTGTTCTGCCAACATTCTTCCCAAAGTGTCATGCCCTACCTGGTGAAAGCACACTGCACATCTTGGACCACAAGCAGACTTTAATCTTCTATCTGGAGCGTACTAAAGCCCACATGCAATCCACCCATCTTTTTTTTTTTTTACCCAAACAGGAAGGAGGCAGCCATTGGTAAACATACTTTGGGGCTCATTTTCAAAGCACTTAGACTTACAAAGTTCCATAGGCTTTGAAAATATGCCTCTGTGTCAAACTGGTTAGCAGATTGCATCTTCTACACATGTCCTGGCAGGGTTGATTCTGAAGGGTCAAGTCATGGCTCAGAACGTCATTACATTTGGAAAAGCATTCTGATGAGTAGAAAGAATGGTTGAAAATCCATTGATACCAAAAGGGAAGGAAGCAACAGAATTTGCAATGGAAGAGAAAAAAAACTCTTCACGGAACTGGATTATCAGTTGAGAAACAACAAGTGGCAAATGCATAAATTCTGTGGGAAATACAAAATGTTACTCCAGGACCCATTTGTGGATCAACATTGGACACATGAATGGTTAAGAAGAGGTGATTTGAAACATAAGGATGAACGATTGATAGCTGCAGTCCAGGACAGCAGACTGCGGATGAGGTAGTTTACAGCATGCACTGAAACACTTGGTGCAACAGACATCTGTTGATTCTGTAAGAATGAGATAGAAACAGTTACTCATCTTGTGGCTGGCTGCGAAGTGCTGATGGTGGAAAATTTTTATACAGAAAGGTACAACAAGGTGGCATGTCTCTCACTGGGATCGCTGCAAGCTTTACATCATCAGTGTACTGGAAAAACATTGGGATAATGACACTAAGAATTGTGGAAATCAAAAAGGTTTTGATCACCTGGGACATCCCCATCCTAACTGATAAAAAGCTGGATGCCAGAAAACTAAATATAATTGTAAAAGAGTGGAGGAGTGGGCAATCCAACAGTAACGCGAAACCTGCAAGGTATCCTTCAAATGGCGTTAAATGCCTTATTGAAAAAGTATGTTTTTAGGAGTGCTTTAGCATTCTTAAAAAGAAAGTTCTAACCAAAAACAGGGGTATGGAATTCCAAAGTGTAGGAGCAATAACAGAAAAGCAAGCAGATCTAGCTCAGTGAAAGTGAATTTATAGATGTGATGGAACAATAAATGTTGGTCAGCAGAACGCAAGGTGTACACTGGTATATATGGAATAAGTGATCTAAACAAGAACTGAGGGATCCCAGAATGCAAAATCTAATGGGTTAGTGAAATGCGGTGATGAATAGGGAGCCAGTGTTCCAATTTTAGAAGACGGGTAACACTGTCGAACTTACATGCTCTGTTTAACTGCCATATTCTGGATTAAGTGAAGATGTCGGATTTGATATTGAAGAAGACCAGAGAAGAGAGAATCGCTGCTTTCTGTAGAGCGGTAGTCAGTGGTGCAGTCCCCGAGCTGGATCCCACGCCTGGAAGCTCCAGCACCTCTTGGGAGCTAAGGGTCTCCTGGCCCCTGCTCGGCGCGTCCGCTGGCATAGGAGGAGCTACCCGCATCTCGGGACTCAACGATGTTTCCGCTTCTGGCTGTGAGCGTGGCAAACCTCTCCCCGCGCCCTCCAGCAACGAAGACACAGATCCCGACAAAATGCCTGGAGAAAAGAAGCGGTCCAAGGAACCCGCCATCAGCGTGACTGGCGATGAGGGACTAGCGCGCTGTCTGCCCCTCCTCTTAGGCATAAAGCTGAGGAAATTTCAGCGTTTCAAAAAAGTTAAGGTAGGAAGGTTTAGAAGCGACTTCTCACTGCTCCCTTCAAGCCATCATCTTCATAAATAAAGAATTTATCAGTAAACGAAGAAACTTTGTCAAAAGGAGAACGGGAAGTTCGGATCTGCCTTAAGGCCAAGAATGATTTTGCAGAACAGTAGAGATGTGCTGAGAGAAACTGAGTTGGCTACCACAACACCCAGCATTTTAATAGTATCATTCAAAGGAATAGACTGGTCTCAGAGAGCAGAGAACATGGGAGAGTAGCTGGGCCAACCAAGGGAAAACCAAGGGCGTCCGACTGGGTTCCGTTGCACTTGAGTAGCTTACTGTTCATCAGTTGTACCATTCTACACCCATATTTTGTGATTTTCTACAGCAAGTGTCAGACGGTTGTTCCCTCGAAACACAGCCCCATGTCGGGTCATACACTAGTGTGATGCTGAATAAAAGTTACTTTTATCGATCCCTGGCTGAAGATTAAAATCAGGTAAAAATCATTTAACAGGAAGCCAATGGCGTTTCATAGCAAAGATGTTACTGGATCACTAGATGAGACAAAACAAGGGCCTGCACCAATATTTTGAACTGCTGTTTGTGGAGGTAGTCTAATCTGTCAAAGATGGCACAGCTTAAAATAATTCTCACATGTGAGTCTTCATAGTATGTGCTGAATCCATCACAACTCGTAGGAACTTCAAAGAGGTAACTAAAGAAACAGTTGCCTGCCGTATATATCCTTAGTAGATACTGGGGTGCAGTCGACTTGTTTAAAATTGAATGAGATTAAAACTAACCTGTAGTTAGGAATTCTATATCCCAGAAGTTCATAAATGTTGAAAGTTTGTTTTTTTTTTTCTCATTCAGTTTTAATTAATGTGACTGTATCCACTAGTTTAAAAAAAAAAGCCCTAGGAGGGCATGTTTTATTTCTGAAATTCAGTTAGCAGCAAAATGTTTTTGCTCATGATGTAGTTTAAATAAGCTGTACTAGAGTGTTTCAGAACTGTTCTTTCTTTATTCTTTTATTCTAAGGATGTGTTTCCGGTGCGAGAAGATATCTCAGATGTCTCGGAGGATGATATGGCCCCCGTGAAGCACCCCGGGATTCTGAAATCCACAATTCACCCTTTCAAACCCAAGAATGATTTGGATTTATTTGGCTTGGGCTTTGAAGAGAAAGTGCCTGCTGAGAATAGCGATGAAGGTAAGAGTGAATCCACTTCTCACAGGGCAAGCATATTTAGTATGACAAGGTGACTCTCTGCGCCCACCTCAATTTCAAAGCCCCTGGGAACACCCTTTAGGTTTCAATAAAGTAAACAATCATAATCTACTCAATGACACACACCCCCTCCTCAGAACAATACATAATTGGATATTAAACTTTATTGCATATGCACATAATGAAGGCACTTTCCAGAAGTCATTTACCTGGGTAAATTTGCAGTTTTTATGTAGTAATATTTAAAACTATAGCCAACGCCCAGTGACCTTTCCCATTGGATAGCTTCTATTTCTCTTGTACATTTGTGTCTTTATGGTTTTGTAGCCCAAGAAACTTATTTTTCCATTTTCCATTCCTACACCTCTCCTTTGTTTCCTGTTGTCCAACACCACAGGTAAGACTGGCTGCTGTCTTTCTCTGATCTTCCAGCTCAGGCAGTCACCCGTGCCCCCGCCCCCTTTCCAGTTCCTACCTGTTGGTCTTCCATGATTTCCTGTGGCCCTAGAAATCACCTCTGCCTCCTACCTATCTTATCTGGACTTTTTACATATGGAAAAAATTTAATAGTATGTTTAGTGTGGTTTCAGAGCTTTTTATCCTTCACTTTGTACTATCAATTGATACTATACCTGAGACTGATGGGCTAAATGTGATTTGTCATAACAGAGAAAGAGAGCAAACAACCTTCCAAGGAGAAAAAGAAGAAGAAAAAGAGCAAAGAGGTAAGCGTTGTTTCTTACAGAGACTCTGAATCTCCTTACTTAGCATCTGGAAAACCATCTGCTCCAACATCTCCCTGTAAACAACATTTATATCATCACAATATACATAGGTGATAGCACTATAGCGTGACTTTGTGCAGTTAAATATACATTGATGTCATTCACTATAAATCCTATTCTCCGAGGACAAGCAGGCTCCTACCGTGTTTCCCCGAATATAAGACACTGTCTTATATTAATTTTTGCTCCCAAAACGGCGCTAGGTCTTATTTTCAGGGGCTGTCTTATTTCGGGGAAACACGGTTGGCCCGCCCACCCTCTCCATCACTTCTGCAACTAACCCCCCACCCGAGATGGCCCCTCACCCGAAGTCGCCGGGCCACCCCTCCGTCGCTCAGAAACTAACCTGAAGCCTCCTTTCACTTGCCTTCCAGTTCGCATCGCAGCAAGCAGCAGGGCAGGCCTCTCCTTCCTTCCGTGCCCCGCCCTCGCCTGACGTTACGTTACGTCAGGCGAGGGCGGGACACGGAAGGAAGGTGTGGCCTGCCCTGCTGCTTGCTGCGATGCGAACTGGAAGGCAAGTGAAAGGTTACTTTCGGAGCGACGGAGGGGTGGCCCGGCGACTTCGGGTGGGGGGGCCATCTCGGGTGGGGGGTTAGTTGCAGAAGTGATGGAGGGAGGGTGGGCGGGCCAACCGTGTTTCCCCGAAATAAGACAGCCCCTGAAAATAAGACTTTGCTAGGCCTTACTTTCAGGGGAGGCCTTATATTTACTAAGGGCACCAAAACCTGGGTAGGTCTTATTTTCGGGGGATGTCCTATTTTCGGGGAAACACGGTATATTCTCACAAGTGGGTAACGCCGGTCCAGCATTTTGCCAAAGCTAAAAAGAGAGCTTTGTTGAGCGCGAGCCATGCTCCACCACACATGCGTGAGTGCCTTCCTGCCTGTTGCGTGCCCATTGCGTGAACGCAGTTTCCTCAGCTCTCTTTTTTCCCACATGAGGAGAAGGTGCTCCTTTTTTGCTCTCTTCTCACTTGCCTAGTCTCAAGAGCCTTTCAGTGTTATCCGCTGTGTTTTCTCGGTTTCTTGTGGCTCTGTTTTTTGGGCCGCCTTTTTCAAACCTGTCCTTTATTTTCTTAGTTCTGTTTTGTCCAGGTTTAAATTTTCTTTCTCCGAGGACAAGCAGGCTGCTTGTTCCCACTGATGGGTGACGTCCACGGCAGCCCCTCCAATCGGAATCTTCACTAGCAAAAGCCTTTGCTAGCCCTTGCGCGCCGATGCGCATGCGCGGCCGTCTTCCCACCCGAAACCGGCTCGTGCCGGCCAGTCTTCTTTTGTCCGCGCTCGGTACGGTCATGTTACGCCGTTCGCGCCCCTTAAGTTGACCTCGCGCGTCTCTTTTGACTTTTCGCTACAGAAAAAAAAAAAAAAGGATTTCGGAAGAAGACCTTTTCGGTCTTTTTCCCGTTCCTCTATTTTCAGTTTTTGCCCCGATAAGTTTCTTTTCGTCTTCGGGGTAGGCACTTTTGAGGCCTCGAGTCAAATTTTTTCTCCCCCTCTTTTTGGTGCCGTATGCAATCACGAGTTTTGATCTCGCCAGCGTGATTTTTCCGCCCATGTCATCGAAGTCTCCCAGCGGCTTCAAGAAGTGCACCCAGTGCGCCCGGGTAATCTCGCTCACTGACAGGCACGCGTCGTGTCTTCAGTGTCTGGGGGCTGGGCACCGCCCGCAGGCCTGTAGTCTGTGCGCCCTTTTACAAAAGCGGACTCAGGTAGCGAGATTGGCCCAGTGGAACGTTTTGTTCTCGGGCTCTGCATCGGCACCGGGAGTATCGAGTGCATCGACGTCGACAGCGTCCAGACCTCCGTCCTCGGCCGCGACTGCATCGAGTGCATCGAGGCATCGACCCTCTCCATCGGGGCTGAGACATCGGAAGGCTGCGTCGGCGTCGGTGGTACCGAGACATCCACTTCTGCTGATGTCGTCGGACGGTGGTGCTTCGACTGGAATGCAGGTGAGGGCTGTCCATTCCCCTGCTGGTGGCGGTGAGCCTTCGGGTGGGTCTCCCCCTACCCTGAGGGCTCCTGCGGTACAGCCCCCCCCGAGACCGACCTTCTTCGGCCTCGGCCCCGAGGAAGGGACGGCTGGATTCTACGTCCTCCTCGTCGGTGCCGGGAAGCTCCGGTGACATGCTTCGTTCCAAAAAATCGAAGAAGCATCACCACCGGTCCCCTTCCCGTATCGGCACCGAGAGCTCTGGGTCGCCGAGGGAGTCGGCACCCAGTAGGCATCGGCACCGAGAGGACCGCTCACCCTCTGTTCGAGAGGTGTCGATGCGCTCCACTATGAACAGCCCGGAACAGCCTCCACGCCCGGAACAGACTCTGACATTGACACCTGCATCGGCTTCCACGTCTTTCTCCACAGCCGCTCTGCACGAGAGTCTCCGGGCCGTCCTCCCAGAGATCCTGGGAGAGCAGTTGCACCCTTCCCTTCCGGTACCGGGGGTGCTTGCGCCACCGGTACCGTCGAGTGAGGCGCCGGCTGGCCCCTTGCCCGGGGTGAGGTCTCCGACATCGGTGCCGCTTGCGGTACCGACTGCGGTCGCCTCCCAGGAAGGCTCCCCGACGACGTTGGCGGAGGGAGCTTCGCCGGAGCGGGCGAGGGAGTCTACCTCTCAACGCTCTCGAGTCGAGCCGGGCACGGCTTCAGACACAGGTCCGTGAACTTGTGTCTGATACCGATGGTGAGGCCTCGTGGGAGGAGGAGGAGGACATTAGATATTTCTCTGACGAGGAGTCTGATGGCCTGCCTTCTGATCCCACTCCCTCCCCTGAAAGGCAGCTTTCTCCTCCCGAGAGTCTGTCTTTTGCGGCCTTTGTCCGGGAGATGTCTACAGCCATCCCCTTCCCGGTGGTTGTGGAGGACGAGCCCAGGGCTGAAATGTTTGAGCTCCTGGACTATCCTTCTCCACCTAAGGAAGCGTCCACAGTACCCATGCATCATGTCCTCAAAAAGACATTGCTGGCGAACTGGACCAAGCCATTAAGTAATCCCCACATTCCCAAGAAGATCGAGTCCCAGTACCGGATCCGTGGGGACCCAGAGCTGATGCACACTCAGTTGCCTCACGACTCTGGAGTTGTGGATTTGGCCCTAAAGAAGGCTAAGAGTTCTAGGGAGCATGCTTCGGCGCCCCCGGGCAAGGACTCTAGAACCTTAGACTCCTTTGGGAGGAAGGCCTACCATTCTTCTATGCTCGTGGCCAAAATTCAGTCTTACCAGCTCTACATGAGCATACACATGCGGAACAAAGTGCGGCAGTTGGCGGGCTTGGTGGACAAGCTCCCTCCTGAGCAAGCCAAGCCATTTCAGGAGGTGGTCAGGCAGCTCAAGGCGTGCAGAAAATTCCTGGCCAGAGGGGTGTATGACACCTTTGATGTTGCGTCCAGGGCCGCTGCTCAGGGTGTGGTGATGCGCAGACTCTCATGGCTGCGTGCCTCCGACCTGGAGAATAGGATCCAGCAGCGGATTGTGGACTCGCTTTGCCGTGCGGATAACATTTTTGGAGAGAAAGTCGAACAGGTGGTAGAGCAGCTCCACCAGCGGGATACCGCTTTCGACAAGTTCTCCCGCCGGCAGCCTTCAGCTTCTACCTCTTCAGGTAGACGATTTTTTGGGGGAAGGAAGACTGTTCCCTACTCTTCTGGTAAGCGTAGGTACAATCCTCCTTCTCGACAACCTGCAGCCCAGGCTAAGCCCCAGCGCGCTCGCTCTCGTCAGCAGCGTGCGCCTCAGCAAGGCCCCTCGGCTCCCCAGCAAAAGCAAGGGACGAGCTTTTGACTGGCTCCAGCAGAGCATAGCCGACATCCAAGTGTCAGTGCCGGGCGACCTGCCGGTTGGAGGGAGGTTGAAAGTTTTTCACCAAAGGTGGCCTCTCATAACCTCCGATCAGTGGGTTCTCCAAATAGTCCGGCAAGGATACACCCTCAATTTTGCCTCCAAACCTCCAAATTGTCCACCGGGAGCTCAGTCTTACAGCTTCCAACACAAGCAGGTACTTGCAGATGAACTCTCCGCCCTTCTCAGCGCCAGTGCGGTCGAGCCCGTGCCATCCGGGCAGGAAGGGCTGGGATTCTATTCCAGGTACTTTCTTGTGGAAAAGAAAACAGGGGGGATGCGTCCCATCCTAGACCTAAGGGCCCTGAACAAATATCTGGTCAAAGAAAAGTTCAGGATGCTTTCCCTGGGCACCCTTCTTCCCATGATTCAGGAAAACGACTGGCTATGCTCTCTGGACTTGAAGGACGTCTACACGCACATCCCGATACTGCCAGCTCACAGACAGTATCTGCGATTTCAGCTGGGCACACGTCACTTCCAGTACTGTGTGCTACCCTTTGGGCTCGCCTCTGCGCCCAGAGTGTTCACGAAGTGCTTGGCTGTAGTAGCAGTGGCACTTCGCAGGCTGTGGGTACACGTGTTCCCATATCTCGACGATTGGCTGGTGAAGAACACATCCGAGGCAGGAGCTCTACAGTCCATGCAGATGACTATTCGCCTCCTGGAGCTACTGGGGTTTGTGATAAATTATCCAAAGTCCCATCTTCTCCCAGTGCAGAGACTCGAATTCATAGGAGCTCTGCTGGATTCTCGGACGGCTCGTGCCTATCTCCCAGAGGCGAGAGCCAACAACTTGTTGTCCCTCGTCTCGCGGGTGCGAGCGTCCCAGCAGATCACAGCTCGGCAGATGTTGAGATTGCTGGGCCACATGGCCTCCACAGTTCATGTGACTCCTATGGCCCGCCTTCACATGAGATCTGCTCAATGGACCCTAGCTTCTCAGTGGTTTCATGCTGCTGGGGATCTAGAAGACGTGATCCACCTGTCCACGAGTTTTCTCAAATCCCTGTATTGGTGGACGATTTGGTCCAATTTGACTCTGGGACGTCCCTTCCAAATTCCTCAGCCACAAAAAGTGCTGACTACGGATGCGTCTCTCCTGGGGTGGGGAGCTCATGTCGATGGGCTTCACACCCAAGGAAGCTGGTCCCTCCAGGAACGCGATCTGCAGATCAATCTCCTGGAGTTACGAGCGGTCTGGAACGCTCTGAAGGCTTTCAGAGATCGGCTGTCCCATCAAATTGTCCAAATTCAGACAGACAACCAGGTAAGCAGGGGGGCACCGGATCTCGCCCCCTGTGTCAGGAAGCCGTCAGCATGTGGCTCAGGGCTCGCCGTCACGGCATGGTGCTCCAAGCCACATACCTGGCAGGCGTAAACAACAGTCTGGCCGACAGACTGAGCAGGATCATGCAACCTCACGAGTGGTCGCTCAACTCCCGAGTGGTGCGCCAGATCTTCCGAGTGTGGGGCACCCCCTTGGTAGATCTTTTCGCATCTCGAGCCAACCACAAGGTCCCTCAGTTCTGTTCCAGGCTTCAGGCCCACGGCAGACTGGCATCGGATGCCTTCCTTCTGGACTGGGGGGAAGGTATGCTTATCCTCCCATACCTCTGGTCGGGAAGACTTTGTTGAAACTCAAGCAAGACCGAGGCACCATGATTCTGATTGCTCCCTTTTGGCCGCGTCAGATCTGGTTCCCTCTTCTTCTGGAGTTATCCTCCGAAGAACCGTGGAGATTGGAGTGTTTTCCGACCCTCATCACCCAGAACGAAGGGGCGCTTCTGCATCCCAGCCTCCGGTCCCTGGCTCTCACGGCCTAGATGTTGAGAGCGTAGACTTTGCCTCTTTGGGTCTGTCAGAGGGTGTCTCCCGTATCTTGCTTGCGTCCAGGAAAGATTCCACTAAGAGGAGTTACTTCTTTCTATGGAGGAGGTTTGCCGTCTGGTGTGACAGCAAGGCCCTAGATCCTCGCTCTTGTCCTACACAGACCCTGCTTGAATACCTTCTGCACTTGTCTGAGTCTGGTCTCAAGACCAACTCTGTAAGGGTTCACCTTAGTGCAATCAGTGCATACCATTACCGTGTGGAAGGTAAGCTGATCTCAGGACAGCCTTTAGTTGTTCGCTTCATGAGAGGTTTGCTTTTGTCAAAGCCCCCCGTCAAGCCTCCTACAGTGTCATGGGATCTCAATGTCGTTCTCACCCAGCTGATGAAACCTCCTTTTGAGCCACTGAACTCCTGCCATCTGAAGTACTTGACCTGGAAGGTCATTTTCTTGGTGGCAGTTACTTCAGCTCGTAGAGTCAGTGAGCTTCAGGCCCTGGTAGCCCAGGCCCCTTACACCAAATTTCATCATAACAGAGTAGTCCTCCGCACTCACCCTAAGTTCTTGCCAAAGGTTGTGTCGGAGTTCCATCTGAACCAGTCAATTGTCTTGCCAACATTCTTTCCCTGTCCTCATTCCTGCCCTGCTGAACGTCAGTTGCACACATTGGACTGCAAAAGAGCATTGGCCTTCTATCTGGAGCGGACACAGCCCAACAGACAGTCCGCCCAATTGTTTGTTTCTTTTGATCCCAACAGGAGGGGAGTGGCTGTGGGGAAACGCACCATATCCAATTGGCTAGCAGATTGCATTTCCTTCACTTACGCCCAGGCTGGGCTCTTGAGGGTCATGTCACGGCTCATAATGTTAGAGCCATGGCAGCGTCGGTAGCCCACTTGAAGTCAGCCACTATTGAAGAGATTTGCAAAGCTGCGACGTGGTCATCTGTCCACACATTCACATCTCATTACTGCCTGCAGCAGGATACCTGACGTGATAGTCTGTTCGGGCAGTCAGTGCTTCAGAATCTGTTCGAGGTTTAGAATCCAACTCCACCCCCCTAGGCCCATGTTTTGTTCTGTTCCAGGCTGCACTCTCAGTTAGTTGGATAAATTGTTAGGTCAATCTCAGTTATGTCCTCGCCGTTGCGAGGCCCAATTGACCATGTTTGTTGTTTTGAGTGAGCCTGGGGGCTAGGGATACCCCATCAGTGAGAAAAAGCAGCCTGCTTGTCCTCGGAGAAAGCGAATGCTACATACCTGTAGAAGGTATTCTCCGAGGACAGCAGGCTGATTGTTCTCACAAACCCGCCCGCCTCCCCTTTTGGAGTTGTGTCTTCCCTTCTCTTTGTCTTGCTACATATGAGACTGGCCGGCACGAGCTGGTTTCGGGCGGGAAGTCGGCTGCGCATGTGCAGTGCGCATCGGCGCACGAGGGCTAGCAAAGGCTTTTGCTAGTGAAGATTCCGATTGGAGGGGCTGCCGTGGACATCACCCATCAGTGAGAACAATCAGCCTGCTGTCCTCGGAGAATACCTTCTACAGGTATGTAGCATTCGCTTTATTTTCCGTCGTCAACGGGCCGTTTTTAGGCCCTGCCTTTGGTCGGGTTTCTCCCTTTCTTTTTTCCTGTTCCTTGCCCCTTTTTTAGGCACCATCGAGTTATTTAATTTGGCCGATGAGGTTTTCCCATCCATGTCCACGAGACCTCCCAGTGGCTTCAAGCACTGTACCCATTGCAATTGGACAATTTTTGGTGTCTGCAGTGTCTTGGGCCCGACCATAGCCCTGCTAACTGTGTCTTCGCATGAAGAAGAGGACCCTGGTTTCCGAGAGGCTCAACGAGAGAAGAATTTTGGAGCCAGGTCAGGCTTCTTGATGTCTGCATTGAGGTTGGAGACGTCGACATTGACATCGAGTATCACACCAGCATTGGGAGCGTTCCTTTGAGACCCTTAGACACTGGGAGCAGCGAGGCATCGAGTGGGTCTCCACTTGTCTCAAGACCTCCTGCTGTGCAGACCCCCCGGGACCATTCATCGTTGGACCTAGCCCCAAGGCGACATGAGGATTCAACGTCATCCTCGTTGGCACCAAGGAGCCTCGGTGACATGCTTCGGGTGAAGTCCAAGAAGCATCGTCATCAGTCACCCTCGATACATGGTGCCGAGAGCTCCAGGGCATCAAAGGATTCTGCACCCGATATGCGTCGGCGCCAGAAGGATTGCTCTCCCTCCATTCAGGAGGTACCGATGTGCCTGTCTCCAAGCATCCAAGATCCTGCTCCCATGTCGACCCCTGCGGTTCTGCAAACTGCGCCAATACCGGCACCCCAGTTTTTCCCGGTGTCGGCCCTCAATGAGCGCTTCCGGGCCTTGCTTCCAGAGCTGCTGGATAGCCTTATGTAGCTGCGTTCATCGGTATCAAGGGTGCTTGTGCTTGCCATACCTCCCGCTGTGGCCCCACCTGGCCCCCAGCTTGCGGTGCAGCAGCCACCCAAACCAGTACTATCTTGACGTTGGTGGAGGAAGCTTCACCGGAGTTGAGACGGGAGATGACTTCTCAATATCGCTCTCGAGGGCATGGTTCCTCGGCATTGAGGCAGGTTCGGTCTCGGACATCCCATAGGGAGATACTGTCCAACACCAAGAAGGAGCACTCTTGGGAGTCAGAGGAAGATCCGAGATACCCTGTGAACCCTCTCCGGAGAACCTTTCATTCCCTTCTTTTGTTAAGGAAGTGGCTGAAGCCATTCCATTTCTTTTAGAAGAGGAGGATGATCCCAGGGCCAAGATGCTCGAGGTCCTGGACTACACATCTCCTAAGGAGGCTGTGACTGCCCCTCTTCACAAGGTCGTCAGGAACTGGGCGTCCTCTTTGTTGGTCCCTGTTGTGCCCAAGAAGATTGACACCCAGTATCAGATCCACAGTGAACCTGGGTTCATTAGGCCTCAGTTGCCTCGCATTTCTTTGGTGGTGGAGTCCGCTCTCAAAAGAGCCAGGAGTACTAGGGACCCCAGGCAGTGAAGCTAGAACCTTGAATTCTTTTGGAAGGAAGATGTACCAGGCTTCAATGCTGAATATAGTCTTACCAGCTCGTTACGAGTGTTTACTTGTCAAACTCGTTGAGACAGCTGTCAGACTTGATAGATTCACTCCCTCCGGAGCAGGCCGAGCCTTTTCACCAGTTGGTCAAGCAGCAGAAGGCATGTCTAAAGTTCTTGGCCATGAGCACTTAACGACACTTTTGATGTGGCATCCAGGATCTCTGCTCAAAGTATAGCAATGTGCAGACTCTCATAGCTGCATGTTTCTGACTTGGAACATTCTGTTCAGCAGAGGTTGGCGAATGCCCCTTGCCAGGGGGATAATCTTTTTGGAGAGAAGGTTGAGGAGGTCGCAGACCAAATCAAGAAACACACTGATACTATCTCTTCTCACTCCCAGTGGGTGCCTTCTGCATCCACCTCATCTAGGAGGGTTTTTGGAAAGCCAAGGAGTGGTCCCTACTACTATTCTAGGTGCAGGTACACTCCTTCGGATCATAAGCCTACTCAGTCCCAGCACACTCATTCACATCAACAGCATGCGCCTAAGGCGCCTACTGCTTCCCAGTCCGTCTCGGATACACCCTCAATTAGCTCTCCAAGCCTCCAAATTGCCCACCGAGAGCTCATTCTTTCAGCTCTTAGCGCAGGCAGATATTTCCAGAAGAACTCTCTGCCCTTCTAAAGGCCCATGCGGTCGAACCCGTTCCACTGGGGAAGAAGGGCAGGGTTTCTATTCCAGGTACTTGTGCAGAAGAAGACAGGGAGGATGCGTCCCATCCTAGACCTAAGGGCTCTGAACTAATTTCTAGTCTGAGAGAAGTTCAGGATGCTTTCCTTGGGCACCCTTCTCCCTGTGATTCAGAAAAACGATTGGCTATGCTCTCTGTACTTAAGAGACACATATACTCACATCCCGATACTTCCAGCCCACCAGAAGTATCTTCGATTTCGGATGGGAACACATCATTTTCAGACCCGTGTGTTGCCTTTTGGCCTTGTGCCAGCTCCCAGGGTCGTCACTAAATGTCTAGCAGTAGTTGCAGCATCGCTACGCAGACTAGGAGTCCATCCAGCTTATTTTCGAAAGAGAAAAACGCCCATATTTCGACCCAAATCGGGAGATGGGTGTCTTTCTCTCGTGGGCGACCAAATCGGTATAATCGAAAGCTGACTTTGGGCGTCTTCAACTGCACTCCGTCGCAGGAATGACCAAAGTTGATGGGGGCGTGTCAGAGGCATGGTAAAGGTGGGACTTGGGCGTGGTTATCGGGCGAGGAGAGATAGCCGCCTTCGGCCGATAATCAAAAAAAGAAAAGCGGTTTTACCGCGATTTTGGGTCACTTTTTTTGGACCTGGACTCCCCCAGTGGTCACTAACCCCGTCCCACCAAAAAAAAAAAAGAACTTGAAAAACCTTTTTTTTCCAGCCTGTTTGGCAGCCTCAAATGTCATGCCCAAATCCATGACAGCAGTATGCAGGTCCCTGGAGCAGTTGTTAGTGGGTGCAGTGGACTTCACCCAGGTGGGCCCAGGCCCATCCCCCCCCTACCTGTTCGACTTGTGGTGGTAAATGGGAGCCCTCCAGACCGCCCCCAAAACCCACTGGACCCACATGTAGGTGCCCCCCTTAGGGCTATGGTAATGGTGTTGGGTTTTGGGGGGGATTTGAGGGGCTCAGCACCCAAAGGAAGGGAGCTATGGACTTGGGAGGTATTTTACTTTTGTTTTTTACGTTTTACAAGTGCCCCCTAGGGTGCCCTGTTGGTGTCCTGGCATGTGAGGGGACCAGTGCACTACGAATCCTGGCCCCTCCCATGATCCAATGCCTTGGATTTGGTCGTTTTTGAGCTGGGCGCCTTTGGTTTCCATTATCGCTGAAAAACGATACCGCCCAGCTCAAATCCGCACAAATCCAATGCATTTCGCCGGCACAAACCGTATTATCGAAAAAAAAGATGGACATCCATTTTTTTTTTTTTTCGAAAATACGGTCTGTCCCGCCTCTTCATGTACCCGTTTTCGGATATAGACGCCCATGGAGATGGGCGTTCGCGTTCGATTATGCCCCTCCATGTGTTCCTGTATCTCAACGATTGGCTGGTGAAGAGCACCTAGGAGGACGGTGCTTGGAAGTCCGTGCAGATGACTATTTGGGTGCTACATCTACTAGTGCTTGTTTTAAACTACCCCAAGTCCCATCTGCACCCTGTCCAGCGATTGGCGTTCATAGGAGCCCTGCTTGACAAACAGAACATTCAAGCCTACCTCCTGGAGGCGAGAGTAGATAATCTTGTCTTGCTGGCGTCCAAGGTTCATGCCTCTCAGGAGGTTACACAGTTCAGCAGATGTTGAGATTGCTGGGCCACGTGACTTCCACGATGGTATTTTCAAACAACGTCCATGCCTGATATAAAGTCCTAACCTTCGCAGCTGACCCTGTCAGTTTCTTTTGAACCATTTTCCTCATTTTCTCATAGTCATCCTTTTGAAAATTGAATGCTGCTACAGTAGATTTCTTTACTGACTTCACTTCAAATATCAGCTCAGATTTGATCATGTTATCATCACTGTTTCCAGCGAATCCAACACTGTTACCTCTCATACCACCCCTGAATTTTACTAAGGATTAATCTAAAATAGCTCCCATTCTTGTCTGTTCTTGGACCAGTTGCTCCAAGAAGTAAAAAAGGCCCGTTTCTGAAACAAATGAAACGGGCGCTAGCAAGGTTTTCCTCGGAGTGTGTATGTTTGAGAGAGTATATGTGAGAGTGACTGTGTGTGAGAGAGAGTGAATGTGCGAGTGTGTGTGTGAGAGAGAGAGTGAGTCTGGGTGCGAGTGTGTGTGTGAGAATGAGAGTGTGTCCAAGTGCGTATGTGAGACAGAGTGTGTTTCACATAGATACAGTGTGTGTGAGAGACAGACTTTCTGTGAGTGAGTGTATGAGACCAAGAGAGTGAATGTGATACAGTGTGAGACACAGAGTGTGTGAGAGACAGTGTGTAAGAGAGAGAGAGAGAGAAAGACATTGACTGTGAGAGAGAGAGAGAGAGAGAGATTGTGTGTGTGACAGTGTGTGTTGTGTGACAGTGTGTGTGTGTGACAGAGATACCTCCCCCCCTCTCTGGTGTCAGGCCCCCCCTCCCTCCCTCTCTCTGGTGTCAGGCCCCCCTCCCTCCTTCTCTCTGGTGTCAGGCCCCCACCCCTCTCTCTCTCTGGTGTCTGAGCGTTACTGTGCAGGACGCTGAGCTCTGGCTGTGCTTCAAGGAACTGACCAATCCTATTTAATAGAATGCACCTCCAACATTCTGAAGCCGAGAAACTTCGTGTGGTTGGTCACTTCTGCTTGTGACAAACCCGGAAGTACGTGATGTCAATTCAGGAAATGGATACAGAGAGCAGGAATGCCTCAGCCATGCAGTCAGTTTCAGAATGTTGGAGGTGCGTTTTATTATATAGGGTAAGAATTTTACCTCCCTAGTGCATTTATCCAGTCAATATTGGGGTAATTGAAATCACCCAGTGTTATAATGTTGCCCAGTTTGCCAGCTTTCCTAATTTCTGTAAATATTTGTTAATCTGTCTGTTCGTTCTGTACCGGCCGACAGTAGTACAGCCCTACCAGTATATTCTTTCCTTTCACACATAGAATTTCTATCCACAAGGATTCCAAGCTGCTGTGTTTCATGTAGAATATTTATTTTGTTTGACTCAATTCCCTCTTTAACATATAGTGCAGCCCCCCCCCCCCCCCAATTTGATCCACTCTATCGTGATATAATTTGTACCCTGATAAAACGCAGTGTCCCAATGATTGCCCTCCTTCCACCAGGTCTCTGAGATGCCTGTTATAGCTACCTCTTCACTTAGTGCTGTGTACTCCAACTCTCTCATCTTATTTTTTAGGCTTCTAGCATTTGTATATAGACACTTTAAATTGTGTTTTTTTTCCCCAGCATCTACAAGCTGCTTTGAAGTTGATAGAGATAATTTGTATCTTTTACTCTGTTCTCCCATTTCTTTCACCATTATTGAAACCTCTTTGTTGGGATTCCCTAAATGTGCTGTTTTAATAGTATCCTTTGAAGATACTCTGCAACAAACCATGCGCTCCTGGGCGACTGTCTGCTTTCCCCAGCCCCATTTTTGTTTAAAAGCTGCTCTATCTCCTTTTTAAAAGTTAGTGCCAGCAGCCTGGTTCCATCCCGGCTTTTAGAACAGGCTCCCCCTTCCCCAGAATGTTGTCCAGTTCCTAACAAATCTAATTTCCTCATCCTTGCACCATTGTCTGAACCACACATTGAGACTGTGGAGCTCTGCCTGTTTGTTGGGTCCTGCGCGTGGAATAGGGATCATTTCTGAAAATGCTACCCTGGAGGATCTGGATTTCAGCTTTCTACCTAAGAGCCTAAATTTGGATTCCAGAATGTCCCTCTCACATTTTCCTATGTCACTGGTACCCACATGTACCAAGACTGCAGGCTCCTCTCCAGTACTATCTAAAAATCTTATCTAGGTGACTCGTAAGGTTCACCACCTTCGCACCAGGCAGGCGAGTGACCAGGCGACCCTCATGCCACCGAGCTATCTATACACCTAATGATTGAATCACCAACTACAACAGCTGTTCTACCACTTCTCTCCTGGACAGAAATTCCCTGGAGACACCTTGTCGGTGCGAGAGGATATTGCATCCCCTGGTGGGCAGGACCTGGCTACAGAATTACTTCCTAGTTCACCAGGGTGATGCTGTCCTTCTAGGAGATCTCCCTCCTCCAAGGCAGCACTGGGGCTGCCAGACTGGAGGTGGGAATTCACCGCCTGTATGTACCTCTCTGTCTCCCTCAGCTCCTCCGCTACTGTAGCCTCAAGAGAATGGACTCATTCTCAGAGAGCTAGGAGCTCTTTGCATCAAGCACACACATACAACCTCTCGCCAACTGGGAGATAATCATACATGTGACACTCGATGCAAAAGACTAGATAGCACATTTGACAACTGTCTACCCATTTTGTCCCTGTCTTTGTATCTCAACTGCACTTGCCCACTCTGCTACATAGCATCAGCATCATACCTTAGTTACTTGAATATTTTAATGCATGCCTATTAGTGGCATCTCTAGACATAAATATTTGGGATGGCAACTAGGCATGTGGGGGTTGGGGGTCAAAGCAACATTTCCATACTCCTGGTGGGAGTGGAGGAGTGGCCTAGTGGTTAGAGCACCAGTCTTGAAATCCGGAGGTGGCCAGTTCAAATCCCGCTTCTGCTCCTTGTGATCTTGGCCAAGCCACTTAACCCTCCATTGCCTCGGGTACAAACTTAGATTGTGAGCCCTCCTGGGACAGAGAAATATCCAGTGTACCTGAATGTAACTCACCTTGAGCTAATACCGAAAAAGGTGTGAGCAAAATCTAAATAAAAAATAAAATAAACCTTCCCCCCTCCATCCTGTTTAAACTACCCATAAACCATCATTGTTTAATTGATAGCATCATTCAACAAATTATTCTATGTGGATGTGAAGTTTGGATTCTCTACAGGATTGGTCACAATCTCAATATAAACCTTGAAGCTCCAGTTCTGTATCACAAACTCATATTCCCGGACAGTGAAGCTTCTCCTTACAACTGGCCACACAACAAATATTCAAATTATGAAAATGAACTCAGGAACAGCTTTCACTACCAGATACTGTGTTTAAATTCAATGGGTTTTTGTTTGTATGGTGACTCTATCACAGTGCTTTTCAACCCAGTCCTTGGGGCACACCCAGCCAGTTGGGTTTTCAGGATTTCTACATTGAGATGCTTGAGATAAGTATGTATACCAAGGAGGCATTGTATGAAAATCTCTCTCATGCATCTTCATTGTGGATATCCCGAAAACCCAGCACTGCTCTACAAGAAGTGGAGACCCCACTAATCCTGAGCATTTCTTTTTCAAACAGACCAGACACTTTGAAAGTTAACACAAAGCCCTGCAAAAAGGCACTCAAAACCTATAAAGAAAACTTAACAAATCATAATAACTGTAACCCACCTATGGAGGCGGGCCCTAGAGAATTAAAATAACCTGCTAGTGGGAAAGTGGAACAAGATGGACTGTTACATAATCCTGCACAGACACCACATGCCCACAGAATCCTTCACCTCAGATGCAGAACATGACTCTCGCCTGATAGAATCTGCATGTCCGTGCAACACCAGAGAAATAAAAAGAAATGCATAACCTCCTGTTCAGTGCAAAATAAACCCGACAGATGTAAACTCTCAACACTCTCATAATTCAGTCACTAAACTGAAAATAAAATCATTTTTCTTACTTTTGTTTGATGATTTTTATTATTCTAATCATCTTGTTCCCAATCTCTGGTTCTGCTTTCCTCTGTGCTCTTAATTCTGTTTCTAGGGCCTCCTTTCCTTTTCATTTGTTATTTCTATTCTCACCTCCTTTCTTCTTCACTTCCTTCCTTATGTCAGTTTGGCACTGATCTTTCACATTCAGCTGTCTTCAAATTTTCTACCTCCTTCTCAAATCTATCTAGCTTTCCCTCTTCCCATCCCTTCATGTGCAGCCTGTCTCCCCGCCCTCCTATCCAAGTGCAGCAGTTCCCCCCTCACTTCTCTTCCATTCATATGCAGCCTTTCGCACTTTCCCTTCCCTTCTATCCAAGTGCAGTATTTCCCCTTCTCCCATCATGTAGTACCTCTTCCTCCTTATCCCCGATGCAACACCTCTCTCCCTTGGGCAGCAGCGATCCCTGAGTCCCCAGACCTATTTGAACCTTTTGGGTATGTCCGGGAAGTTAGGGCTTTCCCATATAGCTTTCACTTGGGCTTCACCCCTATAGCAATGCCGATGGTGCCTATTAAGTGTTTCATTGTTGTCATGCTGACACCATGTCATATGTCTGTTATTTGAATGTTCTTCCATGCTATTATGGTATCATTTGTATTTTACTGACATTTCTGTTACATGATTATTTTAAAGTGTTGTTAAATGTGTATATTTCTGTTGCTGTCCCATTATTCCTATTACTAGGTTTTATTTTGCCATTTCCAAATGTACCTCATTGACTGTATGTATGCTTATATTTGGTCATTTTACTATTGTTATGCAGTTAACAAAATGTTAAGTTTTATGTTAAACTGTACCTGGTGTACACCATCTTGGGTGAATCTCTTCATAAAGGTTGGAGGTAAGGATTCAAGTCCATGGGAGAACAGAATTCTCTAAAGATGAGTAGAGAATATGATTAACTTCGTAAGTGGAAGCAGATAAAGACCTGAATGGTCTGTCCAGTCTGCCCAAAAGTCACATTGGATATTTTCTAGAACTTTCTAGCAAAAGAAATTCCCATACTCCTATGCTTTTGCAACTTCCCTCATTTCCTTTTTCCCACCAAACATAAAGTTTTTTTTCAGCAGCCATGCAGCTTTACCTTAAGTCATCTTTTTTTCTTCTTTGGATTGTAGGGTTTTTTTTTCCCCCACTGCAGTTGCCTTATATTATGTCCTAGTCAGGTTTTTCTGACAATTTTAAAGTTTTATTATTTACATATGTACATAAACATCACCATACTGGGATACACCAAAAGTGCATCAAGCCCAGTATCCTGTTTCCAGCAGTGGCCAGTCCAGGTCACTGTCACAAGTGCCTGCTTCTTTTCAGCCAGTCCATAGATTTTTCTTCAGCACTGTTAGGCCACATTTTTTATGCTTTTTTTTTTTTTTCTTATTTGAATTATCTTCTATTCAAGAGGAAATGATAAAATTAAGCAATGAAGTTGATTTCCTCACCTTAGAGAAGCAAACTAGTGATATCAAGTTCTGTTTCAAGTATAATCAAAAGATATTTATTACTGACCATCAAAAAGTTTGCATCAAGTGTTTGGGACATCACTATTATATCTATGCTAAGATATTGATTGGAGTTGTGGCCTGTAAGGATAGGCTCTGAAATTTCTGTGCCCAAGGAGGTTGGTTTGTTTGGGGGATTTTTTGTACACATTTTATTGAAAATTTAAATGGAAAGACAATACAAAACAAAAATCATAACTCACAACCCTTATAACAAGCATGTCGGAAGTGACTCACAGAGACAAGAAGATTGTAAAACAACACAGAGTACAAATGCTTTTATGGTAGTCAAACCAAAACCAAAGGTACCCTCAAAGGTCCTGTGAAATGTCAAGGGTTATTACAGGGGCCCATATTTTATCATTAATCTTCTGGGCGCTTTGTATTCCTAACAGTGAATGCTACCAAAAGGTCATGTTCAAAATCATAGTAGTTTTCCAGTTGGCAAAAATAATTTGGATGGTGAGAGCAAGTAATAAGTCTAATAAGCGACTCTGTTGACTATTTCAGGTCATTGGATAAGTGACAATCTGTACATAATAATACACATACTTAAGGTCTTGGTTATAGGCAGAACTTTTTAAATTTATCTTCATACAGATTCACAGAAATTGTGACTCATAGTGCAATGAAACACAATATGTAGTAAGTCTCTGGAGCTAGCGTTACAGTGCCAGCAAATGTTGTTAGGCATTAGTCCCACCCTATTTCTGAGGGGTCCATGGTGCCCTATGAACCAGAAAATGTCTACATCAGACGTGGAGAGCGTAGGTTTATTAACAGCACTCATATAGACCTTCCAGTCAGCTTCAGAACCCTCCCACCCAGTATCATGCTCCCAACCCTGTTTCAAACCCAGATTTAATGGAAGCCATTTAGTGTGCAACTTCTGATAAAACAGTGATGTAGTATGACCCATAAAAAAGCCACCTCTACAGATTTTCCAGATGAGACACTACCAGATATGCATCTAAACTGTAAACCCCTTTTCAAACAATGTTGTAACTGCATCTGTTTATAAAAGTGTGTGGCTGGTAAGCCATACTTCCTCCATAAGGTATTGAAAGGACACAAATGTATTTTGTTCCAGGAGATGTCCAGTGGTCCACAATTCCTTACTCTGCATCTGTGCTTTACTGTCAATTAACAACTTAGAGTTACACCAGATAGGAATTAACAACTTAGAGTTACACCAGATAGGTGCCATCAATGATTGCCATCTAGGTCTGGTGTGTGTGTGTTTGTATATATATATATATATATATATATATATATATATATATATATATATATATATATATATATATATATATATATATATAACTTCCAATAAGCAACTGTTGCAATTAAAATACAAATCTTTATTAAATATACAATATCAAAATATTCAACAATATCAAAATGTTCCAATTATCTAGTATCATCCATACACTCTCTCATTCAAATATCCCCTTTTAAAAATCACTTTACAAAATACATAACTTAGCTCCTATCAACACTTGAACTGTATGTAGTTGCTCATGCTATTTCAGCACTTAAACTGTGGTCATTTGTTGAATATTTATAGCAAGTCAATGTAGCTCGTCAATCACATGATAACTTTAACCTGCAGTTAGATTCCGAAGCCTTCAAGATCTTTCTTGTATATTCAATGTCTCAAGCCTCTGTATTTCCAACAAGCTGTTACTTGCATTTTACCAAATCCACAGTTTCAAAGGCAACTGCTTTCTCTCGTCAAGTGCTCTCAAGCTGGGACACAATAGGTTGTTATCGTGTCCTGCACTTCAGAAGTTTGCTCTTTACTACCCCCAAGCAAATTAGGGAAAGCCCGACATGATCATGTTTCGCAGAATAGCGTTGTCAAGGGTCTTTCACTAGCTACTAACAGTAGTCAGGACCTACTCCTGGCAAGCAGCCCAGGGTGCTGTCAAAAGACGCCCGCACATGCGCATCATAAAGATTTGTATTTTAATTGCAACGGTTGCTTATTGGAAGTAGTGATTACAGTGCAACCAATATTTAGCACTGAACCTAGAATAGAATTGTGTATATGTACAGTGGGGGAAATAAGTATTTGATCCCTTGCTGATTTTGTAAGTTTGCCCACTGACAAAGACATGAGCAGCCCATAATTGAAGGGTAGGTTATTGGTAACAGTGAGAGATAGCACATCACAAATTAAATCCGGAAAATCACATTGTGGAAAGTATATGAATTTATTTGCATTCTGCAGAGGGAAATAAGTATTTAATCCCTCTGGCAAACAAGACCTAATACTTGGTGGCAAAACCCTTGTTGGCAAGCACAGCGGTCAGACGTCTTCTGTAGTTGATGATGAGGTTTGCACACATGTCAGGAGGAATTTTGGTCCACTCCTCTTTGCAGATCATCTCTAAATCATTAAGAGTTCTGGGCTGTTGCTTGGCAACTCGCAGCTTCAGCTCCCTCCATAAGTTTTCAATGGGATTAAGGTCTGGTGACTGGCTAGGCCACTCCATGACCCTAATGTGCTTCTTCCTGAGCCACTCCTTTGTTGCCTTGGCTGTATGTTTTGGGTCATTGTCGTGCTGGAAGACCCAGCCACGACCCATTTTTAAGGCCCTGGCGGAGGGAAGGAGGTTGTCACTCAGAATTGTACGGTACATGGCCCCATCCATTCTCCCATTGATGCGGTGAAGTAGTCCTGTGCCCTTAGCAGAGAAACACCCCCAAAACATAACATTTCCACCTCCATGCTTGACAGTGGGGACGGTGTTCTTTGGGTCATAGGCAGCATTTCTCTTCCTCCAAACACGGCGAGTTGAGTTCATGCCAAAGAGCTCAATTTTTGTCTCATCTGACCACAGCACCTTCTCCCAATCACTCTCGGCATCATCCAGGTGTTCACTGGCAAACTTCAGACGGGCCGTCACATGTGCCTTCCGGAGCAGGGGGACCTTGCGGGCACTGCAGGATTGCAATCCGTTATGTCGTAATGTGTTACCAATGGTTTTCGTGGTGACAGTGGTCCCAGCTGCCTTGAGATCATTGACAAGTTCCCCCCTTGTAGTTGTAGGCTGATTTCTAACCTTCCTCATGATCAAGGATACCCCACGAGGTGAGATTTTGCGTGGAGCCCCAGATCTTTGTCGATTGACAGTCATTTTGTACTTCTTCCATTTTCTTACTATGGCACCAACAGTTGTCTCCTTCTCGCCCAGCGTCTTACTGATGGTTTTGTAGCCCATTCCAGCCTTGTGCAGGTGTATGATCTTGTCCCTGACATCCTTAGACAGCTCCTTGCGCTTGGCCATTTTGTAGAGGTTAGAGTCTGACTGATTCACTGAGTCTGTGGACAGGTGTCTTTCATACAGGTGACCATTGCCGACAGCTGTCTGTCATGCAGGTAACGAGTTGATTTGGAGCATCTACCTGGTCTGTAGGGGCCAGATCTCTTACTGGTTGGTGGGGGATCAAATACTTATTTCCCTCTGCAGAATGCAAATAAATTCATATACTTTCCACAATGTGATTTTCCGGATTTAATTTGTGATGTGCTATCTCTCACTGTTACCAATAACCTACCCTTCAATTATGGGCTGCTCATGTCTTTGTCAGTGGGCAAACTTACAAAATCAGCAAGGGATCAAATACTTATTTCCCCCACTGTATGTGTGTATATATATATATATATATATATTTCCATAAAAGGAGAGAGGAGCTAACATAGGTTCTGATACACACTGATGTAATAATTTATGACCAGCATAAGTATCAACTTTATGGTCTCTAAATATCCTCACAAAGATAACAATTGACAGCAGGTTCAAGCAGTCAGGGTTTCATAAAATTGCCTCCGTGTTTAATAGCAGTAATTGCTTTGTATCCTTATTAAATACTCCTAGTTATTTTATTTGTTGAGAGGACCATCGGAATCCCGCGGAGCCTAAGTCAGTTCATTAAGGGTATGGCCTCCAATTTATCCCAGTTTATCCGGTAACCAGAAAACTAAGAAAAATGACTCACAGTATTTAAGAGGGCAGGAATAGATAAGGCTGGATTTGTAATAAAAACCAATAGATCGTCAGCATAAGCCAAAAGTTTATGCTGTTGGGGGCCAACCCTAACTCCAAGAATATTGTCAGTCTGTCTAATAGAATTAACAAAGCTTTCAAGGACACAGTAAATGAGAGGCAACAGGGGACACCCTTGACGAGTACCTGTGGCCAGAGTGACAGACCATTATTAACCTGTATCCTCTGTATGGGCTGTGTATTTCAGACCGGTTATCTTTTGTCTACCAACAAGCATTTGACCATGTCAAAAGCCTTTTCTGTGTCTAGTGAAACGATGAGCGCAGGAATACCAAGATAATTGGCATAGTTAATGAGATCATGAAATGTTCTTGCATTGTCACCGATAAATGTCCCCTTCATAAACCATACTTGACTGGTATGAATAAAAGAGCCAAGCATCTTTTCCAATCTAGTAGCAAAAACTTTAGCTAAAATGTTGCATTCCAGATTCAGCAGTAATATGGGCCAGTAGTTTTGTACCCTAGTTGGATCCCTCCCAAGTTTGAGCAGTAACACTACTAGTTGTGCCTCGGCAAACCAACCTTGAGTTTTGGGGTACTCCTAGAGGTATTGATACAGTGCACATAATGTAGTGCCACTCAGTTCAGCTCCCTAAACCTGGCCTTGACGATTATAAAACAAAGTTGAAGAGTCTTCACTGAGCCTCTTGAAGGCTCTGTTAGTTACCAGGCAGTTGCAATTTGGAACGCCTTACCTAGGGAGTAAAGACTTTTGAAGCCATGTCTAGTTGTTGATTCTTAAAGACCTTTTTATTTAGTATATTTTAAAACTGATTTTATTTGTATCTTGCATGTAATCTTTTCGTAATCTTTTTTGGACCTTAAGTGAGTTGGTGAAATATAAGCCATAGATTAGATTACATTAGGCCATGATGCATTGATGGGGCTGGAGGTGATCTCTGCCTACTTAGTATTGATGCTGCCATGCTTAGTTACTAGAGAGCCCTTGAAAGAGAGAATGATGAAATATATCTGACTCTTTCAGGGTCAGTTTTGAATGAATCCACAGAAAATAGAATTACGGTCTCCCCCTGAAGGTAAGAGTTTGAGGTTTTTCATAAACCCTTGGCCCATTGTAAACTCAGAGAGATGAGCCCTCTGGATTTTGAAGCTATTCTTGATCCACTTCAATCTGGCTTTCGCCCCCTTCATTCAACTGAAACAGCGCTTGTTAAAGTCTCCAATGATCTGTTCCTGGCCAGATCGAAAGATCTCTATTCTATCCTCATCTTTCTCAATCTATCTGCTGCTTTTGACACTGTTGATCACAGCCTACTCCTTGATACGCTGTCCTCACTTGGATTTCAGGGCTCTGTTCTTTCCTGGTTTTCTTCTTATCTCTCCCAGCGTACCTTTAGTGTATACTGTAGTGAATCCTCCTCTACTTCTATCCCACTGTCAGTTGGTGTACCTCAGGGATCTGTCCTGGGACCTCTTCTTTTCTCCATCTATACTTCTTCCCTTGGTACTCTGATCTCATCCCATGGTTTTCAGTATCATCTTTTTGCTGATGACTCCCAGATCTACCTCTCCACACCAGAAATCTCAGCCGAAATACAGGCCAAAGTATCAGCCTGCCTGTCTGACATTGCTGCCTGGATGTCTCCGCGCCATCTGAAACTAAACATGACCAAGACTGAGCTTCTTAGTACCTCTCCACTCTCATCTCTCCCTACATTCCTCCCCGGGAACTCCGTTCACTAGGTAAATCTCTCTTATCTGCACCCTTCTCCTCCACTGCTAACTCCAGACTCCGTTCCTTTTATCTTGCTGCACCATATGCCTGGAATAGACTTCCTGAGCCAGTACGTCAAGCTCCATCTCTGGCCGTCTTCAAATCTAAGCTAAAAGCCCACCTTTTTGATGCTGCTTTTAACTCCTAACCCTTATTCACTTGTTCTTTTATCATCCTCACTTTAATTTTATTTATTATTACATTTGTACCCCGTACTTTCCCACTCAAAGCAGGTTCAATGCGGCTTATATAATAATAGATTGTAAGCTCTGTCGAGCATGGACTGTCTCTCAATGTTCAAGTGTACAGTGCTGCGTACGTCTAGTAGCAGTAGTGGGGCAGTGGTGGAGGTTGCTGAAGCTGGGGAAGTCAGTGGCCCAGCCAGGTACATTTTTTTCCGCATTGGTTATTGCAGTTTTTGTTGAAATCTTAGGCCCTCCTCCCAATAGTGCTTCCTGGGCATGCACTAAGCCCCTGGTTTGAGAAGGCGTTATTTGGACTGAAGCAATTCTTTGTGAATCTTCCTTCAACTTCTAAGTTAAGTACATAAGTATTGCCATAATGGGACAGACCAAAGGGCCATCAAGCCCAGCATTCTGTTTCCAACAGTGGCCAATCCAGGTCACAAATACCTGGCAAGATCCCAAAAAGTTCAATACATTTTATGCTGCTTATCCCAGAAATAAGCAGTGGATTTTCCCCATGTCAGTTTAATAATGGTCTATGGACTTTTCCTTCAGGAAGCCATCCAGACCTTTTTTTAAATCCCGCTAAGCTAAACGCCTTTACCACATTCTCTGGCAATGAATTCCAGAGTTTAATTACACGTTGTTTGAAGAAAAATTTTCTCAGATTCGTATTAAATTTGTAGCTTCATCGCATGCCCCCTAGTCCTAGTATTTTTTGAAAGAGTAAACAAACGATTCACATCTACCCGTTCCACTCCACTCATTATTTTATAGACCTCTATCATATCTCCCCTCAGCCGTCTTTTCTCCAAGCTGAAGAGCCCTAGCCCCTTCAGCCATTCCTCATAGAGAAGTTGTCCTATCCCTTTTATCATTTTGGTCGGCCTTCTCTGTACGTTTTCTAATTCCACTATTTCTTTTTTGAGATGCAACGACCAGAATTGCACACAGTATTCAAGGTGTGGTCGCACCATGGACTGATACAAAGGCATTATAACGTCCTTACTTTTGTTTTCCATTCCTTTCCTAATAATATCTAACATTCTATTTGCTTTCTTAGCCACCTGCGCCGCCGCACACTGAGCAGAGGGTTTCAACATATCATCAACAACGACGCCGAGATCCCTTTCTTGGTCGGTTACTCCTAATGTGGAACCTTGCATTACGTAGCTATAGTTCGGTTACCTCTTTCCACTTGCATCACTTTGCACTTGCTCACATTAAACGTCATGTGCCATTTAGACGCCCAGTTTCCCAGTCTCGTGAGGTCCTCTTGTAATTTTCACAATCCTCTCGTGATTCAACAACTTTGAATAACTTTGTGTCATCAGCAAATTTAAGTATCTCACTAGTTACTCCCATCTCTAGATCATTTATAAATAGGTTAAAAAGTAGCGGTCCCAGCACAGACCCCTGGGGAACCCCACTATCTACCCTTCTTCATTGAGAATACTGACCATTTATCCCTATCCTTTAACCAGTTCTTAATCCACAATAGGACACTACCTCCTATCCCATGGCTCTCCAATTTCTTCTGCAGTCTTAGCCTTCCTTATCCGCGCTTCGCATTTGACTTGCCATTCCTTATTATTTTCAGTCGGTGTCAGGTCTCAAAGCAGCAACTAGGTTTGTGAGCCCTTGGGCCACTGCCGAGGAGCGGCAGTGGCAGGCAAAACCACCCCAACCAGCACTGGTCTAACACACAAAGCAGGGACAGGGGTAAGCAAACTGGGAACACTTGGACTGGAACACAGGACTGGAGCAAGGCTTCACCTGCACTTGACCACCCTTCCCCAGGAGTTGAGCCCCTGGGTGCAGGTGGCCGGCAGGACTTACCGGACTGGGTAGGAACTGGATACCAGCAGGAAACACACAACAGAGTCAAGACTACAAGCTGCCAGGCAGCCACTAAGACAGAAACATAGACAGGAGGGAGTCAGGACTAAAAGCTGCCAAGCAGCCACTAAAAAAGAACACAGACCCAAGACAAGGAAATGCAGACCAGAAACAAGACTAAGAACTAAACACTAAAACCAAAGCTAACTACACACAAACAAACAAGAACCAGGCAAGAACTCAGAATAAAACTGGACTAGGCAGAAGTGCACAGAGCACACCCACATACCAGGGACCTTAGACGATGCAGAGGCAAGCACAGAAGTTTCTAAGTGATTAATAAAGCCCATCAGCACCTGAGGCTCAGCTGCAGCAATCTCAAGGCAACTATAGGTGCTGTTCAGGCACAAACAAGAAAGACAAGTCTGGCAGCCTGGAAGATCCGGGCCGGACTGGGCTGAAGCCTGGAACGGGTAGGGACAGCAAGACAGTCTATGGCAGCCACCGGTTCTGGCCACCAGAGGGCGAGGGGAGCACAAACCAAGAAGCAGTCAGAAAGCATACTGAAGTATAGAGAGGCTCAACATACTCAGGTGCAGCACAGTGGAGCAATCAGAGCCATGCTGGAAGCAGCCAGCACACAGAGACAGAGCTAACTCAGGAAGAACAGACAAAAGCCAGCTTAGAAGCTGACCGCCAGAAATAAGGTAAGCCTGAGAGGGGTCACGACCACAGACGTGACAGTCGGTTCCTTCTTCCATTTTCTGAAGGATTTTCTTTTAGCTCTATTAGCTTCCTTCACCTGTCGTTTGGTCTTCCTCCCTCCTTTTTTAATACACTGAATATATTTGGCCTGGACTTCCAGGATGGTATTTTTGAACAGCATCCACACCTGATGTAAATTTTTGACCCTCGTAGACGCTCCTCTAAGTTTTTATTTTTTCACTGTTCTTCTCGTTTTTATTTATTTATTTATTTATTTATTGCATTTGTACCCCACATTATCCCACCTTTTTGCAGGCTCAATGTGGCTTACAGAGTAAGGTTAAGATAGAGTCAAGACATGATTTAAATACAGTTGATCATAAGTTGAAGTAAAAGAGTTTTATCATAGTCTCCTTTTTTAAAGTTAAACACTAACGTATTGGATTTCCTGCGTATGCTTACTCCAAAGCTAATATCAAATCTGATCATATGATCACTGTTCTCAAGCAGCCCCATCACCATTACCTCTTGCACCAGATCATGCAATCCACTAAGGACTAGGTCTAGAATTTTTCCTTCTCTTGTCAGCTCCTGTACCAGCTACTCCATAAAGTAGTCCTTGATTTCGTCAAGGAATTTTACCTCCCTAGCATGTCCTGATGTTACATTTACCCAGTCAATATCGGGGTAATTGAAATCACCTATTATTATCGTGTTGCTCAGTTTGTTAGCCTCCCTAATTTCAGATAAACATTTCTACATCCGTCTATTCATCCTAGCCAGGCGGACGATAGTACACTCTTATCACTATCCTTTTCCCCTTTACACATGGAATTTCAATCCACAGGGATTCCAAGATGTGTTTTGTTTCCTGTAGAATTATCAATCTATTTGATTCAAGGCCTTCCTTAATATACAATGATCCACCCTATCACTACGTTATAATTTGTACCACGGTATGACAGTGCCCACTGTTTATCCCCCTTCCACCAGGTCTCAGAGATTCCTATTATATCTAATTTTTCATAGTACTGTATATTCTAACTCTCCCATCTTATTTCTTAGGCTTCTGGCATTCGCATATAGACATTTCAAACTATGTTTGTTATTCCTATTTACATCATGCTCAGTACTTGACAGTTTTAAATTACAATCTTTTGTCTGATTTTTTATTTTTATTTAAGGACACCTGATCTACTACGGTCTCTTTTGTAACCTCACTATCTGTATTTGTCATCTAAGGAGTTATGGATTATGTATTTTAGGGTTCAGTTAAAAATTAGGAATCATCCAGATGGAATTCAGGATTTCTAAGGTGTATTATTATTTACTAATGGGACTTTTGGAAGAACATGTTGAAGATTCTATGGATACCTTGGTTTCTGTGGACAGTCTGGACCTTTCAGCCTTTCTGGAATCATCTAATGAGAATATCCCTTTGAGAGCCACTTTGATAGTTGTTTGAGTTCAAAAGATTATAAGTCTTTTATTTGTAAACAGTACTTAAGTTTAAGGAAGTGTTATGTTGTGGCCAGAAAGTTACCTTATTATTGGATGTGGCCAAAGCTACACAAGCTCAGAAGAATGCCTTTTTTTATTTTCTTAGATTCCCATGGTACTGTACTGCTCAATGTCAGCAGAATAAGTATACCTTTCTGGACACACTTCAATTCTATTCTTTTCATATTGATAAAGATTCTGCTTCATATGTCCTATATGTGAGTCTGTATTCCCATCAGAACTGCTGAGCTCCCACTGTCACTGTAAGCCTGCACTTATTTTAGAACTGTTAAGCTCCCACTTTTATAGCAGTTTACACTCTTATTAGAGCTGCTGAGCTCCAACCTTTATTGTAGCCTGCTCTTGGGGAAGGCTTTCCTCAGCCATCATCTTTCACAACATAATTTCAAACCAGGCAGACGGTTGGTGATACCAGAAAGCACCTCCCACAATAGGCAGTTTGCTTCTCAGGCTGAACTCTCACTGTGAGCCTGTATTCCCATCAGAACTGCTGAGCTCCCACTCTCACTGTAAGCCTGACTTACAGGTGTCCAGGACTTCTCTCCCGAGCATTTGATTGTGAGTAACCTATATATCCTAAATTGACACCAAAATGAACACAATCAAAATACTTATGGTAATCTACTCCCTTTCACTGATCCACCTAGCACTATCCATCCCACTCATAGAACATTACTTCATACCCACCCTACAAAATCACCAAAGACTGATCAGACATTCCACACTCCACCAAACTGACTCTCATCACACTAAAGGAAAACTATCTAAACATGGACATCACCAACAAAACGAGAGGAAAGAGCACAACAAACACACATCACCCAAGGAACATCAACCAACAAAAATCCACATAATACCAAACCTAGAAGCCCCATACCAAAACATCCAGGTAGACTACATCAATGCTGGATCCGAAATCAACAAAACAGCAACAATATCAGGTTGGATCACCTCAGAAAACCTCGATCTCATCTTTATCAATGAAACATGGATTCACAACCAAAATGACCCCATAATCCTTGAACTGTGCCCGCCAGGTTACAAAATCACCCACCAAACCAGATCGGAAAAGAGAGGTGGAGGCATAGCACTAATATACCAAGAAAAATTCACCACCGAAACCACAGCCGCCTCCATAACACCCCAACTAGAAATTGCCCCATTTAGAATCCATAACAACTCTCTAACCAATCACCTGAGTTGCGTATTATTCTACAGACCACCTGACAACTGGAAGGAAAGTCAGCCCACCTTCCTGGACTTCATATCAAACAACTGTGTAAATAACAAAAACATGCTGCTACTAGGCAACATTAACCTTCACCTAGAAGACCCCAACTCCACAAACACACTTGAATGTAAAGACTTCCTACAGTCCTGGGATTTTAAATGGCCCCACATTCAAGCTACCCATATCAAAGGACATACATTGGACCTCGTATCACATAAACTACCTACAGACAATAATCTGTTAATAGCAGACATCAAATAGATAGCAATACCTTAGACTGACCATTACAAACAGAACCTAACTCTAAACTGGCGGAAGAAGGGCTCAAACAGTACACCAGAATGTACTACTTACACTACAAGAGGGCAAATCGATCCACAAATATTCTGGCAACAAATATACGACAACGAATGGACAACACACACTGATTCCATACTTTATCTCAACCACTGGGATGGCAGATGCAACAGCGTACTAAACAAAATAGTACCCTTAAAAACAAAAATATCAAAAAGACAAAACACTATACCTTGGTTCAATGACGAACTAAAAAACTCAAAACGCAATCTAGAAAACTTAAACGAGTATGGAGAAAGACAAAAGATGAACACACACTCAACGCATGGAAACAAATGCATAGAAAATACAAATACACAATAAAACAAACCAGAAGGTCCTACTACAAAACCAAATTAGGACCGGATTACAAAGATATGAAGAAACTATTCCAACTCGTAAATAAGTTACTAGACACCACCCCTGTCACCACAACCAACACAGACATCCCACCCGCAGACAAACATGCTAACTACTTTAACGAAAAAATAATAAAACTACGCAGCACACTTCCTCATCACAATACCGACATCGAAATCTTCTTCAACGATCTGGACCCATCCTCTGAAGGATACCCAGCTGACCGCATTTGGACAACATTTAATCTCCTCAGCACCGAATCAGTTACACAAGCGACTAACAGGTTTTTCCAAGACCCACTGCAAACTGGATACATGTCCCAGTCATCTACTCAAGTCTGCCCCAGACCGCTTCATAGCAGACTTACATCCCATCTAAACTTCATGTCTCTTCCCTGAGGAACATAGCAACATCCTACTCACACCAATACCAAAAGATGCCAAGAAAAGCACAAACGATATCACCAATTACCGCCCAGTTACATCTATCCCATTAGTAGTAAAAATGATGGAGAGCTTCGTGACTAAACAGCTTACAGAATACCTGGACAAGTTCTCAATACTACATAATTCACAATCAGGATTCCGATCCCACCATAGCACCAAAACTGTCCTAGTCACCCTCCTGGCCAAATTCAAGCAGGAGATTGCCACAGGCAAAAAGCATACTCCTCTTCCAGTTCGACATGTCAAGCGCATTCGACATGGTAAATCACAATATACTACTAAGAATACTAGGCTACTTCAGGATTGAAAGAAACATATTTAACTGAATCAAAGGCTTTCTAACCACCAGAACTTATCAAGTAAAATCAAAGTCAAACATATCTCCACCGTGGAAAGCAGTCTGCGGAGTACCTCAAGGATCACCATTATCACCAATACTCTTCAACATAATGATGATTCCACTGGCACAGTCCTTATCCAACCGAGGCCTTAACCCATTCATTTACGCAGATGATGTTACAATATACATCGCCTTCAGACATGATCTGACAGAAATAACCAACAAAATCAATGATAGTCTGAACATCATGGACTCCTGTGCAAACTCATTCCAACTGAAACTGAACACCGAAAAAACACATTGCCTCATCCTCTCCTCTCCATATAACAAATACAAACCCACAACCATAAATACTCCAGGGCATACCCTCCCTACTTCGGACAGTTTGAAAATATTCGGTGTCACACTCGATCGCAACCTTACCCTCAAGAGCCAAGTAAACTCTGTAACAAAGAAAATGTTCTATTCAATGTGGAAGCTCAAACGATTAAAACCTTTCTTCCCAAGAGCAACTTTTCGATACCTAATACAATCAATGGTCCTAAGCCATTCAGATTATTGCAACGGAATCTACACAGGCTGCAAAGAACAACTCGTAAAAAAACTCCAGACCGCCCAAAATTAAGCAGCCAGACTGATGTTCAGCAAAACACGCTTCGAAAGTGCCAAACCCCTCCAAGAAAAGTTGCATTGGCTCCCAATCAAAGAACGGATCATCTTCAAAATCTGCACCTTAGTCCACAAAATCACGTACGGCGTAGTCCCAGGATACATGACAGACCTTATAGACTCACCAATAAGAAACAAAGTCAGATCGTCAAGATCCTACCTAAACCTACACTACCCACATTGCAAAGGACTGAAATACAAAACAACTTACGCAGCCAGCTTCTCCTACATAAGCGCACAACTATGGAATGGGCTTCCAAAAGCAGTGAAAACAATCCACGACCACTTGAACTTCAGGAAATCACTAAAAATGTACCTCTTCAAAAAGGCCTACCCCAACAACCCCACGTAACCCTCTTCACCTACCAACACAGCATGACTATGATCGAACAGGACATCACGCAATCATTCCGACCCTCCACTTATACCTCATATGATCACTATACAACTTTGTATTTGTTATCCACCGACTGGGCAAACGCCTTTGACGGTACTATGTAAACCACATTGAGCCTGCAAATAAGTAGGAAAATGTGGGGTACAAATGCAATAAATAAATAATATTTAATTTTGTACTAATTTGGTATTGGGGGGTTAGGGGGGTAATTGAAATTTATAGTGGTGGTATTCTACTTTTATTATAGAAATTTCTTTTATTATTTATTTATTTTGGGCTCCCCTCCTCCCTGAAGTGGACTATAGATGGTAGGTGGAATTGTTGCTTCTTTCTTGTTTTGTAATTTCTTTCCTTTGCTTCTCTTTGCTTATTTGGAATCTTTATATTTGAAACATCAGTTTAAAAAAAAAAAAGCGCCTCCAACAATGGCATAAGAGCATAATGTGGCTCTTAGCCACTGATTGGAATCCCCCTTTTGTTGCTCTGAGTTCTTGTGAGTTAAGAGCCTTGATCTGGAAGGTCACCTTTTTGATTGTGATTTCTTCAGCCTGCAGAGTCTGTGTGCTCCAGGTGCTAAGAAATGCTAGATTGCATCACATGCTACTAATGCTCCTCATACATCCTAAATTTACCCTAAGGTGGTGTCACATTTACACTTTAATCATAACATACATATAACATAGTAGATGACGGCAGATAAAGACCTGTATGGTTCATCCAGTCTGCCCAACAAGATAAGTGGTCCTGCCAACATTTTTTCCTAGGCCATATGTCCATAAAGGTGAAAATGCCCTTTATTTCTTGTTTTCAAGAGTTGTCACCTACTTGGAGCATTCGCAAGACTGTAGAAAGTCCACCCAATTTTTTTTTATTTTGATGTCAGTAAACCTGGAAGTGTGTTTACAAAGCATACCATTTTTAATTGGTTATTCTATTCTATGATTTCTATTCTGCTTTTAACTTGTGAATCAAAGCGGATCAAGGAGCAAAGAGATATCCCAACCAGGTGGAATTACATTAAAATCAATAATCTAATCATTAAAAATATCCGTCATTTTTTTAAAACATAAGAAACTAACAAATAATTTTTTAAGACCTTTCGAAAAGAACTGTAAGGAGTAGTTAAGCAAACTGTTTAGGTAGGCTATTCCATATTTTTGTGCCTTGGAAGGTAAACAAATGTTCCCAAACAGACTTCGATCACATGTTTTTTTGACAGAAGGGACCTCAAGAGACAGACTTTTAGAACTCCTTAGATGCCCTAGCAAGCAAGTGTAACCTTAGAGATGAGTATATGTGGACTATAGTGTCATAGGTTACCCATCAAAAGTCTTACCACTGGAGGAGATTTACAAAGTTGAGATGTAAGTATATTGTCTGAACTTCCCACTGCATTGTCAAAACATCACCTCCCAATGGGGTAGCAGGTTTGGACGATCTATACTACATGGTGTTTTTTTACAGGGCCAATTTTTATGATTTCAGTTTGTTTTCTATGATTAAAAGAAGATGTTTCACACCTTTCCTTTTGTTAAGAGCTGGTTTACCCTCCCCCTCCTTTCTTGTTGAAGACCACCTTTTGTGACAGAAGAATCAACTGCTGCTACTACTACTACTACTACTAATCATTTCTATAGCACTACTAGATGTACGCAGCGCTGTACACATTATATGCAGGTACTTTCTCTCTCCCTAGAGGGCTCACAATCTAAGTTTTTTGGTACCTGGGGCAATGGAGGGTTAAGTGACTTGCCTACAGAGAAAGTACACATATTTCTCCGAGGACAAGCAGGCTGATATTCTTACGTGTGGTGACGTCACGTCGGCCCCCAGAGGATTGTCAGCAAAAATCTCTAGAAGTCTATTCTGGAGCGTTCCACCGCACGTGGCAATCGCACTGCGCATGCGCGGATATAATTTCCTGCCCGTCGCGCGGTCCTGCTCCTCAGTTTCTTCTTTTCCGTGTCTGAAGAGACACGGAGTTCTTTCGCGCTTCACGTTTTCCTCTGCCTCCCGGAGACGAAGATTCTTCTGTTTTCTCAGTTTGCTAAAATCGAGTATGTTTGTTGTTTTAAAAAGAAAAAAGCCCCTTTACTTTTTCTAGTTTCTTTTCCCCTTTTTTGATAAGTTTCCTTCATTTTTTTGTTGCAACCACTTTTAGGCCGCTCGATTGGTTTTTCTTTTTTGTGTTTTCTTTTCTAACACAATCGCATCTTTTGATTTCGCGGAGGCTATTTTCCCCACCATGTCATCGAAAACGCCCAGCGGCTTCAAACCATGCGCCCGCTGCAACCGGACCATCTCAGGCACTAATCCGCACTCCTGTTGCCTTCAGTGCCTTGGGCCCGACCATCGCCCGGAGAGCTGTAAGTTGTGTCTTCAGATGAAGAAACGCACCCAGCTCTCGAGAGAAGCTCAGAGAGAAAAGCTTTTTGGGTCCGGTACCTCGGCGTCGAGGACGGCGTTGGTGTCGAGAGACCAGGTAAAGGCTGCCAAAAGATTGATGCACGCTGGGAGCAGTGATGCATCGAGTGGGTCACCACCCGCCTCGGCGCCTCCTGCTTTGCAAGCCCCCCCCCCCCACCCCCCCGGGACCGACCTGTATCGGACCCGGCCCCGAGGAGGAGTGTGGATTCCACGTCCTCCTCACCGGTACTGAGGAGTCTCGATGACGGGCGTTGGGCGAAGGTCAAGAAGCACCGTCATCATTCTCCTCGACATGGTACCGGGAGCTCCGGGTCATCGAAGCACTCAGCACCTGAGAAGCGTCGACGCCGAGAGGATCGCTCTCCCTCTGTGATGGAGGTGTCGGCGCGGCGGTCGTCTGGCAGTCCGGTACCGGCTCCCCAACCCCTACAGGTTCTGCCTCCAAAGCTCACACCAGCACCGCAGCCTTCCTCGACAGCTTATCTTGATGAGCGCATCAAGGCTCTGTTTTCCAATTTTATGGAAGCAGTGCTGCACCAATTGTGTCCGGCACCGGAGGTACCAGTACCGTCGGTGCCGGAGGCTCCTGCGGCGCCTAGCCTTTTGCCTGTGGTGAGGTCTCCTTCTCCGGCATCGCTTGCGGTGCCGCAGTCGGCAGCCACCCGGGTCGACTCTCCATTGTCGTCGGTGGAGGAAGCTTCACCGGAGTCTTTAAGGGAGTCGACACCGTCATCGAAGTCGTCGTACTTCCTCGTCGAGACAGGCTCAGATCCGGGCTGCTCTTTCTGAGCTTTTGGCCCCATCCAATGATGGCTCATCTGATGATGATGATAGGCCTGGACTTTTCTCTGCTGAAGACTCTCTCTAGGTCTTCCATCTGATTCAACTCCCTCACCTCAGAAGCAGCTCTCCCCTCCGGAAAGTTTGTCTTTCTCCTCTTTTGTGCGGGAAATGTCTGAGGCCATTCCCTTCCCTGTGGAGACTGTGGATGAGCCCAGGGCTAAGATGCTCGAGGTCCTGCATTATCCGTCTGCAGCTAAGTCTTCCACCACAGTTCCTTTTCATGATACACTCAAGGAAATGCTGATGAGGATTTGGGGGAAGCCTATTTCATGCCCAACTGTTCCGAAAAAGGCTGAGTCCCAGTACCAGATCCACGGGGAACCCAGTTTCGTCCGGCCTCAGTTGCCTCATGATTCTGCGGTGGTGGATTCCGCTCTCAGAAGGGCCAAAAGTTCTAGGAACTTTGCCTCGGCGCCCCCAGGGCGGGAACACAGAACTTCGGACTCTTTTGGGAGGAAGGCGTATCAGGCTGGCATGCTCGCGTCCAAAATCCAATCATACCAGCTCTACACGAGCATTCATTTGCAGAGCTCAGTGAGGCAGCTTGAGAGCTTGGTTGATGTGCTCCAGCCGGAGCAGGCTGAGCCTTTTCGCCAGGTGGTCAGGCAGCAGAAGGTGTGTCGCAAATTCCTGTCCAGGGGTATTTACGACACTTGCGATGTGACATCCAGATTCTCTACTATGGGTATAGTGATGCGCAGACTCTCATGGCTGCGTGCCTCTAACCTGGAGGAACGAATTCAGCAGAAGATTGCGGATATCCCTTGCCGGGGGGGGGGGGGGGGGATCATCTTTTTGGTGAGAAAGTTGAAGAGCTGCTTGATCATCTCTATCAGCGTGATAACGCTATGGACTCTCTCTCCCACCGGGCGCCTTCTGCATCTACTTTCTCATCTCGGAAGTTTTTTAGAGGGACGGCAGGTGCTCCTTATGCCTCTAGGGGCCGTAGGTACACCCCTACTTCCCGGCAACCGGTTCAGGCTCAGCCCCAGCGCACTCATTCTCGTCAACAGCGTGCGCCAAAGCAGGCCCCTGCAGCTCCCCAGCAAAAACCAGGGACGGGTTTTTGACTGGCTCCAGTTGAGCATAGCCGCACTAGCAGTATCCGTGTCGGGCAACTTACCAGTGGGAGAGAGGTTAAAATTTTTTCACCAAAGGTGGCCTCTCATAACCTCCGACCGGTGGGTTTTTCAAATAGTCCGGTTAGGATACACCCTCAATCTGGAATCCGAACCTCCAAATTGCCCACCGAGAGCTCAATCTTTCAGCTCTCAGCACAGGCAAGTACTTGCAGAGGAACTCTCCGCCCTTCTCAGCGCCAATGCGGTCGAGCCCATTCCACCAGGGCAGGAAGGGCTGGGATTCTATTCCAGGTACTTCCTTGTGCAAAAGAAAACAGGGGGGATGTGTCCCATCCTAGACCTAAGGGGCCTGAACAAATGTGTGGTCCGAGAAAAGTTCAGGATGGTTTCCCTAGGCACCCTTCTTCCCATGATTCAGGAAAACGATTGGCTATGCTCTCTGGGCTTAAAGGATGCTTACACTCACATCTCGACACTTACTATTGGATATAAAAAGTAAAATAAGATTTATTTATATATTAATACACAGACAACAGATATTGTTGCCCAGGTTGTAATGTATATCTATTTCTAGAGCTTTTCTGAAGAGCACTAGAAATTGTACAGTGACAAAGTCCACACAAGTAGGTCATGTAACCAACTTTCTTTCTTGGGCTAGCTCTGTTCCCTGGGGTTTGAATTACTAGCAATCATCATTCCCATTATAGTCCTGTTTTTAGTATCTGATCTCATTTTGCTGGCTTAGTGCTAACTCTTGTGTCGCAGCATGACAACACACAGCCTGTAACTTGGGAATTTCTGAGTAAAGATGATGAAATATTTGCTGAAGCCTATCCTTGACCTACCTGTGATAAACCTGTTGAATATAATTTTTTTTTTTTTTGCACAGTCCCAGGAAGAAGACAAACCGGGTAAAAAGAAAACCAAACACAAGAAGAGCAAGGACAAGGAGGACAGCAAAGATGACAAGCAGAAGAAGAAGAAAAAGAAAAGCAAGGAGAAGCTTGATGAGTTTGATGAACTGGAGGCTTTCTTGGGTGGCAGAGATGGGGCGAGCAAAGCCCGAGGAGGAGAGGACTATGAGGAATTGTAGAATCTAAAGAACTTCAGATTGATTATCAGAACTTTGAAACAGTCACTTCTATCTGTCCTTGACTGGGGTACATTCACTAACTCACCCTTCCTGCTTTCTGAGCTTGCTAAGGACAAGTGTAGGAGGCACTAGGAGAAGCCTGGGTGTCCTCCCTCTGTAAATGTCTCAAACAAGGAAGCCTTATATTTCATTTTCCTCGCATGACATCCTGCCTTGAATGGAGAAATCTTTTACACAAACACTCCTGGATAAGATGATGGTATGGGTTTATAGCCACTACACCTTCCTTACTTTGCTTCCAGTGAATCAAGTCAGTGGTTGTGGGCTTTTTATTTCTTTTATGTTTATTTTTTCTTATTTTGTTTCAAGAAAGAAAGAGTACATGCGTACCAAATATTTTGGAGATATTGTGTACCCTGTCTGCTTGCTTGTCATGCTGCGACAGTTAATAAAGAAAAATAATACAGGCGAGAAGGCCATAATCTGTCCTGATGTTACCTGAAGGTCTTGTCTCACTCTTTTTTTTACTTATATGTCATTCTGTAGCTTGAAATGAAGTTTGCACACACCATTGCATATTACTGAAGCTAAAGTGTACACACAGTCATTACTGTGAAAGGAATAGTCTCTGCAGTGACATTATGAATTAGGTATAGGCTGCCTAGTTCTTTGTATTTATTTTAAAAATAAAAAATACAAATTCATCAGGACTGTCACTTGTAAATCATGCACTCGTGTTGCCTACTCAGTAATGGCTTAATATGAATCTGTGCTCAATTTTTGTTTTCACTGTCTCTGTTCCAGTGTCTTTAACCTTGCTGAAACCTAAGGCTTTTAGAAATGACTTGCTCTTAAAAAAAAAAAAAAATTATGAAAAACTGAAAGCTGCAGATGGGAAAACCCTACAACTAATATAATAAAATCAGGAAACGTTAAAAAAGAAAAAAAGTTGTGTCTAAATTTGAAAAGGTTCATGCTTTAAAGGTCCACATGATAGCTATGCCCCTTTTCTTTGTGCAAGTAGGCTCTCTGTCTTCTTGTTTCTAGAAATGTATACATTTAAAAACAAAACACTACTCTAAATCAGGGTTTGCTTGACTGCCTGCTGGGAGCACAACTTAAGTAAGATATCCAAAATAAGTACATTTGGGATGGCTCCTCACACAGCATTTTCATTTTATTTATTACCATTTATATAAACCCTTATCCAGAGCGGTGTACAAATTAAACTTACATACATAATAAAAACAATACAAAACAAAACTCATCAAATACAATACAAACACTCATCACTGTACTGTGTCCATCATCTACTAAAGTCAATTTTTAGCCTGCAGCAACAAATGCTGTTTCAACAGTCTTTTAAACAATCCCAAATTCTTCTGGGTCCTAAGGGCTCCAGGGAGTTTGTTCCACTTTGTTGGACCTCTTACAGAAAAGATTTGCCTCCTGGTGTCCTTCAAAATAAATAACTGAAAATCGGGGATTTCCAACAAACAGGTATTTTCTGAATGAAGTACCCTTTCAGACAGTACAAATGAAGATAGTCTTATAAATAGTGAGGTGAGTCATGATGATCACCTTAATGCTGTCCTGCATGGATAGCTTAATGCTATCCTGCATGGATAACCAATTCAGTTTGTGAAAACTGGGTAACGTGATCTTTTCCGAGGACAAGCAGGCTGCTTGTTCTCAGGACTGGATCGGCGTCCACAGTGGCCCCACAACGGAACTTTTCAAAGCAAAAGCCTTCAGAGCTTTGAGAGAATCTTCGGGCGCGCACACTGCGCATGCGTGGCCATCTTCCCACCCGTCGCGTGAGAGACTGCTCAGTTGCTTTTTTTCCGCAGTGAAGAGAGGCAGCGGTTTGCGTCTCTTCTGTCCCACTTCAAAGAGCCTTCTGCCATTTTTTCCGGAGTTTTTCTCTGGTTTTCTTCGTTTCTTCGTTATCTTCTTCCTTGTTAAAGTTTAAAAAAGTAGAAAGTAGAATCCTTTATTTTCTTATTTTTTGCCCTCTAAAAGTTTTTTGCTTCCGCCGTGGCTTCTCTTTTTTGTGCTCTCCTTTTGGCACAATCACGAATTTTGATCTTACCGACACTATTTTTCCGTCCATGTCATTGAGGATCCCAGTGGCTTCAAGAAGTGTACTCAGTGCAACCGGACGATCTCGGGTACCGACCCCCCCCCCCCCCCCCCCACGCATGGTGTCTTCAGTGCCTTGGGCCCGACCATTGCCCAGACGCGTGTAAGTTGTGTCTTAGCTTGAAAAAGCGGACACAGACGTCGAGACAAGCTCTTCGGGACTGACTTTTCGGAGCTTTGTCCAGTTCCTTGGCGTCGACATTGGCACCAGGGATGGCATCGACTTCAGGAGTGCAGGTAATGGCTGTCCGGAGACCACCACACATTGGGAACAGTGAGCCGTCGAGTGGGTCTCCACCTGTCTCGAAGACTCCTGCTGTGCAGGCCCACCGGGACCGACCACTCTTGGACCCGACCCTGAGGAGGCGTGTGGATTCCACGTCCTCCTCGTCGGTACCGAGAAGTATCGATGACGTGCATCGAGCGAAGGCGAAGGAGCATTGTCATCGGTCTCCTCCAAGAACGGTACCAGGAGCTCCGGGGCGTCAATGGATTCGCCACCCGGGAGGAGCGCTCACCCTCCATTCAAGAGGTGTCGGTCTTCGGGCAGCCCGGTACCGCCTCCTCAACCTCCACAGGTTCTGCCGCCGATTCCTGCACTGACCCGGCAGCCTTACTCGACAGCAACTCTAGACGAGCACATCTGAGCCATTCTTCCAGGTCTTCGGGAAGGGTTGCTGCTTCAGTCTGCTCCGGTACTGTGGGTGCTTGCGCTCTCCATACCGTCGATGGAAGCAGCAGCTGGCTCTCCGCCTGTGGTGAGGTCTTCGACGCCGGTGCCGCCTGCAGCATCGGCCTCGGCTGCCACCCAGGTCGACTCCCCATCGGCATTGCTGGAGGGAGCTTCATCGCCGCCGGCATGGGAGTTGACTTCTTGACATCGCCACTGAGGACGTGGTTCCTCGGCGTCGAGACGGACCCGGTTTCGGATTGCAGTTAAGGAACTCTTGTCCGATACCGATGAGTATGCCTCGTGCGATAAAGGGCAAGATCCCAGGTATTTCTCTTCTGAGGAGTCTTGTGGTCTTCCCTCTGATCCTACTCCTCCTCCAGAAAGAAAGCTTTCTCCCCCGGAGAGACTTTCTTTCTTTTCATTTGTCTGTAGCTATTCCCTTCCCTGTGGTATCTGAGGATGAGCCCAGGACTGAGATGCTCGAGGTCCTTGACTATCCTTCACCACCTACGGAGTCATCCACGGTTCCTTTGCATAATATGCTCAAGGAGACTCTTATGCGGAACTAGATGAAACCACCTAGTAATCCCACCATTCCCAAGAAAGCTGAGCCCAATATCGGATTCACGGAGAACCTGAGCTGATGAAGTCGCAGTTACCTCACGACTATGGTTGTGGATTCCGCTCTCAAGAGAGCCAGGAGTTCTAGAGACTTTGCCTCGGCGCCCCCAGGGAGAGAATCTAGAACCCTGGACTCTTTTGGGAGAAAGGCGTATCAGGCCTCTATGCTCGTGGCCAAAATTCAGTCTTACCAGCTCTGTACGAGCATTCACTTGAGGAACAGGGTGAAGCAACTGGTGGACTTGGTTGATAAGCTCCCTACGGAGCAGGCCAAGCCTTTTCAGGAGGTGGTCAGGCAGCAGAAGGCGTGTCGTAAATTCCTGTCCAGGGGTGCTTACAATTCTTTTGATGTTGCATCCAGAACCGCTGCCCAAGGTATAGTGATGCGCAGACTCTCATGGCTGCGTGCCTCTGACCTGGAAAATTGAGTTCAGCAGCAGATTGCTGATGTTCCTTGCTGGGGTGAGAAAGTCGAACAAGTGTTTGATCAGATCACTCAGCGGGAAACCACTTTGGACAATCTCTCCTGCCGGGCGCCTTCTGCTACTACCTCATCAAGTAGACGATTTTTCTGGGGAAGGAAAAATGCTCCCTATGCTTATAACAAGCGTAGGTACAATCCTCCTTCTTGACAGCCTTCTCAGGCTCATCACCAGCGCGCTCGTTCTCGTCAACAGTGTGCGCCAAGGCAGGCCCCTGCAGCTCCCCAGCAAAAGCAAGGGACGGGCTTTTGACTGGCTCCAGTTGAGCATAGCCACTGTAAAAGTGTCTGTGCCGGACGGCTTGCCAGTCGGAGGGAGGTTAAAATTTTTTCACTAAAGGTGGCCTCTCATAACCTCCGACCGGTTAGGATACTCTCTCAATTTGATATCCAAACCTCCAAATTGCCCACTGGGAGCTCAGTCCTTCAGCTTCCAGCACAGGCAGGTACTTGCAAAGGAACTCTCCGCCTTTCTCAGCGCCAATGAGGTCGAGCCCATTCCACCAGGGCAAGAAGGGCTGGGATTCTATTCCAGGTACTTCCTTATGCAAAAGAAAATGGGGGATGCATCCCATCCTAGACTTAAGGGCCCTTAACAAATTCCTATTCCGAGAAAGGTTCAGGGTGGTTTCCCTGGGCAACCTTCTTCCCATGATTCAGGAAAGCGATTGGCTATGCTGTCTGGACTTAAAGGATGCTTATACACACATCCCGATACTTCCAGCTCACAGGAGGTATCTTCGATTCTGTCTGGGAGCGCAGCACTTCCAGTATTGTGTGCTGCCTTTTGGTCTAGCGTCTGCGCCCAGGGTCTTTACAAAATGCCTGGCAGTAGTTGCAGCGTCGCTTCACAGACTGGGACCGCATGTGTTCCCTTATCTCGATGATTGGCTGGTGAAGAACACCTCAGAGGTAGGAGCTCTGCAGTCCATGCAGATAACTGTTCAACTGCTGGAGCTTCTCGGGTTTGTAATAAATTATCCCAAGTCCCATCTTTTCCCTGTTCAGAAACTAGAATTTATAGGAGCTCAGCTGGACTCACAGACGGCTCGTGTCTATTTTCCAGAAACGAGAGCAGACAATCTTCTGTCTCTAGTTTCCAGGGCCAGGGCATCACAGCAGGTTACAGCTCGGCAGATGTTGAGACTTCTAGGCCATATGTGCTCCTCAGTCCATGTGACACCCATGGCCCGTCTTCACATGATATCAGCTCAATGGACCCTAGCTTCCCAGTGGTATCAAGCTGCAGGGGATCTAGAGGATGCAATCCAGCTGTCTGCCGATTTTCAAAATTCCCTTAAGTGGTGGACAATTTGATCCAATTTGACCTTGGGACGTCCCTTTCAAATTTCTCAGCCACAAAAAGTGCTGACAACGGATGCATCCCTCCTGGGGTGGGGAGCCCATGTCAATGGGCTTTACACTCAGGGACTTTGGTCCCCCCAGGAAAAGGATATTCAGATCAATCTTCTGGAGTTGCGAGTGGTCTGGAACGCTCTAAAGGCTTTCAGAGATCGGCTGTCCAACCAAATTATCCAAATTCAGACAGACAGTCAGGTTGCCATGTACTACATCAACAAGCAGGGGGCCACCAGATCTTACCCCCTGTGTCGGGAAGCCATCAGGATGTGGCTTTGGGCTCGCCGTTACGGCAAGTTTCTCCAAGCCACTTATCTGGCAGGTGTAAACAACAGTCTGGCCGACAGATTGAGCAGGATCATGCAACCTCACGAGTGGTTGCTCAATGCAGGCGTCGTACGCAAAATCTTCTGAGAGTGGGGCACCCCGTCGGTGGATCTTTTTGCCACTCAGGTCAATCACAAAGTCTCTCAAGTTTGTTCCAGACTTCAGGCCCACGACAGACTAGCGTCGGAAGCTTTTCTCCTTCATTGTGGGAAGGGTCTTCTGTACACATATCCTTCCATACCTCTGGTGGGGAAGACTTTGCTGAAACTCAAGCAGGACCGCGGAACCATGATTCTGATTGCTCCTTTCTGACCAGATCAGATTTGGTTCCCTCTTCTTCTGGAGTTGTCCTCCGAAGAACCGTGGAGATTGGACTGTTTTCCAACCCTCATATCTCAGAACAAGGGGGCGCTTCTGTATCTACTACTACTACTACTACTACTACTTAACATTTCTAGAGCGCTACTAGGGTTACGCAGTGCTGTACAATTTAACAAAGAGAGACAGTCCCTGCTCAAAGAGCTTACAATCTAATAGACAAGTGAACGGTCGGTCCGATAGGGGCAGTCAAATTGGGGCAGTCTGGATTCACTGAACGGTAAGGGTTAGGTGCCGAACGCAGCATTGAAGAGGTGGGCTTTAAGCAAAGACTTGAAGACGGGCAGGGAGGGGGCTTGGCGTAAGGGTTCAGGAAGGTTGTTCCAAGCATAGGGTGAGGCGAGGCAGAATGAGCGGAGCCTGGAGTTGGCGGTGGTGGAGAAGGGTACTGAGAGGAGGGATTTATCCTGTGAACGGAGGTTACGGGCGGGAACGTAAGGGGAGATGAGGGTAGAAAGATAGTGAGGGGCAGCAGACTGAGTGCATTTGTAGGTAAGAAGGAGAAGCTTGAATTGAATGCGGTATCTGATCGGAAGCCAGTGAAGTGACCTGAGGAGAGGGGTGATATGAGTATATCGGTTCTGGCGGAATATGAGACGTGCAGCAGAGTTCTGAACAGACTGAAGGGGGGATAGATGACTAAGTGGGAGGCCGGTGAGGAGTAAGTTGCAGTAGTCCAGGCGAGAGGTAATGAGAGCGTGGACGAGAGTTCGGGTGGTGTGTTCAGAGAGGAAAGGGCGAATTTTGCTGATGTTAAAGAGGAAGAAGCGAGAGGTCTTGGCTATCTGCTGGATATGCGCAGAGAAGGAGAGAGAGGAGTCAAAGATGACTCCGAGGTTGCGGGCAGATGAGACGGGGAGGATGAGGGTGTTATCAACTGAGATAGAAAGTGGAGGAAGAGGAGAAGTGGGTTTTGGTGGAAAGACGATAAGCTCGGTCTTGGACATGTTCAGTTTCAGGTGGCGGTTGGACATCCAGGCAGCAATATCGGATAAGCAGGCCGATACCTTTGCCTGGGTCTCCGCGGTGATGTCTGGTGTGGAGAGATACAGTTGGGTGTCATCAGCATAGAGATGATACTGGAAACCATGAGATGAGATCAGGGAGCCCAGGGAAGAGGTGTAGATTGAGATGAGAAGGGGTCCAAGGACCGATCCCTGGGGAACACCAACAGATAAGGGGATGGGGGTGGAGGAAGATCCATGAGAGTGAACTTTGAAGGTGCGGTGGGAGAGATAGGAGGAGAACCAGGAGAGGACAGAGCCCTGGAACCCAAATGAGGACAGTGTGGCAAGAAGTAAGTCATGATTGACAGTGTCAAAAGCGGCGGATAGATCCAGGAGGATGAGGATGGAGTAGTGGCCTCTGGATTTGGCAAGGAACAGGTCATTACAGACTTTAGAGAGTGCTGTTTCTGTCGAGTGAAGAGGGCGAAAACCGGATTGAAGCGGATCGAGGATGGCATGAGAGGAGAGAAAATCAAGGCAGCAGCTGTGGACTGCACACTCAAGTGTCTTGGAGAGGAAGGGTAGGAGGGAGATGGGGCGGTAGTTGGAGGGACAGGTAGGGTCTAGTGATGGTTTTTTGAGGAGTGGCGTGACTACAGCATGCTTGAAGGTGTCGGGGACAGTTGCAGTGGAGAGAGAGAGGTTGAGGATATGACAGATGGAGGGGGTGATAGTAGGAGAGATGGTGTTAAGTAAGTTGGTGGGGATGGGATCAGAGGAACAAGTGGTGCATTTTGAGGAGGAAAGAAGGCGGGCGGTTTCCTCCTCGGAGATATCAGGAAAGGAGGAGAAGGAGGTCTGGGTTGGTTGGTTGAGGGAGAGGGTTGAAGGGTAAAGAGGAGGAGGTAGCTTGGTAGTGAACTCAAGGTTGATCTTTTGCACCTTGTCGCGGAAGTAGTCAGCCAGTGATTGAGGAGAGAGTGAGGGGGGGGGTGGGAGTGGAGGGCACTTTGAGGAGGGAATTAAGGGTGGCGAAGAGACGACGAGGGTTGGAGCTGAGAGAATTAGTCAATTGGGTGTAATAGTCCTGTTTGGCAAGGAATAGTGAGGACTGGAAGGAGGATAGCATGAATTTGTAGTGAAGGAAATCTGAATGGGCGCGAGATTTCCTCCAGAGGCGTTCAGCAGATCGGGCGCAGGAGCGAAGGTAACGGATGCAAGGGGTCAGCCAGGGCTGGGGATGATAAGGTGGGAGGGTCAGTAGCCTGGAGATTCCTGGAAGTAGTGGTTAATGTTGGGCGGGGCTGAGGGGGAGGGTGAAGAAGTGTGAAGGTGATCAGGTGATGATCAGAGACAACCTCCGGTCTCTGGCTCTCACTGCCTGGATGTTGAGAGCGTAGAATTTGCTTCCTTGGGTCTCTCTGAGGGTGTCTCCCGGGTTTTGATGGCTTCCAGGAAAGATTCCACGAAGAGGTGCTACTTTTTCAAATGGAGGAGGTTTGCAGTCTGGTGTGATAGCAGACCCTGCTTGAATACCTTCTACATTTGTCATAGTCTGGTCTCAAGACCAACTCCATAAGAGTTCATCTCAGTGCAATTAGTGCTTATCATCAACGAGTAGAGGGTAAGCCTTTCTCTGGACAGCCTTTAGTTGTTCGCTTCATGAGAGGTTTGCTTTTGTCAAAGTCCCCTGTCAAACCTCCACCAGTGTCATGGGATCTCAACATCGTTCTCACCCAGCTGATGAAGCCTCCTTTTAAGCCACTGAATTCCTGCCATCTGAAGTACTTGACCTGGAAGGTCATTTTCTTGGTGGCTGTTTTCAGATCATAGAGTCATTGAGCTTCAAGCCTTGGTAGTGCATGCTCCTTATCTCAAGTTTCATCACAACAGAGTAGTCCTCCGCACGCACCCTAAGTTCTTGCCGAAGGTGGTGTCGGAGTTCCATCTGAACCAGTCAATTATCTTGCCAACATTTTTTCCCCATCCTCATACCTACCCTGCTGAACGTCAGTTACACACCTTGGACTGCAAGAGAGCATTGGCCTTTTACGTGGAGTGGACAAGCCCCTTCAGACAGTCCGCCCAAATGTTTGTTTCTTTTGATCCCAACAGAGGGGAGTCGCAGTCTGAAAACGCACCATTTCCAATTGGCTAGCGGATTGCATTTCCTTCACTTATGCCCAAGCTGGGCTGACTCTTGAGGGTCATGTCACGGCTCATAGTGTTAGAGCCATGGCTGCATTTGTGGCCCACTTGAAGTCAGCCGCTATAGAAGAGATTTGCAAGGCTGTGACTTGGTCATCAATCCACACATTCACATCTCACTACTGCCTTCAGCAGGATACCCGACGCGACAGTCGGTTTGGGCAGTCAGTGCTGCAGAATCTGTTCGGGGTTTAGAATTCAACTCCACCCCACTAGGCCCATTTTTATTCTGTTCCAGGCTGCACTCTCAGTTAGATGTTCTAGTTTGTGGGTCAATCCTTCTTATGTCCTTGCCGTTGCGAGGCCCAATTGACCTTTCTTTGTTGTTTTGAGTAAGCCTGGGTGCTAGGGATACCCCAGTCGTGAGAACAAGCATCCTGCTTGTCTTCGGAGAAAGCGAAGATACATACTTGTAACAGGTTTTCTCAGAGGACAGCAGGCTGATTGTTCTCACAAACCCGCCCACTTCCCCTTTGGAGTTATTATTCTTTTATTCTTGCTTGTGGATATAACTGAGCGGGTCTCTCGAGTGACGGGCGGGAAGACGGCCGCATATGCCTGCTGCATACGCCCCACGCACCAGAAGATTCTCTCAAAGCTCTGAAGACTTTTGCTTTGAAAAGTTCCGTTGTGGGGCCGCCGTGGACGCCAACCCAGGTGTGAGAACAATCAGCCTGCTGTCCTCGGAAAATACCTGCTACAGGTATGTATCTTCGCTATATTTTGACATCCCATATAATAAACAAACTATCAAATTCATCACTACTTGCAATGCCTATATACGCACAGCAGGCAACCCAACATAACAAATACTACAGTAGTCCAAACGAGACAAAATCAAACTGTAACACCTGTTGAAAATCTTTCTGAGAAATGAGCGGGCATAATTTACTAAGTAAACGCAGCTTTAAAATGAGCTCTTCACTACAGATTGAATCTGAGATGAGAACGTCAATGTCGCATCAAACAGTACACCCACATTTTTCACCGCAGAAGATACTGGAATTACAATATTAGATATTACAATCTCAGATGGAAAAGGAACAACGGAGTCAGTGGTTACCAACAAAATTTCTGTTTTAGACATATTAAGAGAGAGACAATTCTGGAACATCCAATGATTTAATCCTTCCAAAATTGTTTGCAACCGAGTAACCATAACAGGTACTGGCTCTATCAATGGGAGAAAAAATTGAATGTCATCCACTTAAATGCGGTATGCCAACCCAAAGGTCTTAACACCCAACAAACGGGGGCCAAATACACATTAAACAATATCCCGGACAGAGCCGAGCCCTGGGGTACTCCACAAATCACTTTCCTCAATGTAGATAATTCACCACCCACCCAAACCTGCATTCTCCTATCTGTAAGATATTACTCGAACCAGGTCAAGACAGATCCCACAGAGCCACAGTCCACCAATTGCTGCAGTAATATTCAATGATCAAGGGTGTCAAATGCAGCCAACATATCTAAAAAAAACCCATACGATAACTTACATGTTTAGCCAACCCTTGAGGAGCCTCATTCAGTGTGGCTGCTATCAACCCCTCAGTACTGTATGCACTGCGGAATCCATATTGAAATGGATTAAGATATTGCCCCTTCAACAGATGTTCCAATTGTCGATATACCACCCACTCAGAAATTTTAGCCAACATAGGTAATGAAGCAACAGGGCTAAAATTGCTAAGCATGGTGACCCCTAATGCAGGATTCTTAAGGTGTAATAATGGAGACTTTAAAAACATCTGGCACATTCCAACTATTGAATATTGTTATCATAACTGAGAGCCTTGGTTCAAGGCCTGAGACGTTGGGTCAGGAGCTAAAAATGAGAAGAAAAGTACAGGCCTTTAATTGTAATCTGAACTTTGAAGTTCCAGTAAGGCTCCTGAGCTGTTGGGACATACCATGTAGCAAAATAAGGAAGGGCTAGGGTACAAAAAACCTCATAAACAGGATGGTGCGGTTTACCAACAGGGCAAACTCCCAGGAAGATATGGTCAGCTGAGTGGTCTCGCAAGAAGATGACCAAGCTTTCCGATCAATGCTGGAAAAAACAAGCATGTATGGTAAATGTTGCCATATATGGTTACTGAGGTAATAAACATATCTCTCTATATAAAACGCACCTCCAACGTTCGAATGAAGCCTCTGTTAGCCAAAAGTGAAGGGGGTGAGATCGCATTGTGTCTGCCCCTCCCACGCGTCAAACGTGATGACGTCGAGAGCGGAGCAATGACACTCAACCAATCGCAACGCTCGGCAGCGAAGCGTCAGGGAAGGAGGCGGCGCTCTCAACGTCTAGCCTTCCCTTCGCTGTGTTCCGCCTTCTTCTGACGTCAAGGATGACGTCAAAAGAAGGCGGAACACAGCGAAGGGAAACCTAGACGTCGGGAGCACCGCCTCCTTCCCTGACGCTTCGCTGCCGGAACCGCCACGGAGGTACATTTAAAAACAAGAAAAGAAAAAAAACGTTGGGGGGAGCGAAGAGGGTGGCCACAAAAGAAAAACAATGGGACCGGGAGGGCAAGGGGAGAAACGACAGCATGGATGCGAGGGGGGGGGGGGAAGAAGAGGGCGGCCCAGCCTGGGACATGGGAGAGAGAGGAGCATGGATGCAAGGGGGGGTCATGGAAGGGAGACAGGGGACTTGCTGGAAAAGGATGAATGGAGGTGGCAGGGGACAGAGGAGCATGGATTGGGAGGGCAGGGCTCAGGGAGAGAGGGCAATTGCTGGAAAGGGATGAATGGAGGGGGCAGGGGACAGAGCAGCATGGATGGGCATGGATTGGGAGGGCAGGACTCAGGGAGAGAGGGAAATTGCTGGATAGGGATGAATAGAGGGGACAGATGGCCATGGATGGATATGGATTGCAGGGCAGGCCTCAGGGAGAGAGGGGAATTGCTGGATAGGGATGAATGGAGGGGCCAGGTGACAGAGGAGCATGGATTGGAAGGGCAGGACTCAGGGAGAGGGAAATTGCTGGATAGGGATGAATGGAGGGGACAGATGGGCATGGATGGATATGGATTGCAGGGCAGGCCTCAGGCAGAGAGGGGAAATGCTGGATAGGGAAAAATGGAGGGGCCAGGTGACAGATGAGCATGGATGGGCATGGATTGGAAGGGCAGGACTCAGGGAGAGGGGAATTGCTGGATAGGGATGAATGGAGGGCACAGATGGGCATGGATGCATATGGATTGCAGGGCAGGCCTCAGGGAGACAGGGCAATTGCTGGATAGGGAAAAATGGAGGGGCCAGGTGACAGATGAGCATGGATGGGCATGGATTGGAAGGGCAGGACTCAGGGAGAGGGGAATTGCTGGATAGGGATGAATGGAGGGGACAGATGGCCATGGATGGATGTGGATTGCAGGGCAGGCCTCAGGCAGAGAGGGGAAATGCTGGATAGGGAAAAATGGAGGGGCCAGGTGACAAAGGAGCATGGATGGGCATGGATTGGAAGGGCAGGACTCAGGGAGAGGGGAATTGCTGGATAGGGATGAATGGAGGGGACAGATGGCCATGGATGCATATGGATTGCAGGGCAGGCCTCAGGGAGACAGCGGAATTGCTGGATAGGGATGAATGGAGGGGCCAGGTGACAGAGGAGCATGGATTGGACTCACACTTTCACTTTGACTCTCAAACACTCACTCTCACATACACTCTCCCAAACATACACACTCCAAGGAAAACCTTGCTAGCGCCCGTTTCATTTGTGTCAGAAACGGGCCTTTTTTACTAGTATCCAATAAGGTGTAAATACGTCGATTTACCTGTATACTGAATCTACATATAAAAATGACTGTACTTCCTATTTCAATGGAGAATTTGGACTGCCAGTACTTTTGTATAAGCAGTTAGTCTCCCAAAAACAAGTGTCAATTGTAATTTATCAGCAAAAATTTTAAAGGGGCCTTTTTTGCAGGTGCGCTGAGAAATGATTCTGCGCGCTCCGAAGGCCATATTTCGGCATACCTTAGTAAAAGGACCCCAAAGTTTCTTTTCCCTTTCCAATTTCCACCTCCATCTCCCTCTCCGTCTTCTTCTCTCTCCCTCCTCCTCCCCCTTGGTAATCATGCTTCTCAGCACGGAGATTCTATACTCATTCTACTGCACCACCAGTCGTCCCTTACATCTCCTTCCTCTTACTCCTCCTTGCCCTTTGGTTTTGCGCTCCTCAGAGGGGGATAGCACCATTTTATTGCCTTTTTCGCTTCACCTCCTCGCACATTATGTGGGTGGGCCCTGCGGTAGCACCAGTTTCTCCAAGCCAGGGGCGTAGCCAGACTTCGGCGGGAGGGGGGTCCAGAGCCTGAGGTGAGGGGGCAAATCTTAGCACCCCCCCCCCCCCCGGCGCCGCCGACCCTCCCCGTCCCTTTCGACCCCCCCCCCCCTCCCGCCGCCACCAACCCTCCCCCGCCAGGTACAGCCAGTCGAAGTCCCCTGAGATTTAATAATGTGTCCCAGGTCAGAGAGCGGAGGTTGGAAAAGTTAACTGGAACTGAGCTAGTGTTGATTGGACCCGGGGTTACAGAAGTACTGAGGCAGCAATTTTAGCTTGGTTTTATTTTGGAGGTGGACATAAGTTACATGGGATCAAGGAGAATGACTCCATTAGTCCCTCATGTAAAACCTTAGTCAAAATGAGCTCTTTTAAAAATAACTATATATGCCTTTGATCAGGGATACTGGAATTGGCGATCGCCATCATGGTACTATGTAAGCTACATTGAGCCTGCAAATAGGTGGGAAAATGTGGGATACAAGTGGAACAAATAAATAATTGGTGAGTAGAAAATAAACATATCTAATTGCTTTCTAACCAAAACGCAGCCTTGGGTGATTTATTTATTCCTAGATATTTGTGGGTGGACCACTATATTAGAAGGAATAAATACACCCAGAAAATACATTGGTAACTCCAGACGTATTAGAGGGAGTATCTGGTTGACCCTTTTTGGGGTCCCAGTTACCAAATGTCCTGTTTTAAGTCGCGAGATTCATGATACACTTGTATGCAGTAAACACAACCCCAGGTTTCACGCCGCAGAATCCCTGAGGCACCTGAAGAAGTGTCGTGTTTTAAGCAGCTGGATTCACGACACACCTGTCCTGCTGAGGATGAAGATTGGTGAGTAAACAAATGTTTTACTAGTTATTTATGCTTGGTCCTAGGTCTATATTCTTAGTATAGGTGTTTTAAAAAGAGCAGAATAACAGTTACCCATGGTTGGTCCTATGGTCTGATCAGCCATAGGTGTTCTAAACAGCCAGGGTACAGTACATATTCCTAGTTGATCTCAAGTCTTGAGTGTTAGGTTGGGTGTTTTTTTTTTTTTTAATAAAAAAAAGACTAGGTTTATTTATGTGAAATACTGCACTTCCTCTTTTTATTTTTAAAATTGCATCAGGTACTTACTGAATAAAATTAAGCTTAATTGTGTCCACACCATTAGATATAGTCGTGAGACATTTTCCAGGACAAAAGAAAACACTCAGATATGTGGGAAATGGTATAAGTGGGGTAAAAAACAATTAGATTTGTCCTGGCCGCAAAATGGAACTTTTGATGCCAAAGCCTTGAATAAATTGGTGCAATACAATGAGTCCTTTAAAAAGGGGAAGTCTCATACTAAGCACTGGCAGGCAATAGAGAAATGGATTAGGGTGGCAGGAGAAAAAGAGGCAAAATCTCTGCCTGATTCTTCTACTTTTCCTCCACCACCAGCATTCCCACCTCTGTATGAGAAGTCTGTACATTTAGACACCACAAAGGTACTTGCCTAAGTTGCCAGTGGTACTGCTGTTGGTTATGAAAAATTATAACGATCTCATTTCTATTGACCCCAGTGCCCCTGTGGTCAGAGCCCCTACGGCTGACCCTTTTACAGTTCTAATTACCAATCTCTGCCATATTTAACAGAATCTTATCAGGCTTTGCTTGATGCTCCTATCTCCGAAGATGAGGTGCATTGGGCGTTGCGGAGTAGTCCTCTAAGACTCCTGGAGTAGATGATTTGCCATCAGAGTTGTATAAATTGTTGGCTCTGGCCAAGGTCTCTTGCTTGGTTGATGTCTTTAATTCTTTTATACAGGAGGGCAAACTGCCTGACTCTCTATGGATGGCTTAAATAGTGGTCTTATTTAAACTGGGTAAGGATCCCTCTAGACCTGAATTGTATCACCCTATCTCTCTTATTCATTTTGAGGCTAAATTATTTGTCAAGATCATGGAAAACTGTCTTGGCCAGATCTTACTTAACTTGGTAGCGACCCCCCAGGTGGGCTTTGTACGGTCTCACTCGGTGGCAAAGAATATGCAACAAAATCTTGGCTTCCTTGGAAATGGTGCGCCTCAGATCTGAGTCTTCTCTGCTTATAAGCTTTGATGCAGAAAAGGCCTTCGATGGGGTCCATCAGTCTTTTATGTTTGAGGTTCTGTGCACTTTTGGATTCCTGGACTATTTTCTTTCAGCAATCAAAGCTCTCTACTAGGACCCGAGAGCGGTGGTCTGGGTGAACGGGATAGCATCTCCTTTTCCTGTGGATTGGGACGCAACAGCGGTACCCCCTTTCCCTGCTTCTTTTTGTTCTAGTCTTGGACCCTTTGATTAGAGATATTAGAGCGGATGTTCGGGGGGGGGGGGGGTGCAGATAGGCGTCACCACATTCAAAATCTCTGCTTTTGCAGACGATCTCTTCATTTTTCTTTGTAATCCTATGGAGTCCTTACTGGCACTGTTAGATCTCTTGGCAGAATTTGGCAATTTTGGGGGTTTTCCAATTAATCTGGAGAAATCTGAGGTATTACTGCTTAACATGGGCGAGGTGGATTGGCAGATCTTGAATTGTCCTTTGCGTAGAGCTATCAGTTAATTTACATACTTAGGGATACAGCTATGTGAGGATCCTTCTCAATTATATCATACTAATGTCTCCCAGTTATTTTCTTTCACTAGGAATAAATTGTGACAGTGGTCCAATCTTCCACTATCTTTGTTGGGGTGTATACATCTTTTTTTCTATGGTCATGTTCCCCAAATGGTTGTATCTTACTGCCAAAGATTTTAAATTTCTTGCTGGAGTGGTCTCTCGGTTCTGTTGGGGGGGGGGGGGGGGGTGGAAGTCGCAGATTAAATTTCAATTCTTGGTGGGGAACTGGAGGAGGGGAAGTATGGGCCTACCATATTTTAAGCTTTATAATGTGGCTTGCATATTGCGCCACTTATGTGATTGGTTCATTCAAGGGGAAGACTATGTGCCACTGGATATGGAATCCGCTTTTTGCTCACCCCTACATCTTTTTTATATTTTCCATGCTAGAGCTTTCTGTTTTACAGATTCATTTGCAAAAGAGTGTTCTGATTACACCTATTCGGGCAGTATGGCGTGCTTTGGCCAGGATGTGAGGCTTTAATTCTTGTTGTTCTGGCTTGTTGCCAATCCAGGGCAATTTGTACTTTCCCCCTGGGAGCTGAGGGTAATATTGAGATGGGTGAGCTGGGGCTTTTGTCATCTACACAATTTTCTTTCCTTCACCGGTGATATCCATCCTGCTGATCACCTTTTCCCGAAGGAGCGGGCGTTTATAGCGTATTTTGCATATCAGCAAATTTCCCATTACAAATTTTCCATTACATTGCATCTCTGGATCCTTCACATCTTCGCTTTGATTTGGACTCTAGGTTGCAGGATTTTTTTGATGTTCCGTCTGGAGATCCCGTTTCTATTTCATTATTGCATAGGTGACTGCTTTTGGCTTGTGCTCCGTGAGATCTGGGGGATTTGGCTGCCCGGTACTCGTCGGACTTGCATTATACAATTAGTTCTTGGGACCTGCTGAGATGTGTTCGTCAGATTCCCTTGTGGGTATCCAGTGCAACATTGCAGGAATGCCAATATAGGGTGCTCTTTCGGGCATACATCTCACAGCATAGACTTGAGTGTTATGGGCTTTGGTACTGATTCATCTTGTCTTAAGTGTGGAGAACTGCCTTAATACCTTTTATCATGCCTTTTGGGAGTGCAGGTTGGTTCAGACTTTTCGGAGAGCGCTAGTTTGCTATTCGGAGCGAGTATTGCCCATTAGACTTCCTTTTCTTCCCAGCGGCATTTTACTGGGTCAGGTCTCCTCCCTGGGGCTTAGAGCTAAACCACAAATCTCTTGGATGATGAAGGCTTGTATTGTGGGGAACAAGTGCATTCTGCAGACCTGGACTAAGCCCGCTGCACCACAGTATTGACATTGGAGAACATGATTTCATGAATTACTTTTGATGGAGCTTTGTGCTACAAAATCTACTTTCAAATCACAGTGCTAGTTCTATGTTGTTTGTGGACCATATATTCATTTGCTGGCCCCCTGTGCCCGCAAATTTATTCTTAATCAATTGGGTGCTTTGGGCGGTGCTCTGGGGTAACTTTTTTTCTATTGGGGACTGAACTGTTCTCTGAATGCTTTGCACTATCTTAGATGTAGATTATAAGAAATAAGACCCCCCTGTGATTTTTTTTTTCTTTCCTTCTGCTTAATTTATCTTGAATATGAAAGGCTATAATCTTTTGTTATTTTTCTTAGGATGGAGGGATATAAGGAAAAAAATTGATGACGTGCTTTTCTTCAACTCTTACTGGTATATGTGCGCTTTCTATTGGACTTCTTTATACGCATGGTCTTGTGTTGACTGTTTGCTGATTTGCATTGTCATTAATAAAATTTGTTGAACTCTAAACAATGGTGCATGGAGGAGAGATTTAGATTTTTTTGGGTGGGGGGTCGCAACAGTTAATATAATTGGCAAATAGGCACCCAATTTCCTGTACTTCCCCAGTTAAACCAGAATTGAACCCTGCTGCTACTGCTGATAGGGAAAGCCTACAGTTGCTTTGAAGCAAATAGTTCAAGTGAGGGGTCCTGAAAAATAATGTTAAAACAGGGAAATGAAAGTGTTCTGATGGCAAGCATGAGCAACCCCCCCCCCCCCCCCCAAGGTAGCTCAGATGAATTTAAGAAAAGAGCAGACAAATATAAATATTCCAAATTACATGAATCAATTATTGATGCTGTTTTTGCCTGACAGCTTTTTGCATTGTCTTTTATAAAGGGATCATATGCACATGTCTGCCTTTATAAAATGACCCCTTGGAAAGTAGATGTCGATATTCACCTCTTGCTCTCATGCTCCTGAAAATTAGGGTAATTTTATAGCAAGGCATCTAGATTAAGCGGGCTTGGAAGATGCCTATTTCTCTATATAAAATACTAGCAGAAATCTTGCAGAGATTGTGCCCACATTGCAGGCTTGAAGCCAAAAATTGACATTTATATTATTTTCTTTATTATGGTTGTGATAATTACATTATAGCAGGACATGTTTATCCACTGCTCCCTAGCCAAGCTAGGATGCTGGGCTGTATAGAGAGAGGTGTAACCAGCAGAAGAAGGGAGGTGTTGATGCCCCTGTATAAGTCATTGGTGAGGTCCCACCTGGAGCATTGTGTTTAGTTTTGGAGGCCATATCTTGCAGTGCAACGAAACGCTACAAAAATGGTATGAGATTTGCGTTACAAGATATACGAGGAGAGACTTACTGACCTGAACATGTACACCTGGAGGAAAGGAGAAACAGGGGTGATATGATACAGACTTTCAAATATTTGAAAGGTATTAATCCACAAACAAACCTTTCCCGGAGATGGGAAGGCGGTAGAACTAGAGGATATGAATCGAGGTTGAAGGGGGACAGACTCAGGAAAAATATCAGGAAGTATTTTTTCACTGAGAAAGGTGATGGATACTTGGAATGACCTCCCATGGGAGGTGGTGGAAATGAAAATAGTAACAGAATTCAAAAATGCATGGGATAAGCTCAAAGGAATCCTGTTCAGAAGGAATGGATCCACAGAAGCTTAGCGGAAATTGGATGGCAACACTGGTAATTGGGAAGCAAAGCTTGTGCTGGGCAGACTTCTACAGTTTGTGCCCTAAAAATGGCAAGGACAAATCAAGGTCAGGTATACATATAAAGTAGTACATACAATGAGTTTTATCTTGTTGAGCAGACTGTATGGACCATACAGGTCTTTATCTGCTGTCATCTACTATGTTGCTATTTTCTTGCTCCTCATGCTGCCCTCCACTTGGTTCTGGCCTTTTTCACACAGGTTACCCAGGTCCTCCAATCCGTTATAGGCAGTCAATGACTCAACTGTTTGGGGCGGCTCAGATGGGTGGGACTAAGATGGGGCAAGTTAAAATCCTTATGGTAGGGGAGGGCCGCTCCTACATCAATAGTAAAGGTACAGTAGGGACATTTTTAACACAGCAAGGAGGGACTCCTGTAAGGTTTCTCTGGTGCAGGGCCAACAGCTGCCACCCCCAATTATTTCTCTTACTGATAATTGAACACCACTCCAGGGAATTATGTACCGAAAAAAAATCTAAATAATGTACAGCAAAATAATACAGCACAACAAAACAGTGAAGGAAGCAAGGACAGCACAACAACACAGTAGAGGAAGCAACATATTAAACAGAATAGTACATAAGTACATAAGTATTGCTTACTGGGAAAGACCAAAGGTCCATCGAGCCCAGCATCCTGTTTCCAACATTTGATTCTTCATACTACAATATTGGTCTAGAAGAGGGTGATTTCTTTACTGGGGTTGGTGATGGCTTCTTATCCTTTGGCCACAATCGGGAACCATCTGTTCTCTCCTGGGTTTGAAAGTAGGGCCCGATTTTGGTGGCTAGATCAGAAGTGTTAGGTACATGGCATTAGAGAGTGACATAGGGATGGGGACATGCAGTAATCTGTGGTAGATCACAGTAAATCCGTGGTAATGGTAAACATTTTGAAAGGTTTACTACGGTTGCATAAGAAAATTTTTTATCGCCACATGGGAATGGTAAAAAGTGTTTTGCCCGGAGGGGGGTGCTCGAGCGCTATTGGCAAATAGAAGCATAAGGGTTGAGCTCCATGAGCACTCACACAAATGTACAGATTTTGGTTGATTCAGGTGCATTATATTACTTTGAATTTCATTTATACTGTATTCTAAGATGTCCCCACAAAGACAAACTAAATTAGATATGGCGTTCTCATCTGATTCAGCATCCAAGAGTCAGAAATCAGATCCAGTCTCACCTAGCAAAAGTATGACAAACAAGGAAGGCATATAGGCTGGTTTGGATATTGTGACACAACTCCCCTCTCATTTCCACTATCCATGATGTATTGCAAGCCACTTTGAGCCTGCAAAAAGGTGGGAAAATGTGGGATACAAATGCAATAAATAAAATAACTAGAACACATCATGGTCTTGTTCACCGAAAATAATTCTTAATTAAATCGATTCAGCAAAATATTTCCCAAATGAAGAATCATTTAACCATTTGGAAGGCTGCTTAGATGAAGCAGAAGCAAGGATCAACAGTCTCGAGGATGGCCGCATGCTTTCTCGAGACACACACTTGAGTAGAGAGATGTGGTAGCCGTGTTAGTCCGCTTTTAAAGGTAATCAATAGAAATAGAAAAAAATAAAATATGGAAAAGATGATATCTTTTTTATTGGACATAGCTTAATACATTTTTTGATTAGATTTCAAAGGTAGCCCTTCTTTGTCAGATCGTAAATAAGCAAATGTTGATAGATGACAGTATATATAAGTGAGAGACAAACATTTTGTAGATGTCTCTCTTTGTTATTCAAGGATTAAAGCCAAGAAATCCTTAGTTTTAAATTAATCAACAGGGAACCTCAAAGCTCCTAATAGGGAAAATACTAAAAGTATTTCGCAATCCACTATTAAAGTCAGGAGTAGAGTACTTTCATAGGTCCCATTAAAAGGAAAAGAAGAGAAAAAAAGACCAAACGCAAAAAACTCATGTGTACATGAGAAAAACGAATGATCTAAAAAAAAACTATTTTTCTTCACTATTTATTTGAATTAGCAAAGTGAGACATAAAACTACAAAGCCAAAAGTACCGGGAATAAACCCGGAAGAGCTACCCACGATACAACATATATTAGCTTAGGATAACCCCCCGTGCTCACACTGATACATCAAGCCTCTACCTTCCGTTGCCACCTAGGGCCTCTAGCTTGCAGCCAGCTGTTCTACCACAAAGGAATAGTTATTTCGTTATTAGCTACATGGAAGTCCTTAAATAGTGAAATTTAAAAATATCATCATTCACTTATCCTTTAATGCTTGGCTCCATGCTGTGGTGTCCTTTGGGAGTCCATGGTGGGAACCTGTGGGATATAAATGTTCTAAATAAATAAATTATGCTTTAAACATTTTAATCCATCGATTATATTCATGGAAGAATCACACTTATCAGCAGAGGATGCCACTAAGCTTAAAGCAGGAATGGGTACAAGACTGTTTTTTTTCTTTCCAATGAATGAATGCAGGAAGAATGGTGTAATAACACTCCTTGCTAAAAACTGAACTATTCTGTAATCTCCCATACATATGATTCTGAAGGCCAGTGGGTTCTGGTAAAAATCAAATATGATAATCATACTATATCTCTTTTAAATGTATATGTACCCAATTATGGATAATCTATCACTTTTCCAAGACTTCAATACACAATTGGCACCAGCTCCAATTGATTCAGAATGCTGCATCAAGACTAATAGGTTGCAAGCGACGTGACCACATCATGCCATTTTTGCAAAAACTTCATTGGCTACCAGTACAATACAGGGCTAAATTTAAAACTCTTTGCCTGATCTTCAAGACCCTTAAATGAAATGGCCCCGAGTACTTGAAGAACAGGATGACCTTCTACACACCTCCAAGAACACTAAGGTCCTCCCAATGGGTATTCCTAACCACACCCTCTCCAAAAGACATTACACGATGCAATACCCGCAAGCGAGCCTTCTCCGTGGTAGCCCCCACACTCTGGAATGCACTCAATGAAAGGCTCCGCTTAACACAATACTATCTCTACTTCAGGAAGCAGATGAAAGCTTGACTCTTCAACCAGGCCTTTAATGGAAGAAGTAACTAATTTGTTAGTCTCACTCATATACACAAGGAGTGACATGGGCTGCACATTCTGCAGCAGGAAATGTTTATCCACTTCTACCCTAGCTGAGGTAACATTTTATCACCTCTCTGACCTCATGTGCACCTTTCTTTAAATTAGTCACCTTATTTTCTTACTCTCTTATCTATCTATATGCTCCTCCTTTGCTTATACCCTACACTGTCTATTAAAATGTTCTATTATCAAAGTATTTATACCCCAGATTACCCCCCACAAACATTCAGGCTCAATGTGGCTTACAAAACCAGAGAGAGAGAGAGATATCTCTAGTTGATATCAGAGACAAATTAGAATTGAAGAGCAGGAGTGCAAGAAAGAAAGAAAAGACACTTTACATAGAACATTACAGAAGAATGGGACCAACCAGATTCCACGTTTGTATATTTGCATAGTTCTTGTAGAAAATTATTTTGTAAACAAATGCGTTTTTAAAGCCCTGTGGAACAGAAGGTAGTCACTCAGACTGGTTATGGCTCTGGGAATTACATTCCAGTTTTGCGCACTGATGAATGTAAGCTTGACGCCTGAATAGAGCCATGCTTACATCCTTTCCTTCTTGGATAATGCAAGGTGAGATATAATCGCGATGTTGGATCAGCATTTCTGGCAGGCAAGTCGATCATGTTCAGCATGTAATTTGGTACAATCCTGTGGATGATTTTGTGTACCTTGTGATTTTGTGCAAACCTTGAATATAATTCGCTCCTTGATTTGAAGCCAGTGAAGTTTAGCAAGAAGAGGCTTTACGCTTTCGAACCGGGCTTTATTGAAGATAAGCCTTGCCGCTGTATTTTGGGCAGTCTGTAATTTCCTCAAAACAAAGTCTTTACACCCTGCTAACGTACCATTACAATAGTCTGTATGAGAAAGCACTAATGATTGTACCATATTTCTAAAGAAATGCCTCGTGAAAAGGTGGCGTACCCATTTCAGCTTCCACATCATGAAGAACATCTTCTTTGCTTGCGCTGTTGCTTGTCCTTCAAATGTTAAAAAAAGGTCAAAGATAACACCCAAAATCTTCAAGTGATCAGACATGGAAAGGATGAGATTGTTAACAACAATAGAAGTTGGGTGAATTAACTTGTGCTGAGAAGACAGGATAAGGCAGTGTGTTTTATCTGTATTAAGCTTTAGTTGAAAAGCATTTGCCCATAACATGCAGGACGTGTTAGATAGTCTTACTAATCTCGGATACTTTAGAATAGAACGGTATATAGACTACAACATCGTCTGCATAGATAAATGGATTGAGTCCCAATTTATCTAATGTGATCGCCAGTGGGGCCATCATAAGGTTGAAAAAGATAAACGACAGAGGAATTCTGAATTCAAGAAAGCTTGGGACAAGTACATAGGATCTCTGAAGGAGAGGAAAGGCCAGTAGATGGCATCGATGGGCAGACTGGATAGGCCATATGATCTTTATTTGCCTTCATTTTTTTATGTTTCTACCAGTTGAACACATACTCACTGGCACAGAGCAAAGCAGCTATGCTGTTACATCATTGGTGACTGCACTTTTTCTACAAAACATAAAATTAAATGGAAGACATCAAAGAGTAAGCCAGACTCTCAGATGATTGTCACTGACAGTTCATTCTAAAGGTTTCCAGCACTAAGCAAAGTAGAAGCCTAACCATCAATACTCTATATAAGCTGCACTAGCATGTCACTGCATAACTGGTATGCAAGTATAAGAACATGAATTCTTAAGTAAGTAGCCTAGTTTACTAGCCAAGCACAATCCTAGATTTTTCTTTGCACATTCACGCAATCTACAGCACTGCATCAGCCTTGGGTATGTTGATAAAATCAAATCCAAAGCTGCTAGTGTGCCATAATATTGTAAAACCTCTATACTGCCTGAGTCACCGCATCCTAAAATTACAAAGTTGTTTGGCATATATCTTTATATTTTTGTAAATATTCTAGAACAGCCTACAGCTGTCTATTTTAATCCTCTCCTTACGTACTTTGTTGACATTGTAAGTATTGTACTATGCCATACTTTGTATTATTTGAATATTTTTACTGTAATTGACAGTTGCTTACGTTTGATTTATTCTTACTCTACACCACCTTGAGTGAATTCTGTCAAAAGGCGGTAAATAAATCCAAATAAATAAATAAATTATGACAGGTGACATGAATCTACCATTAGATATAACTTTGGATAGAAGATCTTCAAGTAAACCAAAATCATTAAAATCATCCCTCTGCACAGCACCATCTACTGACATCATGGAATTTGATAGATTCCTGGCATTTAATGCATCTCACTGATATTGATTTCACATGTTATTCATCAACACATAACTCTTATACACACTTGGATTATATATTTGTATTCCAATCTCTGATTTCTAATACAATAAAATCTTCTATTGAACCAGTAGTAATTTCAGACCATGCAAATGTCTCAGTCTGTCATATCCTCAACAGTTTGGAGATTTAACACCGGATTATTGCAAGATGCAGATTTTTGTACATCTCTAAAAGTTTGGTCTGAAGAATACTTTTCTCTGAATGAAACAGATGATGTGGATTACCACGTTGTTTGGGATGCATACAAAGCATATACACTAGAGGAGATTATCAAGTTTTCTTCTCGCAAACATAAATTGCAGAGGGAAAAGCTTGCTATTATACTTAGTAACATAGAGGGGCATAATCGAACAGCGCCGGCCAAATAGATGGCCGGCCATTGCTATGGCCGGCTCCGTGAAACAGAGGAGCAAACCATATTTTCAAACGAGTTGGCCGGCCATAAGGGCGGCCATAGATATACCATTATCGCGGTAGAAGCCGTCCAAATTAAATCCGGCTAAAGCATATCAAAAAGGCCACCATTAAACATTCCATTATTGCGGTTCAAAACGGCCAAAGTATACAAAGAATACGGTAATGGTGACAAATAATACGTTACTGTACTTGATAGTTTTCACTGTTCCTTAAATGTTCCCTCTATCTGGATGTTCGCAACTACATGCAGTGTACTTGCGGAACATGCAGGTACGGGAAATATATTGTGGATGAAGTTTGCATATTTGATAATGATCCATAAATGAAAAATCCCATATAAGGAAACTCCGCATGTAGGTCCCGCACGCATGATGGCCATGTGTCACAGCCGGCCATTCGTCACAGCTGGCCATGCGTCATAGCCGGCCATGTGGACGTGCACGTACTAACCTATCCATATATGGAATGGCGAACCATATATGGAGCCTAAGGCCGGCCATCATGGCATGGCCGGCCATATAAGGCGAGGCACGTTTTCCTGTATTGAATTAAAAATATGGCGATGAGAAGGGAGCCCAACTTCTCTGTGGCAGAAAACCTGCTATTGGTGACCCTGTGCCTAAGGCACAGGCGTGTTCTTTTCCCCAGGCACCACCATCTGCCCCCCAGGAATCGGTGCATACAAGCCTGGGGTTACATCAGAGACCAGATAGAGAGGTAGGTGTCCCCCCCTCTCCCTCCTGCAGCTATACATCTAAGAGCTCTCTCAGCAGTGTAACCACAAACTCTAGTCTGCATTCAAGGGTCAACACTGGTATGTATACATGCTCATTCATTAATAGAATCCAGGTAGTAGAAATAAACAACATTCCCACATCCCTACAATACTACACACAAAAATTTCTCTGTCCTCACGTCCACCTGTATGACATCATCTGTACCAATGTTACGTCCCCCCCCCCCCCCCCCCCCCCCCCCAGAAGTGTTCAGAATGTCTTCTATTTGATGTACAAATGATTATTTGTGTGCTGAAGGCAAGAAGGCCCATCCCCTAACGCCTGGTTTACAAACTTATATCTTGCAGAAGATTTGGCATCAGGAGGGACTTGGAGTCCCTCCGCCGTAGGTACCGCCGCATCCAGCTGCAAAGGCCCGACATGATCCGGGCCATGAGACGGCGGATCAGAGATCAGCGTAAGTATTATAAACAGGGCACCTGTACTCATTTCTAAATGACTTCATAATGCATATGTCCTGTACAATATCACATTCCAAGTGGCTAATAGGCAACTAGTAAGTCAAAACACCTCTGTCCCAGATCAAGGCCCTACCCTCCCGTGAGTGTGGCTGCAACTTCCAACTCACCTGTTCTGAGATGAGATGACATGCCTCACTTCTGTATCCCCCTTTCTGGGGTGGATACTCGTTCATGGTAGTGCTGCCTCTGGTCCTACTCTTACTGGATGTCATTGCCTCATATTAAAGTGATGCGCTTCCCCCCCCCCCCCCCAAACAAAAATAAAGGAAACCCCAAAATGGTCAGCCAAGCAGAATCACAAATCATTATGCAAGCATGCTGCTCAGCAATGAGTGTGGTCTGCCTGTGTAGTCTGAGTCAGCATCCAGGGTTCCCTGTCATCTCATCTCATGCATCTCACACCCCATCCCCTGCCTCAGGCCAGCTACGTAAGCTATGTTGGATGTGCTGATCTCAAACACAATCCTGTTACATACACAGGGCGGCAGCAGGAGGAGGGCCAGGAGACGGAGGATGAGGCCCAGGAGGAGGAGGGCCAGGAGATGGAGGAGGAGGCTCTGGAGACGCAGGAGGAGGGCCAGGATGAGGACGCCTGGGCAGACATGCCTCCCCTTGAGGGGGATGATGAGGGGCCCACCCCCCCTGCAGTCTCCATCCCCAGCCCCACCCCCATCCCTACCCCCAGCCCCATCCCTTGCCCCAGTACTGCACCTCCTGCAGCAACTGGTTGATGGCCAAACCCAGTTGCTGCAGGAGGTGTCAGCAATGAGACAGGAGATGGGGGCAATGCAGCAGGCTAATGAGCAGCACCTTAGCGCAGTGAGAGTGCTCCTGGTGCTGCTCATTAGCCTGCTGTGCACGGCCATTGCGGGTGGACGACGTGGGCACCATTGAGGGACATTTGGGGGGGGAGGGAGGGGGGGAAATATTGTACAGTTTGATTGCATTGTTACATTTGACTACACATTTGATACTTTTGACATAACAGGGTGTGTGTCTCTCTTTGTGCACTACATATTTTCAAATGCTGGGGTTGATGTGAGAGGAGGTAGCAATATGAATTGCATGACAGGTGACCTGTGACAGATAAACGTTGGTACATAGGTGTGATGTGTGGCCATACAGAAGGCCACCTGTTCCAACCACACTGCATGGCTGTATGGTAAGGGGGGAGGCTGGGTGGGTGTTTCTGTTGAGGAACACAAATGCCCATCCAGACTCCCCCCCCCCCCTTACCATACAGCCCCACAGCACAGAGTTGGGTAAATAATAGGTATGTTGTCTAGCACTAGTGATCTGCCAAGTAGAAACTAGCAGATACCCATAGGTAGCACATAGACGATGTTTGCTCTGTGATCGCCACACACCCTTACCCACAACCAATCGTCATTGGTGAGGGCAAGGAAGGAGCTACAAACAGCTGGGTCATCTTTTCACATTGAGCAATGGTATATAGTGCTGAGGAGAAAAGGGAAAACAATGGTAAAAGCATTAGATGGATGTTTACTTCATCACAATTGCAATAAAATACAACAGGTACAGAAGGTCACATAAATATGCATTTTTTTATTTTGATGACAGCTTTTTCAGTAGTAGCTCACAGTGAGTTATATTCAGGTACTCTGCATGTTTCTCAGTGCCAGGAAGGTTTTGAGTTTGCATCTGAGGTAATGGTGGGTTGTGACTTGTCTAAGGTCACTAGGAACAGATGGGATTTGAACCCACAACCTCTGGATTACAAAACCAGTGCTCTAACCACTAGGCCACTCCAGCCACCAGGCTGTAGCCACCTGCAGGTAGTTTGGAGTAGGAACTGTAACAATAAACCCTTTCTCTCACTATGACTTAAGGGCTCAGTAGGCACCTACCTGTGGCCACCTTGAAAATAGTTTGCAGGCTAGAATGTAGAAATGTTCTTGTTCCATACTTATGGAGGATTGTAGGACTGTTGAATAATGTGGAAAAGACATTCAGGGCATATGTATTGCTGAGAAGTGGCCTAGTGGCTAGGGTGCTGGACTTTGGGTCTGGGGATCTGCATTCAATTCCCACTGCAGGCATAGGGCAAGTCACTTAATCCTCCATTGTCACAGGTACAAATAAATACCTGTATATAATATGTAAGCTGCATCGAACCTGCCATGAGTGGGAAAGGCAGAGGTACCAAACATAATGTATTTATTTGTAGCACTTACATCCCACATTTTTCCACTGTATGCAGGTTCAATGTGGCTTACATGCCTCCCCTTGAGGGGGATGATGAGGGGCCCACCCCCCCTGCAGTCTCCACCCCATCCCCAGCCCCATGGTTTACATGAGGTAAACCAAGAATACTGTGTTACTGACATAATAAAACAATGCAAGCAGTGGAATAAGAAAGAACATATACTGATTTGTTATATATTGAAATGGATTGGCGGCCATCTATTTTAGGCGCAGCACTAAAGCTGGCCGGAACTGTATTATTGAAAACAATGGCCGGCCATCGTTTTCGATAATACTGTTTTAACCGGCCAAATGCATTGGATTTGGCCGGGGTTTGAGATGGCTGGTTTCTTTTTTTAGCGATAATGGAAAGTTATGTCGGCCATCTCAAAGCCGGCCAAATTCAAGGCATTTGGCCGTGGGAGGAGCTATTATTTTCAGTGCAATGGCCCCCCTGACATCCCAGGACAGCAACCGGCCAGCCTAGGGGTCACTGCGGTTGCCTTCAGAAAGCTCCCAAGTGCATAGCTCCTTTACTTTGGGAGCTGACCCCCCCCAAAAGCCCATACAACACATTCTGCTCTCATGGAGGTGGGTATGACATTTGAGGCTGGCAAAAAAAGTTTATGTTTTTATATTTTTAGTATGGGAGGGGATTGGTGACCACAGGGGGAGTATGGGCAGGTGATCTCCGATTCCCAGATTCCATCTGGTCATTTAGGGCACTTTTTTGGGACTTGGTCATGAAAAAAAAAGGTCCAAAGAAAGTGACCTAAATGTTCGCTAAACACGGCTAATTTTTTTCGATTATCGACGAAAGCCGGCCATTTCTGTCCAGCCCATAACCACGCCCAGTCCCGCCTTCACCACGCCTCCGACACGGCCTCGTCAATATTGGCCGGCTCCGCGACGGAGTTCAGTTAAACGCGGCCAAAAATCGGCTTTCGATTATACCAATTTGGCCGCTTTTAGAAGATGGCCGGCCATCTCCCGATTTGTGTCGGAAGATGGCCGGCTATCACTTTCAAAAATAAGCTGGATAGTAACATAGTAGATGACAGCAGAAAAAGACCTGCACGGGCCACCCAGTCTGCCCAACAAGATAAACTCACGTGTCATTTTTTGTGTATACCTTACCTTGATTTGTACCTGTCTTTTTCAGGGCACAGACCGTATAAGTCTGCCCAGCACTATCCCCACCTCCCAACCACCCGCCCCGCCTCCCACCACCAGCTCTGGCACAGACCGTATAAGTCTGCCCAGCACTATCCCCACCTCCCAACCACCAGCCCTGCCTCCCACCGCCGGCTAAGCTTCTGGGGATCCCTTCCTTCTGAGGAGGATTTCTTTATGTTTATCCCACGCATGTTTGAATTCCGTTACCGTTTTTCTCTCCACCACCTCCCGCGGGAGGGCATTTCAAGCATCCACTACTCTCTCAGTGAAAAAATACTTCCTGACATTTTTCTTGAGTCTGCCCCCCTTCAATCTCATTTCATGTCCTCTTGTTCTACCGCCTTCCCCTCTCCGGAAAAGGTTCGTTTGCAGATTAATACCTTTCAAATATTTGAACGTCTGTATCATATCACCCCTGTTTCTCCTTTCCTCCAGGGTATACATGTTCAGGTCCGCAAGTCTCTCCTCATACGTCTTGTAACGCAAATCCCATACCATTCTCGTAGCTTTTCTTTGCGCCCCTTCCATTTTTTTCACATCCTTCACAAGATACGGCCTCCAAGACTGAACACAATACTCCAGGTGGGGCCTCACCAACGTCTTATACAGGGGTATTAAAACCTCTTTTCTTCTGCTGGTCACACCTCTCTCTATACAGCCTAGCAATCTTCTAGCTACGGCCACCGCCTTTTCATACTGTTTCGTCGCCTTCAGGTCCTCAGATACTATCACCCCAAGATCCCTCTCCCCGTCCGTACCTATCACATTCTCACCGCCTAACACATACGTTTCCCGTGGATTTCTACTCCCTAAGTGCATCACTTTGCATTTCTTCGCATTGAATTTTAATTGCCAAACGTTAGACCATTCTTCTAGCTTCCGCAGATCTTATTTCATGCTTTCCACTCCCTCCGGGGTGTCCACTCTGTTGCAAATCTTAGTGTCATCCGCAAAAAGGCAAACTTTACCTTCTAACCCTTCGGCAATGTCACTCACAAATATATTGAATAGAATCGGCCCCAGCACCGATCCCTGAGGCACTCCACTACTCACCTTTCTCTCCTCCGAGCGAACTCCATTTACCACTACCCTCTGGCGTCTGCCCGTCAACCAGTTCCTAATCCAGTTCACCACTTCGGGTCCTATCTTCAGCCCTTCTAGTTTATTCAAGAGCCTCCTGTGGGGGAACCGTGTCAAAAGCTTTGCTGAAATCTAAGTAGATTACGTCCATAGCACATCCTTGATTTAATTCTCTGGTCACCCAGTCAAAGAATTCAATGAGATTCGTTTGGCACGATTTCCCTTTGGTAAAACCATGTTGTCTCGGATCTTGCAACTTATTTGCTTCCAGGAAATTCACTATCCTTTCCTTCAGCATGGCTTCCATTACTTTTCCAATAATCGAAGTAAGGCTTACCGGCCTGCAGTTTCAAGCTTCTTCCCTATCACCACTTTTGTGAAGAGGGACCACCTCGGCCGTTCTCCAATCCCACAGAACCTGTCCCGTCTCCAAGGATTTATTAAACAAATCTTTAAGAGGACCCGCCAGAACCTCTCTGAGCTCCCTCAATATCCTGGGGTGGATCCCTTATGGTCCCACTGCTTTGTCCACCTTTAGATTTTTAAGTTGTTCATACACACTGTCTTCCGTGAACGGTGCTATATCCATTCCATTCTCACATGTACTTTTGCCAGTCCATCGCGGTCCTGCTCCAGGATTTTCTTCTGTGAAAACAGAACAAAAGTATCCATTTAGCAAATTAGCTTTTTCTTCATCATTATCTACATATCGGTTCTCAGCAGCTTTCAGTCTCACAATTCCCTTTTTAGTCTTCCTCCTTTCACTAATATACCTGAAGAAAGTTTTGTCACCCCTCCTTACATTTCTAGCCATTTGTTCTTCCGCTCGCGCTTTCGCCAGACGTATCTCTCTCTTGGCTTCTTTCAGTTTCATCCAGTATTCCTCCCCTTGTTCCTCTTCTTGAGTCTTTCTGTATTTCAGGAACACCAACTCTTTAGCCTTTATTTTCTCAGCCACTTGTTTGGAGAACCATATCGGTTTCCTTTTTCTCTTGCTTTTATTTACTCTCTTTACATAAAGGTTTGTGGCCCTATTTATAGCTTCTTTCAGCTTGGACCACTGTCCTTCCACTTCTCGTTCATCCTCCCATCCCATCAGCTCCTTCCTCCGGTATTCCCCCACATTTTACTAAAGTCAGCATGCTTGAAATCCAGGACTTTGATTTTTGAGTGGCCGCCCTCCACTTCAGCAGTCATATCAAACCAAACCATTTGATGGTCACTGCCACCCAGGTGGGCACCCACTCGGACATTTGACACACTATCCCAATTTGTGAGTACCAGATCCAGCGTCGCTCCCTCCCACATGGGTTTCATCACCATTTGTCTGAGCAGAGCACTTTGAAAAGCATCCACGATCTCTCTACTTCTTTCCGATTCCGCAGATGGAACTTTCCAATCTACATTCGGCAGATTGAAATCTCCCAGCAACAGCACCTCTCTCTTCTTTCCCAATTTATGGATATCTGTGACCAGATCTTTATCTAGATCCTCCAATTGTGTCGGAGGTCTGTAGACAACACCCACGTGTACAGATGTTTTATCATCTCTTTTTAAGGTGATCCATATCGCTTCTTCCTTTCCCCAGGTCCCTGACATTTCAGTTGCCTCGATATCATTTCTCACATACAGAGCTACTCCTCCACCTTTTTGACCCTCTCTATCCTTCCTAAATAGATTATAGCCCGGTATGTTTGCATCCCATTCATGGGAACCATTTAGCCACGTCTCACTGATTGCAACAATGTCTAAGTCTGCCTCCAACATCAGGGCTTGAAGGTCATGAACTTTATTGCTTAGACTGCGAGCATTTGTGGTCATCGCTTTCCATCTACATTTTCTGGTATGTGTTTTAACATTTGTGATTTGGTGATTTGTGATTATGGACAGTGCTATCAAATGTCTTGAACTGTTATTCTGTCACACTAATCATACAACTACCCTTTTCAAACTATAAATGTTAAAATTCTATTATAATCATATTTTAAGTTCCAGAGCAGGAATTATCATAACATCTGAACAATCCTCATATTATTCGGGAATAAACAGGGCTGGCAAAGCTTTAGCCAATTATTTAAGAGCAAAAAGGAAATCCTTTTTTATATCAGCTATCCGTGATGAGAAATCTGTGCAGACCAATCCGCACAATATAGCCAACTTATTCTTGGATTTTTATTCGAAGATATATACCTCACAAAGGTTCCCATCTGACCAGAAAATAGTGGAGTTTCTGCAACCTCTATGTAAACCTTCGTCATCTAAAATGGTTGAGTCCCTTAATACTCCACTTTCAGTTACTGAAGTGTTTCAGGCCACTAAATCTAAATCAGAATAAGACACCTGGTAATGATGGCCTAAATATTGACTTCTACATCCATATGGCTCCCTTCATTTCATCCAAGCTTCTCAAATTGTTTTCCAATTTTATTACCAACAAAGCAGCAAGGGCTCTTTTATGTAAACTACACTTATACTAGAGAAACCTGGTCGTGATCTGCTGCAAATGAAAAATTATCGCCCAATCTCTCTCCTAAATTATGACTGCAAGATCTATGCTAAAATGCTTGCAGACAGATTGGCAAAGGTAATTCCTATTATAATTCATCCATCATAAACTGGTTTTATTAAAGGCAGATTATCAGCTGAAAATACCAGAGTCTTCTGCCATTTGATTAATTTCTCTAGATGCTGAAAAAGCAATTGACTATATCGAATGGAAATTCCTGTTTGCAGTATTATGATAGTTTCAGATGGGTGATGCCTACATTGATATGGATGATTGTCTGTACTCTAACCTCCATGCATGTGTATGTGTTAATTCTGCTATGTCTTCCACTATATAATTTACTAGAGGTACCAGACAGGGTTGCCCCCTGTCTCCCTTATTGTTTATACTTGCTCTGGAACCCCTCTTAATCTCTATCAGACAATCACAGAAAATTGAAGATATGGAGATTGCAGGTCAATCTGTTAGCTTTTAGTTTACACAGATGACGTGCTTCTGTATATTACGTCACCTGAATCTTCTGTCCCCAAACTCTTTCAGTTAATAGAAATTTTTTTTTATCCTATTAGGATACGCTATTAACTGGATGAAAACCGAAGTTTTACCTTTGAATGTGTTCTGTCCAAACTGATTTTCCGTCCCTACCTTTACGCTGGTGTAGAACAGATCTTAAATATTTGGATTTAATATTTACTGCTTCTGTGTCTGAAACTATGGATATTAATATTTCTAATATTACTGAGACATGACAAACCTCTTGTTCTAACTGGACCCGCTCCAGTTATCTTGGTGGGGTCACCTGGAAAGTATTAAAATGGTACTTGCTCCACAAAGTATTGTATATTCTCTCTATGCTTCCATATCAATTCCCAGCTGGCCTCTTTTGTAAACTTGATAAAATTTGACTAATTTTTATGGCGCAGACAGTATGGTGGGGTTAATTTTCCTATTTTTTTTTAAATTTTACAATTATGCTTTTCTTGCATGGGATGTAGCATGGTGGGCGATTGGATCCTCCTTTGACTCCCCTCCTATGTGGATTCCTATAGAAATTGCATTATCTGACCCAATAACTCTGAAAATGAGATTTAGCTCTATGATAGTGTCACAGCCTAATTCTGGCTATGACATCTGTCATAGTGTTCTACTTACTGTGAAGAAATTGGACAGTATAATGAAGGTTCAAATTAATAATTCTTTTGATATTCCCTTATAGAATAACCCTTTATACCATATAAATAATCAACCTATGGTCTGAATTGATAAACAGAATTATTTTTGTTTTGCATGATGTAATTAAGGGTTGTAAACTTGCTTCATTTCAGCATTTACAAAGTAAGTTTAATTTAGAATCATCCCAATTTTTTAAAAATATTTGCAGCTCCATTCCTGTATAATGTGAGCTAAACTGTCATTTCCATACTTGTATGATGTCCCTGACATTTTTCAGAAGCTGGCTGAGATGCTGATATTGGAAGGAAAATTTTTACCATGGCGCTAACCCGTCAGTAATTGGGCAGTGGGTGGCAGTAGGTGCTTCCCGCTGCATGGCCACGTGATAAGAGTAATCTTACTGCCTGGCCATTTTTTAGGAGCTTTTTACCCACTGCGGGAAAAAGGGCCCCCACTACTACCGCAGAGCCCTTTTTACCACAGCTTGGTAAAAGGACTCCACAGTGAACACACTCCAGGGAATTACATGGCATGCATAAATAAATATATATAAAAATAATGCACCAACAATTTTTGCAGCATTCAGCATGCCAGCACTTTAACACTTGTCTCCCAGTCACACCGACTCCCCAATCCAGCATCTTCCTCTTGGCCACGTGAATAATGATGTTCAGAAAGGTGGCCATGTGAATAGTGATGTAACAGAAATCCTGTGGTTACTGGCAATTTTCCCATCAGTGTTTTGGTAGGTTACCAAATGGCCACCAGGTTTTTGATCTGCTGCTCTTTGATTTATTGCTGAGTTACCACACTTGTTTGGATTATGTATTAACAGAATTGCACACAGTATTCAAGGTGTCTTCACACCATGGAGCACTACAAAGGCATTATAACGTCCACATTTTCAGTTTGTTTCCTAATAATACTTAACATTCTAATTGCTTTCTTAGCCGCCGCCGCCGCATACTGAGCAAAGGGTTTCAACGTATCATCAATGATGACACCTAGATCCCTTTCCTGGTCAGCAGCTTCTAATGTGGAACCTTGCATCACGCAGCTATAGTTTGAGTTAATCTTTCCCATATGCATCACTTTGCACTTGCTCACATTAAACGTCATCTGCCATTTGGATGCCCAGTCTTGTAAGGTCCTCTTGTAATTTTCGAAGTCCTCTTGCAATTTAACAATTTTGAATAACTTTGTGTCGTCATCTAATTTAATTACTCACTAGTCACTTCCATCTGTAGATCATTTATAAATATGTTAACAAACATCAGTCCCAGCACAGACCCCCTGTGGAACCCCATTATCTACCCTTCTATGGGCGCCTTTCTCCCGTGGGCGCCCAAATTAGTATAATCGAAAGCCGATTTTGAGTGTCTCCAACTGCAATCTGTCGCGGGAATGGACAAAGTTGATGGGGGTGTGTCGCAGGTGTGGTGAAGGCGGGACTGGTGCGTGTTTATCGGCCGAGGAGAGATGAGTGCCCTCGGTTGATAATCGAAAAAAGAAGGGCGCCAGAAGCGAGAATTTGGGTCACTTTTTCTGGACCCTTTTTTCTCACGAACAAGTCCCCAAAATACAAAATCCCTTTTAAACCCATATGATTGCAATAACATCTGTCTCAAACTGTTCAGAAGGAAATTTTCTTGACAAGTTTGTAGTGCTCCTTCCTTTTCTGAAACGTGCACAGATTGCAGCCCATTCTAGTAAGCAGAGACTGAGCACAGCTTTTTATTTTCCCAGAGCAGGAAGGGAAATGCACTGACAGGGAGTCACCCTCCAGACTTGACTACTGTTTTTCATCAGTCACTCCAGCACAGAAACGAAGGCACACCACTGAGAGCTTGTAGCAGAAGTGCAGGACAGCATGCTCTGCTATCCTTTCCCTAAGTATCATGCACTCACATATACACAGTTTCGAGTCACTTCATGGTAACACCCCTATTGTCTCTGCATCAGCGCACATGACTACACGGAATCAAGCTCATGAATATTAATGGTAACTCATGACAGAAATTGTTAGCTGGGAGGAGTATGGGAGCTGCTGTTGATGACAGATAAATATTCACTAATTAAGAAGCAAACACAGTGTCAATACCACTGGCTGAAGGGGGGCACCTAGATGTGGGTACAGTGGGTTTTGGGGGTGGTTTGGAGGGCTCCCATTTACCACCACAAGTGTAACAGGGGGGGATGGACCTGGGTCCACCTGGCTGAAGTCCACTGCACCCACTAACAACTGCTCCAGGGACCTACATACTGCTGTGATGGAACTGGGTATGACATTTGAGGCTGGCATACAGGCTAGCAAAAAAAGTTTTTAAAGTTCTTTTTTTTGGTGGGAGGGGGTTAGTGACCACTGGGGGAGTCAGGGGAGGTCATCCCTGATTCCCTCCGGTGGTCATCTGGGCAGTTGGGGCACTTTTGGGGGACTTGTTAGTGAGAAAAAAGGGTCCAGAAAAAGTGACCCAAATTCTCGCTTCTGGCTCCCTTCTTTTTTCCATTATCGGCCGAGCGCGCCCATCTCTCGTCGATAAACACGCCCAATTCCCTCCTTCACCCCGCCCCCGTCAACTTTGTCTGTTCCCGCGACAGACTGCAGTTGGAGGCGCCCAAAATCGGCTTTCGATTATACTGATTTGGGCGCCCATGAAAGGCGCCCATCTCCCGATTTGGGTCGAAATATGAGCATCTTTCTCTTTCGAAAATAAGCCTGTTAGTCTTCTAGAATGTATTTATTTATTTGCTGCATTTGTATCCCACATTTTCCCACCTCTTTGTAGGCTCAATGTGGCTTACATTATGCCGCCATGACAATCGTCATAAGCGGAATAAGAAGAAGCTCCTCCTCCTTACCTACAAATGCACTCAGTCTGCGGCTCCTCACTACCTCTCCACCCTCATCTCCCCCTATGTTCCCGCCCGTAACCTCCGCTCACAGGACAAAGCCCTTCTCTCAGTACCCTTCTCCACCACTGCCAACTCCAGGCTCCGCTCATTCTGCCTTGCCTCACCCTATGCCTGGAACAATCTTCCTTTACCCATATGCCATGCCCCCTCCCTACCCATCTTCAAATCTCTGCTTAAAACTCACCTCTTCAATGCTGCCTTCGGCGCCTAACCGCTTGAGAAATATAAAATGCCCCAATCTATCCACCCTATCAGATTAACTGTTCACTCGTCCTTTAGATTGTACACTTGTCTTTAGATTGTTCTCTTGTCTTTTAGATTGTAAGCTCTTTGAGCAGGGACTGTCCTTCTATGTTTAAATTGTACAACGCTGCGTAACCCTAGTAGCGCTTTAGAAATGTTAGTTAGTAGTAGTAGTAAAAGTATTATTTCAATTAAGGTACATAAGGTTTCATGAAAGTTAGAAATAAAGAGATACTTAATACATTACAGATATACAAAGAGAAAAATAACAATATGATTAAAGTAACCAATTTAAGGAATTCAGTGTTGATTGGTTCTAATACAGATGTGAGCTGAGTCTTTTATGAAGAATTCTTATTATAGGTCTTGTTGAATAAGTTTGTTTTCAGGGATCTCCGGAAAGTTGTTAGATCGTGTGTTGTTTTCAAGGTATTTGGCAGTGCATTCCAACGTTGCACGCAGATGTATGAGAAGCTGGATGCATATAATGATTTGTATTTGAGTCCCTTACAGTTTGGGTAATGGAGGTTTAAGAAAGTACGTGAGGAACTTTTAGTATTTCTTGCTGGTAGGTCTATAAGGTCTGACATATAAGTCGAGGCCTCTCCATGGATGATTTTATGAGCTAAGGTGCAAATTTTGAATGTAATACGATCTGTTAATGGAAGCCAATGTAATTTTTTCCTAAAGGGTCTAGCACTTTCGTATTTCCCCTTACCAAATATAAGTCTGGCTGTGGTATTTTGGGCTGTTTGAAGTCTCTTAATAATTTGGACTTTACATCCGGCATAGATGGAGTTACAATAGTCCAAATGACTGAGTAATTGCACTAAGTTGCGGAATACCTCCCTTGGGAAGAAAGGCTTCACTCTTTTTAATTTCCACATTGCATGGAACATGTTCTTTGTTACATTTTTTGCATGACTATCTTATGCTATAATCACCTTTCCTCCCCTTTACCTCTCTAGAACCTTTCCATCCTCTTTACATCATTATCTGGGTTGTTTCACATTCTTCCGTTCTCCCCCTTTTCTCTGGCCTCATCTTCACTCTCCACCACCAACCATAATTCCACCTGCTGCTGCTGCCTTTTCCTCCTTCTGTGATATCAGAACTGCAGGGGGCCCCACAGCTGCATGATATCCGTTAGTCCTGTACTTTCTGATTTCATATGGAAACCAGCAGAGGAGGCAAGCACTGATCGCTGAGACCTCCAGCTGGCCAGAAATTGTAGAAGGACTGGGAAGATGATTTACAGAGGGGCCCTTTTACATAGCAGCGGTAAGCCGGAACTACTGCCCGCCCAACGCAGGCGCCGGTGGTAGTTGCACCCCAGCGCGCAGCATTTCCAGTGCTAGGGGGTTACCCGGCGGTAATCGGGCAGCGCTGTGTGCTGCCTGGTTTCCACTGGGTTAGCACAGGAGCCCTTACCGCACTTCTATGGGTGGCAGTATGTGCTCCCACTGCATGGTCACGTGGTAAGTGCAATATTACCACATGGCTAATTTTTTCAGCCTTTTTACCCGCTGTGGCAAAAATGGCCACCGCCACTAGCACAGGACCCCTTTAACCATACTGTGTAGCACAGAGAACTCTGGGGCCCTTTTACTAAGCTGTGGTAAGTCTTTTTGGTTGTTGGTAATTGATGAAACTATTAGTAATTCTGCTGGAGTCCGGTGACTCTGTTGATGGATTAATGAGGCAAAGCCAACATGGATTAAGTCAGGGGAAATGTTTCCTCACCAAGCTACTACATTTCTTTGAATAGGTGACTAAACATGTGGATAAAGGTGAGCCAGTTGGTACTATGTATCTGGATTTTCAAAAGGCATTTGACAAAGTACCTCATGAAAGACTCCTGATGAAATTAGAAAGTCATGGGATGGGAGGTAATGTCCTATTGTGGATTAAAAACTGGTTAAAAGATATAAATCAGAAAGTAGGGTTAAATGGTCAGTATTCTCAATGGAGAAGGGTAGATAGTGGGGTTCTCTAGGTGTCTGATGATATGTTGAAACCCACTGCTCAGTATAAAGCAGCAGCTAAGAAAGCAAATAGAATGTGAGGCATTATTAGGGAATTAATGGAAAACAAAAATGAGAATGTTATTGTATCACTCTATGATGCGACCGCACCTCAAGTACTATGTGCAATTCTAGTCACCGCATCTCAAAAATAGTGATATTAGAAAAGATACAGAGAAGGGCGAGGAAAATGATAAAGGGAATAGAAAGACTTCCCTGTGAGGAAAGGCTAAAGCAACTAGGGCTGTTCAGCTTGGAGAAGAGATAGCTAATGGGAGATATGATAGAGATTTATAAAATACTGAGTGGAGTGGGATGGATAGATGTGAATCACTTGTTTACTCTTTCCAAAAATACTAGGACTAGGGGCACACATTGAAGCTACTAAGTAGTAAATTTAAAACAAATCTGAGAAAATATTTATTCACTCTACTGGAATTAACTGCCAGAAAATGTGATAAACGCAGTTAGCTTAGCAGCGTTTTAAAGAGGTTAGGATAATTTCCTAAAAGAAAAGTCCATAAGCCATTTTTAAGATGGACTTGGGAAAATCCACTGCTTATTTCTAGGATAAGTAGCATAAAATCTGTTTTATTTTTCTGGAATCTTGCAAGGTATTTGTGACCTGAACTGGCCACTGTTGGAAACAGGATACTGGACTTGATGGACCTTCGGTCTTTCCTAGTATATCAACATTTATGTTCATATAAGGTGTGGGAAAAATATGAGATCAAGAACATTGATGAACTTTGCAAACCAATGGGCCAGCAAACCAGCTAGAGATTTAATAGAGTTCTTTTTTTTTTTTTGTATAATATGCTTTTCTTGCCATTGCAGAAAATCGGCTCTACCACCGGGTTCACCTAGAAGCCTAGCGGTAGTTCCGGTTTTCTCACATGCCATTTCTGGCACTAGAAAATACCTTTGTATTTTCTAGCACTGGGGGTGTGCCTGGCGGTAATCAGGCAGTGCTGCACCAGGCACACCCCTAAATAGGATTTGGTAAGGCTCCGGCAGTAAATGGCTGTGCAGCAATTTTTTAATTACCACATGGCCATTTACTGGCTCTTAAAAAAAGACCTCTTTAACCAGTGGCAGTAAAAGGTGACCTCAGCGTGTGGCAATCCTATGCGCTGACGTCTTCACAGGCCACTTTTTACCGTTGTGCCAGCATTAATGTATTTGCAACAAAACTACATTTCAGCAAAATTGTGTGCTTCATTTGAAGGTCACTCAGGTCCCTGAATCATTTGAGTTCTGTTTGCAGTATTAAAAATATTTCTTATTGTTTTCAGAGAGAGAGAGGGATATACACATACTTGTATCTATATATATTGTTTAATAAGATTGACCAGTATGGCTTGTGGGGACGGGGACAGACTTTGTCCCTGCGTCATTCTCTACATGGCACCTTTTGTTACTATGCCAAATGAGCTGTTTCTTTCCTGAATTGCAAGATTTACTATAGACTTTTCTGTAAGTTACAGAATTAATGAATGGATTAAGTAGGAGGTGACTGAAGTAATGAGTGACCCATATTATATAATATATTTTCGTCACTTCAATTACACATTGAGGAACAATATAGCACTCATTACCGCTATAAGGAAATGAAACATGCTTTTATAGGCACCCTCCCATTATGAAATAGTACTCCTAAAAAACATTGCTTATATTTTTAAAACAAATATTTAATTGCATCTATTTAGCAACCACTGTTCTAATTAAAATAATATATCTTTATCCCTAGCTGAATAGATCGTTATATCTTTTGGTTGCCCTGCCCATAAGCCACTGGGTGACTGTTAACAATAATATTAGCTGGGGTACAGGGAGGGATCTTCTCCTGTTCCTGCTCAAGCTAAGGGCACTGACCTGGGTCTTTACTGCTCTGTGTTTGAAAGCTTCAGTCTGGTCTAGTTTATATAATATATATGAGGATTATCTACATTTCATCCACAAGCAAGCTTTAAACCCGTATGTTTTGGTTACACTGAAACTAAATCAGTTGTTGTCCTCAAGGATGGGAGGAGAAAATTGTACATCATCAATTGCTTAAGGGTTTCAAATTATGGATTGAGATACAAACCCAGTGTTGATCACAGTAAAGATGGATATCACAGAAATCCTATCTCACAACTTCAAGCACTCTGGTTACTGTAAATCATAAGACTCATCCACTTTCACCTATTCTTCCTATCTGTTGTACAAGCACCAACCCTTATGAACTTCAACTTGACTATTGTGGCCTTGAAAACTCAAATCTGTCAACATATTTATATAATTCTTATTAGTCCACTAACAGATGGCATTATTTCCAAAGAGTCAAGCTAATAAAAATCTAACTCCAAAACAACAAATTACAAATAAATGACATGTGATAGAAAACTGCTGTGACAGATGGAAACAGCGCTGTCTCTCTGTCACGTTCCTCACCTGTTCGGCGCTCCCCCCGACTGGGACCAGCCACGGGCTCCTCAGAAAGGGAGGAGGATCAGGCTTAGGAAGGTTTGGTTCGGTTTCCTAAGCCTGGCAGCCATCATCTAGCTTGGAGCAAGACCACGGCCATCTTGGTTAACTCAGAGGAATTGTAGGGGGGGAATCAGCCATGTTTCGGTTTTCCTAGTCCAGCAGCCTTCATCCGACTTGGAGCAAGGGCAGCAGCCATCTTGGCTAGCTCAGGAGAGGGCAGCCATCTTGTAGTAACGAGAACAGGAAGCAACTCCATATTTGGTCTTGGGAGGATCTCCTATGGGGGCAGCCATGTTGGATACAGCTGAGTATGGCTGACTCAGATCACTTCCCTATTTAAAGCCCTGCCTTCAGTCCTTCTGTGCTTCGGCTACTACTCTGTTCCAGGGTAGTTGCAGTGCGCGTGGATCTGTTGTCTGTATTCCTGGTTCTGGACTTTACTGCTTGTTCCTGATTATCCTTGTTTGCTGCCAGTCCTGACTACTGCTTGTTCCTGATTTTCCTTGTTTGCTGCCAGCCCTGACTACTGCTTGTTCCTGACTATCCTAGTTTGCTGCCAGCCTTGACTACTGCTTGTTTCTGATCATCTCTGCTTGCTCCTGCCTCTCTCGTCAGGCCAGTCCGCCGACCCCTGTGGTTCCTGAAGTCCCGTTGGCTGCCTGCAGCTGGGGGTTCAACTCCCAGTGGTCGCCGCGGGTGAAGTTAGGGGTTGTCCGGCTGTCCTTTGGAGGCCAGTGGTTTTTCCACCTCCAGCAGGACCCAAGGGCTCACAGTATTCGAAATGAGACACTCTCTCTTATTCTCTGTCTAAAACAGCAAAGTTGCATTAACATATGCCTCCAAAGGCTTGCACATAATGCCTCCAAAGGCTTGCACATAAAGGACTAAGGGGCCCTTTCAGTGGCGTTCCTAGGGTGGCTGACACGCAGGGCGGATCGCCGATGCGCCCCCCCCCCCCCGGCGAAAGGGTGCAGCGCGACCCCCCACCCCAGACAAAAGGACACCTCCCCCCCCCCCCGGCGAACGGACACCCACCCCCGGGGGCATTTTTACCTGCTGGGGGGGGTGCCGCGCACCTGTCTGCTTTGCTCGTTCCATGTTCCCTCTGCCCCGGAACAGGAAGTAACCTGTTCCGGGGCAGAGGGAGCACGGAATGAGGGGAGCAAACAGGCGTGTGGCACCCCCCCCCCAGCGGCGTGCACCTGGGGCGGACCGTCCCCACCGCCTCCCCCCTTGGTACGCCACTGGGCCCTTTTACTAAAGGGTTGGCACGGGCAATAGGCTTGCTGTGCACCAATCTGGAACTACTGCCGGGTTACTGCAGGAGCCCAGTGGTAGTTCCCACTCCCACTCCCACTCCCAGCACGTGCCATTTCTGGCACTACAAAAATATTAGCACTACAAAAATATTAGGGGAGGGAGGGAAGGAGAGCTGGAACTGGGGACGGGAGAAAGAAAGAAAGATATTGGGCCTTTAATCAGTGGCATAGCTGGGGGTGGGGGTGGCCTTGAGGACCTCAGCCCCCCCTTTGGGCTCAGGTCCCCTCCAAAGCTGCAGTGCCTGTTCAATGGCTGGTGGGGTAGCCGAAGCCTCGCCAGCCGAAAAAATCCACTGCCTGGGTTGCCATTTTCCCTTTCATACTGCCTCAGGAATGAGGAAGTCAGTGATGTGCCTCCAGCCACTGACTCTTGCACTCCCCGAGCATGTAATATTAATGAGTGACTTCAATTATCCGGATATAGACTGGGTGAATGAAACATCGGTACACGCAAGGGAGGTGAAATTTCTTGATGAAATCAAGGACGGCTTCATGAAACAGCTGGTTCAGGAGCCGACGAGAGAAGGGAAAATACTAGACTTAATCATTAGTGGGGCTCATGATCTGGTTTGGGGGATAACGGTGCGAGGGCTGCTTGATAACAGTGATCATAATATGATCGGTTTTGATATTGGCTACAAAGTAAGTGAACTCAGGAAATCAAATACACTAGCGTTTAACTTTAAAAAAGGAGACTACGATAAAATGAGGAGAACGGTGAAAGAAAGACTGAGGGGAGCGGCTGAAAGGGTAAAAAACTTGAATCAGGCGTGGATGCTGTTCAAAAACACCATACTTAGAAGTACAGGACAAATATATTCCACGTATTAGAAAAAGAGGAAAAAAGACCAAACGTCAGCCGGCGTGGCTAAACAGTAAGGTAAAGGAAGCTATTAGAGCCAAAAAACAATCCTTCAGAAAATGGAGATGGGAACCGATTGAAGACAATAAGATAAAGCATAAGGAATGTCAAGCCAAATGCAAAATGGAGATAAGGAGGGCTAAGGAGGACTTTGAAAAAAAGTTAGCAATTGAAAAAAAGTTAGCGATAGAAGCGAAAACACATAGCAAAATTTTTTTTAGGTATATTAAAAGCGGAACTTTCCTTGCAAGTGTGTTTTAAAACTTAATGCTGTTAAATATGTTTTCTATGAATCAAACCAATTAAATTCTTTTCTGGAAGCTAAACTGGCTGCTTTGCCAGTGACACAGCCAAGTACGGTAATAACATCGACTCCGCAATAGTATGTAAAATCCGGTCACTCTCCTCAGATGTCTTTTCATTTTTTCTTTAAGTGATAGATGTTGTTAATCTACCTTAAATATTTGATTTCCTGAGAATTGTGAAATGCCTCCAATTGTTGGACTAAAGATGAGTAATAGATCATTCCTTAAGAGAAAACAAAGTTTAACTATTATTTTGATGTATCTATTTTTGACTTAAAATCATCTTTTCGACTTTCAAATGATATGTTGAAATATATTTGAAAAATTCAATAAACAAATTTAAAAATAAATAAAAGCGGAAAGCTGGCTAAAGAATCGGTAGGGCTGCTGGACGACGGTGGTGTTAAAGGGGCAATCAGGGAAGACAAAGCTGTAGCGGAGAAATTAAATGAATTCTTTGCTTCGGTCTTCACCGACGAGGATTTGGGAGGGATACCGGTGCCGGAAAAGGTATTTGAAGCGGAAGAGTCGGAAAGACTAAATGATTTCTCTGTAAACTTGGAGGATGTAATGTGGCAGTTCTGCAAACTAAAAAGTAGTAAATCGCCGGGTCCGGATGGTATTCATCCCAGAGTATTAATAGAGCTGAAAAATGAACTTGTGGAGCTGCTGTTAGTAATATGCAATTTATCCCTAAAATCAGGTGTGGTACCGGAAGATTGGAGGGTGGCCAATGTAACGCCAATTTTTAAAAAGGGTTCCAGAGGAGATCCGGGAGATTATAGACCGGTGAGTCTGACGTCGATGCCGGGAAAAATGGTGGAGGCTATTATTAAGAATAAAATTACGGAGCACGTACAAAAGCATGGGCTGCTGAGACAAAGTCAGCACGGATTTAGTGAAGGGAAGTCTTGCCTCACAAATCTACTGCATTTTTTCGAGGGGGTTGAACAAGCATGTGGGAGGGAATCCAAGATGGCGCTGTGAATGGAAGCACCTGTGCTAGCTCCTGGAAGTTGCTCTGTTTGTAGGTCCTCTTCGGTGCCTCCGTCGCCTCATCAAACATGGGGAAATGGAGGGGAAAAGTGAAGGAACATCCCTCAGCTCCTGTAATTTCTTCGGCAACGAGGCAGACAACTTTGCAATTTTTCAGACAGCAACCGGGTCCTCAGGGTTTTTCGACCCCCTCTGCAACTCTCGGTGCTTCGGCATCGATTGAGAATGGAAACGGGGCTTCCCTGAGCCCTGTGGAACGAGTTGCTCCACCCCAGCCTGGAGGGGAGTTGCTGGCAGCTCTAACAGAGAAGGAAGCCGAAGGGGCTCAGCTCGACCTGTTTGAGGGAGTGTCTGCAGTAACGGAGGCTGAATCTCAACGCCGAGAACTACTGTTACAATCAGCTTCAAAGGTATTGCCCCAGGACATAGTTTCTAAACTTGCTCGAGTTGAGGATCAACCTCATTCTTCTCCAGTTATTAGTGGTGTGAATAGACCAGCAACTGTGATATTAGAGTCACTATGGGACATGGGTTTACAGCATTCACACTTCTATGCAAACTACTTTAAAAATGAATACTTCTGATATAAAGACTCTTTCTGAGGCTGCCCTGCTTCAGGCGCAAAAGACTGCACAGTAAACCTTAGATTTGGAGACTGTGAATACTAAAATTCAAGAAATGGGATCTGTAGAAACGGCTTTGGTTAAGGATAATAATTTCCTACACAAAAGATTGGAGTACCTGGAAAACCAGGCTAGAAGACTTAACCTCAGGTTTCTTAATTTTCCCAAATCGCCTTTAATTTCCCCTTTGGATATGGTTAAAAATTATATGATTGATATTCTTGGAATGGATAAGGATTCACTGCCTCCCCTTACTCGGGCTTATTACATCAGGAGTGGTGGAAGAAAATCCCCCGAGAGCAGGGGAAGGAATGGATCTTACTTCTTTCCTTGAAAGTTCATTGGAGATAATTACTCAGAGGTTGACTCTGCTTGTTACTTTTGTGCTGGAGCCTGATAGGAATGCCGTATTAAGGCTTTCCTTGAGACACTTAGAAAATCTGTTTTTGGGCTCAAAAATTCGTATTTTTCCTGATCTCTCAAGGCCTACACAGATGAGACGGAGGGCCTTTTTGGAACTCCGCCCTAGGGTGGTGGCACTGGGAGGAACTTTTATATTACGTTTTCCTTGTTATTGTAATGTAATGCTTGAGGGTAAACAGTTTCAATTTGTAGACCCAAAACAGTTAAAAGAATTCCTAGATGCTAGAGTGGAATTGAATGTTGTGTGCCCTCCCTAAATGCAAGCGGGGTCTGAACCAGAGGTTGCAACCATTAGTTCGTAATTGTTGCTGTATGTTTTATTTTTAAATTCTAAATTCTTGGATTCCAAATTTCCTAAACTTGTGGACAGAGAAAGGCTGTTAATGATATTTCCTTTTATTTCTTTTTTTGCCTCTTGTATAAATGCCGATTGTATACTCACGTATTGTGATGATATATTGAAATATATGAATAAAGAAATAATTAAAAAAAAAACAAGCATGTGGACAAAGGGGAGCCGGTGGATATTGTATATCTAGATTTTCAGAAGGCGTTTGACAAAGTGCCTCATGAAAGACTCCAAAGGAAACTGAAGAGTCATGGGATCGCAGGCAGTGTATTATTATGGATTAAGAGCTGGTTAAACGACAGGAAGCAGAGAGTAGGGTTGAATGGTCAGTATTCTCGATGGAGAAGGGTAGTTAGTGGGGTCCCTCAGGGGTCTGTGCTGGGACTGCTGCTTTTTAACATATTTATAAATGACCTTGAGATGGGAGTAACTAGTGAGGTAATTAAATTCGCAGATGGCACAAAGTTATCCAGGGTCATCTCGTCACGGGAGGAGTGTGAAAGATTACAAGAGGACCTCGTGAGACTGGGGGATTGGGCGTCCAAATGGCAGATGAAGTTCAACGTTGACAAGTGCAAAGTGATGCACGTGGGAAGGAGGAACCCGAATTACGGCTATGTCATGCAAGGTTCCGCTTTAGGAGTTACGGACCGAGAAAGGGATCTGGGAGTCATCGTGGCTAGAACGTTGAAATCTTCCGCTCAATGTGCTGCGGCGGCTAAGAAGGCGAACAGAATGTTGGGTATTATTAGAAAAGGGATGGAAAACAAGCATAAGGATGTTATAATGCCGTTATATCGTTCCATGGTGCGACCGCACCTGGAGTATTGTGTTCAGTTCTGGTTGCCTCATCTCAAAAAAAGATATAAAGGAATTGGAGAAGGTGCAGAGAAGGGCGACGAAAATGATAAAAGGGATGGGACGACTACCTTATGAAGAGAAATTAAGACGGCTAGGACTCTTTAGCCTGGAGAAAAGGCGACTGAGGGGTGATATGATAGAGGTCTACAAAATAATGAGTGGGGTAGAGCGGACAGATGTGAAGCGTTTGTTTACGCTTTCTAACAATAATAGAACTAGGGGACACAAGATGAAATTAGAATGTGGTAGGTTTAAAACAAATTGGAGAAAGTTTTTCTTTACTCAGCGTGTGGTTAGACTCTGGAACTCATTTCCGGAGAAGGTAGTGACGGCAGCTGGCCTTGCTGAGTTTACAGGGGGTCTGGACAGATTCCTGAAGGAAAAGTCCATTGATCGTTATTAAATTTTGGGTTTTTGCCAGGTTCTTGGGGCCTGGATTGGCCGCTGTCGGAGACAGAGTGCTGGGCTTGATGGACCTTTGATCTTTTCCCAGCGCGGCAGTGCTTATGTACATGCTAAATTCGTGCATGAACTGAGAATGTTCAGGGAGTGCCACACCACTGACTTTGTCGCACCTGAGGCAATATGAGGAGGAAGGAGGTGGCTTTGTCAGCTGATTTCTTTGGCGGGGCTTTGGCATCCCCAACAGCAAAAGTATGATACCTAATGTGGGGGGTGAGGGGAGGGGGAGGAAATTTGTGGCCCTCCCCCAGTCCACCCCTGTGCCCCCTGCCAAAGGACTGCTGGCTACACCCCTGCCTATAATTACATGATTAATCATGGTTAAAAATTGTAATCAAAATGCAGTTCTATTTCCTTCTTGTTACTACTCTTCCATCTAGCTGTGCAACTCTAGAGCCTCTGGAAGTCTGCAAAGACCTCCCTCTATGCTAGGGATGATTTCCAGTACTCTGGTACATCTCACAGAGAAAGAAGGTTGGGATGAACAGAAGATTTAAAAATTATTTTCTGTAGCTGGTATGGAAATTAGTTCCATTCTTCTCTTTACCCCTCCTGAGCTTCCTTCCTTACTTTTTGAGCTGTGTTCTATTATTTGTCTTTGGATTATTATTACTACTTAACCTGCTCTACTCTGATATCTTCTCATTCTCTAGCAATGTTAACTTTTGTGCCAGTCTTCAAAAGGAATCTTTTTTTTTTTGTTGTTGTTACAGAGTAGAGAATGGGGAACTGAGTGATGAAATGTTAACCAATATTTATTCTTGGTAAGAGTAATTATCTCTTCCATTATGCAATTTATAAATGGTTGGGTGTGAGCACTTCCCTTTTCCCTCCCTACAGTCAATGGTATAAATACAGAGCTCCATGTGGGGACAAGGCTACTCTCATTGAGCAGTCAGCATCTCAGTTGGTGTGGAACAGTGAGAGGGGAGATCTGGGACCATGAAACTAATGTTGGTGCTAAGTGTCGGGCTTCTCTTGACATTGCTTCAGGCTCATGCACTGGTAGGTAACTTCCTGTTGTACCTTCCATCTACACATACCATTCTCCACTTCTCACTAAAGATAGCTTAGAAGGGTGAAGGTTAGGTGAATGCAGGATGACACATTCTCCATTTCTTCACTTTTCTAGTATCGATGGTGACAGCTGTACTGTGTGCAAACAAGACAGCCCTCCTCCCATAGGGCAGAATTGAGAAACCAGTATTACCATAAGCCAAACTGGATTTCCAGGTTTTCAGAGCTGCTTTTGTCAGCACAAAATGCAAGACTGTAATTTCCAAATATGTAAAGTCTTGGATTGCTTACTGAAGTTTTGTCAGACTGTTCCTGGTAAATCATGATTCATTTGTTATCTGGGACAAAGTAGTGTGTTTGCCATGTTAGTCCACTTTAAATGTTAATAATCTATATATATAAAAGGCACCACTGAAGCCTCCAGCCGGAAGTGTGAAGCGCCAGAGATATCCGGTTTCCCCATGAGTGAAGGAAAACACAGAGGGGGAGGGGAGAGAGATGCCCTCACTCTCTCTGTAACACAAACACAGAACAGCAGGAAACAACACTGAAGGACTGGACTCGGAGGGGGGAGGGGGAGGCAGAGAGGGCAGAGGGCAGGGACACACACACTCCCACATGCACACTCTGAAGAAAACCTTGCTAGCCCTCCGTTTCATTTGCATCAGAAACGGGTTTTTTTTACTAGTTAGAAATAAAACAAAACAGAAAGGAGAAAAAGATGATGGACTAACAATAAATTTTATGACTAGATTTCAAGGGCCAGAACTTTCTTCCTCAGTTCAGAACAGTATGAGCAAAAGGACAATATCTGAATTTAAATATAAAATAATTCAATGATAGTCTGAAGGGGAAAGGTAGAGTAAACACAGGGAGAGATAGAGGGTGATCAGAAAGTGAAAAACAGTATAACTTTATGGTTTAAATCCAGATCTTTGTTAAATCCTTTCTTGTAGGTGTCTAAGTATTTTAACTTCAAAAACATTCCTGGATTGTTTCAAAATTTCCTTTCAGTGTTCTGACCATTCCTTCATTATCTGGAAACATGGCTTGATGGAGTTCTACACTGTGCTTTTCTGTTTTCTTTGGATAATTACATGCAAAGTTTCAGGGTTTGTGACAATATGAGACCCAAACAGAAATGTGGGAAAGGGCTCCCAAGGTCAACCTGCAGGTTGTGCCTCCTTCAGTTTCAGATAAGCGTGGGGCTCCCCATGGGCTTGAGGGCTGAAGGTAGTTGTCCTGCTTCTCTCTGGTCCTACAAAGGTTGGTTTGGAATAGGGAATGAAGTGAGCTCAGTGGACAGCTGTGGGATTTAGTTACATTTTTTTCAAAGCTAAACTGGAGAAAAGTTACAAATTCAGTCACAGGAGGTAGTTTCCTGTCCCTAGAGAACCTACGATCCACGAGCTTGATTTACTAACCTGCACTATTGCATTTCTGTACACTACTATGTATTATCATTATTTACTGTGGATCTCATTTGATTCAATAGGACCTATTTACTAAATAACACATATTCAAGGTATTAGTAGATGCTAATATGATGAGTGAGTCACCCAAGATCAAAGTCCCTGGTGCTCAGCAGACCACTCTGTCTCCTTCAAGCAAACCAATTACAACACCCTTAGGGCCTGAAGAAACAAGCCAGTAATTATGTAGTGCTATAATAAATCCCAAAAAAATAAATAATTGGGAGTGGGCAAGAGGGACAGCTGTCTAGGGCTGAAGATCTTTTGGCAAATAAAAAGCCAGAAAGAATACAGCTTTCTAACTGCCATCCAATTTGGGGGAGAGGGATGAGATGACAGATCAAATAAGGATTGTGGGACAGATAGGAGTGTTAGGGGACTGGGCTCTAAAAAGCCTAACAGCAGCTCAGTAGACCATCTGGTAGAGACAGAGGCAGGAGAGGGAGACATAAAAGAGGAACAAAGAACTTTTAAAGAGTGTCCCATACTGGGAGAGTGGTAAGATGGCGACCTGAAGTTCGTATGCCCAACGGCCCAGCTGCCCTCTGAAGTTATGTCTTCTTCACGTTACCTTAACTGAGAGGAAGGGGACAATCGGCGGTCAGCTGCCGATGGCCAGTGTTTTGTCCCCTGAGCAACAAGTGCGGGATCGCTGTGTGATGAATTGTCCACAGATGAAAGGGTTGGCGAGTCCTTTGATTAGCGCCGGCGAAGGAGCGTCGATGCTCTTGGACCTGGAAAAAAACAACTCCATCGCTCCCGAATTATTCAACCACCATGTCCAAAGGAGTCGAGGAGTGAGTTAGAGGCATATGCTGAAACGGAGGACGTTTACAGCAGAACCCGAATCGGCGGAACCACTCCTAAACACGTAAGAGAAATCAACTTGGAGTTTTTGGCTCCCGTGGAGGTTACATTGAATACCATCTGGAAGGCGCTTCGGGACCTAACGGTGTCAGTAAATAATTTTGTTTCAGATATAATTTTATTAGAGAGTTACATGGACAATTTAACTGAACCCTTTGAGAGTGAAAATTTGGTATAAGAAATGATTCTACATGAGCAAGAAGTGGTTACGATTTTGAAAATGATAATAGACCAGAAACTTTGAATAACAAAATGAATATTATTATAGATGATTAATATTGAGGTTATTGTTTTTCCCAGAATTCCGAGTATGACTCCTAAAGTTTTCCTCAGAAATATTTCCTCAATTATTACTTTAAAAGGAGTGAAGCCTGTGAAAACTGGGATTACTTTAATCAGTGGGGGATTTGAATTAGAGACTTAAGTTATATGTATTGTTAAATAACTTCTGGTTTTTACAAGAGAGAGAATGTAATCAGATGTATTATTTCTAATTAATATTGGACAATAAGTATGTTTTCAATGAAATGATTTGACTATGCACCGTATTGGCCTTGAAGAAGCCAACCAGATGATCAATGTGGAATAATGAATTAGACGAGTAATATCTGGGGATAATCAGGTTAATACCATGTTTTGTTTTGTTTTTTTACTGTTTAATTGATCTTGTCTTGTTTCGCTCTCCCTATTTAGTGGTCTAATGAACAGAATAGAATTACCTGACTGAAATAATTCCTATATATTACTTTCTCTGTATTTCCAGCAAGTTGTTTTATCACTTGTAAAAATGTAAATGGTTATAAATAAAAAAAAATTTAAAAAAAAGAGGAACAAAGAAAACTACCAAAAATCAGGTAATACCTTTGTTTCTATTGTAGGAGGAGTCTCTGCCAGAAGGACATAGAGGTATGTAGTAAATACACACTGCTGTATTGTACTTTTTTTTTAGTTAACAGAGCTCTGAAAGAACATTCTGCATCTTTCCTGTGATTTGTGTTTATATTCCAGTGCATAGTGGGCATTGTATTTCTTCCATTTCAATTACATACTTGCTTTTTAATTTCATTTATTTTATATATAATTCACCCATCACAAAACTATTGAGCAGCTTACAACACAATTTAAATAATATAAATAAATTGAAATACATTAATTAAAACACACAAGACATCACAGCATATAAATCTAATATAATAATTCGCACCGCCAGCGTTCTGAAGCTGACTCTGTGGCATTGTGGCAGTGAAGCTGTGTAATGTTCGTAGGGTTCGTAATCGCCCCATCCTCGAGGGAACTCTGTATAGCTGCCAGGGAAAGAAATGCGACGTCAGAAGGAGAAGGGACCAACCACAGGCCTCGCACTCGCTCTCAGTGCCCTGTCCTCGGAGGGAAGGGAAGGCTGCATATAATATTCACCCACTGGAAGTTTGTTCCCTTCGAGTTCCAGGGTCGTCATCCGTCCCCCCTCCCTCCCAGTTCCAGCGTCCCCCCTTTGTCCCAATTCCAGGGTCCCCCCTCCCTCCCTCCCAGTTCCAGGGTCGTCATCCCTCCCTCCCTCTCTCCCTTTCTTCCAGGCCCCCTCCCTCCAAATTTTAAAAGTCATCCTGACTTACCTCGCGCGGTAAAAAGCGTGCAGGCTCGGCACTTCAGTTTTCCCTTCTCTGTCTCTCAGCTCTGGTCCTGCCCTTGCAGAAACAGGAAATGAGGGCAGGACCAGAGCTGAGAGACAGAGAAGGGAAAACTGAAGTAAGTGCCGAGCCTGCATGCTTTTTACCGCTGCTGCCGGCCGCCATAACCCCGACGAGGTAAGTCAGGATAACTTTTAAAATTCAGAGGGAGGAGGCCTGGAACTGGAAGGGAGGGACGACGACCCTGGAACTGGGAAGAAGGGAGAGGGGACCCTGGAACTGGGAGGGAAGGAGAGAGGGAGGGGAACGCTGGAACTTCCTTTAAAAACATTAATGGCAGAAGGTGATTACCTTGCTAGCGCCCGTTTCATTTCAATGAGAAACGGGCTTTTTTTTTTACTAGTATTAAATAGTCAATTATAATTAGATTCTAGAAAGCAGAACTAAATAAGTTGGCATTTAAACCTTTATGAAATGTTAAAAACTTGTATTTAATACATATATGAATAGGTAGATTGTTCCACAACAAAGGCCCCCTCAAGAAAAAAAAAAAGACTTGGAGCCTGTGCATTCTTTATAGGCTATAGCAGTGGTCGGCAAACCGCGGCTCACGAGCCACATGCGGCTCTTTGGCCCCTTGAGTGTGGCTCTTCCCGCGAGTCCGCTTCCCGCCACTGTCCGGTGCTCACAGTCAGTCCATAGGCGCCTGCCCTCAGCTCCCCGACAGCCCTCCGTCCTTTTTCCATTCATGCTGGTGGCCGCCCAGCGTTTAAACTTCTTTATTTTAAGTTGCAGCGACGGGACGACGGCTCACCTCCTCCAGCCTTTCACTTCCCGCTCAATGCCCCGCCTTCCTGATGAGGTATTTCCTGTTTCTGCAAGGGCGGGCGGGAGTTACTGAGCGGGAAAGGAAAAGCTGAAGCCTGGAAGTGAGCCGTCGGTCGCTGCAACTTAAAATAAAAAGGTAAGGTTTAAACCCTGGGTGGCCACGGCTGGCAGGAATGGAGAGAGGAGGGCTGTTGGGGAGCTGAGGGTGGTGGGCAGGTGGGGGCGGGGCTGGGTAGCAGTGCACCTCAAACTCATGCTGCGTGGGGTGGGGGTGGAGTTATACAGTTTCCTTGAATGGTTGGTTTTAATGCTGTAATTCTATTAAAAGTAGTGAATAGTAGATACTGTTTGCACAAGTTCCTTTCACTTTGAAATAGCCAAGACAACTGAGTGAGTTCAGTCCTACTGCACAATGCTGGCCAGGACTGAGTTTTTAGCAAAGGCCAGCTTAGGAGTACCCTAATTAAGTTAATAACAATGTACCTACCTATATAGTTTAAGTTTAAAAAATTTGGCTCTCAAAAGAAATTTCAATCGTTGTACTGTTGATATTTGGCTCTGTTGACTAATGAGTTTGCCGACCACTGGGCTATAGAAACAGTGGACAAAAGTAATAGTGCCAGAGAACTAGAACACAAGAATCAGTCAGGATTATAATTATGCAACGTCAAAGCAAATTCATTTGTTATTACAGAATGAATAGGCTTAAAAAACAAACATAAGTACTTAAAGCAAGCTCCCAATCTAACAGGTAACCAATCCAACTCTTTTGGAGCTGGAGTAATAAGTTAATTTTGTGTCAGACCAGTGATTTTTCATATAATGGTTCATGAACTCCCTTCTGTTTCTCCTTTATTCAGTATTTCACTCCTCCTGCTTCCTTTTCCTTCCCTCTTTTATTAACATTTTTTAAATGTTTTTATTAAGTAGAAAAACACCTCATACAAAGTACAGAAAATGAAGAATAGAGTACAAAAAAATCACCAATGCTATGCAACACAATTACAGTTCATAGTGCCAGTACACCCCACTTTGAGACACCAGGAGTCCTGTGCCTTATTCATTGCAACACTATATTGCATATGTCTCATCTCCTTTGCTCCTTTTGAGTTCCCCTAGACCAAAGCTGTACAAAAACAGGTGTTTCTCATTTTTCCTTTATGTGACCCCTAACCCTGATAGTATTTCCCCTCCCTACCCATCCCCCCCTCCCCAACCCTAACCCTTCTTACTGGTACCTATTCCTCTTTGTGCTATACCTTAGTGGTGTGAGTCCCCTATAGTTTGTGATAGTGTGTTATGTGTGTCCCACCTATTTGGTCATTGTCTTCCATCGCTTCCAAATGCCTGAGTAAAGTCGGCTCCCCCACCCTCCCATTCTGCCATCTGTGCCATGCTGGCTTGCCATTTAACCAGGGGAGGTGGGGAGTTATCTATTCAATGTTGCAGTATAACTCTTTTTGCGAGCACCAGTGCCAAGAGGACAAATTTACATTGATGGGCAAGTAGCCCCTGTTTCATTAGATCAGCATCAGATCCTACTACTACTACTACTATTAAACATTTCTATAGCGCTACTAGACTTACGCAGCGCTGTACAAATTAACATGAAAAGACAGTCCCTGCTCAACAGAGCTTACAATCTAAATTGGACAGACGAACAGACAGCTAGGGGTGGGGAAATTGCAGTGGTAGGGGTGATAAGTGAGGGTGTTGAGTAAGAGAGTCATGGTTAGGAGTCGAAAGCAGTAGCAAAGAGGTGGGCTTTAAGCCTAGACTTGAAGACAGCCAGAGACTGAGCCTGACGTACTGGCTGAGGGAGTCTATTCCAGGCATAGGGAGCAGTGAGATAGAAGGAACAGAGCCGGGAGTTAGCAGTGGGGGAGAAGGGGGACGACAGGAGACATTTACCCAGTGAACGGAGTTCATGGGGAGGAGTGTAGGGAGAGATGAGAGCGGAAAGGTACTGAGAAGCTGCGGAGTGGATGCACTTGTAGGTCAAAAGGAGAAGTTTGAACCGTATGCGGAAGCGGATAGGGAGCCAGTGAAGCGACTTGAGGAGAGGGCTAATGTGAGTATAGCGACTCTGGTGGAATATAAGACGCGTAGCGGAGTTTTGGACAGATTGAAGAGGAGATAGATGGCTGAGCGGGAGACCAGCGAGAAACAAATTGCAGTAGTCTAGGCGAGAGGTGATAAGGGTGTGGGTAAGGGTTTTGGTAGCGTCCTCGGAGAGGAAAGGCGAATTTTGTTAATATTATAGAGAAACAAATGACAGGTTTTGGCAATCTGCTGAATATGAGCAGAGAAGGAGAGAGCGGAGTCGAAGATGACTCCAAGGTTGCGCGCAGACGGGACAGGGAGGATGAGAGTGTTATCTACCAAATTAGAGAACAGGGGAAAGAGGAGAAGCTCGGTTTTGGTCATGTTTAGTTTCAGGTGGCGGCGAGACATCCAGGCAGCGATGTCAGACAGGCAGGCCGATACTTTGGTCTGGATTTCAGCTGAGATATCCGGTGCGGATATCAGCGTAAAGGTCGTATTGAAAGCCATGGGATGAGATCAGAGCACCAAGGGAAGAGGTATAGATGGAGAAGAGGAGAGGTCCTAGGACAGATCCTTGGGGTACACTGACTGTTAGCGGGATAGATGTGGAGGAGGAAACACCAGAGTATTCGCTAAGAGTATGTCGGGAGAGATAGGAAGAGAACCAGGAAAGAACAGGGCCCCGGAATCCAAGAGAGGATAATGTATCAAGGAGTAAGGTGTGATCAACAGTATCAAAAGCAGCAGATAGGTCGAGGAGGATGAGAATAGAGTACAGACCTTTAGATTTGGCCAGTAACAGGTCATTGGAGACTTTGGCAAGTGCCGTTTCAGTCGAGTGAAGAGAGCGAAAGCCAGATTGGAGCGGGTCAAGAATAGCTCGAGATGAAAGGAAGTCGAGGCAGCGGCAGTGAACAGCACGTTCAAGTATTTTGGATAAGAAAGGGAGGAGGGAGATGGGCCGATAGGTAGAGGGGCAGGTAGGGTCCAGTGAAGGTTTTTTAAGGAGCGGTGTGACTACAGCATGTTTGAAGGCATCAGGAACAATCGCAGTGGAAAGCGAAAGATTGAGGATATGACTGATAAAAGGGATGACAGTGGGGGAGATAGTGTTAAGTAGGTGAGTGGGAATGGGATCAGAGGGGCAGGTGGTACGTTTGGACGAGGAAAGAAGATGTGCAGTTTCCTCATCAGTGACATCAGAGAAGGTGGAAAAGGAGGGAAGGGTTGGAGGGTTGGGGGAATGGACTAAGGGAGGGGAGAGCGGAGGTGGTTTGATCGAGAATTCAAGGTTAATCTTTTGAACCTTGTCATGAAAGTACTCTGCTAGAGTCTGAGGAGAAAGCGAAGGGGGAGTAGGGGGCGAAGGCACTTTAAGGAGGGATTTCAGCGTGGCAAAGAGAAGGCGAGGGTTAGAGCCAAGAGAGTTGGTCAACTGGATGTAGTAGTCCTGTTTGGCAAGTGAAAGGGCAGATCGGAAGGAGGTCAGCATGAATTTGAAATGAACGAAGTCGGCAAGGGTACGGGATTTCAGCCAGAGGCGTTTGGCAGCACGGGTACAGGAACATAAATAGCGGATGTCAGCAATATAGCAGATCCCAGCAATAGTATACTGTATGACCATTCCATCTGAATTTGAATTTGGAGGGCCCCTTCCAATTTACCAAGAACTATATTCAAGTAATCCCGGAGTGTCCAACACTCTAAGAAATGATGCATTATAGTGCCTTTACCCCAGTGACATTTGTCACATTCATCTGAGTCCCATAAGCCCAACATCTTGCCCTTGCATCTAGTGACATATGCCACATGTAATATCTTAAATTGAATTTCATGGAGCCCCACATTAGGCGTGATCTTAAAAGCCGAGAAGAAACATCTGGAAATATCCTTCTCTGAAATTTCCGCCCCTATTAGTGAACTCCACTGCTTTGCTAGCTGAGCAAAAAATGGGAGCGGTCGCCAAGCTAGTCCCAGCTTGTACCAATGAGATAGCCGGTTGTTCACCGGTGGCACCTGCATGAATGTATTGTCTAATTTGGTAAAGGTTGGGTAAGTTGTACCTAGTCATCTCAGTGACTGTATGTAATGCCCAATCTGTAAATGGGAAAAAAACAATTTCTTCGGCAGTTGCCACTTAATTTGACATGCTGAAAAAGAAGGAAGGTTACCGCATCCTACCTCAATCAGCTGTCCTATATATCGGTACCCCCTTTGAGCCCACATTTGAAAAATTGACCTCCCGTGCCCCGCTGAAAACCTAAGATTATTCCACAATTCCAAAAATGGGGACAGTCCTCCCGCTCCCCCCACCCTACCCCACCACCATTGCCACACTAGTCTGAGCGGGCGCAGTAACGGAGACATCTTGACCGGTGGTCCAGTGTTATGTAGAACCGAGAAGAATGAAAACGGTGCAGCCTCATTTTCCCAGACTCCCACAGGGGAAAACACCCATTCCTCCGTATGAATTTCATGGATCCATCTTAATGCAGCTGCTACATTATATAGCCTGAGGTCTGGTAACCTGACTCCCCCCTCATTCCTGTCCCTTACCAGTTTATTGTACCCAATATGTGCCGTCCGATTGCCCCATATAAAGGAAGAAATCACTCCCCGAAATGCTCTCTCGTCTTTGCCTTTTATTCATAAGGGCATTATTTGAAGGGGGTATAAGACCTTAGGGAAGATCACCATCTTCACCAGAGCCACTCTGCCCAAAAAAGAGATGGGGTAATCCCTCCATTTACCACATAATCCCCGAATTACTTCCAGTTTATCACTAACATTCTTTTTATGCATTATAACAAAGTCCAAATGCAAGTATACCCCCAAGTATTTTAATGGTCCTATCGACCATGCCAGGGGAAAGTTTGGGAGTTGCCTACAGGCACAGTTAGACGACAATGCCATCGCCTCAGACTTGTCAAAATTGATCTTAAGGCCTGAAAAAGACCCACACTTCTGAATTAAGTCAATAAGTAGGGGAAGTCCCTGAGACGCATGCCCCAGATAGATCAACCTGTCGTCTGCAAAAAGGTTAATTCTATATTCTTGCTCTCCCACCTGGATCCCCTAGAAATCTGTCAGTTGTCAGAGTTTGCAAGCCAGTGGTTCGCGGGCTAGAACAAAGAGCATAGGAGACAGCGGGAATCCCTGCCTTGTTCCCCTTTCTAATGTGAATGGCTTGGACAATTCTCCATTTACCAGTATCTGGGCTGTAGGTTTACTGTATAGTGCTCTCACCCCCGCCAAGAATTCCCCAAATATGCCAAATTGTGGTAGTATCCAACACAAATGATCCCAGAGTATTTTGTCAAAAAGGCTTTTTCCGCGTCCAGGCTAGCGATTATTGCATCTCCAGATTTCCCCCCCCCCCCCCCCCTTAGCCTATAACGCACTCAAAGCCCTCAGAATATTTGTAGTGGCATATCTACCTGGTACAAAACCCATCTGATCTCCGTGGATCAAGGAGGGAAGGACCCGCCCCAATCTAGAAACCAGAATGCTAGCAAACATTTTAATGTCCTGGTTTAGTAGGGAGATCGGCCTGTACGAGCCCAGCTGTTCCTTATCTCTTCCTGGTTTTGGCAACACTACTATGGTCGCATGAGTCAAATCGCCCACATTTCGACCCGGGGCCAGTAAGTCCTGTCCCATAGCACCAAAAGGGCCCATCATATGTATCCCTAGAAGTTTATAAAACTCAGGACCCAGCCCATCTGGCCCAGGTGACTTCGCCAGTTTAAGCCTCTTGAGAGTAGCCTGTATTTCCTCCCCCTGTATGGGTGCATTTAAAGCATCTGGGGCTAATATTGGAATGTTAAGTCCCCTGAAGAAATCTGTACGCTTCACTGAGTCGCAGTAGCCCGAGTCATACAATGTCTGATGATATTCCACAAATGCTGCCTGTATTTCAGATTCCTTTTCACACATCGACCCTGACTGTGATTTAATACAAGAAATTATCTGCTTCGCAGATCTGTTGCAGACTAAACTCGCTAGCAACCTCCCCACGTTATTTCCCCATCTATGGAGCTTATATTTGTATAGTTGGATATCTCTCAGGGCCCTTTGATTCAGAAGTTCATTAATGCTAGTTTTCAGAGCCTTATATCTATCCATCGCCGCCTGGACCACCCTTAAGGCCACAGCGCGGATGTCCTGCAATTGTTTTAACATAGAAAGGAGGCCCCCATCTCTCTTTTTCCTCATACGCGTTGTATATTCTATGATTTTACCCCTCATTACCGCAGTCCCTGCTTCCCAGAACACCACTGAGTCAGTATCATGCGGATTGTTATCCACCAGATAGTGTTGGCATTCCTCAATTAAGAAAGGCTTAAACTCTGGATCCAAGTATAATGTGGGATTCATGCGCCAACCTGTCACCCTCATACCCTTCAGGCTTCCTACCTCTGCCCAAACCATGCTGTGATCTGATACTGCGCTCACTGCAATGTCTGCCCTACGTGTCTGTGAGAAAAGAGAAGGGGATATCAATATATAATCCAATCTAGCCTGGACTTTGTGCACATGCGAATAAAAAGTGTAATCTTTGTCGTCTGGGTGCAAGGCTCGCCAGACGTCCACTAACCACAACTCATGTTGTAAGAACCCTACCCCCTTATCTTCCAATCTCTGAGGCCTCTTCTTCGAGGGGGGGGGGGGGTTGCAGTCAACAAGAGGGTCAGCTGTAATATTGAAATCCCTCCACCACCACTAATTGATATTCACTAACAGTGACCAAGGTTGCCAGCAGGGAGGAAAAGAATTTGTGTGAATAAACATTGGGCGCGTATATTGGGCACATACACTGAGCACAAGGCTACTTTGCTTCCCTGTAGGGCACCTACCCAGACAACATACCGCCCCTCAGGTTCTTGTATAAGTTTATGGCGAATAGCATCCAGGCCCTTATTGATCATTATAGCCACACCCCCCCCCCCCCCCCCCCCCGTTTTCTATTGTTGAAAGAGGCAACGGCCAATTCCTCAACCCATCTCTGCTTCAGTTTGGAGTGCTCCAGAAGCGAGAGATGGGTTTCCTGGATGAACAAGACATCCACCTTCATTTGTTTGCTGTATTGGAGAATTTTAGATCTCTTAATAGGTGAGTGAATGCCATCCACATTCAAAGTGGCCACTCGTAAACTAGTCATTCATCCTCTCCATTTTGCCTCTGACAGAATGCATCTCCCGCTATTCCCCAAGGCGGTCCCCAGCCTGACCTCATCCTTGGGATAAGAAACATAAGCCTTTGTCTGAAAGATGGCTCCCCCACAAATCTCACACCTAGTTGTTCAACACGGTTTCCATCCCGTACAAGTACCCCCCTTCTTCTTCTTTACCCCCCCTTCCCCCGTCCCCCTCCTCCCCTCTCCCCTCGCGATTCTCCTCTTCTCCTTATCCCCCTTCCATCCACGCTCTCAGCCTCCGCTTCTTGCACATCCACTCAGACTTACACCCCTCCACTCACACTCTCCCGATATCCCCTCACCCCACCTAAGTATACCCAGAACATAGTGCTCCTGCTCCCCTTCCCCCTCTCTATGCCACATTTTCCACATCTTCTTCCACCATCCACCATTCCTTCTAAGCAAGTTACTAATACAATAAATTAACATATTAACATGCACATCAGGAGCAATAGAACCTCAGCTTGCCCGGTTGCCCTTCATGATAAACACCCAACACTCAGATCGCTTCCTTATGTCCACTAGAACGATGTCTCTCTGGAACCGATCTGGCCCGTCATCTCCATGTAGCTTGGGCGCTTGTCTTGACTATGGAAAAGTCTTAGAAGGGCGTTCTACCAATATGTCGCGCTCCTCTGCCGAAGTGCCTCGCCAACTTTCTTTGCTTCTCCGTGTGCCCCCAAATTTCTCAATCTGTAACTTAAACTGAAAACTGTAGCATCTCCACTGCGCAGCCAGCATCACTGCATTATTCTTGTAACACGTTCAGAACTCGCCAACTGTGTTACCCAGATGCTTGTGCTATCCTCCTCAAACCCCATTACTCAGCTGGAAGCTTGTCCAGAAACGCCTTGAGCTCTTCTGCTTTGGTATAAGTGACCGTGCGATTATCATGCGTAATCCAAACCCGAGCTGGGTATTGAAAGGCAAATTTAATACCCTTTGTATACAGCTGGGAGCAAAATGGCACCAAAATCTTCCTCTGCTCCGTTACCCGTATCGAAAAGTCATGGAAGAGTAACAACCGGGCGCCTTTATACTCCAACACACGTTGTTTTTTAAATAGCTCTAAAATCTTGGCTTTTATCGCATAGTTAAGATATCTGGCTATAGCCGGTCTCACCCTTCCAGAATCCTCCCTGCGCACTCCGATTATGTGCACCCTCTCCACATGCACACGACCTGCCTCCGGAGGTAACCTCAAGGCTTTCGGTATCCAGTTCTCCGTCACCTCTCGGAGCTCATTGTCGGGTACATTTTCAGGGACCTCTATGATACGTAAGTTGTTTCTTCGGCCCCTGTTATCCTGATCCTCCACTCTTTCGAGTAGTGTTTGAACCTGGGTTTCCAGAGTTCCAATTCGGGCTTCAGCTGCTGTGAACAAGTCTTCTTGCACCGAGATGCAATCCTCCACTTGTTCGATCCGCACCGCATGCCCCGCAACGCTGTCCTTAATTTCGTCCACTCCCGCATGTAGTTTAGCCAATTTGTCATCCAGTAGCTGAGATAGGTTTCGCATTGATACGTGCACTGTATCTTCCTGCATCCCCCTCGGTGCCATAGAGATCTGCGGCGAAAGAGCTGGTGAGGAAGAGGAGGCCGGTGACGCCATCTTTTTTACAGCAGCGTTCGTTTTGTCTCGACCTTGTCTCAACGATTTCACCGGCATCCCCTCGCCTCCACTGTCCCAATCGTTGCTTCCCAACCTCACCGCTCTCTTCACACACCACTTGGACACTTTTCAGCGTAGAAGATCATCAAAAAGACTGATTTTTGAGAAGAGGGGAGAGGAGCCGAGCCAACAGACGTCCGCTCAGGCTATTACCATCACATGACCCCCAAATGTTTTCTTCTATTTTATGACCTCCATATTCCTAGTCCAGCGACTGCAATGACAGTCCTGGAGGTGAGGCTACAGAGCTTCTCCTAGAACCCTGCAATAATGAGCCTAAAATCCATTCCCCATAGTAACTGGACAAGGTGTTTAATTTTTTTTCCACAAAACAGTAACAAATGTCATGCTTGGGGGCACCCTGACATCTGTTCCCAGGTTCACTCCACTCCCTGGGCAACGATTTCCTGTATTGGATCCAGTATTAGGTAGGCATTGTCCTGAAGAGGGAGCTTTATATACATTTGTCCTCTCTCCCCCCACGCCACATCCCTCTAGAGGCAGGATTTTCCTCTTTTCATCCTAGGCTGCTATCCCTCTAGAAGCTTCCTTTGCACTCAATAAAAGACCATGCTCTTAAATTCAAAGTGAAAGCGAGGAGCAGCCACAGGAGGTGGAGGAACCCTCAATTCCTACGTCAAAGTAGTGCAGCAAAAAAAAAAAAAAGGAGTAGGATGATCTGGCCTTTACAATAACCCAGGGAGACGTATAAAGGTTAAGTCTTTATTAAGGAGCATCAAATGACTCGACATAGCAGCTGTGTTTCGGCGCCAATGCGCCTGCCTCAGGAGTCTAAAAAACACATACACAAATGATATACAAAACTGTATAAAAAGATGAATCACAACAAACATATATACATGAGTGAAAAACATAACTTTAAATTAAAGTAAAAATTCACATAATATCTTAAACCAATTGTGGAACAAAACTCCTAAAACATCGAAACAATTAAATTTTATAGCGAGGAAGTCCTTTAGGTATAACTAAAGGACTTCCTCGCTATAAAATTTAATTGTTTCGATGTGGCACTTTTTTTGGTTTTTGTGTCTAGATTTGTCATCTTTTTATTGAGAAATATTACCGTTAAGTTTGCTTTTACTTTCTATACGTTTTAAAGTTTTTCTTTTCTTATTTTTATATTAGCACTACGGCTCTTTATATGTGATTATAATACCACTCCGGTTTTATATTGGCACTTCAGTTTCATATTAGCACTCTGTTTTATACTGACACTCCCTTTTATAATAGTATTCCTTATTTTACATCATTTTTATCTTTAATTACTACTACTACTACTATTTAGCATTTCTATAACGCTACAAGGCGTACGCAGCGCTGCACAAACATAGAAGAAAGACAGTCCCTGCTCAAAGAGCTTACAATCTAATAGACAAAAAAATAAATAAAGTAAGCAAATCAAATCAATTAATGCGAACAGGAAGGAAGAGAGGAGGGTAGGTGGAGGCGAGTGGTTACAAGGGTTACGAGTCAAAAGCAATGTTAAAGAGGTGGGCTTTCAGTCTAGATTTAAAGGTGGCCAAGGATGGGGCAAGACGTAGGGGCTCAGGAAGTTTATTCCAGGCGTAGGGTGCAGCGAGACAGAAGGCGCGAAGTCTGGAGTTGGCAGTAGTGGAGAAGGGAACAGATAAGAAGGATTTATCCATGGAGCGGAGTGCATGGGAAGGGGTGTAGGGAAGGACGAGTGTGGAGAGATACTGGGGAGCAGCAGAGTGAGTACATTTATAGGTTAGTAGAAGAAGTTTGAACAAGATGCGAAAACGGATAGGGAGCCAGTGAAGGGTCTTGAGGAGAGGGGTAGTATGAGTAAAGCGACCCTGGCGGAAGACGAGACGGGCAGCAGAGTTTTGAACCGACTGGAGAGGGGAGAGGTGACTAAGTGGGAGGCCAGCAAGAAGCAGATTGCAGTAGTCTAAACAAGAGGTGATAAGGGTGTGGATGAGGGTTTTGGTAGAGTGCTCGGAAAGAAAGGGGCGGATTTTACGGATGTTGTAAAGAAAGAAACGACAGGTCTTGGCAATCTGCTGGATATGAGCAGAGAAGGAGAGAGGAGTCAAAGATGACCCCAAGGTTTCGAGCTGAGGAGACAGGGAGAATGAGAGAGCCATCAACAGAAATAGAAAACGGGGGGAATATTTGACTTTTTAGACCTTTTATCTCATTTGCAATATTGGATATTTTACATATGCAAGATTTTTGCGTAACCTTCATGGTATCATACTCTCTCCCGCTTTTTATTATTTTTTTTATTATATTTACATAATTTTTTATATTTTTCATAGGATTGTGACATCCAATAACCTGATCACATAAGAAAATTTGTTTTCATTTTTTAAACCTTTGGAACATCCTAAGGTCAGTTGCCTAAAGCACTCACATATACAATCTTAAATGTTATGGCACATGGAATAAGTGTATGACCATATGTAATGGGTTATTTCCAATGTTTTAGAAGTTTTGCTCCACAATTGGTTTAAAATATTATGTGCATTTTTACTTTAATTTTAAGTTATGTTTTTCACTCATGTATATATGTTTGTTGTGATTCATATTTTTATACAGTTTTGTATATCCTTGGACTCCAGAGGCAGGCGCATAGGCGCCGAAACATAGCTGCTGTGTCGAGTCAAGAGATGCTCCTTAATAAAGACTTAACCTTTATGTCTCCCTGGGTTATTGTAATGGCCAGTTCATCCTACTCCTTTTTTTTTTTTTTTTTTTTGCTTAAATTCAAAGTGTCACTTCTTCATTCAGCTTAATTCAAAAGTATAAACTTCCCTCTTTTCACTCAAAAGGATAAACAAAATTCCTCTTAGAAAATCTCTTGGTTCCTCCTAAACAATTAAGAGCATTTAAACAACATAGCCAAATATTTCTTAGGTGAGCTTCCGACACTGGATGGTTAATCTTAGAACTCTCTATATTCGTTAGTTTGAACACATGTACACAATAAGCACCAAACATTAGCTTACTTCTTCAATATGAATGTGCTAACCAAGGTGGCTCAATCTGTCCTCATTTTTCTGGAGCCATATGGTAACCCTAGATTCAAGACCCCTCTCCCCAGTAACCTTCCCTCTGGGTTTACACTTGTAACAGAGGTTAAACTCTTCTTTTCCAGAACCTCATTTCAAAATCACATCGTCTTTCCCTGCTCAGGTACTTCCCTAGTCCATGGTTTCTTGATGATTCTCTGGTCCTTTCCAGGGCTAAACCCCACCCTTCAGGGACTACGTGTAAGCCAGTGATGTAGCCAAACAGCCAATTTTGAGTGGGCACAACATTTTCTCTGCCCTTACCCTACTTCGGCATCACACAACTCAATATAAATACAGACATGCCAAATTGCACACATTCAGTGTGTGAGACACGCATTCAGGCCCCTTCTCCAGCTCATACACTTAAAGGGCTCAAACTCATGCATTGACTCCCTCCAGGGCCGGCATAAGCCTTGCTTATCTGTTGTGCCTGACCCCAGCTACTCTCCCGTCCCATCCTGTCCTTGGCCCTTCCCTCTGTGTTGGCATCTCTCCCCACCGTCCTGTCTCTTGCCCCTCCCTCGAGTATACCCCCACATAGCCACCAAGAGGGGGGGGGCAGGGGCAAAATTCCCTGGGCCTCCAGAGGGGTCTTTCTCTCTCTCTCTCCTGCTCCTGATGGGACCCGGTGATCGCGTCCCGACAGGAGCAGGAGAGAGAATACTCCGGTGCTGGGCCCCCTTGCATTGCCTGCCTAGCTGCTGCAGCCCCTTAGCACAGTTTTGAGACTGAGTATGTGCAACCTGAGGAAAGCCCAGGGGCAACCAATGCTGGGCAGAGGAAGAAGCTGGCAATGACGATTCTGCCCCAGGCCTGGTTCAGCCTCTCGGTGGCCTTGCACCCCTACAATCTGATACCTCTCTTTCCTTTCTGCTTTCTTGGCAGTGCCAGTAGTGTCAGCAATAGCAGTCTGCTTCAACCGATCCTGGGAGCCTTCCTTCAGCTAAATCCCACCCTCGAGAAAACAGGAAGTTGCTTCAGAAGGGGCAGGATGCGGCTGAAGGAAGGACCCGGGATTGGTTGAAGCAACCTGCTATTACTGACACTGCCGGCAGCCGTGGAAAGGAAAGAAGAGAAAGGAAAGAGAGGTACCAGATTGTGGGAGGGTGAGAGGAGGCCAAAGAGGGAGAAAGGTGCTGCATTGGGGGGGGGGGGCAAGGAGGGAGAGAGGTGCTGCATCAGGGGGGGCAAGGAGGGAGAGAGATGCTGCATCGGGGGGAAGGCAAGGAGGAAGAGCAGTGGTGCATTGGGGGGGGCAGGGAGGGAGAGAGGTTCTGCATGGGGGGGCAAGGAGGGAAAGTGATGCTGAATCAAGGGGCAAGGAGGGAGAGAGGTGCTAAACAGGAGATCAGTTAGGGAAGAAAGAGAGAGATCCACTGAGGGAGGTGAGGAAGAGAGAGGAGTGAAGGAGTGGCCTAATCGTTAGTGCAGCGGGCTGCAGGCCTGGGGAACTGGGTCTGATTCCCGGTGCTGCTTGATGGTTGGCAGTAGGTTGAGATCCTGGGGAACAAGGTTCAATTCTCTCTACAGCTCCGTGTGACCCTGGGCAAGTCACTTAACCCTTCCTCCATTGCCCTAGGTACAGCAGTAGTACAATGTACTATTTAGATTGTGAGCCCACTAGGGACAGACCCAGTACCTGTAAAATGAAACTGTAAGTGCTTAGGTATATAAATACTTGAATGAATGAATGAATGAATGAAGGAAGGAAGGAGAGGGAAATATGTGCTGGACTGGGGGGGGGGGGGGGGCAAGGAAAGAGAGAGGTGCCAGGACCCGTGGGAAAAGAAGGAAGAGAGAGAGAGGTGCTGGTCTTGCAAAGGGGAGACAGAAGTGAGGGAAGAGAGAGGGAATACTTGCTGGATCCCTGGGTTGGGGGCAGAGGGAAGAGATAGGGAGTCAGGAGAGAAGAAAGAGAAAGGGAGAGACACTGGTTGGGAGAGGGAGATAAGGAAGAGAGAAGAAGAGATGTTGGTCGGGAGAAGGAGACAGGAGGGAAGGAAGAGAGAGGGAGAGATGCTGGTACGGTGTGTGTGTGGGGGGGGGGGGGAGGAATAGGGACTTAGAACAGTTATGTTGGACAGGGCAAGAATAGGGATACAGAGATGGGAGATGCTGAACATGGCAGGAAGACAGGGGTGATGCTGGGTCAGATAGGTAGCCAAAATTCCCTTTTACCAAGTTTGGCAGGCAGCAGCAATGTCCCTGAGCCACTGATGCTGGCACCCCATGCATGCTTAGTTGTTGGTGACTCAAGGATGCTGCCACCGACTGCAGACCTTGGTAGAAGGGAGTTCTGACCACCTTTGGAGAAAGTCCTTGACTGATGGTGCTTGGAGATCACCACCAGCTACAGCAAGGGTAAAGGCAGGGGTTAGATGTGCTAGGGCCTCTCTCAGTCCCCTCTCCTCCCTGCCTGTCCTCTGATCTCCTCATCTATTTAAGACTATTGAAAACTCACCTTTTCAATGTAAGATTTGGTACCATACCTCAAGAATAATTGCCTCTTGTGTCACAGACGCAGAGAATGCACTGCATTGTTTCCACTGATTTCTTACTCCTTTTTCTGAATATTCTTTCTTGTGGATGAGTACTTTCCTGTCAAAGTTATGGAGTTCCTTTCTCTGTTTTTATTGTTGTGCTGTACACTGCTTTGATCTGCACAGCCAGTAAGGGAAGTATTTCAAATCGGAATAAACATATGCCATTTACTATCACACCGACAGATCCTCACGAAATACAGAACAAGGGATCACAAAAATTGAACTGGGTGGCATTAGGGTTACCATATTTATGGAGACAAAAAAGAGGACACAAAAAACAATAAAATGCTGCCTTGCCACCGCCGCAGCACCTCACCCTGCCGCACAATCACAGTGACACCCCCAAGAAAGCCAGATTCTGTAAGCATACTGGTAAAAGTAACAGAAATGCATTATTTTCTGTACTCTGCTAAATACAAAATTAGAAAACATTTCCAGAAAAGCAAACATCCATGAGCAGCATGTTCCCCTTTTTCCTTTCCCTCCCATCCATAAGCAGTATGTCTCTCTGTCTCTCCTCTCCATCCACTTCTATCCATGTGCTGCATTTCCCCCTTTTCCCTTCTTTCCCTTCATGTACAACATGTCCTCCTCTCCTCTCCCTTCCCTTCCCTTCCATCCATGTGCAGCTTGTATCCTTCTCTCCTTCCCATCTATGAGCAGCTTGTCCCCTTCTCTCTTTCCCATCCATGTGCAGCTTGCCCCCTTTTCTCCCTCCCATCTGTGGGGACAAACCACGTCTACTAGACCTTGTGAAAGGCTGGTAAATAGTGATAAATAGTGGTAAATTTTGTAAATGATGAACAAACATATGTTGCAATCCAATCTATAACTTAAGAATCTATTTGCAATACCTTAATGTATTCCTCTATCATGTATGTACGCACTTGAATGAAATACCATTTGTAATTCTACTGACCAGAAATGGCAATCGCCACTACGGCAAATGTAAGCCACATTGAGCCTGCAAATTGGTGGGAAAATGTGGGATACAAATGCTACAAATAAAAAAAAAAAAGCATGAACACACAAATATTGGAAAAAAATTAACACTCTGGTTACAAAACACACGCACACTTCTCACTGGCAATCCTAATCCAGAATAGTCCTAAAATTGAAATACTAAGTCAATACTGAGAGTAATGGAGACAAGGCTCAGATATTATTATAAAAATAGGAAAAGCTGTTTGTTAGACACAATTGGCTGTAATGGCAGATATATTTAGAGAAAGGTTATGCAAAATCACCCAAAATGATGATACAGGATGTCAGTACCTGTCAAGGGAAGTAAAATAGCACACACTAGTCTAATCCTGAAATTAATAGGATACTAACACCCCAAGCACTGCCAGGCACAAGGGAGACAGCAGTTCAACCTGACAGATGATAACTCACGAACACTGGACCCCCAGTAGTTAGGAACTGATTATGGCACACAATTAGGAACTCAGGCAGCAGGTAGCTCTTCCCATTCAGGCAAGAGTAGGCAGGGAAGAGATGCCACAGATTAATGAGAGTTCATTATGTAGCAGGCTGGGAGCCAGCTGAGGGCAGTTATCTGGGTCCCATCAGATAACAGTTGCTGATAACAGCTTCAAGGAAGGGGTTCTATCTCCTTAGGTCTTAGTGCCAGGTTGACAGGAATACGATGTCAGGATGTTCCCCAGTGTTGTCCTGTATGTTCTTGTTCTATCCCAAATACAGTAAACAAAAGTAGTTGTTGCAAACAATTGTTTTGCTTTTTCAGACTGGATGTCTCAGCATTGTCCCAGAGGCTTTTCACAGAGCCTCTGCATGAGAGCTGACAATGGCCAAATCTGTAAAAGTCAGGTTCACAATGTAGAATAGTGCTTTATGCAGAATTCTGGCCCTACACATCCATGTGCAGCTTGCCTTTTACTTAAGTACATAAGTATTGCCATACTGGGACAGACTGAAGATCCACCAAGCCCAGCATCCTGTTTCCAACAGTGGCCAATCCAAGTCACAAGTACCTGGCAAGATCCCAAGAAAGTACAATACATTTTATGCTGCTTATCCTAGAAATAAGCAGTGGATATTCCCCAAGTCCATTTTAATAATGGTCTATGGACTTTTCCTTTAGGAAGCCAGCCAAACCTTTTTTAAAGCCCGCTAAGCTAACTTCTTTTACAACATTCTCTGGCAATGAACTCCAGAGTTTAATTACACATTGAGTGAAGAAACATTTTCTCTGATTCATTTTAAATTTACTACTTTGTAGCTTCGTTGCGTGCCCCCTAGTGTTTTTGGAAAGAGTAAACAAGCGATTCACGTCTACCTGTTCAACTCCACTTGAAATTTTTATCTGTTTCCGAAACGCTCTATAATTAATCATGGAAGATAATATGCTTTGGGTACATTTGCCTAAACAAGTTGCCTGATAGGAAAAGAGAGTATCTAAAAGTTTAGTCATTTTCTTTAAATATTGTATTGATGGATAAGCAAATAAAGCTAATGATCTAGTCATCCTAGATTTCTGTAACAAAACAAAATGATGCATAAGATATAAAAAGGCAAGACTGTATAAAATCTTGTACAGTAAACAGTAACATTTAAATCTCAATCTGGCCTGTATAGGGAGCCAATGCAGTTTTCTATAGTATTGAGAAACCAAGTCATATTTTGATAGTGAATAAATGAGTCGCAATGCCACATTTTGAACAGTCTGTAATTTCTTCAAAATGTGTTTAGATGCTCCTAAATAAATGATGTTACAATAATCTAAGGAGCTCAAAATCAATGTACTATAAGCTGAAAGTGTTTTTGATCAAAATATTTTCTTACACGTCGTAAATTTCGCATCAACAAAAATGATCTTTGTATTAGTTTAGAAATCTGCTAATCTAATGACAACCTATTGTCCAGCTGAATTCCCAGAATAAGTATAGAAGAAAAATTGTATAAATTCTGATTGATCATCACAGTTTCTTCTCTAAAGCGACTAACAGAAATTTAGTTTTATTTGAATTCAATTTTAACTTGTGTTCTTTCATCCAAGAGTTCAAAGTATTTGAAATATTATGAAGTAAGTCTGATAGAGATGAAACTGAAGAGAGTATAGGAACCATAATCATTATGTCATCTGCCTAGCTATTCATGTAGACACCCATCTTATCCAGGACAAAACACAGGGAATACATGTAGATATTAAAAAGAATGGGGGAGAGTGAGGAACATCACTGGTATTCTTCCATTTGTTTGAAAGTTTTTCTTCCAACTTAACTCTATAGAAACGGTCTTTTAAGAATACAGAGAACCAGTTGTATACATTTCAAGCGATTCCTATACTGTCAAATATCTGCAAAAGTATGTCGTGGTTGATCGCCTGAGTTGATTGTTTTCAGACTGAGACTTTGTGGCATTGGCAAACATGAGGTGCTTCTATTCTTGAGATGAAAACGTTGCATTCTGAAGATATACTACTACTTATCATTTCTATAGCGCTACTAGACGTACGCAGCGCTGTACACTTGAACATGAAGAGACAGTCCCTGCTAGACACAGCTTACAATCTAATTAGGACAGACAAACAGGACAAACAAGAGATAAGGGAATATTAAAGTGAGGATGATAAAATAAGGGTTCTGAACAACTGAATAAGGGTTAGGAGTTAAAAGCAGCATCAAAAAGGTGGGCTTTTAGCTTAGATTTTAAGATGGCCAGAGATGGAGCTTGATGTACCGGCTCAGGAAGTCTATTCCAGGCATATGGTGCAGCAAGATAAAAGGAATGGAGTCTGGAGTTAGCGGTGGTGGAGAAGGGTGCAGCTAAGAGAGATTTACCCAGTGAATGGAGTTCCCGGGGAGTAGTGCAGGGAGAGATGAGAGTGGAGAGGTACTGAGGAGCTGCAGAGTGAATGCACTTATAAGTCAATAAGAGAAGTTTGAACTGTATGCAGAAACAGATAGGGAGCCAGTGAAGTGACTTGAGGAGAGGGCTAATATGAGCATAACGACACTGGTGGAATGTTACTCGTGCAGCAGAATTTTGAACAGATCAAAGAGGAGAGAAATGGCTAAGTGGGAGACCTGTGAGAAGCAAGTTGCAATAGTCTAAGCGAGAGGTGATAGGAGTGTGGATGAGGGTTCTGGTAGTGTGCTTAGAAAGGAAAGGGTGAATTTTGGTGATATTATAGAGAAAGAAACGACAGGTTTTAGCAGTCTGCTGAATATGTGCAGAGAAGGAGAGGGAGGAGTCTAAGATGACCCCAAGGTTACGAGCTGATGAGACAGGAAGGATATGAGTGTTATCCACAGAAATAGAAAATGGGGGAAGAGGAGAGGTTGGTTTAGGGAGAAAGATAAGAAGCTCAGTCTTGGTCATGTTTAGTTTCAGATGGCGCCGAGACATCCAGGCAGCAATGTCAGGCAGGCTGGCTGATACTTTGGCCTAGATTTCGGCTGAGATTTCTGGTATGGAGAGGTAGATCTGGGAGTCATCAGCGTAAAGATGATACTGAAAACCATGGGATAAGATCAGAGTACTAAGGGAAGAAGTATAGATGGAGAAAAGAAGAGGTCCCAGGACAGATCCCTGAGGTACACCAACTGACAGTGGGATAGAAGTAGAGGAGGATTCACTAGAGTATACACTAAAGGTACACTGGGAGAGATAAGAAGAAAACCAGGAAATAACAGAGCCCTGAAATCCAAGTGAGGACAGCGTATCAAGGAGTAGGCTGTGATCAACAGTGTCAAAAGCAGCCAATAGATCGAGAAGGATGAGGATAGAATTAGAGACCTTTGGATCTGGCCAGGACAGATCATTGGAGACTTTAGCAAGCGCTGTTTCAGTTGAATGAAGGGGGCAAAAGCCAGATTGAAGTGGATCAAGAATAGCTTGAGATGAAAGAAAGTCAAGGCAACGGCGGTGAACAGCACGTTCAAGTATCTTGGATAAGAAAAGGAGAAGGGAGATTGGGCAATAGTTGGAAGGACAGGTAGGGTCCAATGAAGGTTTTTTAAGGAGTGGTGTGACTGTGGCATGTTTGAAGGCATCAGGCACAGTCGCAGTGGAAAGTGAAAGATTGAGGATATGACAGATAAAAGGGATGACAGTAGGAGAGATAGAGTTAAGTAGATGGGTGGGAATAGGATCAGAGGAACAGGTAGTTAGTTTTGAGAAGGAAAGATGTGTAGTTTCCTCTTCAGTGATTTTAGAAAAGGAAGAAAAGGAGGCAGGGGTTGGAGATATGCCGGCTAATCCAAGTCACAAGTACTTGTCAAGATCCCAAAAGAGTAAAACAGGCATCTCTGGCATTGCATAAACAAGATGCACCTCTGCACTCCCAGCCTTCAAGGTCACCATTGCAATAGCTGCAGAATCAGAAGGACACTTACAATCTTTGTGGTTAACAGTGACTTTCACAACCAACAGAAACACTGGCCCTCCCATCCATGTGCAGTATGTTTTCCTTTCCTCTCCTATTCTCTCCCTCCCATCCAGGGGCGTAGCCACGGGTGGGCCTTGGCCCACCCAGTTTGGGTTCAGGCCCACCCAGCAGTGGAGCAGCGCTTCACAAATTAATTTGAATGGCAGTGGAGGGAGCAGGCTGAGCTCCGATCCTGCATCTGCCACCCTCTCTCTCACGGCAGCACTTCCCAGACGCTGCCTACCTACCGCCGCCACGATCCTGCATTTGCCCTCTGTCTCAGCAGAAGCAGACTAGCGGTAGCGATTCATGCTGCTTCCTGCTTCGTTCTAACCCGGAAGCGTCTCCTCTGCCGCGTCCCGCCCCCATTATTACAACTTCCTGCTTCTGCTGGGGCAGGACGCAGGCGTGCAGCAGAGGAGACGCTTCTGGGTTAGAACAAAGCAGGAGGCAGCATGAATCGCTACCGCTGGTCCGCTGCTGCTGAGACAGAGGGAGGTAGATGCAGGATCGTGTTGGCGGTAGGTAGGCAGCGTCTGGGAAGCGCTGCCATGAGAGAGAGGGAGGTAAATGCAGGATCGGAGCTCAGCTGGCTTCCTCCAATACCGGGGCTTTCAAGGGTGGTGCCTCATTGAAGAGAGGGAGAGTTGGGGCCCGGGGGGGGGGGGAGGTCTCCTTTCAAAAGATAGATGCTGCATGGTGGGGGGCATGAGGTGGAGAGGGGCAAGAGAGAGAGAATTGTGGGACATAGGGTAGAGAGGGGTAAGAAAGGAAAAAAATCTTGCATGGGGAGAAGAGATGGAGAAATGTTGGACATAGGGGTAGTGGGGAGGGAGAGATGGTAAATGTTGGACAGGGGGTGGTGAGGAGGGGAAGATAGATGGTGACAAATTGGACATGATGGTGGAGGGCAGGAAGAGATGTTGTAGGGGGAACCAAGAGATGTTGGATGGGGCACAAGGGAGGGGGAGAGGCAGAAATGTTGGACATGGCAGTGGAAGGGAAGAAGAGAGAAAATGCTGCATGGGGGAAGAGAAGTGTTGGACCCATGGCACAAGAGAGGGAGAAATGGTAGAAAGTGGGAGAGAGGGAGATATATTGGACCTGGGGGTGAATGAGAGGGAGAGAGAAACACAGGAGGTGGAGAGGGGAGAAAGGAGGAGATGTTGGATTCAGGAGCAGAAGGGTGATGGAGAGATGCCGGACAGTGGGAGTGAGGGAAGAGAGAGGGAGAAATGTTGGAACATGGGGGAGAGGGCAGGAGAGAAGGGGCAGAGAGATGTAAGGCTACAAGAGTGGGGTGGGGAGAAAGAGGGAGCAGATGCTGGGCTAGAAGGGTAGAGGGAAGGAAGATGGTGGAACTATGTGGGAGAGGCCAGGAGGGAGAGGAAGAGGGTTGCAAGGAAATAAATAAATAAATAGTGATTACAGAGGATAGAAATATGGTAATGAAAGGGAATGGAGGGCTGAGAAAGGAGTGAGATGGGGAAATGGAAAAGCTAGTGGGTGAGAGAAAAAGATGAAAATCCGACAGGTAGCTGTAAACTAAAAAGGAGGAGAACAGTGAGAGGATGAAATTTGAGTTGACAGCAAGGCAGAAAGAAGAAAAAAGAGAGGAAAGAGTTAAAAATAAGAACAGTCAATATGTCAGAAGCAGGTGTAGTGAAGGTAAAAGAAGACAAATGGACAGCAGCTGCTTGAAAGAGAATTAGAAGACGACAGACAGGAAAGCAGAAAAGAAACTGCAACCAACATGATGGAAAAATACAATGTCGAGACCACAAAGGTAGAAAAAAGCAATGTATTTTGAATGTTTTAAATGGAATATGTTGGCTTTTGGAAATCTACATAGCAGATGTGTTTGTATCGTGTTCAGGAGAAAGGAAATGCATTTCTGTTTTTATTTCTCCAGTGTTGAAGTACATGCTAAGTTTAACTTTTGGGGGTTCCGAGTTCAATTTTTGTCTAAATATTTTTATTTCTGATACGTGATCCCTTGTTCTGTATTTGGTGAGGGTCTGTTGGTGTGACAGTAATGGCAGGTTGGGAAAATGGAGGGAAGGCAGGGAGGAGAGGGGATCAGGGAGGGGGCCCTAGCATGTCTAACACCAGTTCTGACCCTTGCTGTATAGCTGGTAGGGATCCCAAGCCTCCCCACCTGAGGACTTCCTCCAAAGACGGCCAGAACTTCCTTCTACCAAGCTCTGCAGTCGGTGACAGCATGCTTGAGTCACCGACAGCTAAGCACGCATAGGGTGCTGGCATCAGTGGCTTACGGATGTTGCTGCTGCCTGCTAAGTTTGGTAAAAGGGAGTTCTGGCCACCTTCAGAGAAAGTCTTCAGCTGACAGAGCTTTTGAGGATCCTTATTAGCTAATGTATTTATATTTTGTGGTAGGGCAGGGCAGAGAAAACATTGTGCCCACCCACTTTGGGCTCAGGCCCATCCAAAATTGGCTGTCTGGCTACGCCACTGCTCCCATCCATGTGCAGCATATCAACCCCCCTCCCCTCCCTGGGCCTACCTTACAGCACACAGGAAAGAGAGAGAGAAGACAGACTGAAGCAGCCAGGATCCAGAATCATTCAGGAATTGTCAGTGGAGGCTGGGCTGAGTGCGCACAGTGTTAGGAGCCAAGCCCAAGGCAACTCCAAAGCTTCAGCTCACAGACAGCATGACATTTCCTTTAGGGCAACAGCAGAGCAGAGGCAGCTGCCAGTGCCATCATCGAGTTTGCAGGCTAGTAGGTAGCTTTTTTCTATCTTTATCTGGGCATTTTAATTTTCCATCACGTTGGTTCCAGTTTCTCTTTTCTGCTTTCCTGCCTGTCTTCTGCTAATTCTTCTTCAAGCAGCTGCCGTCCCATTTGTCTTTTCTCCTTTCGCCTGCTCTCACTACTCCTGCTTTTGACATGTTGATCTTTCCTTTTTACTTCTTTCTTCTCTTTTTTCTTGACTGCCTCTGTTCACTCAAGTTTCACCCTCTTTCTCACCATTCACTCATTTTTACTTTTCAGCCACCTATCAAATTCCATCTTCTCTTCCTCTCCCACTAGCTCTCCCATTCTCCATCTCACTCCTTCCCTGCCTTCCATTCTCTTTCGTCTTTAATCTACGCTCCATTACCATATTTCTACCCCTTTAATCACTATCCTCTTCTCATTTATTTCCTTGCCACCTCCCCCCTTGGCCTCTCTCACATGGTTCCACCCTTTCAGCCCCCCTTCTTTCTCCCCTTCTCACCCTCATAGCCTAACATTTCCTTGTCCCTTCCACTCCCCCTCCCCAGCATCTACCCACCCCTTCTCTCTTCCCTTCTGCCCCCTCCGCTGTGATCAAGCATTTCCCCTCTTTCTCTTCCCACTTTCTCATTGTCCAGCATCTCTCCTACATTCCCTTCTATACCTGGATCCAGCATCTCCCTCTTTCTCCCTTCTCCCTCCTATGCATCCCTCCCTCTCCTCCACCCCCATGTCCAATATCTCTTCCCTCCTCCTTCTCTCCCATTGTCCGCCATCTCTCTTTCTTCTTTGTGTCCTAGGTCTAACATCTCTCTTTCTTACCTCTCCCCATGCAGCACCTCTCCCATCCTCCACTCCACCCCTATGTCCAACATTTCTCCCTCTTTTGCCCCTCTCCCCCTGCATCTCTCCCTCCCAACTCTTCACCCCATGTCCAACATTCCTCCCTCTCCCCCTTTCAGTATCTCTCCTGCCCACCCCTCTATCCCCATGTCCAACATTTCTCCCGCCCCCTGCAGCATCTCTCCCTCCCACCCCTATGTCCATTATACTCTCTTCCCCCTGCAGCATCTTTTCCTCCCACCCCTCTCCTCCCATAGCCAACATTTCTCCCTCTCCCCCTGCAGCATGTCCTCCTCTCCCCCCTGCAGCATCTCTCTCTCCCACCCCTCCACCCCCAATGTCCAACATTTCTCCTTCTCCCCCTGCATCATCTCTTTTTCCCACCCCTTTCCAACATTTCTCCCTATCCCTCCTGTAGTATCTCTCCCTCCTGCCCCTTGTCCATTTCTCCCTCTCCCTCTGCAGCATCTCTTCCTCCCACTCCTCCACCCCATGTGCAAAATTTCTCCCTCTCTCTCCTGCAGCATCTTTTCCTCCCACCCTTCCCTAACATTTCTCCCTCTTCCTCCTGCAGCATCTCTCCCTCCCCACCCCTCCACCCCATGTCCATTTCTTCCTCTCCCCGTGCAGCAACTCTTCCTCCCACCCCTCCTTCCCCATGTGCAAAATTTCTCCCTCTCTCTCCTGCAGCATCTTTCCCTCCCACCCCTCCCTAACATTTCTCCCTCTCTCTCCTGCAGCATCTTTTCCTCCCACACCTCCCTAACATTTCTCCCTCTCTCTCCCGCAGCATCTTTTCCTCCCACCCCTCCCTAACATTTCTCCCTCTCCCTCCTACAGCATATCTCCCTCCCTACCCCTCAACCCCTATGTTTAACATTCCTCCCTCTCGCCTTGCAGCATTTTTGCCATGTACATTTTCTTCAGCAGTTAATAAGGACCAAAGTCCTGGTGCAGTGGTGGTGAAACATAGCCCATATTGACTGGGGTCTTTATAGCAGCTTATAATGTCATAAGATAAGTGATTTTTTTTAAAGATGTTTCATGATATAAGAATAAACAAGTTTATTTAAATTTATAAAAAAAATTTTGGACCGATGATGATTTCAGTAAATCATAGAGCTGCTGAGGTCCATGAGAAAGATATTTTTTTGAATTTGTGCTTGGTACCTTAGGTTATAATTTAAGCATTGGGTTTCAAATTGTTTTTCTGTTTTGTCCCTGCTTCTCAGTGCATTTGGACTTTAAGTGGACTAATCCACTTTCTTGATATCCTCCTTAGCTGCTTCTACTAAGCTTTCAATGATAAGAAAATCGCCTTCAGCAGTGTGACAACTGCTCTTTGGAATAACTAGCTGTTGAACTATATCAGGAATGTAATTAATTGACGTTTCAAAAACAACTGAAGACCCAACTTTTCATCTAGGTGTTCCTGGGCTATTGCTAGAGGTTGCCTCTGGTTTGTTTGTTTGTTTGTATTTTATTTTCTGTTTTTAATATGTTTGTTCTATTGGCTTATATTGACATTTTATTTTATAACACTATTGTATTTTATTGGTTTTATATTATTGTAAACCACTATTATCATAAATCTTTTGCCTTTAGATTTTTGCTTACTTGAGCCAGACCCTGGTTTATGTCAGGCATTAATGCCTAAATACTTCTACAATTCCACATCCCAAGCCTGTGAACGCTTTAATTACGGTGGTTGTGGAGGCAATAAGAACAACTTTGTTTCAAAGGATCAATGTGTGGAATCCTGCATCAACAAAAGTAAGTGGTATTTTTAGAATGAGATTTTACCAGCCTCACCTAAACAGTTTTTATGTCCTGAATGAGGTTGAGTGGCAGTGCATTACTCTGCAATTGTACTAATTTTCAAACTCAAACAAAAGACCAAGAAGGGACTACTGTCAACTCATGGTTTATACTTGATCTTTTATTAAAAAGGGACTGAGGAGCAATGGAAGCATGTGGGGGGGGGGGGGGGACCTTGGGATAATGAGGGCACACAGGTTTCTCTACAAATGTACAAAATAGTGATGGGCACCAGATCTGGAGGTAGTCAAACATGCAGCTTGGTACCTGCTACTTCTCCCCACCCCTTTTGCCTGTTTAAACAATCTTGCATTATGTTTCAATCTTTTTTATTATAAGCCATTAACAATCAAGAAATAAGTGAACAGTGTACAACCAATATGTCATGGCAACATAGAACTAAGGACATCCATAACCCTCCCATACTATCCCACTCCCCCTCCACCCTTGGAAACACCACAATAAATCAGCCAGTTAACTGTAAATAATTAAAAATTCAAGAGGCGACTACGTTCACAAGAATATAGGATTAGCCAAACGTTCTCCCAAGAATTTATACCCATTCTAAACCTTTCACATCTAGAGGAGGAAGCATTGTCTTCTGCTGCTTATAAAGACTGAAAGCACTCGGGGAAACAGTTGAGCTATCTCATCACATTGGGTAGTTATGCGGACATTAGGATCCTTGAGTAAGAGAACTGCCCGTTACCCACCCCATGTCTTAACTAAATGAGGTAACAGTTGACCTGACTTGTTTCTATACTTGTAAAGTTTATATTTCCTGTATAAAATACTCTGGGTTGTTTGTTCATGAATTAAAAGAGTTGAGAGCAGTCTATGTGGACAAGAGGTTGTCTCAAGTTAGCTGGGAAGAGGATTTTAGATGTGCCCACTTATCTCATTTCAATTGGGCTTCCAATCGGGCTTACTTGTATAGGCGATGATATTGCCCCACAGCACCACCATAGCGGTAAACAATCTTACATTATTTTCTATCTAAGTTTTTGAGCATAAGACAATCTGAGAGAATTATTGGTATGAATAACTCATGTAAAACTTCAGCTGAATTAAAAACTGCCAAAGGTGGAATGAAAGAATCAAGACTCCAGATGGGCTCTTTCTTGTCTGGGACTGAAAGGCAATGAATAGAGTGGAGAATTTATACCCATTCTAAATTCTGAGACTGGGCATATAGCCACATCTCAGCTCAATCCACCTTCTGTGTAAATCTTCCCACTGTTCTTCCAACAGAAAAAACAAACATTTATATGAAGGCCATTGTATGTTCTCTATAGTTCTTGGGATGGTTTCATACAGGGCTTAAAAATTCCCTTCCTGGAAACACTTTATGAATATCAGTACCAGGGCAAGAGGGCAACTAAACAAGCAGGTCCTGGAATGAGAACCAAAACCTATGAGAGAAAATAGTATTTAGATATGTCTTTCCCTTTGGAAGGATGGATAACGCTCTGTTTTCTCTGAGTGCCATTTTTGGATCACATCACTGAGTTGCTCTTATCACAAATATCTTCTACAGGTAAGCAGCATTGCTATCTTGCTGTACACAAATGATACCAGAGCTAAAATGCTATTTTTAACTTCACTTCTTGCCCTTCTTGAGATACAGTACAGAACAGTGGCGTAGCCAGACAGCCAATTTTGGGTGGGCCTGAGCCCAAAGTGGGTGGGCACAAAATTTTCTCTCTGTCCCGCCTCCTTCCTCCCCCTATTCTCCACCTCTCCCCCAGCACCTTCCAACTCAAAATAGAAACAGAAACACTTTAACTCATGAGGATCCCCGAGCACTATCAGCTGATTTTCTCTGAAGAACTCCATTTTACCAAGCTTGGCAGGCTGCTTGAGCTACTGATGTTGGCACCCCAGGCATGCTTAGTTATTGGTGACTCGAGGATGTGAAACGTTGCGTACGACTGGTAACGCTATAGAAATAATTTATAGTAGTAGTAGTTACCGCCACCTGCTAAGCTTAGTAGAAGGAAGTTTTGGCTGCCGTCAGAGGAGCACCTCAGCTTATGGGGATTAGGGATCCCCTCCAGCCACAGCAAAGGTCAGGACTGGTGTTTGACATGCTAGGGCCCAGGGCAGAAAATAAACAAGGTCCCCCCCCCCCCCCCCCAATTCCCACTTCTCCCTTTCTCCCCTCCAATCTCCCCACCTGCCATTGCAATCACACCAACAGACCCTCACCAAATACAGAACAAGTGATCACAAATTAGAAATAAAAATATGTAGACAAAAATTGAACTGGGAACCTTGGCATATACTGCAGGTTCTAGGTCAGTTCGCACCTAGGACAATTACTACCTAAACAATTCCCACTGCTCCAGGGAGTACAATTCCCACCCTTAACAATCATGAAACATCACAGTCTTAAATTTATTTCTTTCCCTTTCCTCTTCCAGATAGTGGGTTTTTTTTTTGGGGGGGGGGGTATGCCCTCCCCCCCTCCACACACACTCAAATATTACCTTTAACACGCCACACCACACCAAAAAAATTAAAATAAGCCAAAATCCAAATTAATACAGAGCATAAAATATTATATATAAAAACTTACACAAAATATTTCCAACACATCCACGACACGCAATGACACTCCTCATAAAAAAAATACGATGCATAAGAAACCCCCCCAGCAAAACATCAACACAAAAAGACAAAACTACATGCCAGTAAGAACTAGCCAGGAGGAAACAGACCTAGAAGGGAATTTTCCACCTTGGGGAAACGTCCTAGGAGGGAACTGTCCAAGCAGGAATTGGTGGCTGGCAACTAGCCGGATACCATACTGCAACAGTGGAGAAATAAAAATAGAAATATATGTCTTTTTCTACTGAACACAATAAAGTGACATCCACTATGCACATTTCTCAAGCTATCATATTTCAGTTAAGATTCAAAATAAAATGCCTTTTCTACCTTTGTTATCTGGTCATTTTCTTTTTCCATCATGTTGATCCAGTTTCTCCTTTGAACTTTCCTATCTTTCTGCTATTTCTCCTTCAAGCAGCTTCTGTCCATTTGTCTTTTTCTCCTCTCTTGTTCCATTCCCTCACTTCACTTGCCTCTGACATATTGACCTTTCCATTTTAGCTCTTTCCTCTCTTTTTTTTTCTTTTCTGCTCTCTGTCCACCCAAATTTTATCCTAACCCCTTTTCCTTTGTTTTACTTTGCAGATACCTGTCGGATTTCCATTTCCTTTTCACCCACTAGTTCTCCTAGTCCCCATCTCTCTACTTCCCCAGCCATCCATTCCCTTCCATCTTCAATCTATTCCCCATTATTATTATTATTAACATTTGTATTTCTTTCCCCTGTAATCACCATCCTCCTCACGTTCATTTCCTTGCCACCCCCTTGGCCTCCCCCACATGGTTCCACCTTTCCCAGTGTCTCTTTCCCTCCACCCTTCTAGCCCAGCATCTGCTCCCTCTCTTCTCCCCTCCCTTCACCCCCTCCCAGCATCTTCCTGTCACTTCTCTCTTTCCTCTTGCCCCCTCTCCCGTGATCCAGTGTTGCCAGGATCTCCCCCATTCCTTCCCTCATGCCCAGTACCCCCTCTCTATGACCCATCCCTCCCCATGGCAAGGATCTCATCCATTCCTTCCCTCATACAGCTTCAGCAGCGAACGAAGCAGCTCAGCAGAGAACGAAGTTGCAGCATTGGAAGATCCATGGCAGAGGAAATCAGCTGGGGATTCATTCTACTGCAGCGCGGGACCAGCCTCATATCCGCTAACAGCTTTGCAGCGTCCCGACTCCAAGTCCCGCCCCTTAAGACACAAACGGCCTGTTTCCGATACAGAGAAACAGGAAGTTTGTGTCTTAAGGGGCGGGACTTGGAGTCAGGACGCTGCAAAGCTGTTAGCGGATATGAGGCTGGTCCCGTGCTGCAGTAGAATGAATCCCCAGCTGATTTCCTCTGCCATGGATCTTCCGATGCTGCAACTTCGTTCTCTGCTGAGCTGCTTCGTTCGCTGCTGAAGCTGCAACAACCAACGGAGGAGGGATAGTGGCTGCCTGGCTGGTTTTCTGCTGGGAGGGCCTGGGATGAAAATGGGTGGGCCCAGGCCCGCCCAGGCCCACCCGTGGCTACGCCCCTGGTACAGAAGAAGTCCTTAAGCCACTGATTTTTTAAGGCAGGGTGGGGAAAGGGGGCTTTAACAAAATAACTCAAGTGAGAGGCAAGACTGATATCAAAAACTTTAGTCACTACTAGACAGCATTTTGGGCAATGGGTGTACTGTCCCCAGTCTGTGGGGAAGGGAGAAAAACCCCTACACTCTTATGATGCAATCTGTCCAGCTACTTAAGCTCACTCAGAAGATTCATGCAACTAAAACAAAGTTTTCTACCTCATATACACTCTTCCTAAACTCTACCACACACATTCTCTTTCTTCAGCCTGCAATTCCAACCTACTTTTCCCCCAGCTCCTCTCCCCAGCCCTCTCACTCTGTCCATAGTTATACTCCCCCACACATCAAACACTTTTTTCATCCCAGCTCCCTTCCCCATACCCTCTCTTTCCCCAATATACAGGGTCTCCCAACCCCATCTGTCTCTCCCACCAGACAGCCTCCATTATCTGGCCTCCCCTCCAGTCCTCTCTGATTCTTTAGTTAGTTAATCCTCCCCTTCATGTTCTCTAGAGGCTTACTATAGCTTTTCTGTTGTTTAATGACTCTCAGTGTACCACAACATGTAAAGATTTTTTTTCAAACAAGTCGTATGATGTTCAAATTCCCATGCTGACCTCACAGTTTTGGAAGAGAAGTGCAGGAATTCAGGCAACACATGGCTGAAACTCAGTGAGAGACAGATGGTATAGATAGAGAACCCAACATCTGCTGTAGCACAAGTATCACCACCAGCAGCAGCAAGCTGCTGGAGGAGATGCAAGGGAGAGCACTTATTGGGGGAAGACCGTCTGAGCCTCATATTGGGTTAAAGGGAGCTGCCACATATTTCTAGGTCTTACAGTGAAGAACACTGCCTTAGAGCCTTTAGGTTTATCTCTTCTCTCTCTCTCTCTTCCTTGGCTTTAGATTACTGTGGACAGGATAAAGTTGTTGGGCCTTGTAAAGCAAAGAATAATAGATACTTCTACAACTCCACTTCTAAGGCTTGTGAACTATTTGTCTATGGTGGCTGCTTTGGTAATGGAAACAACTTCTTTTTGGAGGAAGAATGCAAACAGATTTGTAGGACTAAAGGTAAGTAGTTGATTGCTTGAAAAGGCTGGTGCTTATGAAGGGGTCCCTGGGACATGAATGGATGCAACAGACAATGTATTGGAGTCTTATCCATGCAGCGTGCAGCATTATATCCATGCAGCGTGCAGCATTATACAGTGGTGGAAATAAGTATTTGATCCCTTGCTGATTTTGTAAGTTTGCCCACTGACAAAGACATGAGCAGCCCATAATTGAAGGGTAGGTTATTGGTAACAGTGAGAGATAGCACATCACAAATTAAATCCGGAAAATCACATTGTGGAAAGTATATGAATTTATTTGCATTCTGCAGAGGGAAATAAGTATTTGATCCCCCACCAACCAGTAAGAGATCTGGCCCCTACAGACCAGGTAGATGCTCCAAATCAACTCGTTACCTGCATGACAGACAGCTGTCGGCAATGGTCACCTGTATGAAAGACACCTGTCCACAGACTCAGTGAATCAGTCAGACTCTAACCTCTACAAAATGGCCAAGAGCAAGGAGCTGTCTAAGGATGTCAGGGACAAGATCATACACCTGCACAAGGCTGGAATGGGCTACAAAACCATCAGTAAGACGCTGGGCGAGAAGGAGACAACTGTTGGTACCATAGTAAGAAAATGGAAGAAGTACAAAATGACTGTCAATCGACAAAGATCTGGGGCTCCACGCAAAATCTCACCTCGTGGGGTATCCTTGATCATGAGGAAGGTTAGAAATCAGCCTACAACTACAAGGGGGGAACTTGTCAATGATCTCAAGGCAGCTGGGACCACTGTCACCACGAAAACCATTGGTAACACATTACGACATAACGGATTGCAATCCTGCAGTGCCCGCAAGGTCCCCCTGCTCCGGAAGGCACATGTGACGGCCCGTCTGAAGTTTGCCAGTGAACACCTGGATGATGCCGAGAGTGATTGGGAGAAGGTGCTGTGGTCAGATGAGACAAAAATTGAGCTCTTTGGCATGAACTCAACTCGCCGTGTTTGGAGGAAGAGAAATGCTGCCTATGACCCAAAGAACACCGTCCCCACTGTCAAGCATGGAGGTGGAAATGTTATGTTTTGGGGGTGTTTCTCTGCTAAGGGCACAGGACTACTTCACCGCATCAATGGGAGAATGGATGGGGCCATGTACCGTACAATTCTGAGTGACAACCTCCTTCCCTCCGCCAGGGCCTTAAAAATGGGTCGTGGCTGGGTCTTCCAGCACGACAATGACCCAAAACATACAGCCAAGGCAACAAAGGAGTGGCTCAGGAAGAAGCACATTAGGGTCATGGAGTGGCCTAGCCAGTCACCAGACCTTAATCCCATTGAAAACTTATGGAGGGAGCTGAAGCTGCGAGTTGCCAAGCGACAGCCCAGAACTCTTAATGATTTAGAGATGATCTGCAAAGAGGAGTGGACCAAAATTCCTCCTGACATGTGTGCAAACCTCATCATCAACTACAGAAGACGTCTGACCGCTGTGCTTGCCAACAAGGGTTTTGCCACCAAGTATTAGGTCTTGTTTGCCAGAGGGATTAAATACTTATTTCCCTCTGCAGAATGCAAATAAATTCATATACTTTCCACAATGTGATTTTCCGGATTTAATTTGTGATGTGCTATCTCTCACTGTTACCAATAACCTACCCTTCAATTATGGGCTGCTCATGTCTTTGTCAGTGGGCAAACTTACAAAATCAGCAAGGGATCAAATACTTATTTCCACCACTGTAGCTTGACCTTCTTAGTGGCACTAACATTCCCATGTTTTTATTCATAAAATACCCTAAGTGTTTTATTAATCTAATGAAAGAAAGAAATCTGGTTCAGCGGCACTACTATTTTGATCTCATGTCAACCAGAGCTGGGGATGTTGTAGAGTGTTGGAGGAGGAAGTCGTGGTCACCATTCAAGGATGACACCAAGTAGCCAGATTCAGGGTCTGTGATTACAAGGTTCTAGAAAGAGTCCTGGTGAATGAGCTCTGCTCACACACTATTACTGCAATAACGAGACATTAGGGGGAGGGAAGACAGGGGAATATAAAATAAAAGGGAGAAATCCCTGGCTATTGCAAATAAAGGTTCACAGTGTCAGGATCCCAGCCTGGTTCTGACTGAGCTGAATGCCAAATAGAGGAAACTGCTGGATCACAATCTGCTGTAACTGAAAGAGTCAATTGTTTGTTTAACAGGCGATTTAATCTTCTTAGTCTGGTCAGAATCCACTAAGTTTTGTGTATGGGGTAGGGTCACATAGCATGGCTCCTCCTTACCCCACCCCTCACAATATTGCACAGGTTCTCACCCTGAACCAAATGGCCAAAAAGTGACCATCTTCATAACTCATATCCTTGTGAAAAATGACCAAAATATGTTATATCCCAGGAACAGATGTAACTTATTATGGTGTGCCAATGTATCATGGCCTACCCAGGCAGTGTATACACATACAGAGAGAGAGATAAATAAATATATGTGGAGGGGCATAATCGAACAGGGTGCCCATGCCCGCGAAGGGGCAGGGAAACCCATATTATTGAAACAAGAGGGCAGCCATCTTTTGTTTCGATAATACAGTCGGGGACGCCCAAATCTCAACATTTAGGTTAACCTTAGAGAACGTCGTCCCTAGAGATGGTCGTCCCTGATTTTTGGCGATAATGGAAACCGAGGACGTCCGTCTCAGAAACGACCAAATCCAAGCCATTTGGTTGTGGGAGGAGTCAGCATTCGTAGTGCACTGTCCCCCTCGCATGCCAGGACACCAACCGGGCACCCTAGGGGGCACTGCAGTGAACTTCAGAAAAAAGCTCCCTGGTACATAGTTCCCTTACCTTGTGTGCTGAGACCCCCAATCCCCCCCAAAAACCCACTCCCCACAACTGTACACCACTATCATAGCCCTTAGGGATGAAGAGGAGCACTTAGATGTGGGTACAGTGGGTCTGTGGTGGGTTTTGGAGGGCTCACATTTACCACCACAAGTATATGGGGGGATGGGCCTGGGTCCGCCTGCCTGAAGTGCACTGCAGTACCCACTAAAACTGCTACAGGGACCTGCATACTGCTGTCACGGAGCTGGGTATGATATTTGAGGCTGGCATAGAGGCTGGAATTTTTTTTTTTAGGGTGGGAGGGGGTTAGTGACCACTGGGGGAGTAAGGGGAGGTCATCCCCAATTCCCTCTGGTGGTCATCTGGTCATTTAGAGACCAGTTTTGTGGCTTGGTCATAAAAAAAAAAGGACCAAGTAAAATCGGCCAAGTGTTCGTCAGGGACTCCCTTCTTTTTTCCATTATCGGCCGAGGACGCCCATGTGTTAAGCACGCCCCAGTCCCACCTTCGCTGTGCTTCCGACATGCCCCTGTGAACTTTGGTTGTCCTTGTGACGGAAAGCAGTTGAGGACGCCCAAAATCGGCTTTCGATTATGCCGATTTGTGCGACCCTGGGAGAAGGACGCCCATCTCCCGATTTGTGTGGAAAGATGGGCGACCTTCACTTTCGAAAATAAGCCTGATTGTGTTCCTATTTTAGGTTTTAACTATTAATACACCCTGATGCAATATATACATGACTAGATTAAATAAAATAAATTCAATGAAGAAATAAAATAACATAAATAAAATAGGTGTTAATGGGATATACACCGGAAAAACACCACTTCCTCCTTTAACTCCCTCATGGCTTATCTTGTATCCTGCACTCAGTTTTTGTGTCTTTTCTGTGCTGATGAATCCTAAGTGACAAAAACATACATGTTTGATTCCATTGGTAAAGGTAGCCAGTGTGAAAACACTGATAAACACTCTCAGAGAACCCCTAGTTAGTTGTAAAATGAACACCTAAATTGGCAATTTTTAAATATTCCAGTCAGTAATCATGTGAAGGCAGTCAGAATTTTTAAAAATTAGCCTCAAATGTTCAATTCAGGGAGGGGAGGGGATCAGAATATGTTCGCAGGGGCAGAAGGGAGAGGCATCGGGCTATGCTTGGTGGGGGGGAGGTAGGAAGCAGGAGGGAGGGTGTTGCAGCTTCAGGTCACATGCTGGTGGTTATGTAGGTGTTAACCGATATTCAGTGCTGGCACCTGCATAGCTATCAAGACAAAGACAAAGTTAGGACTGCTTTTTATGTGGTCCTACATGCCTGGCTAGCTATGCGGTTGCTGGCACTGTATATTACTGACACCCGCTTAACTCCCATCACCTCCGTGGCTCTGCCTCCTGTACCTCCCCTCTCTGTCCTCTTTTGACATGGCTGGTGAGTGCCGATATTCATCGGGACTGTTTAGTTAAGTACTGCTGAATATTGGTGCTAGGCAGGCACAAATGATTTAAATGGCCAGGAGCCTGTTTAAATTGCTTTGAATATTGACCCTATTGTGTTTGTTTGGCTGCTGGAATTTATAAATAACCAAGAATTAAATTCCAGATGCAAAGCTTATATAATGATAACCCCAAAACAACTATAGATACTTTGATCTGCATGCATTGCTTCCTTTGTATGCAAATCTATCTGAAACCTCATTGGCTAGGCTTACTTTGAGGACTGCGTTGAGAACCAGTGGTCTAAGTATTAATTTGGCACAGAGGCTGATTATTGCCTGGTGGAATGCAATAAACTAACAGGGAGAGCTAACAGCAAGGAGGTCACATGGAGTGAGCAAGACAGGTGTGTACTCTGGGATCTAGATAGCAAGGATTCACTGCCTAGAAGCTCATGAACCAAGAAGAGAAGTGGGGGCTGCTGAAGAGAGGATGGGACAGAGGCTCAGAGGAAACATGACGAAATAATTCTTAAGGATAGAATAGCAATGGATACCTGGAAATAACGGCTAGTGGAAGTGATAGAGTCCCATCAGATGATTATTTCATGTTCAATCAAGCTTCTTTAATAGACCAACCTTTAATGGAAGAAGTAACTAACTTGTTAGTCTCTCTCTCTCTCTCTCTCTCTCACACACACACACACACACACACGGAGTGACACGGAATGTATATACTGCAGCAGGGCATGCTTATCTGCTCCTACTCTAGCTGAGATAATATTTAACCATCTCTCTGACCTCATGTCCACCTTTCTTTAAATTAGTCACCTTATTTTCTAACTCCTCTTACTCTGTTACCTATCTATATGTTCCATCTTTGCTTATACCCTATACTGTCAATTAAAATGTTCTATTACATATTGTGTTGACATTATAAGTAGTACTTTGTATTGTTGTTTGAATATTTTTACTGATGTAATTGTCTATTCTTACTGTACACCACCTTGAATGTATTCCTTCAAAAAGGCAGTAAATAAATCCTAATAAATAAAGCCTAATAAATAAATTCTCAAGGGAAAATTTAAATATTTTTGGGACAAATGAAGAAGATGGGGTAAAAAAAAGTATCTGTGTTGTGAGGGGAGAAGCAGAAGATAAAGGGAATGAGGTTTAGGTATGAAAACATATATTCATTTGCCTATAATAGCAGAGGGTCCAAAATGGCCTACACATCCCACACTATACACACACTCATTTGAGATCTTATCCCTCTGGACCACTTTCTCATATTCTTGCAGTCACTATGCATATGATGCATTGATTTTGGAAATAATGTGCCAGTTTTTTACAAGTCTCCCTTCTTTATATTTTTCTTTTTGTGCGTGAAACTGACTCCAGTAGCCCTGTGATATTAGGGATCATGCTTCAGTATGCCCTTTAAGAGTGAATTTCTACAAGTGGCCATATATTGATGTCATTAAAGGAGAGGTATTTCTATATAAAGGACTGCAGCAATATCCCCGCAGGAAGGCAACTCTTTATAAGGAATTGCGGTGATGTCACTAAATTTCAAGTTCCCTCTAGTGCAATACTGCAGTCTGTGTTTATGTTTGGTCACACTATATGGCACATTCTATAAACCATATTTGTACTGGCTCATTGGGAGGTTAAATGGTTGACTCCATGTCCTGAAAGTCTGCTCTTGAGATCTCACCAAAGATTTTTCCTTGTGAAGTTTAACTGAACATGAAATACAATTAAAAGAATCTTCTGATAGAACACACACAGATGGCAATTTTGTATTAATTTCATGTAAGTGAGCATGTGTTTACATGTGCATAACACTTCAGAATGTTGCCTAGTTTGGTGTGGGTAAAAGTATCTATGCTATGTACTACCATGCACACCTTCGGTCACTGAGAAAAGGGGCCTTCCTGGGGCAGAGTAGAGGTTGGGGGGGACGTACATTATATTATGATACTTATATTCCTTGTCTACCCTAATGAGTTCTGTGCAGATTACGTTTGAAGCAAATTTTGGTCAATAAATACTTTTGAAACATTAATGTTTTAACAACCTTCCTATATGACAGATTGTAGAGGTAAAGATTTCCATATTTTTGCATTTGATATGAAAAGAATACAGTAAAAAATCGTTTAGATCAAATTCCACTAGGATTTGGAAAGTTTAAATCAAGTTTTTTCGGCATCAATTGATAAATGCTTAATTTCTCCCACTGTTTTTTAAGGGCACTTGGGCCCCTTATGGTAGTAATGTATTATTAAGTTGGACTCTATAACAGATACTGAGTTGAATTCCCACTTCAGGCACAGGCAGCTCCTTGTGACTCTGGGCAAGTCACTTAACCCTCCATTGCCCCATGTAAGCCGCATTGAGCCTGCCATGAGTGGGAAAGCGCGGGATACAAATGTAACAAAAATTTTAAAAAAAATACTGTTGTCAAAGTCACAGCCCCTAATAGTATATGATTATAGAGAATGCTTAGAAAATCACAGGTAGAGTGGAACAGGTAAATGGGTAATAACCCATTAGTTATTGATGCCTTCAAAATGTATCAGAACTAGGGAGCATTCTATTAAAATGAAATTGGAGAAAGTATTTTTTTCACTCATTGAACAATCAAACTGGAATTTGTTGCCAGAGGATGTGGTGAAGGCATCTAACATAACTGTTTTTTTAAAGGGGGTTGGACAGATTCCTAGAGGAGATGTCCATAAAGAATTATTAGCCAATTAGAGCTCAGAAAGCTATTGCTCATCTCTGGGAGGGAGTCTTTCCTGTCTGGTTAATTTGTTTACAATATGTACCCCAAAGTTATGTACCCAGGAGCAAGATTTGGGGTGTTCTTGGAGCAGCACCATTTAAAAGTATTAGTTGCATGTCTAAACTTACCTATTCACCAACCCCCCTCTAAATGTAGTGCCTAAATGTAAGTGCCATTTAACATAGTAACATAGTAAATGACGGCAGATAAAAACCTGTACAGTCCATCCAGTCTGCCCAACAAGATAAACTCATTTTTTCATGGTATGCGATACTTTATATGTGTACCCGAGTTTGATTTGTCCTTGCCGTTCTCAGGGCACAGACTGTAGAAGTCTGCCCAGCAATGTTCTTGTATTAAAAGTTCTGAAGCTAATGTCAGAGCCCCTTAAAATTTACACTTCAGCCTATCCATATCTATTCAGTCACGACCAGGGCATAGACAGTAGAAGTCTGCCCAGCACTGTTTTTTCTTCCCAATTACCGGTGTTGTCACCCAATCTCTGCTAAGATTCCGTGGATCCATTACTTCTAAATAGAATTTCTTTGTGTTTATCACACGCATATTTGAATTCCATTACCGTTTTCATCTCCACCACCTCCCACAGGAGGACATTCCATGTATCCACCACCGTTTCCTTGAAAAAATACTTTCTGACGTTACTCCTGAGTCTGCCACCCTTCAACCTCAATTCATGTCCTCTAGTTCTACTGCCTTCCCATCTCCGGAAAAGGTTTGTTTGCGGATTATTACCTTTCAAATATTTGAACATTTGTATCATGTCACCCCTGTTTCTCCTTTCCTCCAAGGTATACATGTTCAGGTCAGCAAATCTCTCCTTGTATGGTTTTGCAATGCAAATCCCATACCATTTTTTGCACCTCTTCCAGTCTTTTTACATTTTTAGCAAGATACGGCCTCCAAAACTGAACACAGTATTCCAAGTGGGGCCTCACCAATGACTTGTAGAGGGGCATCAACACCCCCTTTCTTCTGCTGGTTATACCCCTCTCTATGCAGCCTAGGATCCTTCTGGCCACGGCCGTCGCCTTGTCACATTGTTTCTTCACCTTCAGATCCTCAGACACCAACACCCCATGGACCCTCTCCTGATTTGCGCTTACTAGTCTCTCCCCTCCTATTTGGTATCTTTCTTTTGGGTTTCTGCACTCCAAGTGCATCACTTTGCACTTCTTGGCATTAAATTTTAACTGTAATACTCTTGCTGGGGTACAATTGTTAGTTCGTTTTTTTTTGTTTATATTATAAAATGCTGCATGAAAAACCTCTATATTATTTATATTGTTCCACCTAAAAAACCTTCAAGTGACCAATGAGTGCAATTTTTTCTTTTTTATATTTGCTATTGTGCTCAGTGATAGGGAAAACCAGCTGAACCTTCTCATACTGTTGTTAATCCCATTATGACATCATTGCACCCCTACCGCCTTCTTATCTTTGTTGCTTTCTGATGTTTGATGCTTAACTACTCACAAATCGCTAATGTTGACTTGATATAGCACTTATCTCTTAGAGGAGTGATCGTGGTGATAACGATTCACAGGAATGGTTTGCTCGGAGTCCCGTCTCCAACTGTGCTGACTAGACTGCGGTTTTGAAGTCTCTGGTTCCGATAGACAGCCTCACTTCGCTATCCAATTCCCTACATGCAAGCATGTTTCGCATATAGCGTCCTCAGGGGAATGGAGTGCTTGGATGGGAGCTGTGCAGTCTCAAACTTCAACCGACCAAAACGCCGGCGCATGCGGTTTTCCCTATCACTGAGCACAATAGCAAATATTTTATTTTCAAATTTGTTTATTAAGTTTCCAAATTGAAGTAACATTAAACATGTTAAGTACATAATCTCAGCTTAATATCTTCTCTAACATACATTGAAATATAGGTCTAGCTCTACCGCTAGCCCTGTTACACTTCTACTATGACTTCTTGAATGACCTATATCAATATCTCCAAGCTTAACAAGTTGTCTTCTACTACTAACAAATTTAACTTCTACGTTCACTGTAGCTCTTTTCCTTCCCCTCCCTCCCCCTTCCCACCCCAGAGTGATGTCCACTATTCTCATATGACCAAGTGACCATTTCTCACATGTTTAAGATACATCCTCTACCCCCTAAAGGTATTGTCTGCCAAAATGGGGTCCATATTCGAAAGAAATCTTTATCCGTAAATCTTCGATCCTCTTTATAATCTGCCAGCTTCTTTTCAAACCTCATACAGTCCATGAGTAATCCTCGCCACTGCTGTAAAGTGGGCACTTTGTTTGTAATCCACTCTGTGAGGATAAGCTTTTTCGCTGTCATTATAGCTTGAATGGTGAAGCCTTGAAAACCTGCCAAGGTCGGCCGGACTATTGTTGGCCGGCCAAACAACAGCAGCGGTCCTTTCTTCCAGGTGGCGCCCCACATTGTTGAAGTTGCTTTAATAACTTTGTTCCAAAATTGTTGAACTCTTGAGCACGTCCAGAACATGTGCCCCAATGTTGCTCCCTGAGCTCCACATTTGGGGCACGCACCATCTGGGGAGACTCCCATATGGAAGGCCCTCCTCGGTGATATGTAAGTTCTTAGTGCGAATTTGTATTCCATTTCACTATACAGGGCCATCTTAGACAATTTGTGTATTGAGTAGATATATTCCTGCAGTATCTGTGGACTTAAGTTCGTTAACAGTTCCTCATTCCATGACTTGATCAGTTCTGAGTAGTCCGGTTCTTCTGTCGTGTCCCTTAAATGCCTATGGTGCATTGTCAGAGACACTCTGCCTTGTGATTGCAGCGAATAGGCCGAGGAGATCTCTTCCTGCACATCCTCTGTGAGGCATTCCCAAGGTAAGCTGTTTATGAACTGCTTTAATTGCCAGTAATGGAACCAGTCGCCTTGTTCAAGTGAAAATTGGGATTGAAGCTCATCAAATGGTCTGATCCGCCCCTCTACCGTCAAGACTTGATGTACATACACCAATCCGTTCTGTTGCCACCGTCTAAATCCACTATGCAGAGTTCCAGGCGGAAATTTCGGATTGTCACAAATGGCTTGAAATGGAGTAACCCTTCCAGAGAAGTGATGATGTCGACAAACCCACCTCCAGACCACCCTTGCCGTGGGAATTATATTTGATTTTTGCAAAACTGGCGGTATTTGACCTCCTCCCACATGCAAAAAGCAGCTGAAATGTACTCCTTGAGTTAGGTTTGTTTCTAGTTTAGTCTCCGAAAATTCGGAGGTGGACCGAAACCAATCTGAGATATGCCGCATTTCACTTGCTACTGTGAGATATCTTATACTGAGCAACCCCATACCTCCGAATTCCCGTGGTATATGCAGGGTTTATATCGAGAGCCGCGCTCTCCGTCATTTCCACAAAAATCTTTGTATATGACGGTTTAAACGATTTTTGTCTTCTCTTTTAAGGAAGAGAGGCAGAGTCTGAAATTTGTAAATCCACTTTGGTGCTATCATCATGTTGTACAAGGCAATTCGCCCCATGAGGGACAGCGGGTAGTTCTCCCAAAGTCTAAGCTTTAAGCGAGTTGTCTCAAGCAGAGGTTCAACATTTTCCCGATAGAGCCTGGGAATTTGGGTTCCCAGATATTTGATTTTCCCTTCTACTCTGGTTATAGGGCATCCGCCCCTTTCTTGATGGGCTCCACTTCTATATATATCCATCATTTGAGATTTTTTTGTATTTATAGTGAAGCCTGATACCTGCCCAAATTCTCTGGCCAGTCTTAGTAACTGATTTAAAGAGTCCAGCGGCTGGCCAGAAATTATCAACAGATCATCTGCGAAGGCTAGGGCCTTGACAATATCTCCTCCAACCTTCACCCCCGGGATCCCTTCATCTTGTTTAATGAGTCTCAAGAATGGTTCTAATGACAGGATAAACAGTGCCGGAGAGAGGGGGCAACCCTGCCTTGTGCCCCTGAAAATTCCAAATGGTTGTGCTCTGACCCCATTGACTATCACTGATGCCGTCGGGCCTGCATACAAGGCGTGTATGGCTTTGTAGTACCAACCCCCCAAACCCCATGTATCTTAGAATTTTAAACAAATAAGTCCATCCCACTTTGTCGAAAGCTTTCTCCACATCAAGTGAGTACAAAGATGTTGGGGTTTCCATTAACTGCCCGGTTGCCATAGCCAAAAGCAGTCTGCGGACATTTTTGGCTGCTTGTCGTGTCTTGACAAATCCCACTTGCTCTTCATCTACTATTCTGGGTAATATTTTTGCTAGACGGTTAGCGAGCAGCTTAGCCAGGATTTTGAGGTCCACATTTATTAAAGATATGGGCCTATAGGAATCTGTCTCATGTTCTGACCGCCCTGGCTTCAAAATCAGGGAGATCAAGGCTGAGTTTGCATGTGCTGGAAATTGCCCTTCCTTAACCACTTGTTCGTAAAAATCGCATATCACCGGATAGAAGGAATGAGGCATTATCTTATAAAATTCCCCGGAGTACCCATCCGGTCCTGGTGCGGATTCGAGTGGTAGGGTCTTTATAATATCTTGGATCTCCTTTGCCTCTAAGGGGAGTTCTAAATCCGCCCGCTCCTTGACTGTTAATCTTGGGAGCCCTGCCTTTTCTAATAGATTATGTATCTCTACCTGTTCAGGATCTTCTGGGGAACTATATAGCCTAGAGAAAAAGTTTGTCAGAATTTCTGCTATCTCCTCGCTCTTATTGTGAATATTCCCAGCTTCATATCAGAGCATCACTATTGGCTTACGCGGTCCCCAAGCAGAGACTAAATTTGCCAGCATTGCTCCGGGCTTGTTTCCAAACCTATGAAACTTAAAGCACTGATGTGCAAAGAATCTCTTTCCCCGTTCATGTAGTAATGCATTAAGTGTCACTTGCAGTGCTCGAAGTTGCTCCCTGTTCCCTTGTGTTGGTTGCCTAATATATCGGGCCTTGGCTTTCCTTAGGCTTTTTTCTAGTCTCACTATTGCTATTGATTGCTTTTTATTTTTGGCATGAACAAAGGCAATAAGCTCACCTCTGAGAACTGCTTTGGCAGCACTCCAGAACAGGATTGGTCGTTCCATATACTCCCTATTATTGCGAACATAATCTTCCCATTTCTGACTAATGAATTCATGCAGCTCACTATTTCTATAAAGATAACTAGAGAACCTCCATCTTCCACCCGGTTGATAAAATTGTGGCACCTCCACATCTATCCAGATCATAGAGTGGTCCAATATCTCCTCCGGACCTATCTCTGATGAGAGCACCCAAGGGAATGTGGACTGTGCTATTAGTAGCTATTAGAAGGAACAGACAACTAATAAAAATAAACACGTCAAACCCTCCCTTGGAACCATATCGCTCAATTCATCTAGGATACATCAATGCAAGATCAGCAGTAAGGAACTCAGTAGACATACTAGACTGGATCATCGCAGATAAACTAGACCTCCTATTTATCACAGAAACCTGGCTCCATAGTCCTACAGATCCAGCCATCCTAGAAATATGCCCACCAGAATACAAAATCACCCACTGGACAAGGAATGGAATAAAAAGAGGAGGCGGAATAGCTATAATTTACAAACCCGAATTCACCATCACAATCACGGGTGAATCTACCTCCCCACAACTTGAAATTGCATCGACAAGAATCAACCATCCAAATCTAACAGGCCACCTCAACACAATCCTATTCTACAGACCTCCAGGGAAATGGCAAGACTCCCAAACACAACTCATGGATTTCATCTCGAATTCCTGCGTATCTTCCTCAAACATCCTCATACTAGGAGACATCAACTTACACCTAGAAGATGACACCTCACCAAACACACGAGAGTTCAAAGAATTCCTAAAACTTTGGGATCTGCAAGCACCTTACATGCAACCGACTCACGAAAAAGGCCACACACTAGATATTATAACGAACAAATTCGAATCGGATTCAACTATCATGATCACGGACACAAGTTGGACACCTACACTATGGTCAGACCACCATAAAGCAAATGTCACTCTCTGCTGGCGAAAAACACACTTAAACACGACCAATAAACCCGAGCGAACAACATACACAACGAGAGGAAAAATAGACTCCACAACATTCTGGCAACAGATCTACCAGTACGAATGGACAACAAACGCTGACACCATCCAATTCCTCCAAGAATGGGATGAGCTATGTACAACAACATTAGACAAAATCGCCCCAACCCAAACCAGAACATCACACAGGAAAAAAGCAAATCCATGGTTCACCGAAGAGCTGAAAAAACTTAAAACACAAGTCAGGAAACTAGAACGAGCTTGGAACAAAAAGAAAGACGAACAAACACTAAACGACTGGAAACTACTTCGGAGAAAATACAAATACACCATAAAACAGACAAAACGACAACACTACAAAACAATAATAGGACCAAATTACAAAGACACACATAAACTCTTCAGCCTCGTGAACAAACTGCTAGATACCACACCAGTTACAAATAACGGTAAAAACATACCAGACCTCGACAGCCTTGCGAAGTACTTCAAGGAGAAAATCATACTATTACGACACAAAATACCCGCCAGTCCCATAGAATACGCCACTCTTCTAGACTGTCTGGACCCAGAAGAAGGAGCACACCCAGCAGACAGAACCTGGACCGAGTTCGAACCACTACCAGAAGACCTCATCTCTAAAACTCTCAAAAAATATGCCAAATCCAACTGCAAACTAGACGCATGCCCAAACAGCCTCATGAAATCAGCTCCTCAACAATTCACAATTGACCTAACGAATCATGTAAATTACATGCTACAAAATGGACTCTTCACAAAAGAAAAAGGAAAAATCTTACTCACCCCAATTCCTAAAGATACAAAGAAAAACTTGAGCGAAATTACCAACTACAGACCAGTAGCATCCATACCACTAATAACCAAGTTAACCGAAGGGATGGTAACCAAACAACTCACAAACTATCTAAACAAACACTCAATACTGCATGATGCCCAATCCGGATTCCGGTCGAACCATAGCACAGAAACAGTACTAGTCACCCTTATGACCAAATTTAAACAAATAATAGCAACCGGGAACAATATACTCCTCCTACAATTTGACATGTCAAGCGCCTTCGACATGGTCGACCACGAAATCCTACTACACATACTTGAATACTTCGGCATTGGAGGAAATGTCCTAAGCTGGTTCAAGGGGTTCCTAACCCTGCGCTCGTATCAAGTCACATCACACTCAACCACGTCCAAGGCATGGATACCTGAATGTGGAGTTCCACAAGGATTACCCCTTTCACCAACTATTTTCAACCTAATGATGATCCCTCTAGCAAAACTCCTATCAAACCATAACCTCAATCCACATATATACGCTGATGATGTGACAATATATATCCCTTTCAAACAAGACAGCAAAGAAATCTCCAACGAAATCAATCAAAGCCTACACATCATGAACACATGGGCAGACACATTCCGTCTGAAATTAAATGCAGAAAAAACTCAATGCCTGGTACTCACCTCCCAATACAACACCAACGAATTCAACGCGATAAATACACCAAACCTAAACCTTCCAATCTCAGAAACGCTAAAAATCCTTGGAGTCACTATCGACCGCCACATAACACTTGAAACCCACGCAAACAACACAACTAAGAAGATGTTCTACTGCATGTGGAAACTGAAAAGGATAAGACCACTCTTCCCAAGATTCGTCTTTCGTAACCTAGTGCAATCCCTCGTCCTCAGCCATCTGGATTACTGCAACTCATTATACGCAGGCTGCAAAGAGCAAACACTGAGGAAACTTCAAACAGCCCAGAACACAGCAGCCAGACTCATCTTCGGAAAACCAAAATATGAAAGGGCAACACCACTACGAGAGAAACTACACTGGCTTCCACAAGATCATTCATGGCGAAGCCCCAGCCTACATGTCCGAGTTGATTGACCTACCACCCAGAAATGCTAGGAGATCTTCCCGAACATACCTCAACCTCCATTTCCCTACTTTCAAGGGCGTGAAATACAAGATGCTACACGCGTCAACCTTTTCTCACACGAGCACGCAGCTTTGGAACTCACTGCCATGCAACTTAAGAGTGATCCACGAACAAGCATCCTTCCGCAGATTACTGAAGACCCATCTGTTTGAGACAATTTACGGAAAAAAACAAAACTCATAGAGTCCACACTCACTTACATCAATGCATCATACATCCACTTATGATCTCTCATCCCCCCTAATTCCACATTACTCATACATATACTTACAGGAATATGTACACCATGTGCCTATGTGTCTTAACACTGCCCTTAAGCTTCCCATTGTCTCCTCCCAAAGTCTCCCTGTTGATGTCCCATTGTGATATTCCTAATGATAATTCGATTATCTCGCATAACTTGTACAATGTAACCTATAACCAATGTGTAACAACTGTATTCTCATTATTCATATCTTATTGTAAGCCACACTGAGCCCGCAAAGAGGTGGGAAAATGTGGGATACAAATGCAAACAATAAATAAATAAATAAATCTATTCTGGAGAGCGTTCCATGTGCTCTCGAGATGTGGGTAAAATCGCGCTCTCCAGGGTGTAAACTGCGCCATGTGTCTATCAAATTGAGGGAGCGCTGAAAAGAGGAGAGCGCGTGCGCCCGGGGCCCTCCCCTTGAGGCGACTCTCGGGTTCGAACAATCAGCTCTAGGATCCACTACCAAGTTGAAATCTCCCAATACTAAGAGCTGCTCAGATTTATAGGGGAGGCAGAGCTGGGCAAGACTTGAGAGAAATTTTGAATATTATGTATTGGGCCCATACACTCCCAGCAGTAAAAATTTTCTTTGTTGAATCCATAGCCTTACTAGGACATAACGCCCTTTCGGGTCTGCACGCAATAGCTCTGATTTTGTACTTATCCCTTTCCTTATCAGCACTGCTACCCCTCCTCTGCGATCTCCGGAGGATGCTGCAAACACCTCCCCCACCCACTGTCTCTTCAATTTGTTATGTTCTTCCTCTGTGAGTTTTGTCTCTTGAAGACAGCCTATGTCTGCTTTATGTCTTTTGAGGCTTGATAGAATTTTTGCCCGTTTTATCGGGGTCGCTATGCCCCCCACGTTCCAAGAGGCAAATCGGATAGCTTTAATGTGTTTTAATCTGTGTACCACTACATTGCGACTGACACTGGTGTATCTGCCTCAGGTGCCCAGCCTCACCCAAGGTTCTATTTGATGGTTCTCTTGCCCGATTCTCCCTTAACTTGCTTGAGGACTCCCTAGATGGATCGTGAGATATGGCCTTTACTTGTTCCTTGCTCACCCTAATTCCCGCCTGTTTCAATCCCTGCCCCCATTGTACCTCCCTTCCCTCCCCTACCCCTGTACCCATCCCTTGTGCTCTTAGTCTAATCCACCCACCCAAATAGTGAAACCTAGAGTGATCAATGATGCGGGACTTACCCCCCCCCCCCCCCCCCCCCAATTTTGCGGTATTCATGGCTTCATACCCTGTACCTCCAAATAATAGCTGCGGGCCTCAGCTGTTATTCCTGTTGGTTGCTGTAGGCCTCAAGTTTCTGTGGTTCGCTGCTGGTTGTCCTTGCTCTGATTTATACAAAGTGCTTCTGCCATCCACTCGTGCGCTTCCTTTGGGGTCAGAAATACATTCCTCTTGCCCTGATGGTGGACTCGCAGCGTGGCTGGGTTTACTACCATAAATCTCTTTCCTGCCTCCACCAGCGCTGTGCAAATCGGGCCATAGGCTCATCTCCTTTCTTGTAATGATGAAGAGTAATCCTGGTAAATTCTGACTGGCGAACCTTCATAGGATAAAGTATCTCGCTTCAGGCGTGCGCCCCTTAGAATTTCCACCTTATGCACAAAATTGTGGACTTTAAGCAGCACCATTCTGGGCTTCTGATTGTTGTCTGCTTTTCTTCCCACGCAGTGCGTGCGCTCCAGGCAGATGGGGCCTCTGCTATCCGACAGTGCAAACTCCGTCTGCAGCCACTTTTCCAGCACTGAGGGCAACATGCGTTCCGATACTGTCTCTGGTATGCCTATTATTCTCAAATTATCTCTTCGCGATCGATTTTCATCTATTTGCTGCGCTTGTTTATGTACCAGGCTCCTCAGGTCTTTGAGCTGCGTTGCTGTTCCGGCCCTTCGTCTTCTATAGTGGATACTCGCTGCTCTACTTCACCCGTGCGTCTTATAGTGTCTGCAAGTCGATAGTCCACTGCGGTCAATTTGCCTGCTAGCTGCTGCAACTGAGGTTCCAGGGCTAATTTCACCGCCTCTGTCAGTTGTTGTAATTGCGAAGCGGTAAACATCTGCGTCGGCGACTCCGTTGGCGAACTCGCAGCCATTTTGGTTTCAGCGATGCAGGGCCTGTCCGCTTCTTTTTTAGCGCTTTTTGGCGGCATCTTCGACTCTGGACATGTAACAAAGTTGTCCGTACAATCTTGTTTACCTTTCTCCTAAAACTTTTTATTTTGGAGCGGGTCTTCAGTTAATTATGTCAGAAGGGGGGGGGGGGTCGTCCGAAGAGGAGAGCTATTCCACCTCCGCTCTCTTCAACACATCACGTGATCTCCTTCGCACAATAGCAAATATGAAAAAGAAAAAATTGCACTCATTGGTCACTTGAAGGTTTTTTAGGTGGAACAATATAAATAATATAGAGGTTTTTCATGCAGCATTTTATGTTTCAATAATTTTTATTGGAGAAATCACAACAAAACATCCACATATGAAACGTATATGTTTGTTTATCTAACAGTGATAGTCTAACCTTATATTCATGAGAACACAATGCAAATCCCACAGTCACTAGGCTCTCAATGCTTTCATCCTTCCAGATTGATTCTCCAGTAATTTTACATTCCCCCCCCCCCTTCTCTTCCCTCCCTTTTCCTCCCTTCCCTCCCTCCTCCCTTTCTCTGTCATGGTCGCGGTGCGCAGCCCTCTATCTCCATTTGCGTAAGAGCAGTGTCTAGCTCATGCATTCATTATATGTCCCCTAGCATGAGGCATTAAAGTCAACCAGAACGGGGTCCAGCAGTTCTAAAAAGCCCTGGCGTGTAGTGGCCGTCGGGTTCTCAAGCTCGTTCTCTCCGTACGTAACAAATGGATCATCTGGCCTCTCCACTGGGATACCGTGGGGCCCTCCATAGACAGCCAAGCCGTCAATATTGTTTTCTTCGCCACCATTACTGTGCGCAGAACAAATGCCCGGCAACCTCTCGGCAGGGGCTTGGACAGGCGCAGACAGCCAAAGAGGAGCCTGGCATCCACTTGCCAGGCTATAGTCCAGACAGCCGCTATCAGTTTAGCTAAATCTTTCCAAAATCTCCCGATCCTTGGGCAGCCCCAAAACATGTGGCCCAACATGGCTCCCTCTGCCTTACATTTAGGGCATGCTTCATCTGGCGATACCCCCATGTGAAACGCCTGCCTGGGAGGTATGTAAGCTCTCAAAGTGAACTTAAATTGTAATTCCCAGAAGGTTACTTGGTCCGTATTCTTGTGGTGTCCAATCAGGTGTTCCCTCAACAGTGCAGCTGATATTTCCGTCTACAACTCCTCACTCCACAATTTCGATAGTCTTTCAAAGTCTGGTTCTTTTGCCATGTCTTTAAAATGTCGGTGATAGTACGTTAGTGGCACCTTGTTCTGCGCCCCCAACAAAAGCGCCGAGCCCAGTTCCTCCTGCACATCTTCTGTCAGCGTTTCTTGTGGAAGGCTCGCTATATAGTGCTGTAGTTGGCAGTAATGAAGCCAATCTGATGTCTTCAAGGAGAACTGGGCTTGGAGGGTCGCCCAGGGCTTGATCTGTCCGTCTTCATCTATAGCCTGTAGGATATACTCCAGCCCTTTATCCCTCCAACGTGCATATGCTTCATGGATCTCACCCGGTTGGAACCCCGGGTTGCTACAAAGCGGGAGGTATGGAGTCACATGCGCTGAAAATCGGTGGTGTCGGCAAAGCCAGCGCCAGGCCACCCTCGCTGCCGGCAGTAGCCATGCCCTGTCCAACAAATTTGTCTCTTCCTTGCTGTTCATATGCAGTAAGTAACTTATGTGTCTTTGCTCAGTCTCTCGTAGTTCTAGTTGGGACGGGGTGAAATATTGTGTGTGCCTGAGCCAATCATTCAAGTGTCTCAGTTCACTAGCTATCGTCATATAATGCAAGTTCAGTAATCCTAGGCTGCCAAACTCCGCCGGCAGGTGCAAGTTGGTCAGTGCTGTTCTGGGTTTTTTCTTAGCCCACAGGAAGGTCTGTAGCATCTTGTTAAGCCATTTTTCGTCAGCTTTGGCTAGGTATAATGGCAAGGTTTGGAACACATATAGCCACTTGGGCACTACCACCATATTGTACAAAGCTATTCTATCCATTAGAAATAAGGGAAGTCCCTGCCACATTTGCAAGCTCGTTCTCGTCTCACTCAGCAGCCTCCTCACATTCCACTTATACACTTGGGAGAGTTCTCGAGGTATTTTGACTCCTAGGTACTTAATTGTCTCTTCCTCCCATTCTATGGGCAACGTGAGTCTGTGTTTTATATTATCCCCCGGCAATATCTCCAAGGCCCTGGATTTTGGACGTTCAATGTGTACCCTGAGTGTGTCCTATATTCCTGAATCACTCCCAAAATCCTTGGCACAGATTGCTCGGGTTCTTGAGTCACCACGAGTAAGTCGTCCGCAAATGCCAGGGCCTTAACCATGCCTCCCTCCAAGGTCACCCCTCTCACCCCCCCATCCGCTCGCAGGGCACGGAGTAATGGTTCCATCGCTAAAACAAATAGGAGGGGCGAGAGCGGGCATCCCTGTCTTGTCCCCTGATGGGTTTGAAAGAACTCTCCCTTGACCCCATTCACCAATACAGCTGCCTTGGGATCGCTGTACAACGCCTGTAAGGCGTCCCCAAACCAACCCTGCACACTCATGTAGCTCAGCAGGCCAAACAGATAGCCCCAATCCACCTTGTCAAACGCCTTTTCAGCGTCTAAGCTGAGGATCAGTGCTGAACTTTGCTCTTTTTGACATTGTGCCATTGCTAACAGAAGGCGTCTGACATTGCTACCTGCTTGTCTATTTCGGACAAAGCCTACCTGCTCCTCACCTACAATCTCCGGCAGTAAACACCCCAGGCGTGTAGCCAGTATCCGTGCTAGGATTTTTACATCCACGTTAATCAGTGAAATGGGGCGATAGGAGCCCGGACATGCCTCATCTTTACCTGGCTTAGGTATCAATGTAATCAGGGCCTCATTCGAATGTGGGGGAAATCTTTTATCTTCAATTATTTGCTCCAGGTATTTTCCCACCGCCTCTAACCCCTCCTTAGGTAGTGATTTATAATATTCTCCCATGAAGCCATCTGGCCCCGGAGCCGAGTACAAGGTCAGAGTTTTGATCGTTTCTTGCAGTTCTTTCCCTGTCAAAGGGCGATTTAGCATGGCTATATGATGCTGTTGGAGTTCAGGAAAGCCTACCTGGTCTAAATAAGGTGCCAGTTTGCCCCATCCTTTGTTAACCTCCCCCCATAGAGTGCCTTAAAATAGTTGTGGAAGATCTGCCCTACATCCTCACTTTTGGTTTTTATCCTACCTTGGAGGTCTCGTAGCGCTGTGATCACTCTACTGGGGCCGTCCGTTTTGATCAGTCTCGCTAGGAGGGTACCCGCCTTGTAACCAAACCTCTGCATCTTACATCTGTAACATGTTAAGGATTTCTTGGTTTTACTATGGATTAGCGTGTTAAGCGTTACTTGGGCTGCTAAGTACTGCTCTTTATTTGCGGTAGTCGGGGCTTTTGTGAATTGTCTTTTAGCCTTCCGCAATTGGGTCTCCTCATGCAGATTTTATTACATTTTAACTGCCAGACCCTCGACCATTCTTCTAACATTTGGAGATCCTTTCTCATTATTTCTATTCCCTTCATGGTATTCACTCTATTGGCTATCTTCATGTCATCCACAAAAAGGCAAATCTTTCCTTCCAACACGTCAGCAGTATCTCCCACAAATATATTAAAGAGAAACAGCCCCAGCACAGACCCCTGAGGAACTCCCCTGCTCACCTTCCTTTCCTCCAAGCAGATTCTATTTACCACCACCCTCTGCCACCTGTCAGTCAACCAGTTTCCTATCTTGTTCACCACTTTTCCTAAGTTCAGCCCTCTCAGCTTATTCATGAGTCTTCTGAGGGGAATCATATGAAAGGCTTTGCTGAAATCCAAGTAGATTACATCTAGCGCACATCCTTCATCCAGTTCTTTGGCCACCCAGTCAAAGAAGTCAATAAAATTGGTTTGGCAGGATTTTCTTTTGGTAAACCCATGTTGCCTCGGGTCCTGTAATCCATTGGCGTTTAGAAAGTTAACTATCCTTTTCTTAAATTCAGCAGTGACTCCATTATTTTTCCTACCACTGACGTGAGACTTACCGGTCTATAGTTTCCCACTTCTTCCCTGTCTCCACTTTTATGAAGAGGGACCACATCCACTCATCTTCAATCGTGGAACCTCTCTTCTGCAGTGATTCAATTATTACTGCCTTTGCCGGCCCTTCAGGCTTCCATCGGCCGGGTCCCGCCAGACAGGAAATGATGAAAGCAAGGGCGGGACCCAGCCGATGGAAGCCTGCAGGTCTGGAGCAGGTAGCAATAATGGAATCACTGTAGGTGCCATGGACACCTGTAAGGTACACCAGAGAGGGACGGGGTTCAGCAATGGGTGGGCAGATGCCAGGATGCCATGGAGGAAGAGAGATGTTGATATGGGGTGCCACCGCTGGGTGGGCCTATCCATAACTATGCCACTGATAGGGAGAATAGATGGCATGGATGGGCAGACTGGATAGGCTATGTGGTCTTTATCTGCCTACATTTTTCTGTTTCTATTCAGTTCCTCAGGTGGTCCACAAAATAGTAGGTATAATTTCAAACATTTAAGTCAAATGACTCAAGTTTTATGAGTTTATTCAGCAGCGCCATCTAAACAGATAGTACCACTAAACATAGGTATAAATGGAAAACATGTAAGGCTTTTCAAATTATACATTCATCACATGACTGAATATTGTCTTCATGAAGTATAAAGAAGTATCCTGGGTTTCCACAGCAGTGACAATGGACTGAATATTTACCCCCTTCCCCCTTGGTTTTCTCTCTGCAGAGCACTGCTCTTTGCCCTTAGATTCTGGGCCCTGTATGGCGTATTTCCCAGTATGGGGCTATGACCCAAAGAAAGATGATTGCATTCGTTTCATCCATGGAGGTTGCAAAGGAAACATGAACAGGTTCTCCACTGAGGATGAATGTGAAAATGTCTGTGAAGACTAGTAAAAGGTAGGTGTTATATTAAAAATAAACCCAAAAAACAAACAAACCTTTTGCTCAGAGTACAAAATTACCAAGTGGCTTCCTAGATAGCCTGAACAGATTCAGGCTCTGAAACCCATGTTCTTTCTTTAGGGTACAGAAAAAGACTGGGTATATATAATCTCAACTAGCATCCTAGTCCTCCCATGGAGAGAATTCAAAATCAGCTACTGCTCCAGATATGGACATGCTGATTCCAGGGCACAGACTTTCCTGCAAAACTCAAATTGTCCAGAGATGGAAGCTACACCAGACTTTAAGTATAAAATAGGCACTGTTCTGGATTTTCTACATACCCCCTCATTCTATAATCTTGTGCACACATTTTGCACATTAAGCTAAGTTACTTACCTGTAGCAGGTGTTCTCTAAGGACAGCAGGCATATATTCTCATATGTAGGTAACATCATCCGTGGTCAAGTGCACTGTCACATTAAAACTTTGAGGCAGTGCCCCTACTGCACCTGCATGCACTAAAGTGCAGGGTCAGCAGTACAGTACTGAAGCTAAGAAGACGAAGAGGAGTGTATAGTCCCGTTCCTTGCCCCTGGGGAGGGGAAAACACTTCAGCCCTAGTGGCTGGAATAAGAGAGAGAATCAGACTTAGGTTTGGAGCAACCAGTAAAAATCTTTATTGGTATTTCACTAAGCCAATACAAAATAATTGTTCTCTCTGGAACAGGTTGTCACCCAGAAAAGCCAGACACAAAGACTGAATAACAAAATCTGCTCAGGAAAACTTTCTCAGTTTTCATTTATATACTGTTATAAGTTTTATTTCTCCTAATCTAACTTATGTTCATTTATGGATTTTCCTGTTTTCTTCCATTACACAATATGGTAATATTCTGTTATTTTTTATATGTATACAAATATGGCAATTTATTCTATCATCCTCTTCTGCTTGTGTTCACATGCACACTTTGTGGCCATTGGCTAATCCCTTATCAGTAACGCGTGCTCCCAGCGTGCAAAAACCATGTAGCAAACACCTGGTGTCCTTCTTCTCTGAACATATATTTCCGTTGGAACATCTTGGACTCTGCGAGGTCCTCAGTCTCTCATCACCATCAAGGTTATATCCATGTGTTTCTGCCATATGTGGGCCACATAGCTTCAGTTCCTCCTAAGTGTCACCTTGACATGTGGCCAATACTTTCCATGTACTGATCAAGCACTCTGCTTACATGCAACTGCAGGGAGAAAGTAAAATTATGCTGATGACAGCAATACTAGGAAATTTGAGGGCTAGCAGGGCCATCATACAGGCCTAGTATAGGAAGGAATATACAGGAGGCAGGAGGGATGTGAGAATATATGCCTACTGTCCTCAGAGAACACCTGCAACAGGTAAGTCCTTACTCCGAGGACAAGCAGGCATAATATTCTCACATGTGGGACTCACTAGCTACCAGGCTCATGTTATAAATCAGCTCCTGCAAATAAACAAATAGTGAGTCTGGTGGAGAAAAAAGGGCCAGAGGGCAGAATTTACTTTTAAGTTGTAAAAAGATTCTGCAGAACTGCCTATCCAAATTGGCTATCCTGCCTGGAGTGCTGCTCAAGACAGTAGTGTGCAGTGTGGATAGAAGACCACGTAGCCACTTTGCACATGCCTTCAATGGGGATAGAGTGGAAATGGGCTACTGAAGTCACCATACTAGCTCTTATATTGTGAGTGATGACTCAGCCATGAAGGGTCAGCCCAGCCTGAGTATACGCACAGGAGGAGGTACAGTCAGCCAGCCAAGTTGAGATTGTATGTTTGATGATGGCTATCCCTAGTTTGTTAGGGTCAAAAGACGCAAAAAGCTGGGAGGATTTCCGGTGACGTTTTGTACGCTCTAGATAGTATGCTAGAGCACACTTGCAGTCCAGAGTATGCAGTGCTGCTTCTCTAGGATGAGAGTGTGGTTTAGGGAAGAAGACAAGTACTACAATGGATTGATTGAGATAGAACTCTGATACCACTTTAGGAAGGAATTTTGGGTGGGTTCGGAGTACAACTCTGTCATGGAAGAACCTGGTAAAAGGAGGGTCTGCCAGAAGGGCTTGAAGCTCACTTACTCTTCTGGAAGAAGTAAGAGCTATTAAGAACACTACCGTGTATATGAGGAATTTCAGAGAAAAGGGAATGGAGCAGTTCAAAAGGAGGTTTCATCAGAGCTGTTAGGATAACATTCAGATCCTATGCTACCGGCGGTGGTTTGAGAGGAGGTTTGGTATGAAACAAAACTTTCATGAATATAACTATTAAGGGAAGAATTTAAATTGGTTTATTATCAACTTTAGAATGGAAAGCACTGATAGCACTCAGATATACTCTGAGTTAGTTGTGAGGCCAGAATCTGAAAGGTGGCGGAGGTATTCTATAAAGGTAGATAGAGGGCATGTAGTAGGCTTAAGTGTTCTGGGTGTACACCAGAGAGAAAATCTTTTTCACTTTAAGTGGTAACATGTTTGTGTAGAATGTGTCCTAAAGGCTAGGAGTATCCTAGAGACTGCATCACAAAGATTTAAGGAATGTAAATCTATGTTGTCAGGAACCAAGTCATCAGGGCTAGAGAGCGAGGATCTGTGTTAGTACAGTTGGAAAAGGATCCAACTTGAATGGTTCCTTGGATGATAATTCTAGGAGTAGAGGAAACCAGATTTGTTGAGGCCAGTATGAAGCTATTAGAATCATTGTCCCTTGGTTTTGACGTAGTTTGAGAAGAGTTTTCCCTATCAGAAGTAGTAGGGGAAAAGCTTAGAGAAGATCTGTTCCCTAGTGAAGTAAGAAGGCATCTGGAGCTGTATGGTTGGGTGCATTCCGACGGGAGCGAAAGCAGGGAAGCTTGTTGTTCTGAGGAGAAGCAAAGATGTCTATTGCTGGGGTCCTCCACTGATAGAATATTTGATGAACTAGAGAGGTATTGAGAGACCATTCATGAGGTTAAAGGACCCTGTTCAGTTTGCCTGCTACAGCATTCTGTTTGCTGGCTAGGTTACCTGCTCTTATAAAGATGTTTCAAGAAGCTGCCCAAGTCCATGTTTGTATTACTTGGTGGCAGAGATGGTAAGAACCTGTTCCGCCCTGTTTGTTCAGGTAATACATCACTACCTGGTTGCATGAACGAGTATTACCTGATCAAGAATTCGATTCTGGAAAGTCTTGAGAGTGTTCCAAACAGCTCACAGTTCCAGAAAATTGATATGTCTTTTCTCCCATGGGGATCATGAACCTTGCATATGAAGTCCATCTAGGTATGCCCCCAACTTGTCATGGAGGCATCTGAGTGAGGACTTTGTGATGCAGAAGGGGCTGGACTGGAAGGCCCCAGGTAAGATTTTGAGACACCATCTACCACTGTAGAGAATGGCGTAACAACGGAGTGATCCATATGTGAGCTGATAGTAAATGCGTGCCTTGAGACCATTGAGAGGAGAGCATCTACTGAGGAATTCAGAAGTGAAGATGAGTAAATGGTGTTATATGGACTGTCGAAGCCATGTGACTGAGTAGGCAGAGCATCTGTCGAACAGATACTTGGGTGGAGTTGAACACCTGAGTGGTGAGACTCAGTATGTTTGTTTATTCTCGGTTGAGGAAGGAAGGAAGACCCTGTCCTGAGTAGTATCGAGAAGAACTCTTATGAATTCCAAATTTTGAACTGGTTGAAGATGTGATTGGGGTAATGACCACAAATCCGATGAGTTCTAGGAGCTGTATGGTGGAGCGAATGGAGGTGCTTGTCAGTTCTCATGAGGATGCCTTGATTAACCAGTTGTCCAGGTAGGGGAACAGCTGCATGCCTCATTTGTGAAGTGTTGCAGTTACTACCATCAGACACTTTGTGAAGACTGGAGAAACTGAGGCCAAGCCAAATGGTAAGATTTTGTATTGATAGTAGTGAATTCCACATCGCAAATGGAAGAATTCTCTGTGCGCAGGGAGAATTGGTATATGTGTATATGCCTCCTTTAGATCTGGATAGCAAAGCCAATCATTGAGTTGTATCATGGAAAGTAATGACCACAGGGATACTATGCAAAATGTTTCTTTGAGTAAAAACTTGTTTAAGTCTCACAGATTGAGAGTTGGATGTACTCCCCCTGTCTTTTTTTATTATGAGGAAATATCTAGAATAGAACCCTCAACCCCTGTCCTGCAGAGGAACTGCTTCTGTTGCATTCTGCTGGAGGAGGTCCACAAGGTTCTCTTGAAGTAGTTTCATTTGGAGGGATTGAAATGAGACTCTCTTGGAAGATGGTCGGGAGGTTTTTTTTTTGCCAACGCAGAACATAGCCATGCTGAATGGTGTGTAGCACAATGATAGGAAGTTATCAGAGGCCACCTCTGCTGGAAGAGAGTGAACCTTTTGGTTGTCATGGACAGCTATAATGGTGGCAATGCTTTCTAGGAAGGTGGTTGTTTAGACTGAGATGGTGTCTGGGTTTTTAGACCCCACTGTTGTCTTGGATGTGAGCACTGTGGCATAGTCCTTTGAGGAGGAGGAGGAGGAGTGTAACAACGCTTAGGCATGTAGTAATTTGAGCGCTGATATCCTCCTGCAAATCTTCTAGAAGAAGGAGAAGTAGCAGAAATGTGTGGCCTGGAAGGAGTCTTAATAGTATCTGTATGTTTTTTAATTAGGTCAGACACTTCCTTGACTTTGTCACCAAACAAATTTTCTCCACAACAAGGGACATCTGTTAGACACTCCTGGAAAGCAGATTCGAGCTTGGAGACTTTGAGCCAGGAGAGACGCTGCATTGCTACTGCTAAGGCAGAAATACATGAAGAGACATCAATGGCATCGAAAGCCTGTCTGGCTAGATATTTATGGCAAGAAGTTTTCTGTGAAGTTTGTGGATTCAGCTGAAAGGAATTCTGCAAAAGAGTTCTCTGTATTAGAGATTTTAAATAAACTGTGGAAGAGTTGATAATCCAAAATTTGATTGGTTAACATTGCTGCCTGAAAAGGTTTTCTTCCAAAAGAGTCTAGTGTTCTAGCTTCTCTTCCTGGAGGAGCAGAAGCATGTGAACTTGCACTATGAGTACGTTTTAAAGCAGATTCCACCAAAAGTGAATGGCAGGGTAGTTGGGTTATCTCAAATCCAATAGATTTCTGTATCCTATATCAATTTTCTATGGGGCTACTTGAGCTATCAGTGTAGTCTCCCAGTTTTTGAATAGAGTATTCCTCCTGGAGAAAGAATAACTGTTCTTCTCCAGGAGGAGAATCATAATCCAGAACCTCAAACAGTTCTGATTGAGGTTCTTCTTCTGTTTCTAGTTTAAAGGGTATGGTTTGAGCTGTATCCTGGACAAAGCCAGGAAAAGAGATGCTCTCTGGAGAAGGTTTGTGTCTCTCAGGTGGCAGAGATCAGAGGTCCTGTGGGTCATGATCCTCTCCCAGGAGAGGTCTGAGTCAGATTCTTCAAAGTACTGTTCATGGGAAGTAACAGGAAGAGAATGATGACTAGGGCTTCAGTTTTGCATCGAGGTGCATCAACGCAGATGAGCCTCCGATGTTGGAGAAAGTTCTGGCAATGTTGGTGCACATGTCGGTTGGGTTTATGCCACATTGGATGGTCAATGCCGAGCCAGCTTGCAGGACCTCTCCTGTAACTGTTTCTCTGATTCATCAACGGGCTGGGATGAGGCTGGAATAAGCACCCTATAAGCCTGTATAGCCTGTGATTGCAGTAGCCCTGAAAGCTCCTGTTTGAGCATAGCCCAGATTTATTCATGAAGAGTAGGTGTTGGTACCAGCTGAGAAAGTGTTGTGGACGCAGCTTGAGATATGGTTTGAAGACCTTGATTGCTCTCAATGAAAGATAAGCTGGAATGAAGGAGAGCAGTTGCTGTGTCATGCATGCATACCATGCATTCAGTGGCATAGCTAGGGTAGTTGACACCCGGGGCCGGTCATTTTTTAACACCCCCCCCTCCAAAATCCAGTACTAGGTATGCCGAGAATACAAAACACTCAGGACCTATAAAAAAATTCTACCATAAGCAGTCATTTATACGAATCACACAAGGAAAAGGAAAGCATCTTAAACACTACATTGAGCACTAGAACATCAATTCACCTATTGTAAAACGAAACCAGACAGAATAATACAGATCGTTGATCCTGCACAGTCAATGCCAACTGAAAGCCATGTCTTTTTCACAAACACAGATACACCCTAATCCACTATAGAATAAATAATCATAACATTTCTATTTAGACAAAAATTAAACTGAACCCCCAAGATGCAACACCACAGAAACAGAAAATGTCCCTTAGTATTGTGCAAAATATAAAGACAGCAGATGTAAATTTGAAAAAACTAACAAGTACCAATCACCACTTTACAAATTAACAAATAGAAATAAAACAAATATAGAAAATAAAATAATACCATTTTATTGGACTAATATATTTAGCTTTCAGAGGCCAAAACATCCTTCCTCAGTTCAATACAGTATAGTACTGTTACAGTATCCTATCCTGACCTGAAGAAGGGGGTTTTGTTCTACGAAAGTTAGCCAAAATGTATTAAAATTAGTCCAATAAAAAGATTACCTTGTTTACATGTTCTATTATAAACATTTATTAACACAGCTACAATACTACTTTATCCTAAAGCAAAAAAATAAAAACATTTTATTTACAGTTTGTTGTCTCTGGTTTCTGCTTTCCTCATCTTCTTTTCACTGTCTTCCTTCCATCCAGCATCTGTCTTCGTTCTCTCTGCCATCCAGTGTCTGCCCTCTCTGCTGTTTCTTCCATCCACATCTGCCCTCTATCTCTGCCCGTCTGCCCTCTCTCCTCCCCCTTCCATTCACTGTCTGCCCTTTCTATCCCTTCCATTCACTGTCTGCCCTTTCTCTCTCTGCCCCTTCAATCCACCATTTGCCCTCCCTCTCCCATCCATCCAGGGTCTGCCCTCCCTCCCTCTCACTCCCCCTTCCATCCAGGATCTGTCCCCTCTCTCTGCCCCTTTTTTTTCAGCCCCCAGTTCCAGCCCCATTATCCCACCAGTTCCCAGTTTCAGCCCCAGCCCCATTCTCCCACCAGTCTCGAGCTTCAGCCCCCCCAGCCACTTCTCCATGTCCCCTTTTCAGCCCCCAGTTTCAACCCCAGCCCTTTTCTCCCACCAGTCCTGAGCTTCAGCCCCCAGCCACTTCTCCCTGTCCCCTTTTCAGCCCCATTTCAACCCCAGCCCCAAGCTTCAGCCCCAACCACTTCTCCGTGTCTCCTTTTCAGCCCCCAGTCCCCACAGTTTCAGCCCCCCGTTCCAGCCCCCTTCATCCACATGCCTTGTATTAGGGCCCCCCTTTTCAGCCCCAGACCCATTCTCCGACCTGACCCACGCATGGCCCCTTCTCAGACCCCAGTTCTAGCCCCCTTCTCCCATCTGAGAACCCTCACCCTAGTCCCCTTCTCCCATCCGAGAACCCCCTCTCCACCCCACCCCGGTCCCCTTCTCCCATCCGAGAACCCCCACCCCCTTCTTGATGGGGAGAAATAAAAAAAAAAATTGACCTTTACTTCAGCAGATTTAGCCCATACGCAGCAGAGCTTTAGAAGTGTTAACTCCCATTCTTTTTTTTTGTTCTCTCTCTCTCACACAGACTCTTGAATAAAAGATTCAATTACTCTCTCTTCTTTAACTTCCAAACAAAAATGATGTTTACTTACAGTTGCTTCAGGTAACTATTTACATCATACTTGCAGTAGACATGGTAAAACTACTGAATACAAAAATCTGTCAGTTGGTTATCATACAGCTTGAAGAGAGATTGCTAACACCATTTTAGGCTGACACAGACTGACTCACTCTCAGAGCAACTAGAGTGACTCAGACACACCCACAAGACATTACACTATATCCAATGACATCATAGCTCATAGAATTGTTGACAGTTAATGCATGCAGCACTTGTCTTTCACATATTCCTACATACCCCTTCACATGCATTATTGTCCAACAATTTAATTCTTATATATTTATTTATATACATACAGTCCTAGCTTTTCTCGTAGATTTTCAAAATTTCTTACAGCTAGCGGTTTTGTCAAGATATCAGCAATCATTTGGTCAGTTTGTTTATATTGCAAACTTATTACTCCTTGCCTTGACAATTCTCTGACATTATGGAATTTTGTTGCAATATGTTTTGTTCTAGACTGTACCCTGTCATTTATTGACAACCTTATACAGCTTTGATTGTCTTCAAAAATCTGTATCGGTCTCTGCTGTTCTATACCAAAATCTGTACACAGTTTTTCTATCCACATTAGTTCACGACATGCTTCAGACACAGCAACATATTCTGCTTCTGTGGATGATAAACTTACAATGGTTTGTTTATGACTTGCCCATGAAATAGATGTTTTTCCATACATAAACACATACCCACTTGTGGATTTGTAATCTGAATGATCTCCAGCCCAATCAGAATCACAGTAACAAATCAATTTCTGATTATTATTTACCGGAATCACCAATTTACAGTCAATTGTACCTTTCAAATATCTTACCACTCTTTTTACAGCAGTCCAGTCAGTCTTAGTAGGCTTGTTCACTCTTCTACTTAAAATTCCTACAGCATTAGCTATATCAACTCTGTAAGTGGTAGTTAGATACAAAAGTTTTCCTATTGCAGATCTGTATAGAATGTTATCTGGTAATGGTTCCCTTTCAGTTTCATCCCTCTGAAAATCTGTGGTCATAGGTGAACCTACTGAGTGTGCTTCCTGCATACCCATACTTTCAATAAGATCATTAATCTTTTGTTTCTGACTTATTAAATAAGAACCATCTTTCTGTTTTTCAATATTCATACCTAAATAGTATGACACATTTCCAAGTTCAGTTATTTCAACATTCTGATTTAAACACTTTATACTCTTTATACTCTTTTTCACTTTCACTTGCTATAAGCAAATCATCTACAAATGCTAAAATGTACACACAATGACCTTCCTTTTGTCTAGTATACAAGCATTTATCTGCTTCTCCTTGCTTAAAATCTAAATCAGTTAACATTTCATGCATTTTCTCATTCCAGCATTTTGCACTTTGCTTTAAACCATATAAACCTTTGTTCAGTTTACACACTAAATGACTGTTATTTGTATCTATGAAACCTTCTGGTTGTTTCATATACAAGTCTTCAGATATATCTCCATGAAGAAATGCTGTTTTAACATCTATGTGTTTCACTTGCATTTTCTTTGATGCAGCTATGCTTAGGAGAGTTCTGATTGTTGTGTGTTTCACTACTGGTGCAAATACTTCATCATAATCTTCACCATATTTTTGAAGATAACCTTTTGCTACCAGTCTGGCTTTATATCTTTCTACTTGTCCTTGTGCATTTCTTTTCAACTTAAATACCCACTTGCATCCTATGGCCTTTTTGCCATGGGGTAATTCAGTTAAGTTCCATGTTTTGTTTTTATGCAACGCGTCGATTTCATCTTGTGCAGCTTTTTTCCATTCTTCTGCTTCTTTTTCAGACATTTGATCAATTTCATCCCAAGTTAAAGGTTCTTGTGCATCATCAGAAGTTGTTAAATAAGATAGTCTTTGGGGTGGATTACCTCGATTTTCTCTGGATGAGCGTCTGACATTTTGTTGGTCTGACCTCTCCATGTCATCTGAGATCGAGATTCTATCTCCAATCATTTCCCCTTCATCAGTGGTACTGTCTTCAGTATAAACACTTTCTGTATCTATTTCATTTTCCTGTTCCTCATTAGAATCAGAAAAATTATTATCAAACAATTCTGGTATGTTAGTGTTTATAATCACCGGGATATTGATTATTGGTTTCTTTTCATATTCTGGATGATAAGGTTCATTTGGAATTTTCCAGTCTTTATCATTTTTTTTATTTTCATCAAAATATGTGATGTGTTTTACACCAACAAATCCAGTGTTTAGATTCAGAATTCTATAACCTTTGTGACCTGAATCATAGCCCACTAGAATTCCTTTTTCTGTTGTGGAATCCAGCTTATGTCTCTTCTGTTTCGGCACATGAGCATATGCTGTACTTCCAAATATTCTTATATGTGACAGATTTGGTTTTTTACTATGCCACATTTCATGTGGGGTGCGATCAGTCCCTTTTGTAGGTAGTCTGTTCTGTAGGTATACTGCTGTGAGAATTGCTTCTCCCCATAATCTCTTTGGAAGATTACTATCAGATAGCATACATCTTGTCATTTCTACAAGCGATCTGAACTTTCTTTCAGCTACAGAATTTTGTTCTGGTGTATATGCAACTGTCTTTATGTGCTGAATACCTTCTTGTTCTAGAAATGTTTGTATGGTATGTGAAGTAAACTCACCACCGTTATCAGTCTGTAGAATCTTTGGTTTTTTATCAAATTTATTGCTTACCAAGGCTACAAACTTCTTTAACACATCAGCAACTTGATTCTTTTCTTTTAATAGATAGGCCATACAGTATCTAGAGAAATCATCCACAAATATTAATTCATATTTGTTATTCCCTAGTGATGGAATATTAAATGGTCCACATAAGTCACTATGTATCAAGTCCAGTATTTTACTACTTCTTTTTCCTTTATATGATGGAAATGAGGGTCTTACCCCCTTTTGAGTAATACAATCTATGCATTTTTCCATCTTACCATTACTGGCACTTATTTTTATGCCTGTTGCAAGTTGCTTACTTTGCAGCTCCAAGATCACCTTTGGATCTCTGTGTCCCATTCGACGATGCCAGGTCTCAAGATTACATTCTGTATTCTTCTTTGTTTTTATAAGATGTGATGATTCACCTGTAATGTTTAACTTATAGACATTGTTATTCATATAACCTTCAGCATAAATTTCATTACCATCAGAAATTGTACATTTACTATTTTCAAAATGAATTGAAAAACCTTTCTTGTCTAATGCTGATACACTGAGCATATTACAAACTGCTCGTGGAACATATAAGACATCTTTTACAAGAGTTTTTTTGACTCCATCTGATACTATGCATTTTAAATGTCCATTTCCTTTTGCTTTGATCATTGTTGAGCCAGCATTTGCTGTGTGAAGACTACCATCTTCTGGTCTCATATCTGTGAAAAATTCTTTATTATTGGTTATATGTTTTGTGCTGCCAGAATCTAATATCCAACTATTTTTATCTGAAGTGTTCTTCATTATATTAAAAGATTTTTCTGTCATTATACAGCTCTTATTCTTACTGTTGTCATGGTCATAATTTCTTCTTTGACCATGCTTATTCTCCATTGGCTTAAATGAGCTAGAAGGGGTGTGGTTTTTCTTGTTACAGTATTTTGATACATGTCCCTCTTTACCACATGAATAGCAAATCAGCTTGTTTCTGGGCAGGCTTTTTTCATTATAGCTCCGCCTCCTACTATGCATCACTGAGAAAAATGTTTCATTCTGGTTAATCTCTCTTGGTGAACAGATCTCCTCTGTTATAATACATTCTTGTCTAAGCTTAGAGACAGCCTGTTCAAAAGATTGTCCTTCAATTGCTTCATTCACTGTCCTGAATACTTCAAAACTTTTAGACAGAGATGTAAACATAAAAGCTCTCTTTAAAGCATCGCAGATAGGTATACCCGATAATTCTAGCTTCTTAAATAATGACATTAAATGTGTTATATGATCATTACATTTTTTCTTGTCATTCAACTTCAATTGAATTATTTCTGATAACCATATAGGCTGTTGTTTTGTATATAAAGTACCATACATGGTTTTCAATTTTTGCAATATTTCTTTTGAGGTGTCTGTTCCATCAATCAATATTGCCTGTTTCTCTGTCAGAGCTTCATATAGCATACTTTTGACATAACAGTCTGCAGTATTCCATTCTTCAAAATTGTCAGCATTTCTTACTTGATCCAAACATATATTTAGCTTCTTTGCTTCAATAATACATTTAAATCTCATCTCCCACTGAATATAGTTATATTCATTCAGTTGGGGCACTTTGAGAGAACATAGTAATGGTGCAGCTGCCATCTTGTCTTTTGTGTGGAGAGAGAAAAAAAATTTCTTAATGTTTTCTTTTTTTTTTTTTATTTTAGTGGCCTGGGCCCATAACCCAATATGATGGGGAGAAATGAAAAAAAAAATAGACCTTTACTTCAGCAGATTTAGCCCATACGCAGCAGAGCTTTAGAAGTGTTAACTCCCATTCTTTTTTTTTGTTCTCTCTCTCTCTCTCACACAGACTCTTGAATAAAAGATTCAATTACTCTCTCTTCTTTAACTTCCAAACAAAAATGATGTTTACTTACAGTTTCTTCAGATAACTATTTACATCATACTTGCAGTAGACATGGTAAAACTACTGAATACAAAAATCTGTCAGTTGGTTATCATACAGCTTGAAGAGAGATTGCTAACACCATCTTATGCTGACACAGACTGACTCACTCTCAGAGCAACTAGAGTGACTCAGACACACCCACAAGACATTACACTATATCCAATGACATCATAGCTCATAGAATTCTTGACAGTTAATGCATACAGCACTTGTCTTTCACATGTTCCTACACTTCTCCCATCTGAGAATTCCCTCCCCACCCTAGTCCCCTTCTCCCATCCGATCACCCCCTCTCCTCCCCACCCCAGTCCCCTTCTCCCATCCGAGAACCCCCTCCCCAGTTCCCTTCTCCCCCCACCCCACCTTAGTCCCCTTCTCCCATCCGAGAACCCCACTCCCTTCTCCCATCTGAGAAACCCCACCCCTTCTCCCATCGGATCACCACCCCACCCCTTCTCCCATCGGAACCCAACCCCACCCCTTCTCCCATCGGATCACCACCCTACCCCTCCCATCGGAACCCAACCCCCCCCCCCCGACCCGACCACCAACTCCATGGAGAGACCGCCCTTTTCTCCTTCCACCACCCTGCTTTAAAAAAAAATTGTGACCTGCTGACACCCGGGGCGGACCGCCCCCACTGCCCTGCCCTTGCTACGCCACTGCATGCATCGAGGATATTGATGCACGGGAGGTATAGGCAGAGTGCCTGGAGGGCGAGCGATGACGATGCTTCTTAGCTTTTTTACGCTGCAGGTCCCTCGATGCGCACAGCACTGATGACAAGCGTACAGTCCTTACACGCATGCAGTACTTGATGCTAAGTCAAAAGGCAGTATGGCCTGGGAAGCTTGAGTAGTTGTGTACCCATGCATACCCGAAAATAGTCAATGCTTTCTGGGGAAGAGGAGGGTTGAGAGGCCCCAGAAGGCCAAAAACTGAAAATAATTGAAAACAATATATAAATTGAATAAATTGGCAATGAAAATAACAAAATCTGAAGAAAAAATGGCCCAAAAAAGGGAAGGCACCAAAAGGCAAAAGGTTGACACACTGAGAGATCAAAAAGTCAACCTCTCTGCTCCGTGGACAATGATAGACTGCTGGTCCCACGCTTGAGCATCGGGCAGGAAGGCATCTGTGCATGCGTGGTGGGGGCGCTGCCTCATTGATTTAAAGTGACAATGCACTTGACAGTGTCCACACTGGGCTCCATGGATAACATCACCCATATCTGAGAATATTATGCCTGCTTGTCCTCTGAGATTGTGCATCCAGGTTATAGAATACTGCCAGTTACATGCCTAACTTAATTGGCTAATTAGGTGTGAATGATTGGAGTTATTGGCACCAATTTACACATGTAACTGCACTTAGGCACTATTAATGCTGTGTCTGTGATGGGGAGAGACCATTTTTTTTCAAGCTTGGTGCTTGCCGTTGTTTCACACCAGTTTGGTTATTATAGCCCCTGAGGCAGCCCAATAAGGGTGAAACTTGGCTAAGCTGGGTGAATTTACACCCCTCTTATTCTGTTGCTGTATCAATAAATTCATCTTGGATCATCTCAGTCTGCATTCTAGGTTTTTTTTTTTTTTTTACACTGCTAGGTGGGCCTGAGCCCAAAGTGGATGGGCCCACTCATGACTACACCGCTGCCCTTGCAACTCGCCACAGAATCTATAAAAAAGCAGAATTGTTGTTCAGATCCTGAACTTTATCATTAATACTAAGGAACCATTGGTCAATTTTAGCAGGCAGTGGAAAAGGTGCTGGTACTCAGTACCTCCAAATATCCCCTGAAAAAAAAGCCCTGGACATAGGCAAGTCTTCACTTATGTATGTAACCTACAGAATACTGTAAATTGTATGCATCCCTGCCAAATGAAGGCATGCACACTTACACTACCTCTATGGCTATGGTTATCACACGTCCGAATTTCCCCAGACATGCTCTCCTTTTCAGGGTACTGTTGGGAATCTAGGCAGTTTTTTCCAGCCTGCTCGTTTGTCCGAGTTTCTGGGCTGGCTGGCTGGCTGACTGACTGGCATGTGGGCAGGCTGGCTGGTGGGCTGGTCTCCCCCACCCCCCCCCCCCCAAACCTAGCATAATGCGCCCTAGTGGTCTAGTGACCTTTCAAGGCAGAAAAGAATCCCACTCTTTCCTGCCCACTGCCACTGACCTGCCCTCTGCCACTGTTTCTTGAGAATAACTGTTGAGACTTCAAGCAGCAGCCTTGAGAGACTTCTGCGGAAGACTTGTGAGGCCACTGCTTGAAATCTAAGCAGTCATTTTCAAGAAGTGGCAGCAGCGGTCAGGAAAGAGTGGGGTTCTTTCCTGCCATGAAGAAGCCACTAGACCACCAGAGACATTACGGTAGGTTCAGGGAGTATGGTTGGAGTTGTGTCTGTGTGGCTGGGTGGGTGGAGGGAGGAAGAGAGGGGGTTGTAAAAAAGTTGGATGGAGTGTGGGTGCATGGAGGGGGGCTGGAAAAAAGATTTGTGATGGAGACATAAATGGGGGGAAGGGAAAAGGGGGAAATATAGTATATGGATAGAAGGAGATTGAGAGGTGAGGGGGACATGCTGCTCATGGATGGGAGGGAAAAGAAAGGGGGACATGCTGCTCTTGGATGTTTGCTTTTTTGGAAATGTACATGCTTTTATTTTGTATTTAGCAGAGTACAAAAGAAAATGCATTTCTGTTACTTTTACCAGTATTTTCACTACTTATTGAATCTGGCTTTTTTGGGGGGGGTTAAGGTGACTGTATGGCAGGGTGCGGCGTGGCAGGGCGGCCTTTTATATTTTGTGTTCTCTTTTTTGTCCCCACAAATATGGTAACCCTATTTTTGGCTGTTGTAAGTACAGGCACCTAAATGCTAGGCATGTCAGTATTGGGTTGGGGTAGTACTCGATAATATAACCCAGTTTTCTTTATTCCGTTCTAGAATATAGTTAAACTGCATAGCCTTGTGGTTCCTAAATGGAGATGTCCAGTTATAGAATTGCACCCCTAAATGGTACAATTATGGTTTTCACAACTAAAAGCAAACTCAGACTTTGCACTTCTCCATAATAAGGATGGGTGTAATTTAGGGGGGGGGGTGTGGGTGCCTCCCTCCTCTTCCCCTTTACCACATGCCCCAGCATAAATCTTTCTTTCTCTTCCCATCAGCACTATCCCTTCTGGCTCCCCCACCTTCTGCAGCCTGCCCCTCTCTCCCCCTTCCCCCACTTCAAACCCGTGACTCCTTCCCGCAGAGGTTCTGAGCTCTAAAAAGAAAAAGAGCTGCTGGAACAGAGCCATGTGCTGCAACACTCTCAGCCAGGCTCTGCTGCAACCTTTCCCTGCTGCCATAAGGGAGGTTCAGGCATAGCTTGGCTGTGAGTATTGCAGCACGCAGCTCTGTACCGGCAGCTCTTTTTAGAGCTCAGAACTGGTGTGCGAAGGATCCGTGGGTTTGAAGTGGGGGGGGGGGGAGGTAAGAGGGAGATGGACCACAGGAGGAGGAGGATCCAGAAGGGATAGTGCTGATAGGAAGAGAGAGGAGAAAAGGGGATTTATGCTTGGGTACTTGGGGAAGGGGAGAGACACTGGACCAATGGAGGTAAGGAGAGAGATGCCGGATCACAGGGGTCAGGGGTTGGAGGTGAAGGAGGAAGGGGGGGGGAGAGATGCAGTGCCTTGAGGGAGGGAAGAGAGAGCCAGAGACCTGGAGCAAAGGGGAGGGGAAGAAGGGAGAGATCCTGGACCTGGGGTGGTGATTGCAGAGGGAAGAGAGACAGAAGAGACCTGGAGCAAAGGGGAAGGAGTTAAGCAGAGAGAGAGAAATGCTATACTATCGGGAGGGGAGAGAGATGGAGAGATGCTGGCCCCAGGGTGGGGGTGCAAGAGAAAGGGAAGTGAGGGGGAGGAACAAGGACACAGAGGCGAGGTGCTGGACAGGACAGATAGGAACATGGAATGACAGTGCACATGGAGAGAGAAGAAATATCAAATGGACATAAGACCCTGGGAAGAGCAGAAGATGAGTGGGAAAGGGAAAGAGAGGAACATAGCAGAAGGTGGATGGTACTAGGGAGAGAAGAGAAACTACGCCAATGAAACTCCCTCTAAGATAGCCTAAAGGTTACCTTGATTCAGTGCATTTCTACAAATGGTTGAAACACCCCCATCTAATTTCCTCAATCCCTCCTCTTTATGATAGTATTATGTGTCAAATCCAGAGATGCCAAGTTACCCAGTTCCAGGCTGGAGATTTTGGGAAAGTCCTGGATTTCTGGCCACTGTATTCTGGTGCATTATGGGACTTACAGCACTCATTTCAATGGGCAGTGTCAAGTACTATGAATCCCACACTGCTTTGAGATGTAAGTTCAAAATCAGGACTGGCCAAAAACTGTCCAGTCTGGATTTGAGTTAACTTGGCATCTCTGTAAATCTGTTTTTACTGATTTGGAAAGAACACTGCACTACTTTTCAATCACCTTCAGTATCTCACAGCATTAGAATAGCCGTCGTCATCTAGCCAGGCCCAATTCTGTTTAGTTCCCAAAATCTGACAGACTTGGGCTCACTCGGGGTGAAGTCACTGAGGGGAATATGACCCCTAAGAGTGTTTTGAGGTTGGCCTGAATAGATAACTAACTGGTGTTTATACAGATGCTTGCAATTCATCCTGCCTTATCTAATATAATAATTTGCTCCTCCAACATTCCAATGTGGCTCATTGGGATTGTAACCATCTCCTGACATCACTTGGAATGTTGGACGTGTCACTTGGAACTTTGGAGGAGCAACTGTGCAGAAGCAGGCTTTTCAAGTCATTTAATAAGCACCAAACTCATCTTACTCTCTTTGATCTGTGTGGTGGTGGCTCTGAAAAGAGCCTTTGAGTTTATAACAGAATCAAGAAAACACAGCTTCACGACCCCCCCCCCCCTCCCTCCCTCCCTCCCTTCCTTCCAGTTCCAGGCACCCTCCCTCCGATTTTTAAAACTCACCTTCACTTACCACGTCGAGGTTACGGCGGCCGGCAACAGCGGAACACAGCGTGCAGCCTTGGCCCTTCTCTCTCTGTCAGCTCTGGTCCCGCCCTCATTTCCTGTTTCTGCAAGGGAGGAACCAGAGCTGAGAGAGAGAGAGAAGGGCCGAGGCTGCACGCTTTGTACCGCTGCTGGCGCCCGCCGTAACCCCGATGTGGTAAGTGAAGATGAGTTTTAAAGATCGGAAGGAGGGTGCGTGGAACTGGGAGGGAGGGAGGGACGATGACCCTGGAACTGGGAGGGAGGGTGGAACCCTGGAAATAGGGAGGGAGGGGAACCCCCTGGAAATGGGAGGGGGGGACACTGGAACTCGGAGGGAGGTGGAGGGGGGAGGTGTGATGATAGAGGGGCCAGGGGACAGATGCTGCACATGGATGCAAGGAGGGGGCAGGGCACAGAGGACGTTGCCTGCATATGGATGAATACAGGGAAGAGAGCATAATTGGTGCACACGGGACACACACTACACTCACACAGACAGACACACACACATTCGGTCTCTCTCTCTCAAACACACTCTTTCTCTCTCACACATACTCTCTCCTAACAGTTCCCTTTAAAACATAATTGCCATTAGAGGACAACCTTGCTAGCTCCCGTTTCATTTCGTTCAGAAACGGGCCTGTTTTACTAGTTTGTAATAAAATACTGGTTTTATCTTTTCCTAGGCTCTGCAGATTTCTGGCTCTGATTAGCCTGCGCTGTTGTCTTGATACCTGATTGCCATTATTTTCATCCCCTAAGCAGAACTGAAAGAGGACATTTTTTGGGAAGCAACACAAATTGATTTGAATGTTTTAAATGCAGGAGTTATTGGAATGATCTGAATGAGCCCAAGAAAAGTAGAAATAAAACACACAGAATATGCTGAGTTATTATTTTGCTAGTTTGTCTCCATTTTTTGTGCCTTGCAATTGAGTGTATGGATACGCAATCACTAGGAATATGCTTTCATCAGAAACTTCAACTAAATTCTTATTACATTATGGTCCCTTCTCCAGCAGTCACTGAAAATAATGTGTCCTTGACCTACCTTTGTTTCTTACTCCATCTACAAAGACTTCAGGGACAAGAGAAAGTGGAGGAGTAGCCTAATGCAGCGGTTCACAAACTGTGTGCCGCAACATCCCAGGACGCTGCAGCAACCTTGCAGGGGTGCTGCGGCATATTTTCCCCACCTCCCTTCCACTGCCACTGAAGCCGCTGCTTCTTTAGACGAGCAGCAGCGGCAAAACAAGCTGCAGTCACAATGGGACCAGACTTTCCATACGCGCAGCTGACAATCCTGCCCCTTGGACATCACTTCCTGTTCTAGGTCACCGCTGGCAGCTGCACAAATGAAAAATCTTGCTTGCTTTGCTGTTGCTATGGCAGGGGTGGGTGGGTATATGTATGTATGGGGGGGGGACAGAGGAGATAGATGCTGGATTGTGGGGGGGGGGAGGGGACAGGGCTTAGGGTGGATGGAAGAGGGGAGAGAAAGAGGGCAGGAGTTGGGTGGAAGGGGGAGAGGGGGCAGAGGCTAGATGGGAGAGAGAAGGTGGGCAGAGGCTGGATGGAACGGGACAGAAGGTGAGCAGAAGCTGGATGGAACAGGGGACAGAAGGTGAGCAGAAGCAGGATGGAAGGGGAGAGAAGGTGGATAGAAGATGGAGAGAGAAGGTGAGCAGAAGCTAGATGGAGGGGGGAGGGAAGGTGGGCAGAAGCTGTATGGAGGGAGAAGAAAAGGTGGGCAGAAGCTGAATGGAGGGAGAGAGAAGGTGGGCAGAAGCCGTATGGAAGGGGGGGAGAGAAGGTGAGCAGAAGCTGTATGGGAAAGAAGGTAGGCAGAAGCTGGATGGAAGGGGAGAGAAGGTGAGCAGAAGCTGGATGGAAGGGGAGAGAAGGTGAGCAGAAGCTGGATGGAGGCGGGAGAGAAGATGGGCAGAGGCTGGATAGAGGGGGAGAAAAGGTGAGCAGACGCTTGATGGAGGGGGGAGAAAAGCTGAGCAGAAGCTTGATGGAGGGGGGGAGATAAGGCGGGCAGAAGCTAGATGGAAGGGGAGAGAAGGCAGGCAGATGCTGGATGGAAGAGGGAGAGAAGGTGGGCAGAAGCTGAATGGAGGGGGGGAGAGAAGGTGGGCTGAAGCTGGATGGAAGGGGGAGTGAAAGTGGGCAGAAGCTGGATGGAGGGAGAAGAAAAGGTGGGCAGAAGCTGAATGGAGGAGGAGAGAAGGTGGGCAGAAGCCGTATGGAAGGGGGGTGAGAAGGTGGGCAGATGCTGAATGGGAAAGAAGGTAGGCAGAAGCTGGATGGAAGGGAGAGAAAAGGTGGGCAGAAGTTTAGATGGAGGAGGGAGATAAGGTGAGCAGAAGCTGGATGGAAGGGGAAAAGAAGGAGGGCAGATACTGGATGAAAAGGAGGAAGAGAAGGAGGGCATGTGTGGGAATGCCGGTATCAATGGCTGAAGCATGCCACCGATTTAGTCTGGAGCTTGGGCCTCGGTCAGTGGACCTCTTCAGCTGGCTGGGCTTTGGCATCCCTGCCAGCAAAGGTAGGACTCAATAGCATCAGTGGAGAGAAAGTTTGGAAGAGACTTGAAAGGAAATGTGTAGTCTAGGGGTGCCATGGCCTAATGATTCAAGCAGCAGGCTGAGAACCAGGCAAACCTGGTTCAAATCCCACTGTGGCTCCTTGTGATTTTGGACAAATCACAATAAGGTGGACTTTGGTCCTGAGGAACCGAGTTCGATTCCCACTTCAGACACAGGCAGCTCCTTGTGACTATAGGCAAGTCACTTAACCCTCTATTGCCCCATGTAAGCCGCATTGAGCCTGCCATGAGTGGGAAAGCACGGGGTACAAATGTAACAAAAAATAAAAAACCCTCCATTGTCTCAAGATTTTGGCTCTCCAAGGACAGAAAGATACCTACTTTACCTGAATGTACACCACTTTGATGGCTTGCAGGTGGTATAAAAGAAATTAAATAATAATAATAAATCTCCAGTTACTCCTGTTTAAAAAAAAAAAGAGCACTTAAGGGAAAATGACAGCAGTCTCAAGTCAGCTGTGCCATTTTGAAAGACAAGACTGGAGTGACTGAGCATCACTCCTGCCCTCAAGTACTCTGTAGATAGGGCAAAATATTGGGGACGCATGATGGGTGATGGAGAGACATATTGTAATATCCAGGAAATTCCTCTCCTGCTGGATTTCAGGATGGTGAATTTCTTGTGTGCCATGAGCTTCTGGAGAGGATAGAGGACCTCCAGTGACTATGATTGCTGGGGGAGAGGGTGACAGAGGGTGGAACATGGGAGTGAGTTTCAGCCCAGCCTGGCTATAAGGGATGGAGGTGAGTGGGAGATAAAAGGGAGAGGGAAAATTTTAGGTCTTTGGTTATAGGACCTCCCACCATGTCCCAAGAGAGCCAGGGAAGGTCACAGACCTCAGGAACTTGATCAACAGGGAAGAAGTGGTAAGAGGCTTCAGCATCAAAGCAGAGGTAAAAATTGGTAACCTGCTCCCAAAAAGGAGGAGAGGAGGAACTATGGTATAACCCAGGAGGAAAAAAAACACCCCAGGAGGGAGAGTAGGAGATTGGTGAGCCCTGCTCTCAGAGAAGTAGAGTGTGATGCATAGAGGGGTTATAAGGGATCCCCTCTGAGAGGACCTGGTGTGAAGATTATAAATGGAGGATCCTGCTCTGAGATTGAGAGTCTTTGAGCAGGGTCTCTGAGGTCTGGGATGGGACAATGGTGAAAATCAGGGAGGACTTTGAGTGAAAAAATATTTCCTCCTATTTGTTTTAAGAGTATTAGGAAGAAATATTTTTTTGCTCAAAGAATAGTTAAGCTCTGGAACTCGCTTTTGGAGGAAGTGGTAACAGCGGTTAGCGTATCTGGATTTAAAAAAAAGCTTTGGCTAAGTTTCTGGAGGGAAAAGTCCATGGTTTGTTATTGAGAGGGACATGGGGGAAGCCACTGCTTGCCTTGGAATTGGTAAAATGGAATGTTGCTACTAATTGGGTTTCTGCCAGGTACTTGTGACCTAGATTGACTACTGTTGGAAGCAGGATACTGGGCTACATGGACCACTGATCTGACCCAGTATGGCTATTCTTATGTTCTTATAGCGACAGTGTGAATTATAGCAGGAAATAACACCATTGCTGCAAATAAAACTGTAAATAATGTACAAAATTATCCCCTTTGTGAGCATTCCTGGGAATTTTGAACTACATTGAACTGTTCAGTAAAAGTTCATTTAATTGATACCTGCGAGTGTGGAGTGGATTATTTATGCTTAGCCACTCTGCCCAATATTCAGCACTATTTAACCGACCAGGAATAGCTACACTTCCCAAATTGCAAAAAAGTGATCTACAAAACCGTCCACTCTGCAGACTTCACTTACCTAGGAACCAAATGGTGGAACTCCTTACCACCCAAAATAAGAAATATACAGGAATATACTAGATTCCACAAAATCCTCAAATGTATTTATTTTATTTATTTATTAGGATTTATTTACCGCCTTTTTGAACATTATAATTGATAGTGAAGGGTAAAGCAGCATATAGATAGGTAAGAAAATAAAGCAGCATATAGATAGGTAAGAAAATGGGAAGAGTTAGAAAGTAAGGTGATTGATTTAAAGAAAGTTGCACATGAGGTCAGAGAAATGGTTGAATATTATCTCAGCTAGGGTAGGAGTGGATAAACATGTCCTGCTGCAGTATATGCAGCCTGAGTCACTCCTTGTGTGTGTGAGTGAGACTAATGAGTTAGCTACTTCTTACCATTAAAAGCCTGGTTGAAGAGCCAAGCTTTCACCTGCTTCCTGAAGTAGAGATAGTCTTGTGTTAAGCTGAGCCTTTCATTGAGTGCATTCCAGAGTGTGGGGGCTACTATGGAGAAGGCTCGCTTGCGGGTATTGCATCGTGTAATGTCTTTTGGAGAGGGTGTGGTTAGTGAAAGTCCTTGGGAGGACCTTAGTATCCTTGGTGGTTTTGTGGCGGATCATCCAATTTTTCAGGTACTCAGGGCCAATAGCGTAGCTAGGTGGGGCGCAGGGGGAGCGGTCGCTCTCCCAAACAGGTTTCTTGCAAAAATGGCGCCTATGCGCCTCTTGCCCAATAGTTTGTTCTGCCCCCTCCCAAACGAGTCTCCAATCTCTTCCTCTGCCCGTTCTCCCCGTCTGCGTGGTCAGTCACTTTTACTCCCCTGAAGCGGCGTTCTCTCTCCGGCACCGGCAAATCACAGTCAGCCTTCTGCCAGCGTTGGGGCCTCTCCTCAGGTGCGTCCCGCCTACTCAAATGCAACTTCCTGCTTTCCACAGAGGTGGGACACGCCTGAAGAGAGGCCCCGACACTGGCAGAAGGCTGACTGTGATTCGCCGGTGCCAGATGGAGAACGCCGCTTCAGGGCAGTAAAGTGACCACGCGGACGAGGAAGAGAGGGAGAATGATGCAAAACTCGGGGGGAGAATGGAGAAAACGCTGCCGACAGCCAAAGACCAGAGTGGAAGTGAGCCCATCTACTCCACTGTAAGCAAGGAATCCAATTGTTTCCACTTTCCACCCCCCTCCTCCTCTCCCGCGCAGCCATCATGTCAGTTCACTCAAAAAGCGAGCAAACTTATGAGATGCTGCACCCACCTTGTCATTCTTTATTGTTGCTCCATCTTAAAAGGTGGAGGAGAAAAGAAATAACAATTGAATATCACAAAAACAGCTTTAAAATGATTGTAGCTAGTAGAAACTGCAATTATAAAGTCTATAGTTTGTGCTAATTTTTCTTCACTTCTTATATATAGATGTCCAGATTTCAGTGAGGCTATCCTGTTTCCTGATGGGTTCATCTTAACTGTAGTTGTAATCTGCCTCATGGAAGTAGAATTAAACTCTCGTTTCATTGGGGCACATGGAATCACATCGTCATCTGTTTTGTAGATGTTTACCTTTTAGATACACAAAGGGATTATTCTGTTTTTTGAACATGTTTCAGGGGCAAGTAGTTTTATAAGTCAAAATAAAAATAACTATTTTGTTTCATGCAGATCTCTTTTGTTTAAACATAAATGTACTATAAGCCCCTAATTCAGTCCACTGGCTTTCTTATATTTTGTTCTTGTGATGATGACTTATATTGTGCCAAAACTGAAAACTCTTATCTCTATCTGGTCGATAATAAAAGGAACACTATCTGCCCTAAAAAGTTCTTTTGTGGTTGTACATGAGGAATTGTGATATTGAATAAATACGTGTATGATTGTGCCCCTAGTCATGCATCCTATGTTTATATAATCCTTTCAAAAAATCCAGTTAATTGTTTAACATTAGTGGAACATAGCCACATAGGCATGCTATGGTTGCATTTTTAATATGGTAATACCAGGGCCCAGCTAAGAAACAGGCTATTTTGAGTTAGTCTTCACTGGACCAAACTTGCTTTCCTTGTGCCATCACTATCCAGTAGGATAGGCAGTGTCTTTAAAGGTGGAGGATAAAGGATTTTTTTTTTTAACAATAAAGAGTGACAACGTGGATGCAGCAGCTCATAGGTTTGCTTGCTTTGTTTTGAGAGTACAGCAATGACAGCTGTGTGGGGAAAGGGAACGTGAGATTGGCCTACTTGGTTTCACATTTTGATGTCACTTAGTCTCCTGTCTATTAAACCTCCTTGGAGCTGCCAGAGGATGGACCGTGGGAACAGGCCAGGGCATAGGCGGTCGGTGGACCAACTGTTTAGGGAGGCTAAAGGGGGCGGGTTAGGGGTGGGGCCAGGGGTGGGGCTTACATCCATAATTGTCTAACGTACAGAAAAAAAATAAGTAAAAATAAAATAGTCACAATACCATTTATTAAATTTAGATATTAGATATGTATCATATGACAAAGAATAAAGTGGTTGCTCAAAGCATATACTAACCACAATCTCTCAACTGCAAAACACTATGCACAAATTTGTGCAAAAACACACTCAGAACCTTACTGTACCATAAATATTACACTGGGCAGACCCTAATACACCAATATACCACCCATACGGAAAATGTAGACCGTCAACAATTTGAAACAAGGGATCATAATATCACAATTCTCATGTAGAGCCACAAAACACCCTTTTAGGGTGGATAGTGTTCACAATGAGTTCCTTTTATTAACGACCATATGTAGCACAATTTAGTGAATAACAGAAGCTGGGAAATTTACAGGTTGCACCTCCAGTCCCACCACGCTTGTACTGCTACACCCTCCCTCTTAATTTTTGGAGTTACCTCATCGATGTCGGGTTGCAGCGGCAGGCGGGTGGCGGCAGCGTTGGGGGGCGTGCGAGCTGCTCGGCACTGTGGGGGTCTTCCTTTCCCTCTCTCAGCTCTGGTCCCGCCCTGAGAGAGGGAGGGGGGCTCCCGCAGCGCCGAGCGGCTCGTGCGCTTTTCGCTGCTGCTGCTGCCTGCTGGCCGCTGTGGCCCGACATCGACGAGGTAACTTTTGGAATTCAGAGGGACTCGGGAGGGGGGACTGGAGCTCGGGCAGTTGGGGCGGGGCAACGGGCTCCCTTGAGCGCGAGGCCCTATGCGGTCGCTTCGGCCTAAGACCGGCCCTGTTCACCATTCTCTCCATGAAAAAATACTTCCTGACATTTTTCTTTAGTCTGTCCCCCTTCAACCTCATTTCATGTCCTCTAGTTCTACCGCCTTCCCATCTCCGGAAAAGGTTCGTTTGCGGATGACCATATGCTACAACTAACGTAACCTTCATGCAATACCTTAACGTATTCTTCTTTACTAACTATATATGCACATGTTATATATATATACCATGATCAGCTCCATATATGCTATGTACCATGTATGTTATCATGTATGTATGCACCTTAACGTTACACTACTTGTAATTCTGTTACCCGGAAATGGCAACCGCCATTATGGCAAATGTAAGCCACATTGAGCCTGCAAATTGGTGGGAAAATTTGGGATACAAATGCTACTACTAATAGATCCTTCAAGAGGTAGTGTGTCATGATTTAGGCTCTACACCCTTTCTGATGTTTTGGTGCCACCTCAGTAAGGCCAACACACAATCTCTCCACTGCAAAACACTATACAAAAACTTGTGCAAAAAAACACTCATAACCTTACCAAACCATAACAGCACTAACTCCAAGGACAGGACGAGCTACAACCTTATGCGTGGAAAGGCAGCATTGTAATTGCACTGGGCTCTAAAACACCAGTACACAACCTAGTGAAAAAAACACCAAAACAAAAAGGGCTGCAAATACTACACGCTAGCAGAATACTGCACCTTGATCACACATGAAAAACACAAGATGCAACAGATATGAAGGCAAAATACTGAACTGGAAAGTTACCTCAAGAAGTCAGACTCAGCATGCAGCAATACTAGAAAAGTTAAAATTTACATGCAAAATATCACAGATGCACATTTCCAAAAGCTGACGTATTCCAATTAATAAATTCTGAATAAAATACTTTTTTCTACCTTTGTTGTCTGATCATTTAGTTTTTCTATTTGCTTTGGTCCCAGTGTCTTTTGTTTTATGCAGTGTCTTCTTTCCATTTCATATTTTTTCTCTCACCATGTCCACCATCCTCCTGTGTCCTTATGCGTCCTACCATCTGTAGCCCTGTCCCTATCCTTTCTCCAGCTTCAGCATCTGCCCTCAAAGTGTTCCAATCCAGCCCTTAAATTCATCAATTTCCCCTCCATCCATATCCAGCATTTCTTCTCACTCCCCTCTATCCATGTGCATCTACTTCCCTCCCCTCCATCCATGTCCAGCATTTCTCCTCTCTCCTTTCCCCTCCATGTGCATCTCCTTCCTTTGTCTTTCCTTCCCCCCATTCCTGTCCAACATTTCTCCTCTCTTCCCTGCCCTCCACTCCATCTATGTCCAGATTTCTCCTCTCTTCCCTCCCCTCCATCCATATGCATCTCCTTACAGTCTTCCCTCTCCTCTATCCACCCATGTCCAGCCTCTCTCCCCTGCCCTCCCCTCCATCCATCCATGTCCAGCAACTCTCCTATCTCCCCTGCCCTCTCCTCCATCCATGTCTAGCAAATCTCCTCTCCCCTGCCCCCTCCAGCCATCCAAATCCAGGAATTCTCCTCTCCCCTGCCCTCTCCTCCATGTCCAGTGATTTCTCCTCTGCCCCTGTCCTCCCCTCCATATCCAGTGATTTTTCCTCTCTTCCCTCCCCTTCCCTTCCATCCATGCCTGATTCTCCTTTGCCTCCTATTCTCCTCCCCTTCCATCCATTGTGCAGTGACTTGCCCCAGCCCCACCTGCCCGCCCTCAGCTCCCCAACAGCCCTCCTCTCCGTTCCTGCCGTGGCCACCTGGTGTTTAAACCTTTTTAAGTCGCAGCGGCGGCTCACCTCCGCTCCAGCCTTTCCCTTCTCGCTCAGTGTGCCGCCTTCCTCTGATGAGGTATTTCCTGTTTCCGTGAGGGTGGAACACTGAGCGAGAAGTGAGAAGAGAAAGGCTGGAGCAGAGGTGAGTCGTCGCTGCGACTTAAAAAGGTTTAAATGCCGGGCGGCTATGGCAGAAATGGAAAGGTCGGGGAGCTGAGGGTGGGCTCAGCGGGGGGATGGGCGGCGGCGGCTTTTGTTTTGGCATTGGGGCTACATGTGGAGGAGGAGGCAGGCGAGGAAAGGTCACAGCTTGGCTGGGGAGGCTTAGCCTCCCCAAGCCTCTTATACAGGGCGCCTATGGGCCAGGGAGATATGTGGCCCCAAGGAGGATGGGGAGCGCTGAAAGAGACTGGGAAGAAGGTTAACATGGATAGAGGGAAGGGTAAATTCTGGACAAGGAGGGAGAAGGACACAGAGTCAATACTGGACAGGGAGAGGAGAGGGACATTGGAACGCAAAGAGGCAGTGCTGGAAAATGAAGAAATGGGGACACAGGGCACTACTGAAAATAGGGGGGGGGGAGATAGGGGCTCTACTGAAAAGGAGGGGGATAGGGACACAGAGGGGCACTACTGAAAAGGGGAGGAGGAGATAGGGACACAGAGGGGCACCACTGGAAGGGGGAATGGAGATATGGGGACAATGGTGAAAAGGGGGTGAGATTGTGACAAAAAGGTAATGCTGAAAAAGGGAGAAGATGGTAATACAGGGGTAGTGCTGGAAAAAGGGGGAAGATGGGGACACAGGGCAATGCTAGATAAAGGGAGAGATGGGGACACCCGGATGGCAGATGCTAGAAAAGGGGGAGATGAGGAGACCAGGTAGGCTTGTGCTAAAAAAGGGGAAGGGGGTGGGGACACAGAAATGGCAGATGCTGAACTTGGGGGTAGGATAGGGACAAGGGACACAGAAAGGAGATGCTGGACAGGACAAATAGTGGTGCAGAGGAAAGAAGGATGGTGCACTTGGAGACAGAAGAAATGTCAGATGGGCAAAAGACCCTGTAAAAGCAGAAGAAACAGAGAAAAACAGAAAAGAGACATCGGGACCAAAGCAAATGAGAAAATAAATTGTTAAAACAACAGTAGAGGGGTCCGAGTGCATTTTCTTAAGTCATTTTGAATGTACTGCAGCACAGATTTTGATGGGTAGAATCAGGGACTGCAAATCCCATATGAATTTGGGATGCAAGTTTACACTAGGACTGGTTGAAAAATCTCCCTTCTGGAACTGGATCACATGGCAGCTCTATACACAGCTATTTGATAGTGGGGACGTAAAATGCAAGATCTGTGCCAAACAGATTTAGAGAAGGAAAGGAAGAAGACAAGAAGAAATGGAAAGGCCAACCTGGAAAAGAATTTGTAAGAGTGACTCATGGAACATGTAAAAAAAAAAAAAGGGCTGGGACCAACCAAATTCCCAGACAACAAAGGTAGAAATTTTTATTTAATACTTTTTAAGGACTGAGATGTACCTGCTTTGTAAAATGTACAGGAGGAAATGCATTTCTGTCTCTTTTTTTTACCAGTATTGCACTGTTTATAGAGTCTGGCTTCCTTGGACAGAGTGGTGGGGGGGTCTCTATTTTGTGGCTCCCTATTCTGTATTAGATTGGTAGAGTGGAATTTTGTCACAATTTCGGTTTCTGCCAGGTGCTTGTGACCTGGGTTGGCCACTGTTGGAAACAGGATACTGGGCTAGATGGACCATTGGTCTGACCCAGTATGGCTAATCTTATGTTTATATAGATGAGGGTCTGTCCATGTTCTGCATGTGTGACTGAGGTGAGGGATTCTGCTAGCATGGAGTGTCTGTGTAGGAATGTGTAACAGTGTAGTTTGTACCAGTTTCCCAATAGTAGGTATATTGGTGCTCCACAGTCCAGTGTAATATATATAGCACTGTCTTCTGATAGGTGGGTTAGGGCTGTTATGGTGTGGTAAGTTTTGTGTTCTAGGGCAGTCCTGGAGTACCCCCTTGCCAGTCACCACACAAACAAAAGCCCATCTGATTTAAACAAGGTGTCTAGCAGTGGAAGGAATGTGTGTGCTATTCCTGAATATTTTTACTTTGTAGTTAAGAAGACAGATTGCCTGCTCTGGCCAGTCCAGGGACCTCTTCTGCGTCCTGCCTCCTGATGTAACTTACTGTTTCCTTGTAGGCAGGACGCAACAGAGACAGCCTGTATTAATCATTGCCCGCCATAGCACCTGAGCAACAACACAGACACTGCTGTCTAGCTGACATCAACCGGCACCTATTTTATAAAAGTCTGCTCCCCCTGAGATCAGAACCTGGCTATGCCTTTGCTCAGGGCCATTTCCTTTCAGGGCCTTGAAGATCAGACATAGAATTTTGAATTTAGCCCTGTATTGTACTGGTAGCCAATTAGGTTTTTGCAAAAATGGTGTGATGTGGTCACGTCGCTTGCAATCTTCTATGAGTCTTGCTGCTGCATTCTGAATCAACTGGAGCCTGGTGCAGGCCCTTTGTAGTCAGACCATTGTAGAGTGCATGCAGTTGTGATGTTATCATGGCATGTACAACTGGGAGAGTAATCCAGTCTTGATGTTATCATGGCATGTACAACTGGGAGATGTAAGGAGAGAGGCAGCATAGCTGTCGCAAATAGTAGAAGCTGCTCTTGAAGGTTGCTTGGATTTGGTGAATCAGAGTAAGTGTTGAATCTAACTGTATCCCAAGATTCCTGTCTTGTGATTTGAGGGGGAGTTCATACTTCCCAAAAGGGATTTTGATGTCAGGTATGTATCCACTTGTGTTAGGGACCCAGAAAAGCTCAGTTTTACTTAGGTTCAGGCAAAGTTTGTTGTGTTTAGCCCATTCTTGAATTGATGTTAGACAGATAATCAGTTTATTCAAGGCTGTAGGTAAGTCAGGTTCAATGGGTATGAGTAGCTGCACATCATCCGCATAGATGTATTGACCGAATCAGCTCAACTAGTGGTTTGAGGTAGATATTGAACAGAATAGGTGATGGTATCGATCCTTGTGGTACCCCGCAGGTCAGTGACTATGGTGGTGATGAGCTGCTGCCAAACATTATGGATTGTTGCCTGTCTGAAACATAGGATCTGAACCAAGCAAGTACTGTTCTATTGATATCTGTTTCTGTCAGTCATGCTAGCATGATATCATGATCCACAGTGTCAAAAGTTGCTGAGAAGTCAAGCAGTACTAATATTGAGGCGAATCCCTTGTCCCGGTTTCTGTGAAGATCATCTAGTAGGGATACAAGGACCGATTCTGTACCATAACCAGGTCTGAATCCAGATTGACATGGATCTAGCCAGTTTCTCTTTCTAACCAATCATTAAGTTGAACCCTGACTGTTTGTTCTATGAGTTTCCCTAGAAAAGGGATGTTGGATACTGGCCTGTAACTTTCAAGTTTGTCCTGTCTAGGTTGTTTTTCTTCAGCAGAGGGTGGACCACTGCCCTTTTGTAATGCTGTTGGTAGCTGCCCAATAGAAAGAGAGAGGTGTTCACAATTTTTGTGGTGCCTTCTATGAGGCCCATACTTGCCTGCTGCACTATCTTTAATAGGCAGGGATTCAGGGAGCAGGTAGTTGGTCGAAGGTCTCTTAGGATTTTTGTCAAGGCTCTCCTCTGTCATTGGGTTAAAAGTGTCCCATCTGACTCTGTCAGGAGGGGGCGAGTTTGTGCACCCCTAGTTGACTGGTTGGGGACTGAGTGGGATTGCCTGTGAATCCTGGTGTAGACTCTTAATTTTGTTGGCAAAGTATGCAGCAAAATCATTGCAGTTCAGTTTAGACTGGGCAGGCTGGTTCTGTTGTGGGGGCTGCAGTAGGCTGTTTACTATACTGAACAGCTGCTTGGTTGAATTGGCAGCCTGTGCAATGCATTGAGAGAAATACTGTTTTTTGGTTGCTGTTAAGGCTTGGCGGTACTTTGCCATGTATTTCCTAGTCTGTTTTCATCCAGGCGAGATTTGTGCCATCTCCTTTCCAGTTTTCGTCCTTTGCGTTTAAGGATCCGAAGTTCATTCCTATTCAAACAAACCCTCACAAAGAACAACCATATCTCAAACTACTAATTATTACCTGAATTGGTTATTATTCTATTTACCCTCAAACTTATTTTTGTTTCGTGTACAATTTCTCATTCATAATAGATTTTCTAAATGTTAGACATCCATAGCTATCCCAGTATATTTATGATAGTGTATTGTAAAATTGCATTCTTACAACAAATTACTTTCTTATGCATTATTCTTTGTTATGTATCCTATACTGTTTATTGTAAACCACATTGAACTCAAACTTGTTTGGGATAATGTAGGATATAATTGCACAAATAAATAAATTTGCTGATGACACAAAGTTATTAAAAGTTGTTAAATCACAAGAGGATTGTTAAATATTACAAGAGGACCTTACAAGGCTGGGAGAGTGGGCATCCAAATGGCAGATGACGTTTAATGTAAGCAAGTGCAAAGTGATGCATGTGGGAAAGAAGTACCCGAACTATAGGTATGTGATAACAAAGAATAATGCATAAGAAAGTAATTTGTTGTAAGAATCTAATTTTACAATACAATATCATAAACATACTGGGATAGTTATGGATGTTTGACATTTAGAAAATCTATTGTGAATGAAAAATTGTACATGAAGCAAAGAGAAAGTTAATGGTAAATAGAGTAGTACAGGTAATAATTAATTGTTTGAGATATGGTTGTTCTTTGTGAGGGTTAGTTTGAAGATTTTACAGATTCTAGCATATTCCTATATATTTCTTATTTTGGGTGGTAAGGATTTCCACCATTTGGTTCCTAAGTAAGTAAAGTCTGCAGAGTGGACAGTTTTGTAGATCACTTTTTTTGCAATTTGGGAGGTATAGTCTGAGCTAGTTTCTTGCCTCATATTTAGTGTTTCTTTGAGACTAGTAAAAAAGGCCCGTTTCTGACACAAATGAAATGGCGCTAGCAAGGTTTTCCTCGGAGTGTGTATGTTTGAGAGAGTGTATGTGAGAGTGACTGTATGTGTGAGAGAGTGAATGTGCGAGTGTGTGTGTGTGTGAGAGAGTGAGTCTGGGTGCGAGTGTGTGTGTGTGAGAATGAGAGTGTGTGCAAGTGCGTATGTGAGACACTATGAGAGAGAGAGTGTGTTTCACACAGATACAGTGTGTGCGAGAGAGTGTGTGTGAGACACAGACTCTCTGTGAGACTGAGTGTATGAGACCAAGAGAGTGTGTGAGTGACTGTGTGACACATAGAGAGTGAATGTGATACAGTGTGAGACATAGAGTATGTGAGAGACAGTGTGTGAAAGTGAGAGAGAGAAAGACATTGACTGTGTGAGTGTGTGTGTGACAGATACCTCCCAGAGGTGTAGCCAGGTTTTGGCCTCAGGGGGAGCAGACTTTTCTAAAATAGGCGCCAGTCAGTGTCAGCCAGGCAGCGGGCTGATGTTTTTGCTCAGGTGCGGTGGCTGTGGCCATCAATGATTAACACAGGTTGCCTCTGCTGCATCCTGCCTATGAGGAAACAGGAAGTTACATCAGGAGGCGGAATCCAGCAGAGGTCTTGTGACTGGCTGGAGCAGGCAGCCTGTCTTCTTAACTACAATTAAAAATATTCACATTGTGACCATCACTTCAGAAACAGTATATATACTGATAGACACTTTAAATCAGATGGGCTTTTGTTTGTGTGGTGACTCAACATGACGTGGAGACCACTAGTCCTGAGCATTTTTAATTTAGGTGAAAAGGGCTGCCAAAGGTAGTCCTTCCCCAGAGCCTATTTTCAAATAGAGCCAGACACTGTGAAATTACACAAAATCTTGCAAAAAGACACTTAAAGCATTTACAGAAAACTTACCACACTGCAACAGCCCTAGCCCACCTATGAAAAAACAGTGCTATACAGTGGAGTACCAAGGGGGGGGGGCGGTGGGGGTGGTCCGCCCCGGGTGTCAGTGGGTGGGGGGGTCCTCCGTTCCCGCTACTCTTCTCCTGTTACCGCACCACCCTGCCTTTAAAGAAAAATTGGCGAAGCAGCGTCGCAGGCAGCGCCTCGTGTCTGCCGGCCCTGCTTGTAAAAAAAAGCAAATCTCCTTCTCCTCGTCTTGACGTCTTCATCGGGCCTTCCCTTACTATGTCCCGCCCTCGCGGAAATAGGAAGTTACCTCAGAGGAAGGCGGGACATAGTAAGAGAAGGCCCGACGAAGACATCAAGACGAGGAGAAGGAGATTTGCTTTTTTTTACAAGCAGGGCCGGCAGACACGAGGCGCTGCCTGCGACGCTGCTCTTCTGTATTCACATATGGTGAGGCAGTGCTGCTCGCATAGCCCTAGGTAAAGTACTGACGGCTAAAATAGTCAAATGACAACGTCTACACAACACTATCAAATCCCCAAAGCTTCAAATGTTGTGTTTCTGAACAACTTTCAGTGAAACACTCACAGGAGCAGGACTGACTCCCAGATTCCTATGACTTTACAGCCACTAAGGAATTAGGTGGAGCCACGAAAACCTTGGACAGCATGTGACTGCATGTGTGTCTTTTACTGCCTGCCTTGGATTGCATGAGTGTGACATGTGGATTGGACCGGTGTGGATTTATTAATTTAATATACAATCTCAAAGTAGTTTACAGTGTAATTCACTGTATGCTTTTTGGATTGCATGTACGTGACAAGTACCTTTTACTGCCTGCCTTGGACTGCATGTTGTGATGTGTGTCTTTTACTGCAAACCTTGGACAGCATCTATGTGGGGGCTGAAACTGTGGGGACTGGGGGCTGAAAAGGGGACAGGGAGAAGTGGCTGGGGCTGAAGCTCGGGACTGGTGAGAGAAAAGGGCTGGGACAGAAACTGCGGACTGGTGGGATAGAGGGGCTGAAAAGGGGGGCAGGTGGGAGATGTGGGCTGGGGCTAGAACTACGGGCTGGTGGGATAAGGGGGCTGGAACTGGGGGCTGAAAAAAAGGGGCAGACAGAGAGAGGGGACAGATCCTGGATGGATGGGGGAGTGAGAGGGAGGGCAGACCCTGGATGGATGGGAGAGGGAGGGCAAATGGTGGCTTGAAGGGGCAGAGAGAAAGGGCAGACAGTGGAGTGGATGGAAGGGATAGAAAGGGCAGACAGTGAATGAAGGGGAGAGAGAGGGCAGACGGGCAGATGGTGGATGGAAGGGGCAGAGATAGAAGGCAGATGTGGATGAAAGAAGCATAAAGGGCAGATGTGGATGGAAGGGGCAGGGAGAGAGGGCAGTCATTGGATGGAGGGAACAGCAGAGAGAGCAGACACTGGATGGCAGAGAGAGAACGAAGACATGCTGGATGGAAGGAAGACAGTGAAAAGAAGATGAGGAAAGCAGAAACCAGAGACAACAAACTGTAAATAAAATATATATATATATTTTTTTTGCTTTAGGATAAAGTAGTATTGTAGCTGGGTTAATAAATGTTTATAGTAGAACATGTAAACAAGGTAATCTTTTATTGGACTAATTTTAATACATTTTGACTAACTTTCGGAGAACAAAAACCCTTCCTCGGGTCAGGATAGGATACTGTAACAGCACTATACTGTATTGACCTGAGGACGGAGGTTTTGGCCTCTGAAAGCTAAATATGTTAGTCCAATAAAATGGTATTATTTCTATATTTGTTTTATTTCTATTTGTTAATTTGTAAAGTGGTGATTGGTACTTGCTAGTTTTTTCAAACTTACATCTGCTGTCTTTATATTTTGCACAGTACCAGGGGACATTTTCTGTTTCTGTGGTGTTGCATTTTATGCAGAGTCTGGCATCTTGGGGGTTCAGTTTAATTTTTGTCTAAATAGAAAATTTATTATTACTTAATCTATAGTGGATTAGGGTGTATCTGTGTTTGTGAAAAAGACATGGCTTTCAGTTGGCAGTGACTGTGCAGGATCTACGATCTGTACTATTCTGTCTGGTTTTGTTTTACAATAGGTGAATTGATGTTCTAGTGCTCACTGTAGTGTTTAAGATGCTTTCCTTTTCCTTGTGTGACTTGTAGAAATATGACTGCTTATGGTATGGTAGAATTGCTCTATAGGTCCTGAGCGTTTTGTATTCTCGGCATGCCTAGTACTGGATTTTGGAGGGGGGTGTTAAAAAATGACCGGCCCCGGGTGTCAACTACCCTAGGTACGCCACTGGTGCTATACAAATATTACACTGAGTCCTAGAGCACCAAACTTACCAGACCATAACAGCCCTAACCCATCTATGAAAAGACAGTGCTGTAAATATTACACATGGCCCTAGAACACCAATATACCTGCAACTGGAACAAGCTGGAATAGATTCCTAGACAGACACTACATGCTAATAGAATCCTTCACCTGAGTTGAGGACATGGACAGACGCTCATCTGATACAGAATAGGGAACATTTAAAAAAAAACCCAAAACATGCAGACAAAAGCTGAAATGGAGACATCCCCCTTCACACCTGGACCAAGAAAGCCAGACACTATAAGCAGTACAATTCTAGTAAAAGAGAAACAGAAATGTATTTTCTCTTATACTTTGCAAAATAAAAAAATAGAAAAAATATATTCATTTCACAAAGCAGGCACATCTCAGTCCTTAAAAAGTATTAAATAAATATAATTGTTTTCTTTTCTACATTTGTTGTCTGGGCATTTTATTTCTACAATTAGGTTGGTCTCTTTCCTCTTTTCATGTGACAGTTTTCTAAATTCTTTTCTGGGTTGGCTTTTCCATTTCTTCTCTCTCCTCTTGTCTTCCTTTCTTTCTCTACATCTGTTTGGCACTGATCTTTCATTTTATGTTTTTTCCCCCTGCTTTTCTATTCTCTGCATTTGTCCACCCATTTGATTTTACTCTCATTATCCCTTTCTCTCACCTTCAACCTTAGTCTCCTTTTCACTTTTCATCTACCTACTGGCTTTCCCCATCTCCCTCCCATTGCCCCCTCTATCCCTGTCCTTTTCCAGTCTCCTATCTCCCTCTTCATCTTTCATCCACTTCCTTACTCTCCCATTCCCATCCTCTGTACTCATTCTCTTTAGCCCTCATCTACCCTCCACTGCCTCTTATTCCCTCATCAGCCCCAGCTCCATCCCTGTCTCTCCCGCCTTCCCTTGCCTCCAGGCCATTCTTATCTTTTACCCTATACCCCATGTCCTACTGCCTCTTCCACCATCTTTTTAACACCATTTCCACCCTCACACAATCCCTTCAGAGACCCATCCCCTTCCTGCAATACCCCTCTCCAGTTCCCCATCCCTTTTCAGTGCCTCTCATCCTCTCCAGTCTTCCAGGTCAGTAGGCTGAAGCCATGAGCTCACCAGACGGTTCCAAGCTTCCTAAGCTGGCTCAAGCGGTACAGGAGCAGCAAGCACAGATAGCACGATTGTCCAATGTGCTGCAGAACATCTGCAATCAACTTTCAGCAGCCCAGCAGCAGGCCGCTGCGGGTCCGCCAGGATCTAGAGCAGAGGCTTCCACCGCATGTCTGCGTCTCCCGGAGCCACCGCGTTTTGATGGGACCCCGGCAGCCTGCAGGGGGTTCCTTAATCAATGTCAGATCTTGTTTGATTTACAGCTGGAGGCTTTTCCACCTGACAGAATTAAAGTGACATATTATTTCCCTGTTGTCCGGGGCCGCCTTGGCTTGGGCGTCTCCGTTGTGGGAACAGCGGAGTCTGATACTGATTAACCTGGAGGAGTTCTTGCGGCAGTTCAGGATGGTGTTCGACGTACCTGGCTGACCATATTCTGCCTTGGGAGAACTGCTGCGGATTCAGCAGGGCTCTGGGTCGGTTGGGGCATACGCCATCCGGTTCCGCACGCTGGCCGCGGAGCTCCGGTGGAACCAGGAGGCATTGACGGCCATCTTCTGGCAAGGACTGGACGGGCGAATCAAGGATGAGCTGGCTGGCTGAGAGATTCCGGCCACGTTGGATGGCCTTATTGCTCTCTGCACAAGGATTGACATCCGGTACCAGGAGTGAGCCCTGGAAGGGGGCATGTCGCTGTCAGGGCAGAGATCCAGAGGTCAGTCTCGTCATCCAGAAGAGCGTGAGTTCCACGAGGAGGGTTCGGAAGGAATCCAGGAGGAACCCATGGTAATGGGCCGACATCGCCAGTCCAGGGGAGAAAGAAATCATCGACTCTGAAATCATCTGTGCTTTTATTGTGGGGAGGCCGGCCATTTCTCAGGCAGTTACCCAAGCAAGCCTAAGAGGTCGGGAAACGCTCCGGCCCGAGCCTCATGAAGGGAGTGGCTCTGGGCCGGTTGGCCTCCCTTCTGAACAATCTGCTCTCAGTCCCGGTCCTGCTCTAAGATGGAGAACGTCGAGTTCAGACTAGAGCCTTGTTGGACTCCGGGGCTGGAGGGAACTTCATTGACACGGAGTTCCTGTCCCAGCTGGGAAGTCCCACGTTACCCTGTCAGCCGCTGCTCCGGGTAACCTCCATCCAGGGGGACAGTCTTCCCCGGGCTATTTCGCAGGTTACCACAGCTATCCATCTTCAGGTGGGGGCGCTGCATCAGGAGAAGATCCAGTTTCTGGTGCTCGCCCGAGCCATCCATCCGGTGATTCTGGGACTACCCTGGCTCCGGCGGCACGCTCCTGTGATTGACTGGACCACCGGTGAGACTGGACAGTGGGGTTCCCGATGCTTTGAACACTGCCTCCCGCACGTCAAGGCCCCTATTCCACTCTGCTCTGTGTCACTGCAGACCCCGCAGAAGGGGTTGTCTGGTTTACCCCATGACTATCAGGACTTCCAGGATGTGTTCAGCGCCCGGGCAGCGGATACATTACCCCCGCACCGCTTGTTTGACTGTGCTATTGATCTCCTGCCAGCTTCAAAGCCACCTCGGGGGCGTCTGTACACGTTATCTCGGGAAGAGTCCCGTGCTATGAGAGAGTACATTCGGGAAAATCTCATCAAAGGGTTTATCCGGCGCTCTACTTCTCCTGCAGGGACCGGGTTCTTCTTTGTGTCCAAGAATGATGGGTCCCTTCGCCCCTGCATGGACTATCGGGGCCTGAACAAGATCAACATTAAGAACCGGTACCCGCTTCCACTCATTCCAGAGTTGTTTTGCTGCCTTCAAGCAGCCCGGATTTTCACCAAACTGGATTTGCGCGGGGCCTACAATCTGGTGCGGATCCGTGAGGGGGATGAGTGGAAGACGGCTTTTAACACTCATGAGGGGCACTTTGAATACTGGGTCATGCCATTTGGACTCTGCAATGCCCCTGCGGTGTTCCAGAACTTTGTGAACTTCATTTTTCAGTATCTATTGTACACATCTGTCATAGTGTATTTGGATGACATCTTGATCTTCTCTGCCTCACTGCCCTGTAGGATCGTTATCACAGCTAATAAATTATCTGCGTCCAAGATTCCCCAAACAAAACTATCTGCACATAGACTGCTCAGTACTCGGTCTAGGGGGCGGGAACCTTGGATTAGAGCCTATACAGTTCCTCCGAGAGAAAGGAATGCGACTAGAAAAGCAAGCTGGAATATATATATATTAGCTTTTATTATATAGATATCATAGATAAGAAAATATGGCTAAGGTATACAAAATAGAACTCTGGCAAAGCTTTGGCTGAATACAAAATTACTGGCTGATAAAAATTACACTCATACGTCACACTACTAAACACTAATTCTTACTGGTTACCAGATAAAATTACACCACTGATAAGTCACACTATGTTACAAGGTAGTACAGTTATTAGCCGCTCCTCCTGATCACAAGTATGATGGCACCAGCCTTCTGCTCAGGTAAATACCACTAACTAGCCCCCGACTAACAGGAAATAAGTCACCGTGTTTCTCACCAGGCTGAGACCTCAGGGTCGTCTCTCGGGAGCTGGCACGGGATACCCCTCAGACTCAAGCTGGATTCACAGTGAGTCTCAGTCAGAGCTGGAAGGGAACTCTGCAGCAGACAAGGAGGGCACAGGTCACTCAGTGCAGGTACAGCTGAACCACGATACTTTCCTCCAGATACACAGTTCATCAGTTGGTGGACCTTATTAGGTCTCACTGGTCTTCTTTTCACCTCCACCTTCTTCCAAGGCTTCCGATTAACTCTTTCTTGTTCCCGCTCTTCCCAGTACCTCTTGGTCCGGTGGCTGCAGGAACCAATCTGGACCTTCTTTGGCTCACTGCATGGCAAGAACAGACCATTGTTCTTGACCTTCAAGTTGTTACATTTTGGTATGCATTTTCTATTTCTCACCCGCCTTGCTGGATAAGGGGGGCCTGGTTTGCCTACAGCATGTCCTTGGAGTTGAGCTTCTGCTGTAATTTTCCACAAGCTGCAAAGCTGTTTCTTGCTGACACAGAGATGTGCAGGTCAGGGGTGGATGCAGCCATCTTGTTGAAACAGGATGTCATAGGCTTGTATAGGCCAAGACCAGCAAGGTGAGACACACAGGGAAATACTCCTACAGCCCCAGCATGTGTCCAATGTCCGCATTGTGCTTCAGCGACTCCAGGAGCATCGCTTATATGCTAATTTGGAGAAATATGCTTTCCACCAGCAGAGTCTTCCGTTACTGGGATATGTGGTATCCTCCACCGGTTTGCAGATGGATCCTGGGAAGTTGACCGCGATCCAGGACTGGCCGGTACCCCAGGGTCTTCCAGCCTTGTAGAGGTTCCTGGGGTTCGCCAATTACTACCGGCAGTTTATCCAGGATTATTCCCTCATCACGGCTCCTCTTATGGCCCTCACTAGGAAGGGAGTGGATGTCAAGAACTGGCCGCTGGAGGTGGTGGCTGCTTTTTCTACTCTGAAGAAGGCATTCCTCTCAGCACCGGTCCTCCACAGCCTGGATCCTACTCAGCTCTTCCTAGTAGAAGTTGATGTTTCAGCCTTGGGGGTAGGGGCTGTGCTCTCCCAGACGTCTGCTGCCAGTAAGAAGCATCCCTGTTTCTTCTTCTCCCGCAGGTTTGCCCCCATGGAGCGGAATTATACAGTGGGGGATCGGGAGCTGCTGGCACTCAAGTTGGCTTTCGAAGAATGGCGCTACTTGTTGGAGGGGGCCGCACATCCGGTCACAGTAATCACTGACCACAAGAACTTACTGTATCTCCAGAATGCTACCAGACTAAACCCTCGCCAGGCCCGGTGGTCTCTGTTTTTCGCGAGGTTCGACTTCCGTCTGATATTCAGGCCGGGAAAGAATAACGTCTAGGCTGATGCCCTGTCTCGCAGCTTTGAGACTCCCGGGGACCAGGAGGAGCCTTACCCCATGTTAAATCCAGCCTACATTCCTTCCATACCCGGGGCCAGTGCCGGGTGCCGAACAGCAGTACCCATGGGGCTCCGCAGGAAGGTGTTGCATTAGGGGCATGCTTCCGGATTTGCGGGACACTTTGGGTTCCATAAGACCCTCCATCTGATCACCTGGTCGTACTGGTGGCCTCGGATGGCACAGGATGTGTTACAGTATGTGTCTACCTGTCCGGTGTGCGCCTGGACGAAGAGTTCGCATCAGAAACCATGGGGTTTGATGCAGCCCATGCCAGTACCGCAGCAGCCCTGGGAGGACCTGTCCATGGATTTCATCACTGATCTACCAGTCTCCCAGGGCAACACCGTCATTTGGGTGGTAATTGACCGATTCTCCAGAATGGCTCACTTCGTTCCCATGAAGTCCTTGCCCACAGCAGCCAGCCTCACCTCCAGTTTCATCACCCATATTTTCAGGCTCCATGGACTACCTAAAAGGATAATAAGTGACCGGGGTTCCCAATTCACCTCTCGGTTTTGGAAGGCCTTGTGTTCGGCTTTTGGAGTAACCACCCTTTTCTCATCAGCATACTACCCGCAAATTAATGGTATGGTGGAGGGGGTCAACCAGACGGTGAAGGCGTTCCTCCGGGCCTACTCTAATCAGCGCCAGGATGACTGGTCCATGCTGCTACCCTGGGCGGAATTCGCATATAACAACAGCCTACACTTTGCCTCTCGCACTATACCCTTCCATCTCATCTTTGGGCATCATTCACGACTACCTCCACCACTTTCTCCTGCTGAGGTCTCACCTCTGGTACAGTCCACGGTTCGCATGCTTCAGGAGGCTTGGGACAAGGTCCAGGCACAACTGCGTCGGGGGGCCGTCAAGGCCAAGGAAACGTACGACCGCAGAAGACAGGCTGCTCCCACGTTCCAGCCAGGAGAGAAGGTGTGGCTAAGAACTCGGTATCTGAGGCTGCGGCTTCCATCTCTCAAGTTTGCCCCTCGGTTCATCGGTCCTTTTGCGGTATGCTCCAGGATCGGAGCGGTGACGTACCGGTTGCATCTGCCAGGGCAGCTGAGGGTGCATAATGCTTTCCACGTATCTCTCCTGAAGCCTTTCCGCAGGTCCAAATAGCACCTGGAGCCCAAGAAGGTGGTGGTGCCAGAGAGCGATCCTGACCCTGAGTACGAAGTGGACCGGATCCTGGAATCGAAGCTGCGTGGTGGGAAGTTGTTCTACTTGCTGTCCTGGAAGCACTTCGGACCAGAGGACAACTCCTGGGAACCAGCAACCAATGTCCATGCTCCAGACCTGGTCCTTGAGTACCATTCTCTTCACCCTACTCGGCCCGGGCCAGGGAGAAGGGGGAGGCTCTCGGGGGGGGGGGGGGAATACTGTTACATTCCTCACCTGATGCCAGGCCTGCGCGGCCGATTCGCCGGCGAGTCGTGGTCCGGCGAAGATAGCCGGCCATCTTGGTGTTGGTTTAGCTTCAGGAAGGAAGGAGGGTCTGTTTCTGTTTCCTATTTCTGGCAGCCATCATCTGGGTTGGATCGATGGCTGCAGCCATCTTGGATAGATCAGGTCCCGGGAAGCCATCTTGGAGTAATGAGGTCAGGAAGGAAGCCCAGATTTGGACGTAGGCATCTCTGCTGATGGGGGCAGCCATCTTGTTTCAGCTGCACATGTTTAGGATTGATTCCTGCTCTATTTAAAGCCCTGCCTCCAGTCCTTTGTTGCTTTGGCCTCAATTGTTCTGAGGAGTTGCTGTCGGAGTGCTGTTCACCGACTACTTCTGTTTCCTGTTTTCCTGCGTACCGGACCTGGGCTTGTTTTTTTCAGATTATGCTTGTTTGCTGCCTGCCTTGACCCTGGACTGATTTTGACTATTCTTTGCCTGTTGGAGTACTAGTTCTGGACTGTGTCTGTTTCCTGCCAGCCTGGTCAGCGGCTGTGCAACTCCGCCGGTTCCAGAAGTCCTGGTGGCCACCTGCAGCTGGGGGCTCAACTCCCAGTGAACGGTGGACGCTTCCCAGGTAAAGCTAGGGGTTGTCTGGCTGCCTGACTAAGTGCGGTGTCACTCCATCTCTGCCGTGCTCAGTCGGGGCACAGGGGCTCACTACTACCGGGTCATAACACTAACTTAGGAGCATAAATGTAGGTGCTCAAAATTTTCTGAATATTGGGCACTTATATTTTAAGATGAGTTGGAGGAGGGAGGAAGTGAAGTCACCAGACAGCATGGTCGCTTGCTGAAAGAGCTCCCGCTCCCCCACAGAAACAAATCGTAATAAAAGCAAGTCCAGCGCGATAAAATGAGCAAGAACTGCGAACAGATGTCGGCAGGCTCAACTCGGACCATAGCGGAGAAGAGCAGAAAGACAGTGACCGTAGATTTCTCTCGCTTTGCCTTTCCCGGAGGAGCACTGCACAGAGAAAACAAAATGGCGGAGGCTCACAAGACCAAAGAAATGGCAGAGACGGAACTTCAGGCGGCGCCACAAACATTAGAAGGACCTGGAGAGGAGCTCCCCGCAAGCCTACAAACGTGGCTACAACAGATCAGCTCCGATCTCAAAGCGCTCCGAACTGAGGTGGCAACATTAGGTTCGGATCTACGGGGAGAAATCTGCGAACTGGGCAATAAACTAGAAGAGATGGAATCGCATGTGGAAGAGCACAGTGAAACACTGGAGACACTGCACCAGCAAGTCGAGGAATTGCGCGACGACCACCAAGGCCTCCTTGATAAGATAGAGGACCTGGAAAACTGAGGCTGCCACAATAACCTGCGATTTCGGTGTCTCCCAGAAACTTCAACATACCAAGATAGCGAGCAGGTGATCCAAAAACTGGTCAGTGAACTATTATCAATAAAGGGCACACAGAGCGCTGGCACGAAATAATAAAGCTAAGGACATAATAGCTTGCTTCACCAGCTTTAAATTCAAAGAGTGGATTTGGAGAACAGCACGCCAAAATCCTGGCTTTACTTGGGATTCATACACAATCGAAATCTACCAGGATTTGGCCGCAGTGACCTTAAAATGGAGAGGAGAACTAAGAACTTTTACAAGACATCTGAGAGAGCTCAAAATCCAATACCGCTGGCAGCACCCTTTCACTCTAGCTTTCTATAAAGAGGGGAAAATGTACCAAGTGAAATCATTAGCAGAAGCGAGAGAGGTCTGCCCAGAAACCAATCTAGGACAAGAACAAGTGGAGGCCAGACCGGGGAAGAAAAATGCACCGCGAGCCCCTCCACCAAAATGGCAAAGAATGGGAAAGGGCCCACGCAGGCTCCAAAGGCAACAATCAGGAGTTCAGATCACCTGAGAATTATTAAAAGCGACAATAAGAGCAAGAGCGCCTTAAGAGATAGAAGCCTGGCAAGAAGTTAATTTGTGGACTTGGTTTTCCACGTTAGAGAAGTTGTTCAGAAGCGTTGGAAATAAGATGCTTCTGTGGGGTGAGTTGTAAGCGGGATACATGCTCCTTCCTCCATCATTAGGCACTCAATGGTTAAACAAGGGGTGCCACAAATAGAAGGGGAGGGAGAGGGAAGAAGGTCAGGGGTGAAGGGTAGGCAAGGGGTGAGAAGCACTACATTAAGTACATACATAATGGGCGGGGGACCCAAGGTCAGGACTGGGAAAAGAAGATACTAACGAGTAAAGAGAAGCAGGGTACACAAACTATCTCAAGATGACAGATATAAACTGGTTAATTTTGAATGTAAGAGGACTTAACATTCCCAGAAAGAGGCAGCTGCTGTTTTGGGAGCTACTTAGGCTCCACATAGATATTACATTAATACAAGAAACCCACCTACAACCAAAATATGAGAGATTATGTCAGCATAGAGGTTATCCTATTATCTATTTTGCATCCAATACTGACAACACCAAAAGCAAGGGGGTTTTAATAGCACTTAATGGCTCTAAGCCATTGGACATTAAGAAAGTTATAAGGGACAAAAGAGGCAGATACTTATCATTGTAGCATTGGCGGGGAAAATCTATACTGTTATGAACATATATGGACCAAACACTAACCAGGGAGATTTCTTTTTGGAAATAGATCAATTACTCACCAGAAATATTGAAGGATGCCTGCTGATAGGAGGGGATTTTAACCTTACCATACACCCACAGTTATTTAACTCAACCGCTACTTAAAGCTATTCGAGACAAGATAGGCGCAAGTTGCATGACTTTATAACCTGCTGGCAATTGATAGATCTCTGGTGAAGAGAAAATCCCACCGCACGCAGTTATACGTACTACTCCTCAGTACATCAGACATCCTCTAGAATAGATCTATGGTTGGGAGACCCTACATTCCTGGGCTGGGTAAAATCCCACCAGATTCTTCCCCGCATTTGGTCGGACCACTCTCCGGTAATGTTACAGCTAAGAGGTCAATACACTAATGAGAGGGCCCGCGCGTAGCGACTGGATGACGCGTTACTAGCTGACCTAGTGTCACGTCTGTGGCCGTGACCCCTCTCAGACTCACCTTATTTCCTGTGGTCAGCTTCTGAGCTGGCTTCTGTCTGTTCTTTGTGAGTTAGTTCTGTCTCTGTCTCTGTGTGCTGGCTGTATTAGATTGTTGATGTGCTGTCTCCCGTTCCAGATTTCAGATAAGTCCAGTCCGGATCTTCCAGGCTGCCCGACCCTTAGTTGCCTGGTGATTGTTGCACCTGAGTCTCAGCTGCCTGCTGGGCTTATTAGCCATTTGGAACCTCTCTGCCTTTGCCTTTGCATTACGTCTAAGGCCCTGGTATGTTAGTGCTTGTTGCTCTGCTGCCTAGTTTTGAATCCTTGCCTTGATTCTTGTCTGTTCTAGCCAGTCAGTGTGTAGTTAGATTAGGTTGTTGTTAGTTTGCTAGTCTTGTCTCTGGGCTTTAGTTTTGTGTTTAGTCCTTGTCTGTTTGTATCCTGCTGGCTGCTTTGCAGCTTTTAGTTCTGTGTCTTGTTAGTCAGTGTTTTGTTCCCTGTTTCAGTGGCTGCTTGCAGCTTCCAGTTTCTGTCCCCTAGCTTGTCCTGTCCCTGCCTTGTGTTGAATTGTCTAGCCCAGTTTTCTGCCTTGCTGCCCATGTTCCTTCCTTTCCCCTCTGACACTCAGTCCCTGTGCTGCCTAGCTGTTATCCAGCTCCTGCCCTGTCCTGCAAAGTCCTGTCGGCCACCTGAAGCTGGGAGCTCAACTCCTGGTGGAAAGTGGCCAGGTACAGGTGAAGCCTAACTGTTGTCAGAGTTCTGCCTTGCCCCTGGTGTGGGGTGGTTTTGCCTGCCACTTCTCGGCAGTGGCCCTAGGGCTCACAACCCAGTTCCTGCGTTGAGAACTTGACACCTAGTCAACTTAGTTAGCATGGAGCAGCATATTAAAGAGTACATTCATTTCAATGACAATGGAGAAGTCTCCCCGATCACTTTATGGGAGGGTCTTAAGGCTGTGATAAGAGGACACTTTATCGCCCTTCGATCACAAGTCTGGCGGCGGCGCTCTGCTGAAGAAAAAGAGCTGCGCAAGCAATTGGCAGAAATTGAACACAAACAGCATCAGAAAGGTAATCTAGCAGAGTCCGACCTGCAGGTTCAGTCCCAGAAACTGCGAGCTAAAATACAAGAGCTTGAACTGGCGGACCTCTCAGAAAAATTGGAAAAAGTGAACCAGACCAATTTTGAGTTTGGCAATAAGGCCAGTAGGTTGCTAGCATATAAGCTTAAACAGCAGACGGCAAGAAATGGGATAGGGGGAATACGAGATGATAAGGGGGAATTACGTTCAGACCCTCAGTATATTGAAACAGCTTTTAGGGAATACTATGCACAATTATATACTCCGGAATCAGTTCCTGGTCAGGAGGATATAATATCATACTTAGAAGACATTGAGCTTCCAAACTATCTAGGGAAGCTGAGCAGACACTATTGGGCCCTACAGAGCTAGAAGAGATAGAACAATCCATTAAAAGCTTAGCCCCTAATAAAGCCCCAGGCCCTGACGAATACACAAATAAATTCTATAAAATCTTTGGAAAATTGTTGGCACCAATCCCGTTAAGAGTTTTCAACTCCTTAGAGACAAGAACAGGGCTTCCACCAACATGGAACTTAGCAACTATAACAGTTATACCCAAACAGGGAAAAGATCCACAACTATGTAGTTCGTATCGACCCATTTCATTATTAGGAGTCGATTATAAAATATTTACGAAAATATTAGCAACCAGGCTACAGGATCGCCTCCATGCACTAGTTCATGAGGACCAAGCTGGCTTTGTGAAAGATCGTCAGACCTTTAATAATATAAGGAGAGCATTACAAATAATTCAGTGTGCACAGTTAACCAAATTCCCACTCTGTGTTTTATCTGTAGACGCTGAGAAAGCATTTGATCGAGTTAGATGGCCATTTCTCTTCGTAGTGCTGGAGAGGGTGGGCATCAGAGGTAGATATGCGGAGTGGTTGAGTTTAATTTACAAAAGTCCAGCGGCCTCAGTGCAGGTTAATGGATCATTGTCAAAATCATTCTTACTACATAGAGGCACTAGGCAGGGGTGTGCTCTGTCACCACTGCTATTTGCACTGGTGATGGAGCCCCTAGCAATAAAGATCAGAACAGTACCTGAGATTAGAGGTCCCAGATGGGGGGGATTGGAGACGAAAATTCTCCTATTCGCGGACGACATCCTATTAACGCTTAAGGATCCTCCAAAAGCCTTCCCCAAACTGGAAGAAATAATAAGAGCATATGGTGCTGTATCTGGTTTTCAAATTAACTTTGACAAATCAGAGGCACTAGATATAAATATGCCCGAGGAACAGCTTAACCAGTTGAAGTCTAGGTTTCCATATAGATGGGCAACTAAATATATTTGTTATCTGGGGGTCAACATTCCACGCAGACTAGAAGACTTATTCCAAAGCAATTTTCCAAATAAAGTGCAGAAACTATTTCAGGAACTAGAGAGGTGGGAAGGCCTGATGATGTCATGGATGGGACGAATAAGCGCTATAAAAATGACAATCCTTCCAAAAATACTAGCATTACCAATTTCTTTGCCAGACTCATTCCTAAAAGGCCTACAAAGGAAAGTGTTTTCCTTTATCTGGAAAAAAAAAAAGCCGCCCCGAGTAAGAGCAGAAGTGATGTGTCAACCAAAAGATAGGGGGGGCATGGGGGTCCCCTCCTTTCGAGCCTATTATCAAGCAGCACACCTAAGACTATTAGCAACATGGATGCAGGATACAAGAAAACTTGGGTCCAGCTGGAACAGGGATGGGTGGCACCCATCCCACTTAGAGCTATCCCTTGGCTTCCAAAGCACAAACTGATAGAAATTGCCAAAGACAGCCCAACTTTGCTCTAATGGCCCTTAATAGTTTGGACTGGGATTAGAGAAAGATTCTTCCCTGAGCGTACATATTTCAAGCACATGTTTCTGCGGTTCACTCCTCAATTTGGGCCTGGACTCCTGGACTCTGCGTACCAGGAGTGGGAGGCCATGGGTTTAAGTGAGCTTGGTCAGATGTGTGAGGAGGGAGAAGCTGCCTCTTTTACGGAGCTGAGTAGGGAACACGGGTTATCCCCAATGCAAGCCCTTCAATATTTTCAAGTCAGAGATTTTATCCGACGGCGAGCAGGGGAGGAGCTGAAATTGACAGAGACACTACTAGAAAAAGGGATCCATAGCAGAGGAGGTAAAGGGAGTATAACTAGAATATATAAAGCATTACTATCATCACACAACCCAATAGAATACTACTTAAAGAAATGGGAGGTAGCATTAGGGGCTCAACCTGAACCATCTCAGTGGACACGGGCAATTAAGTCTCTGTTTAAGGTGTCAGTCTCAAGTGCAATGATGGAGAGTAGATACAAGATTTTATATAGCTGGTACTACACCCCAAGCCGCTTAGCAAAGATGTATAAAAAGGGTTCGGCCCTTTGTTGGCGACAATGTGGTGAAGTGGGGGATATGACCCATATATGGTGGACATGCAAACAAGCACAAGACTATTGGACTGAAATCTTGGGATTTCTACAGACTGTGACAGGATTTGAGTATCCTAGGAGTATGGACTGTTGTCTCTTACATTTTAAACCGCCACGAGTTCAGTGGACTATCCATCAGTTTGCTACATAAGTGTTTGTGGCAGGTAAAATACTTTTAGCGGCAGAATGGAAAAAGCCATCGCTACCGGGACTGCAAACTGTCTTAATAAAGCTTAAAACAATTCAACTTATGTCAAAACTCACAGCTATAAGGAAAGGACAAATTGCCCAACATCAGAAAATATGGGACTTGTATGATAAATGGTCTTCTACCCAAACCCTATAGCTCCTTGTAAGAGGAAGAAGGGAGAGGGGAAGGGGATTCAGAATGTTCAAGACAAACAAGAGAAATACTGTTAGAATCATATAGACATGGTGTTAGGTTTATTGTTGTTAGAGGCTTATCCGATGTTATAATGCACAATAATGATATATGAAGAATATACTGTATTTTACTGACAAAATATAAATAAATAATTGAAAAAAAAAGATGAGTTGGAGGGGGGCAGAAACTATTTTTCTTGAAGGCCCACCCAAAATTTGCTTTCTGGATATGCAACTGGTACAGATTTAAAGATCTAAATATGTATAGTTTGAAAGACAGGTAAGAGAGATCAGATATGATGAGGAAAGGCTAAAGCAGCTAGGGCACTTCAGGCTGCAAAAGGGATGGCTGAGGGGAGATATGATAGAGGTCTATAACATGCTGAGTGGAGTGGAATAGATAGATGTGAATCACTTGTTTATTCTTTCCAAAAATACTAGGACTAGGGGGCACACAGTGAAGTTACTAAGTAGTACATTTAAAACAAACAAACCAGAGAAAATATTTCTTCACTCAATGTGTAATTAAACTCAAATTCGTTGCCAGAGAATGTGGTAAAAGCAGTAAGCTTAACAGGGTGTGTGTGGATAGTCAATAAGCCATTATTAAGATGGGCTTGGGAAATTCCACTGCTTATTTCTAGGATAAGCAGCAAAAAACCTGTTTTATTGTTCTAGGATCTTGCAGTTACTTGTGACCTGGATTGACTGCTGTTGGAAACAGAATACTGGGCTTGGTGGAGCTTTGGTCTGTCCTAGTATGGCTATGCTTATGTTCTTCTCCCAAGCAATTAATACATAGTAACATAGTAGATGACGGCAGAAAAAGACCTGCACAGTCCATCCAGTCTGCCCAAGAAGATAAATTCATATGTGCTACTTTTTTATTTGTACTGTCCTCTTCAGGGCACAGACCGTATAAGTCTGGCCAACCCTATCCCTGCCTCCCAACCACCAACCCCGCCTCCCACCACCAGCTCTGGCACAGACTGTATAAGTCTGCCCAGCACTATCCTCGCCTCCCAACTACCAGTCCCGCCTCCCACCACCAGCTCTGGCACAGACCGTATAAGTCTGCCCAGCACTATCCCCACCTCCCAACTACCAGTACCGCCTCCCACCACCAGCTCTGGCACAGACCGTATAAGTCTGCCGAGCACTATCCCCGCCGCCCTGGCACAGACCGTATGTCTGCTCAGCACTAGTCCCGCCTCCCAACCACCAGCTCTGCCACCCATTCTAGGCTAAGCTCCTGAGGATCCCTTCCTTCTGCACAGGATTCCTTTATGTTTATCCCATGCATGTTTGAATTCCGTTACTGTTTTCATCTCCACCACCTCCCGCGGGAGGGCATTCCAAGCATCCACCACCCTCTCCATGAAAAAATACTTCCTGATATTCTTCTTGAGTCTACCCCCCTTCAATCTTATTTCATGCCCTCTCGTTCTACCGCCTTCCCCTCTCCAGAAAAGGTTCGTTTGCGGATTAATACCTTTCAAATATTTGAACGTCTGTATCATATCACCCCTGTTTCTCCTTTCCTCCAGGGTATACATGTTCAGGTCAGCAAATCTCTCCTCATACGTCTTGTAACTGTCTACTCACTTAGTACCTGGACTAGCTTGCTGCACACCCTGTAATTTAGACAAATTCCTCATTCTTACTCTTCTGTAGATTTGCCTTCAGTTTAGCCACCCACCTATTTATCCCAATTGACTTTGTACTACCCATCGTATCTCTGTATATCTATCTCAACTGCACTTGCTTCTTCTGCTATATAGTACGATGTTTATGTTTATTTAGAAACTTAATATACCTCTGTAATCCCCCACTGTAATAGGGATTACTAATGTTGGTATGTGGAACTCTCCAGGGTCACTGGGGGAGGGTTTGAAGTATACGAGGTGTGGTAATTCAGCCCAAGGGGGTGGGTTCTGGAATAAATTGCAGGGGAAAAGAGTTTCTGGGGAATGATTGATAGTTGGGGAGGAGTTAGAGTTAATAAAAAGGATTTCAGTGGGGAACACAGGATCTTTGGTGGCCTGTACCCTCTTGGAGGAGAGAGGGGTCCTGGAAAGGCTGAATAAACCTGAGCTGTACTTAAAGAATAGTTGTTACCTTTAACAGTGGGAACTGATAAGGAAAAAGAAGCTATGGGTGGGTAAGGGGAACCCAGCCCGAGAGCAGGTTCAAAGCCAGGTTCAAAGTGCAGTGTTTTGCTGGAAGTAGGACAGCCAAGAGGGTCTGTAACCGAAGGAGAATTGGACTGTGATCAAGAGCAACCTTGAATTATTGAGAGCCCAAAGGATGGGTAAAGGATAGGTGGTGCTGTAAATGTGTAAATACTGGCAGCTTGCTAAGCAAATCAAGTTTGGAAAACGGTTGAGGTTGTAATACACCATCTTGAATGAACTGGAGGATTGCTAAGACAAGTTGAGGACTGTACAGATGGAGTTATAAACAGCTGAACTGCCTGTTGCAGAAAGTTAGTAAAGTTGAGCTTGCATAAAATAAAATCCTTGTAGATTGTGTGCTTCTTTGGAACAGGAGTGAGGACACTTGCTCCCCTGGACTGGCAGTGTACCCTCAAGAAGTCCCAACTTTGCTCCCCATTGCTTTTGGATCTTGAGTCTATTCCAGCCTTTGGCCCACTCCCAAGCTCGAATATTGATACTAGTGACTGTGTGAGTCGGAGAGACTGAGTGGAGAGACCAATAGACATTTCTGTTTGTGCCCCAGGTCTAAGGGGGGGGGGGGGGTCCAAACCCCTGGGAACTGAGCTAATGGTGGGACTGAGACCTGGGTTACACCTCCTTTTCTCAATAGAGGTCAAAGTGGTTTCATTGTATTGTATGAACAGCATCAGCAGCATACCTTTGTTATTTTAATGTAATGTGTGCTTAGTAAGTGTTTTCACCTAAACACAGGCCTGAAGGTGGGAGAAGGGGTTCATAAGTTATTTATTTGGTGGGACGAAGGCCTGAGCCAATCTTGAGGCTGGAGGGCTGAGCAAACAAGGCATCAGACTTCCATCCACACAAAAATTCAAACCACACCATGAAGTAACTTAAAAACTGGAACTTTACTGCACTTTCAATTGATGAAGCACAGTTGAAAACCACAAGTCATGTCAAAATCCAACTTATATACATTGGATATCTGTTTTTACTGCTCACAAGTCTTAAATGTTAATGCTACTCAGGATAGGCTGATGACATTCAGATAGTTAATAGCACAGTTCAGTTGTATTTTACATATACATATAACTCGAGACTACCTCTACTTCAGGAAGCAGGTGAAAGCCTGGCTCTTCTCCCAAGTCTTTAATACATAGGGTGACTGACTATACACTCATTCTGCATCTGAACTAGCTTGCTACACATACTGTAACTTAGATCAGTTCCTTATCTCTTGCTTAACTATACAAAAAATTGCCTTGATTTTAGCTAACCATCAAATTATCCTAACACTGTACCACACATCTTTTTCTCATAATATATCTGCTCCTGGTCCCTCAGCTATATGGTAAAGCCATACTGTAGAAAATCTTTAGCATTATATCTATGTTAGTTGAATGTTCTAATGCATGCTTAATAGGTGTATCATTAGTATTATGCTAAAATTGTGTTATATCTCTGGTAATTGAATTCCAGTGCTGTTAAATGTGTATATTTTTTATATTGTTTCACAGTACTTCTATTATTAGGTTTCAATTTACTGTTTTCAATTTTACCTTATTTATTGTATTTATGTTTATTCTTGGTTATTTTACTATTGTTATGCTGTTAACAAAATTGTACGCTTTATGTTAAACTGTAACTGCTGTACACTGCCTGGGGTGAATCTCTTCATAAAGGTGGTTAATAAATCCCAATAAATAAATAAAATAAATACACTTGATCAAATTGATGGTCACCCACAGTAAACAGATACCTTTGCTGCTGTAGCCCGGTAGAGTAAAAGATGTTTCTTATTCTTAGATTTTCCTCCACTCTGACAAAGATGTATTGTCCCATAGGAGTAGTGTATGGGCTGCCTGGGTGGTAGTTCCAAGATTCCCCTTACTCCTTACAAAGAGACTATATGGGGTGAGAAGGGTCCCCACACTTTCTCACTATAGCAAGCCAGCACTGGGTTTCGGTCTTGTTACTTGCCCCAGCCACTGGGTTTCGGACTTGTTACTTGCCCCAGCCTCTGAATCCTTGCTCTTGCAAGTGCCATGAATGTCTAACTGGTTGGGTATAGACAGGCTGATTCTCTCTCTCTCTCTCAGTGGAGCAGGCATTGGCAGGAATGGGGCTCTCTCCTGACAGGTATGGTTAGTGGTGGAAGAGGTTTCAAAGACAAGTCTTGGTGGCAAAGTCAGAGTGTAAATCATCTTCGAGGGAGTATACTATTGCCATTAGCAACACCCCTTCCTTCAGAAGGTCCTACTCCTCCCTGCTTCTTAGCTTCCTTCCAGAAACTGTTCTAATCCTCTAGCAGGATCTGGTACCAGAAGGTCTGACTACTTGGTACATTAGAACAGGTGCAGGAAGCCCATGGGAAAAAATAGCAGGTCAAAAGTGCAGCCCAGAGACCCTAGGTCTGCAGATAGCCTGAAACAAAATGCTGGGACAGGAGATTGCTAGAGAAATCCAACAACTCTCTCCTATTGGCTGACAGAAAAGAAGGCTGCCAGCAACCAGTTAGATACAGGCACTGATGCACTATTAGGAAAAGCAAGGAGAAAAATACATACAGCCATATACTGGGGGGCCGATATTCAGACTGCGGGAGTTAGATGGGCTGCCTCCTGCAGCTGGCAGTGAACCCAGAAATCAGAGCTGCCAAGGGGTCCCAATTTTTGAGAGGGAGATTTTAGTACACGCCCCAGCCATGCCTACTCTGCCTTGGCTCCACTCACTCTGGCTTGACTCCGCCCACTCTACCTTATCTCATCTTGAATTTCTTTTGATGTAGGCATAGGAAAAAAAAAAGATTTTAAATGCTCCCAGGTTTCAACCCAATTCATGTTTAATATGGGATAGAAATTATATAAATAAGTAAATAAATAGAAACTCTGAATGTTGAACACCTGATCCTCATAACATGATGTCTGTTTTAGAGGCCGTTTACCTTGAGCAAAAAAAAAATCTCTGCACAAATATAACAGTGCTAGGGTGTCCCTATAACCAGCCCCTCCAGATGATACACTGATTACATTTTCTAACAAATTACTAGTCTACCTATGAAAAGTTATTCCCTTATTGTACTTCCTCTGCCAGCAATGTTTGAAAATATGTGAGATAAATAAAAAAAAAATGCTACCAACAATATAAGGATGACAACGTGGATGCAGCAGCTCAGAGGTTACCATTTGCTTACTTTGTTGAAGGAGAAACGGAGACCAACTATTGGCTTCAACTTTTCATCCAGACGGTCTCCCTCCACGATGCAGCCTTTGCTCTGTACAGCAACTGCGAAAAAAAAGCAAACGCGGAGCCGCAGCAGCCTTCAGGCATTCGCTGTCAGCTCTACTGGCCCTCTGCCCCCGCTGACGTCAACTTCGAGTTCCAGGGGCAGAGGACAGGCAGTGCTGCAGCTCGGCATTTGCTTTATTTTTTTTTCCGTTGCTGCTGCATTGGGAGAAGCAGCGGCAGCAGTGGTAAGAAAAAAAAATTACATCTCAACGGGAGACTTTCTCGCTTTGGCGGGAGGGCGGGAGATGACCCGCCAAAGCGGGAGTCTCCCGCTGAATGCGGGAGACTCGGCAGGTCTGAGAAATTCAAAGCTGGGCTGTGTCCAGCAACCAGCGTTGAATTTCTGTGTTTTTTTGGGTGCTTCGCACATAGCTGGTTAAGTCGATATTCATCAGCTGATCATCTAAGTTATAGCGGCCAAAGATACACCAGCTATTTATGCGGTCTATCTGGCCGCTAAACGTAGCTGGTCAATCAATGAATATTGATGTTAATTGGCTGTGTCATGTGATATACATAGCCAGTGACTAGCCTAGCTGCTAAGTATTAATATTCAGCAGAGATAGCAAACTATCTCATGCTGAATATTAGCGCTTAGCTGGGCTTAGGCTATTTAACTGGGGAGGAGCCAGTCTGGCCAGTTAAATAGTGCTGAGTATTGGGTGGTGTATATTTTCCCTTACTGTTACAACTGGTATAATGCTGTCATCACATATCTCTTATTTTAATGTTCTTCCATGCTATTATGGTATCATTTGTATGTTACTGACATTTCTGTTATATGATTGCTTTAAAGTGTTGTTAAACATATATATTTCTGTTACTATGTCACACTATTCCTATTACTGAATTTCATTTTGCCATTTCCAAGTTTACCTCATTGACTGCATTTATGTTTATATTTGGTCATTTTACCATGGTTATGTAGTTGACAAAATTGTAAGTTTTATGTTAAATTGTACTTGTTGTACACCATCTTGGATGAATCTCTTCATAAAGGCAGTTTAAAAAAGGGGGAGGAGGGAGCTTTGAAGTCCATGGGAGAATAGAATTCACTAAAGATGAGTAGATTCACCAGTCACATAATTGGGCCACATGATCACACACAGCACTGATTAGATAAATATCTTCCTGAACTTTCTAGCAAGAACAATTCCTATACTCCTATGGTTCTACAGCTTCCCTTGGTTTCTTCTTGTCTACTAATATATTTAGTTATACCTGACTATAATCTATTCAGGAAGGACAGGGTAGGAAAAAAGGGTGGAGGAGTGGCATTATATGTTAACAGTAATATTAAAGTGACAGAATTGCAGAATATATGGGGTAAAGAAGAAGCGCTGTGGGTTAAACTGCTAAGAAGGAAAGGAAAATGTATTTACATTGGTGTAATATAGAGGTCACCTTCACAGTCAGAAGAAATGGACAGAGACTTAATTGAAGTCATCCACAAGATAGCTAGGAAGGGGAAAGTACTACTGATAGGTAATAATATGCCGGACGTCAATTTGGGTGTCCTTGCTGTGGGGTTGTAGGAGTGGCGGCCGGATCAGGACTGACGGGACTACCTCAAGACCTGTGCATAATTAATCAAGGACTTTGGCTTCTTTATACCACATTCCAAACCAGAACTTTTACAGAACTTTTATATTCTCTTGTACTGTGCCTTAACTACAAACTGTCAGCTCCTGCTTGCAAGATACCAAAGTTGCTGGAATAACTGTTTGAGACAGGATGCAGGTGCAGTAGATAACCGCTTGTAACATTTAGTAGCCAAGGCTTGCACACAAAACCAGCCTGCACGTAGACGCTACATGAATAAAAGATAGTCTGGGAGTGTCGCCACCCCCACCCTGCATCTCTGAGCCTTAAGCTCCATTGAGCCTTATCAACTCTGTGAAAGAAGCATTGTGTGATTATGTGTGTGTGTGTGCTAAAACAGGGCGATAAGTTTTGTTTTCTTTGCCAGTATCATTTCAGTGTTATAACGTGTGTATGTACTGTAAGAACTACAAGAACTACAAATGTTTACTGCGCATGCCAACTGTGATGTATAAGGGGCCTAATGCGCAGGCCCACAGGGGAGGTATAAATGTAAGTGTCAGCTGATTTCTGACACACAGTATCCTGAGATTGAACTCAGTGCTGTACATTGCTAGCAATAAAAGCTGTCTTGCCTTTGGAACCAGTTGCCTCTTGTCTCCTGATTTACTAGCTGAGAATCCTGTTACATCTTTGGCGAGCCAGCCAGAAGTACATAGAGGGAAACGGATTATATTCTTTCCCCTCCCCCACCGCACGGTCGGGCTGGGTGATCACCCCCCCCCCCCCGAGCGGGTGGTGAGTGGCCACCACTGAGTTCAGTGTCCACCCCCGAAGGAGGGCTGATAGACACTGGCTGGCTGGCAGTGGGGCTGTGTGGCTCCGGCAAGACACCTTTCCTGAATTCCGGAGAAGAGCGCGCCGGCAGGCCACGTCCGAAGACAGCGGACAGGCGAGTATACTCTGGGTAGTTGACCGACCCGGTAAAGGGTCGAAGAGAGGCTTGATCTCCCTCTTAGCCAGTGCCGAGTACGGACTAGGTCCCGAAACCCACTAGGCTCCGGGAAGAAACCGAACGGGAGGGTTTCTTGTGGCGTGTGAAAGTTGAGTGAGGGGGCCTGCAGTTCCGGATCAGGCGACCACACTCCGGTCAGGCCGACTGTTGACCCTTTTGTGTCCGGTGGAACGAGACCCCTTACTCCTCCACCATCCTTTTCCCCCTCTGTCTGTCTGCTATCCTTTGGCACTCAGGTTAGGATGGGCGGGGGTGGGTCTACTCCGTTAGATTTAATGACTGAACACTTTAGCAAAGTGTTCGACCAGGAACAATGCAGTAGAGCTGGGATGATACAGCGATGTCAATTCATGTGGCCCGGTCTAGGGAGATTTGTCGATTGGCCACCGGAAGGTTCATTCGAATATGAGAAAGTAGCTGCAGTCATGAACGTTGTCATAGTCGAGGGAAACCCAGGCTGTCCCGAGGATATTCCATATGTGGAAGGGTGGCTTAACGTGGTCCGGAACCCGCCGCCATGGGCCCAGCATAAGGTGGAAAAGGCCGCGCTTATGGAAATAAGCCAGAGGAAGGGTCACAAGACCAAGTTGAAGGCCCAACCCACGCCCAAGACCTTTAAATCCCCGGCGACGCTTGCCGTCACGAAGGCCGTAGAAAACACGCCCAACACTGAAACCACACCCAGTAGTACCCGCCCAAGACCCCCGAAGGATATCCGGAATAAGGCCCAGAGCCCCCAGAACCCTGAAAAGGATCAGAAGGCCCCTATACTAAGTACGGCAGAGGCCTATGAGGAGGACCCAGCACCACCCCCTTACAGTCCGCTATACCCCAACCTTGCAGACTTGACCGAGGGCCAGCGTACCATCGAGGCCTCTGCCCCAGGGTCGGACGCTGAAGAACCTTCCGAAACTGAACCCGCAGCCCATGGAACTCTCAGGAAAAGTCAGAAAGTCACTAAACCAATAACTCGATTTCCCCAGTCAAGCCCGATAAGTGCTCTTCCTCCAAGCCGACGAGCGGATGCCGCCGACCTGTTTCCGATCCGTCAGTCAACGACTTACACTCCGACCCCAGAAGGCCAGCCCATCGAGTCAACAGTCTATACTCACGTCCCTTTCTCTAGCTCTGACCTGTAGAACTGGAAGGCGCATGGACCTTCCTATGAACAAAAGCCTGAGCAGCTCATAGAACTTGTGGAGGGCATAATATACAGTTACAACCCGACCTGGGGTGACCTCAGACAGTTGAGTGCCCACATCCTGACCACTGAGGAACGCCGCCTGCTACAACAGAACATGGAAGAAGCAGTCAGAAGAGCCCACCCAGACAAGGCGCAGATAGAAGACCGCTTAAGGAGGGAGGTGCCCACCGCACGTCCCGACTGGGATTACCGGACTGAGGACGGCCAGAACCGCAACCGCTAATATCAGCAGGCCTATCTAGCGGCCTTGAAAAAGGGAAAACAGAAAATCACCAATATGGGAAAAATCCACAACGTTGTCCAGCAGAAACATGAAAGCCCAGGGGATTTCCTAGAATGCCTTCTGGAAGCGTATAGGAGACACTGAGGCATATTTTCAAAGCACTTTGGGAGGCTAAGTTCCATAGGTTTCTATGGAACTTTGGGAGGCTAAGTGCTTTGAAAATAAGCCTAATAGCCCCATAAATCCCAAGGATCCAAAAAATGTCCCCACAGTGGTTATGAGTTTTGTCAGCCAGTCGGCGCCGGACATTAGAAAAAAACTCCAGAAGACCGAAGGATTTGAGGGGATGAGCATAAGCCAACTGAAGGCTATAGCTGATCGCGTGTTCGGATACCGCGACCAGGAAGAGAAATCCGAGGCCCGAAGAGAGGCAAGTAGACGGATGCGTGAAAATGCAGATGTACTGGCTGCTGTGCTGGAGGAGCGCCTGGGATCGAGGCAACGCGGCAGGGGAGGAGGCCGAAGAGGCAGAGGGGCGAGGTCCCCTATAGGACGGAACCAGTGCGCCAATTGCCGACAAGAAGGACATTGGAAGGTGGACTGCCCGGAGAAGCCACGAGACCAGAACCAAGAGGTGGTGGACGATGACCGTCCAAGGGGCCCCAGACAAGGGCAACGAGGCCGAGGCCGGGGACGCATCGAACAACAGGAGTGGCAGATGGCGCTCGATGCAGCCCAGGGCTACCCAGCATGAAGTGACCGGGAGGGCAGAGTCCCTACTGACCCTCTGGTGGAAATCCGGGTGGGGACACAACTAATGAGGGCCTTATTAGATACAGGGGCCCAACGATCTGTCATCACCACTGCCATAGCCCCTCCCACGAAGGAAACCATACCGATTGTGGGAGCTTCAGGAAAGTCCCTCACAGCCCCGCTCCTGAAGGAACGCCAAGTCCAAATTGGAGGGACGATGGTGTCTCACCAGTTCATACATATCCCTGAGTGTCCAGTCCCCCTGATTGGCCGGGACCTACTATGCAAGCTCCAAGCCACCTTAAAGTTCAAGGTCATGGGAGAAGTAGAAGCCAAGTTTGAAGACCGACCAGTAACACTCATCTGCCCTGTCCGAGAGGAGTGGAGACTACACGCCCCCCTGATTGCAGGCACCGCCGACTGCCGCTATTCCCAGGATACCGCCTTTGCACAGCAGAGGAGAACCCTCATGGCTAGAGTGCCCGGCGTATGGGCAGAATCAAACCCTGGAGGACTGGCGGTCAATGCCGTCCCCATCTGGATTGAACTAAAACCAAATGCCCAGATCGTCAATCAGGGACAGTACCACATTCCCTATGCTGCCCGCCACAGTATGCAAACGCACCTACAAAAACTCCTTCAACAAGGGGTCCTGAAACCAACCAGATCTGCCTGGAACACCCCACTGTTGCCCGTTAAGAAACCAGGGACATCAGAGTACAGACCTGTCCAAGACCTGAGGAAGGTCAACAACCAGATGGCCAACATAGATGCCCTCCTGCCTAACCCATATTAAATTCTAGCCCAAGTGCCAGCCCAAACCAAGTGGTACAGTCTCATTGATCTGAAGGACGCCTTCTTCTCTATCCCTCTTGCCGCGGATAGTCAACAGTTGTTTGCCTTCACATGGGAAGACTTGCAAACTGGGATCAAGCAGCAATTCACTTGGACCCGACTCCCCCAGGGGTTCAAGAACTCACTCACTCTCTCTTCAGAGAGTAACTTGCCCAAGACCTGAAGTCATACCAGTACGAGTACGGGCCTGTCGTCCATTATGTAGACGACCTGTTGGTGGCCCGGGAAACGTACATGGACTGTGCAAAAGCTACCCTTTACCTCTTGAAAACCCTGGAAGCCCAAGGGTACCGAGGCAGCCGAAAGAAGGCACAGATATACGAGATCGAAGTCGAGTACCTGGGATTTCGCCTCCGAGAAGGAACCCGAAGGTTCGGTACACCCCGTACCCAAGCTATCTGCAACCAACCCACTCCTACAAATAAGAAGGAACTGCGAGCGCTACTGGGAGCAGCCGGATACTGCCGGATCTGGATCATTAATTTTGCTGTTTTGACCCAAGACTTATACACCAAGCTGAAGGGACCTGAGCTCGAGGCCCAAACCCTCCAGTGGGAGAAACATGAACTGAAGGCTCTTGAGGACCTAAAGAAGGCCCTCGTGGCCCCGCCAGCGCTCGGATTGCCAGATGTGACTAAACCGTTCCACTTGTTTGTGGATGAGAAGAAGGGTCTGGCACTTGAGGTCCTCACCCAAACAGTTGGCACCTGGCAACCACCCGTAGCATACCTTTCCAAGGGCATGGACAACGTGGCAAGAGGTTGGCCGGGGTATCTCCGAAGCATTGCGGCTGCATGTCTGCTGATACACGAAGCCAACAAACTCACCTTTGGCCAAACACTCCTTGTGACAACGCCCCACTCTATCCGGGGCCTGCTCGAGAGCCATGGGCCCCGATGGATGACCAACTCCCGACTAGTCAAGTATCAAGCCCTCCTATGTGAAAACCCGGAGGTGCAAATCCAGGACACTACCAACCTGAACCCTGCTACCCTTCTCCCTGCTCCTCAACCACCACTCCATGACTGTGAGGAGGTAATGGACACTGTACATTCTAGCAGACCCGACCTTAAAGACCAACCCTGGCAAGGCGGAGTTTCCTTGTTCACAGACGGAAGCAGCCAAGTGATCGAAGGGACTCGGAGAGCTGGCTATGCCGTCGTATCCGAGGATCAAGTGATCGAGGCAATGGCCCTGCCACCCGGGACATCAGCCCAGAAGGCCGAACTGATCACCCTCACTAGGGCCCTCCTGTGGGCAGAAGGAAAAATTGTGAACATTTACACTGACTCCAAATACGCCTTCCTCACCCTCCAGGTACACGGGGCCTTGTACAAAGAGAGAGGATTTTTGACAGCCGAGGGAAAGGGGCTCGCAAACGCCACTGAGATCTGCCAACTACTCGAGGCTGTATGGAAGCCAAAGAAGGTAGCTGTGTGATGCACTGCAGGGCTCATACAGGCCGGACGGACCCCATTGCCCGGGGAAATCAGCGGGCGGATGATGCAGCCAAAAAGGCGAGTCAACTCCCTCATTCCTCTGACCCCGTGCTTTTCGTCCATCTCCCCACAGAGGCCCCCATCTATGCCCCACAAGAAACCGAATGGGCCCGGCAGGAGGGCCTGGAATCGCGCAATGGGTGGTGGCTACTACAGGATGGCCGAATATGGATACCCGAAGCCCTGGCCTGGACAGTGGTCAGGGAAGCCCACAACTGCACCCACCTGGGCAGAGATGCCTTGGGACGCCTGCTCGAGAAGACCTACTACATCAACAAACTATCCCTCTGGACCAAGAATGCTTCCAGTAGGTGCACAACTTGTGCCCAGAACAACCCACAGACAGGACCAGGACCTGCTCCTGGTAACATCCTCCGAGGCACCAGCCCATTCCAAGTCTGTCAAGTTGACTTCACGCACATGCCCCCGGCCCGGGGCTACAAAGCTGTCCTCGTGGCAGTGTGTACGTACACCGGATGGATTGAAGCCATACCCACCAGGACGGAGATGGCTAAAGAAGTTACTTCCTTACTTATTCACCACATCCTGCCGAGATACGGCCTCCCCAAACAGATCAACTCTGATAACGGGCCTGCATTTGCCAGTGAGGTGACCCAGCAACTCAGTACTAGATTGGGCCTCAATTGGAAGCTGCATTGCACCTGGAGACCCCAGAGCAGTGGGGCAGTGGAGAGAGCCAACCGATCCCTGAAGAACCAGCTAGCTAAGCTATGCCAAGAAGCCAAAGCCAAATGGCCCGACCTGCTCCCACTAGCATTGCTGCACCTTAGGTGCACGCCCAAAGCTACTGGTCTCACCCCTTATGAAATGATGTACGCCAGGCCATCACCTCTGCCTTCCTTTCCCGACTCCTTGCAGATACAGGGTGAGAGTTCCCTAGTAAAACAGCTGAAGGCCTTACGCGATGTAGTGCAGGACATCCAACAGTACACTGAGAGTGTAGGCCCCTTAGTCCTTACTAGCCCTACACACCAGTTTCAGGTGGGAGATGAAGTGTGGGTGAAAGAATGGGACGAGTCTGACTGCTTGAAGCCCAAGTGGAAGGGGCCCTTCCTTGTCCTCCTAACCACCCCGACCGCTGTTAAAATTGCAGGAAGTCCAGCTTGGATACACTGGACCAGGCTGAAGCCAGCTGCAAGAACCGACAGCCCACCCGGAAGGTGGACAGCCCATAGCCACCCAGACGCTCCGCTGCGGCTAACCCTGACGAGGCGGTGAACTACTTCCATGCCTAGCCAAGAGCTCAGCCCCTGGACATTCTGTGCTCTAGGCTCACTGTTTATTGGAGCGGTCATCCTAAGCCTCGTCCTCTTCCTGCTGCAACAACTTGGATACCTCTTCTCCCAACCATGATGCTCGCCCTGCTCTTCGTCCTCAACTCCTGCCCAGTCCCGGTGGAGATGACTACCCTTAGCTCAAACTGTTCCGAGTGTCTGCGACTGGTGCGTCACCGAACGGCTGAAGGATACAACCTTACCACCACACTCATCCACCAGTCCCTTCCCCCGGAGAAGGGCTGCAACCCAATCGCTTCCTGCGTTATCACCACACCGGATGGCCCTATGCAACTTCACCGGTGCCTCCAGAAAAACCTCACTATCTGCCACAGCCCGGTCAAGCCAAGATATTACAATGTCACCCTTAGTGTGGGGCTTCCCCAGTACGTCATGCCTATGGGAGTCCAGGGAGATGGCATCTTGTATTACGTAAACTCTACCCTCGTTCTTGCAGGTGGTGCTCAAACCGTGGCCACCCTCACCTTTGACGTCTGTGTTGCTATGGACAAACACCCCTTGTCCCACAAGTGTGGAAGCCAAGCTTGGCGCAAGGCCTATGCAAATGATCACAAGTATGTTTGCCCCCTTACTCTAGATGGAAGATATGGTTCTCCTTGGTCTTGGCTACCCTGCGCAGCAGACACCCGGACCTCAGGATGGGAAAGGGTATGCGCTTATACGGGGGGAGGATATCCCGGATGTACTGGTCTGGGTGAATTTTGCAGAGGTCCCGGCAACACTGTCCTTCTGGACTGGCCTATCAGAGAACATGGGGCCCCCTGGAGAGAAACCTGGGCCCTCGGCATCGATGAGTCCGGAATGGATCCGCTTACTTACATCACTATACGCCAGAGCTTCGATGCTAAGCCTCCCACACGTTACCAAACCACTATCGTGGGATTCCAGGAGGTGTATGATGAGATCGCCCGCGCTGAGCACGTGGCCACCCAGTTCCCTGTTTCACCCGAAGCCCGGAACATATTCCTGAACCTGGCCGAGAACATAGCCCTCTCCCTCGGAATTACTAACTGTTTTGTCTGCGGCGGCACTGATATGGGAGAGCAGTGGCCGTGGGAAGCCAAGGAGATCACCCAGCACATGTGGAATGCCCTGAATTTCACCAATATCACCTTTCCTCACCGACCCCGCCCATATGAGTGGGCGCTGAGAACGAACATTATAGGTACCCTGTGTGCCAGCCGAGCCCCCGGTAAACGATACTCCGTCCCGGTCGGTGACTCGGCCTGCACGGGAGTTATCCTATACAACGGTAGCTCAACCATCTGGTGGCATACAGACAACCAGTCTATGCCGACACCCTTATGGACTGAACCTACCTTGAACAACACATGGACATGTGGGGGTAACACCTCCATTAGATGGATAGCCCCAGAAGGGTACTATTATATATGCGGTCGCAGGGCCTACGAACAGCTCCCTGCCCGCTGGTTTGGTACCTGCCTCCTGGGCACAGTACGACCCAGCTTCTTCCTCCTACCCCTCCGGGTGGGTGAAACGTTAGGAATCCCCCTCTATGTCGAACAGGGGTATAGGAGTAGAAAGAAGCGGTTTGCCCGATAACCCAAGGTCCAGATAGGCGATTGGAAGGACACCGAATGGCCGCCTGAACGCATTGTCCACTACTACGGGCCAGCCACCTGGGCCGAGGATGGAACATATGGATACCGCACCCCCATCTATATGCTGAACCGTATCATTCGCTTGCAAGCAGTGCTCGAAATGCTCACGAATGACTCTGCTATGGCACTTAACATCTTGGCTAAACAGAACACCAAACTGATTACTGCGGTTTACCAGAACCGCCTAGCCCTTGATTACCTGCTGGCACAGGAAGGGGGTGTATGCGGGAAATTCAACCTCAGTAACTGCTGCCTGCAGATAGACGATCAAAGTCAGGTCATCAAAGAGATCACCGACCGCATGGTAAAGCTGGCCCATGTCCCGGTACAAACCTGGAACAGTGCCTGGGACTGAACGTCTTCCCTCACCGACTGGCTGCCCAGTTCAGGGGGACTAAAGGGCATCCTTGTCATGGTGGGCCTATTCTTCTTGTCCTGTTTACTAATTCCCTTATCTCTTCCCTTCATTTTCAGGTGCCTTCGCTCCACCATGGAGACCATTGCTGACCACTGTGCTGCTGCCCATATCATGGCCCTACAGATGTACTCCCCCATCTCGGTGACCGACTTGGATGAAGCAGACATTTCTTCCTCTGAGGAGACCTAAGGACCAACTCCCTTGTGACAGCAAAAGTCCGGCTACAAAGGGGGGGGCTCCCATAGGGACCCTCCGTCTCAACCCCGGCGAAGCAACCAATGGCTGCGCAAGGGCCTAGGGCCCTCTTATTGCCTCCTCATGCTAACTCTCCTTGTCTCTCTCTCTCTTTTGCAGCACTCTTGAAGGTGATACTTTCCACCGAAGCGGGTTTCAAGTATCAAAAGGGGGGAATTGTAGGAGTGGCGGCCGGATCTGGCCTGCATCGGTGCCGGATCAGGACTGACGGGACTACCTCAAGACCTGTGCATAATTAATCAAGGACTTTGGCTTCTTTATACCACATTCCAAACCAGAACTTTTATATTCTCTTGTACTGTGCCTTAACTACAAACTGTCAGCTCCTGCTTGCAAGATACCAAAGATGCTGGAATAACTGTTTGAGACAGAATGCAGGTGCAGTAGATAACCGCTTGTAACATTTAGTAGCCAAGGCTTGCACACAAAACCAGCCTGCACGTAGACGCTACATGAATAAAAGATAGTCTGGGAGTGTCGCCACCCCCACCCTGCATCTCTGAGCCTTAAGCTCCATTGAGCCTTATCAACTCTGTGAAAGAAGCATTGTGTGATTATGTGTGTGTGTGTGCTAAAACAGGGCGATAAGTTTTGTTTTCTTTGCCAGTATCATTTCAGTGTTATGACGTGTGTATGTACTGTAAGAACTACAAGAACTACAAATGTTTACTGCGCATGCCAACTGTGATGTATAAGGGGCCTAATGCGCAGGCCCACAGGGGAGGTATAAATGTAAGTGTCAGCTGATTTCTGACACACAGTATCCTGAGACTGAACTCAGTGCTGTACATTGCTAGCAATAAAAGCTGTCTTGCCTTTGGAACCAGTTGCCTCTTGTCTCCTGATTTACTAGCTGAGAATCCTGTTACAGGGTCATCTAGAAGCAAAGAGATCTTGGATTCTGTACAGGAAGAATTGTTTCAGCAGTGGGCAATGGAACCAAATGCTGGATGGCGCTTTTCTAGACCTGGTGCTTACAAACGGGGAGAATGTTTCTTATGTTAGAGTGGGAGATCATTTGGCATCTAGTGATCACCGAATGGTATGGTTCAATATTAAAACAAAAGAGAAGAGGGCTTATTCAAAATTGAAGGTACTAGATTTCAAAAGAACTAACTTTGCCAAGATGGGAACAGCTCAAGGAAGTCGAACAGCAGTGGGCAAAACTGAAAGGAGCTATTTTAAAGGCAACAAGCCTTTATGTTACAACCCTAAGTACAAAACAGCAGTCAGCTGGCATTCCTGCCACAGAGCAGTGTAAATGCCAATGTCCAGATTTGATAAAATATGCCTATATTACCACTGTAAAATCAGAAATGCGCATATACTTTTCTGGCTTGCCCAAAACACACCCACTCTTCCAAACTCTTCTGCTGTCTCCTTTTGCACATTAAACAATTGCTTTCTAAATAACTGTGTTTTTTTATTTTTTGTTTTCTGTAAAACCTATGCAGCCTTCTAAACTGACTTCCCTAATCAGTTTATCCCTAATCTGTTTATAGTATCAAGATTTCAAAAAAAACAGAAAACCAGTTGAGTTCCTTCCCAGTAACTCCTAGACTTTCCAGAGACTGAACAATTTTGTGGTCCACTCGGTCAAAAGCACTGGATAGGTCAAACTGCAGCAGCAGAGCTTTCCTACCTTCATTCAATAATTTACGAGCATTATTTATCAATGAACCAATGACTGTCTCGGTGCTGAAGTTTGACCTAAATCCTGAAGGAAAGGATAGTGAATTTCCTGGAAGCCAATAAGTTGCAAGATCCGAGGCAACATGGTTTTACCAAAGGGAAATCGTGCCAAACGAATCTCATTGAATTCTTTGATTGGGTGACAGGAGAATTGAATCAGGGACGAGCTATAGATGTAATCTACTTAGATTTCAGCAAAGCTTTAGACATGGTTCCCCACAGGAGGCTCTTAAATAAACTGGATGGGCTGAAGATAGGACCCGAAGTGGTGAACTGGATTAGGAACTGGTTGACGGACAGAAGCCAGAGGGTGGTGGTGAATGGAATTCGCTCGGAGGAGGGAAAGGTGAGTAGTGGTGTGCCTCAAGGATCGGTGCTTGGACCAATTCTGTTCAATATATTTGTGAGTAACATTGCCGAAGGGTTAGAAGGTAAAGTTTGCCTATTTGCGGATGATACTAAGATCTGTAACAGAGTGGACACCCGGGAGGGGGTGGAAAACATGAAAAAGGATCTAAGGAAGCTAGACGAATGGTCTAAGGTTTGGCAATTAAAATTCAATGCGAAGAAATGCAAAGTGATACACTTAGGGAATAGAAATCCTCAGGAGACGTATGTGTTAGGCGGGGAGAGTCTGATAGGAACGGACAGGGAGAGGGATCTTGGGGTGATAGTATCTGAGGATCTGAAGGCAACGAAACAGTGTGACAAGGCGGTGGCCATAGCTAGAAGGTTGTTAGGCTGTATAGAGAGAGGTGTGACCAGCAGAAGAAAGGGGGTGTTGATGCCCCTGTATAAGTCGTTGGTGAGGCCCCACCTAGAGTATTGTGTTCAGTTTTGGAGGCCGTACCTTGCGAAGGATGTAAAAAGAATTGAAGTGGTGCAAAGAAAAGCTACGAGAATGGTAAGGGATTTGCGTTACCAGACGTATGAGGAGAGACTTGATGACCTGAACATGTATACTCTGAAAGAAAGGAGAAACAGGGGTGATATGATACAGACGTTCAAATATTTGAAAAGTATTAATCCGCAAACGAACCTTTTCCGGAGATGCGAAGGAGGTAGAACGAGAGGACATGAAATGAGATTGAAGGGGAGCAGACTGAAGAAAAATGTCACAAGTATTTTTTCACGGAGAGAGTAGTGGATGCTTGGAATGCCCTCCCGCGGGAGGTGGTGGAAATGAAAACGGTAACAGAATTCAAGCACGCGTGGGATAAACATAAAAGAATCCTGTTCAGAAGGAATGGATCCTAAGGAGCTTAGCCGAGATTGGGTGGCAGAGCCGGTGGCGGGAGGCGGGGATAGTGCTGGGCAGACTTACATGGTCTGTGCCCTGAAAAGGACAGGTACAAATCAAGGTAAGGTATACACAAAAAGTAGCACATTAGAGTTTATCTTGTTGGGCAGACTGGATGGACCATGCAGGTCTTTTTCTGTCGTCATCTACTATGTTACTATGTTAGAAAATTATATAAAAGAGAAAAAGGAGGCTGCTCTGGTTCTCGAGCGTAGTAGCTTAAAAGGTAAGGGAAAGTAAATTAGCCTTCATACATTATAAGACAACTCAGAAAGAGGAAGACAGGCAAAAATAGCTGGAAAAGCTGTCAGGAAAGTGAAGAGGCAAATGGAAGACAAGATAGCCGATATGGTAAAATTGGGGGACAAGACAAGTGACAGGATGAAGTGCCATAGTAGCATCATGAGGCTCAAAGTCGAGGGGGAGGAATATGTAGAAGGATAAAGCTGAACTGCTTAACAATTATTTCTGTTCTGTGTTCATGGATGAAAGGGGGTAGGATTGCAGAAAACAAATGCCAATGGGGATGGATGTGTGGTAGACCAGGACCAATTCTCAAAAGACTGTGTTCGTGAGGAGCTAACTAAATTAAAAGTAGACAAAGCGATGGGGCCTGATGGGATACATCTGAGGGTACTCAAGGAACTCAGAGAAATTCTGGCGGCTCCACTGTCTGACTTTTTCAACGATTCCTTAGAGTCTGGAGTGGCTCTGGAGGACTGGAGAAGGGCGGATGTGGTCCCTCTGCACAAGAACGGAAGGAGGAGGTTAGGAATTACAGACCTGTCAGTCTGACCTCCGTGGTGAGTAAACTCATGAAAACACTTCTAAAGCATAGGGTTGTGAGGTTTCTCAAATCGAATGGGCTGCAGGACCCAAAACAGCATGGCAACACTAGAGGCAGGTCATGTCAGACAAATCTGATTGATTTCTTTGACTGTGTGACCAAGCAGTTGGGTGTTGGAGGGGCACTATTTGTGTTGTACTTGGATTTTAGCAAAGCCTTTGACATGGTTGCGCACAGGTGACTGATAAATAAATTGAGTGCCCTTGGTATGGGACCTAAAGTGACTGACTGGGTTAAGTGGAAGGAGGCAGGAGGTAGTTGTAAATGGAGCTTGCTATGAGGAAAGAGATGTTATCAATGGTGTACTGCAGGGGTCGTTCCTCAGGCTGGCTTTTTTTTTAACATTGTCTGGTAAGTTTTGTCTCTTTGTGGATGATACCAAACTCTGTAATAGGATGGACACCCCAGAGGGTGTGAATGGCATGAGGAAGGCTTTAGTGAAGCAGAATTACGTAGCTGCCTAACTCGCTTGGCATCAATGCATCAGGCACGTCCGGATGATAGGATCATTTTAAGTGAGATGGGAGCCACCCAACAGCGGGATTGGGAGTTGGAGGATTTAAGGTATCACTTACAATTAGTTCAACAAAGCTACTATGAATTTAATAACAAAGCTAGTAGGCTGATAGCATCGTTTAAGAAAGTGGCGTACCAGGAATAATGTCCTTTGTATTCAGAGCCAAATGGGGGTGGTCTTACTTTCAGAAAAAGATATTACGGCTAGGTTATGTGGAATTTTTAAAAGAACTATATACACCAGAGGAAGTGCCTTCGGAGGTGGATTTGGATGCATATTTGGCAGATGTTCAGTTGAATACTTTGCGGGATAGGGAGGTGGAATTATTTGAGCGTTCCTTTACGGGAGTGGAGCTCCGTCACACTATTTGCTCTATGAAGCCTGGTAAGGCACCTGGACTGGATGCATTCACAGTGACCTTTTATAAGCATTTTCAACATTTGTTGGTGGGTCCTCTGGCTCGTCTGTTTAATTCTCTGGGAGAGGGCTCTTGGTTGCCTTATTTTATGCACCTGGTAGGGGTTATGTTGCTCCCTAAAGAGGGTAAAGACCCAGCACAATGTTGTTCCTACTGCCCAATATCTTTAGTGGGGATTGATACTAAGATCTTCACAAGAGTGTTAGCAGATCACCTGGCCCTTTGGGTGCCTGGGTAAGTACATCAGGATAAGGCTGGGTTTGTGAGAGGGTGTATGATGGGAGATAACATTCAGAGGGTCTTGAACATGCTTGATAAGGCCAGGAGGTCTGGTCAGGCTATGTTTCTGCTCTCCCTGCACACAGAGAAGACTTTTGACCAGGTCTCCTGATCCTTCTTATTCCGGGTCCTAGGGAAAGTAGGATTGGGGTCTAGGTTTTTGAGTTGGATTTGTACGATCTATACTAGGCCCTTAGCATGTCTGAAGGTGAACGGGGGGTACTTGGAACCCTTTGAGCTTCAGCGGAGCACTCGTCAGGACTGTCTGCAATTCTATTTGCCTTGGCTATGGAGCCATTGGCGCATAAACTGCATGTTAGTGACTCTATATCTGGTGTTGAGGTGCAGGGGACTAGCATAAATTTAATTTATTTATGGATGATGTTTTACTTACACTGACAGACCCGGAGATTTCCTTGAGGGAAGTTATTACCGAGTTAGAGAGCTATGGAAGGGTGGCTGGGTTTCGAGTTAATATGGACAAATCTGAAATCTTGAACATTATTTTGCCTAGTGAGAAGATACCGACATTGCAGACCCAATTCCCATTTCGCTGGGTGTGAGTTTCTTTGCGATATTTGGTTATCCATTTAGGAAGGGAGGGAAATCAATGATACAATTTAAATTATAAACCTCTAATTCATCAATTGGTGATGGACTTGGGGACTTGGACTATATTGACTGTGTCCTGGCCGAGGCATAGCGAAGTACTGAAAATGATGATTTTGCCTTGCCTCTTGTATTTGTTTACCAATCTGGATTCCACCCCAGGAACTGGAGTCTATACAGTGTATGTTCCACAGATTCCTTGGGGCTGGGAGGTGCCCGAGTTGGCTCACTGCATCTTATGTCTAGGTAAAAAGGATGGGGGATTGGAAGTTCTGGATGTGCTTAAATACTACTATTCTTGTCAGCTTCGCGCACTTCTTGCTTTGCAGACATGTGAGATAAAACAGTGGGTGGAGTTAGAACAGGAAGGGGGAAAGTACCTCTGTCCCACCTTCCCTGGTTACCAGTGGAATCTCATTTAGGGAAGGGGGGCCCTTTTCGTGCAGTAATGATGCGTATTTGGCAGATTGTGCGACCACGCTTGTTGAGTGGGAGATATTATTCCTGGTACACACCGATATTGTACAATGAAGAATTTGCACCTGGTAGGGGCCCAGCCCTGTTTAATAGATGGGAAAGGTTGGGGTTAGTATACACAGGCCAACTGTTTGACCTAGTTGGGGAAGGGGTGTGTACATTTGGAGATTTGCAACAGAAGTATGGGTTGTTCCCAAGGGATATTTTTCCTTATTTGGAAGTCAAGCATTATCTTCAGGGTCCAAGAGTGTTGACAGACTTGGGTGTAGGGAAATGACAATGTGAAAAACTATTGAGGCCTCTGGTGTAAAAGGGAGCCATCTCTCACATATATCAATGCTTGAATCAGACGGGGTCTACAAAGCTTATGTTGCAGTGGGAGGAGGACTTGGGGAAGGAATTTTTAGTCTTGAGGAGTGGGACACTATTTGTCAATGGACAATATCACTGGGTATTTCTTCAGTAATAGTGGAGAATGGATATAAGGTCTTATTTTGTTGGTATCTTACTCCTGTTAGGCTTGCCAAAATGGTTCTTAGTTGGGAGGAGTTCTGTTGAAGGGGTTGCATGAGTAGGGGGTGTATTGTCCCCTCTGTCCCCTGGGAGGAGAAGACACCAACCCTAGGGGCTGGAAATAAGAGAGACAATCAGACTTAGATATAGGTGCAACCAGTAAAAATCTTTATTGGTATCTCACTAAGCCAATACAAAATAATTGTTCTCTCTGGAGCAGGTTGTCACACAGAAAATGCCAGACGCAAAGACTGAATAACAAAGTCTGCTCAGCCCATGCTTCTTAGTTATCACATATATACTGTTGTAAGTTTCGTTTCTCCTAAATCATGTGATTTCTCCTAAACTAACTTATGATTGTATATGGATTTTCCTGTAATAGTCTGTTATTTTTTATATGTATACATATATGGCAAATTCCTACATTGTATCATCCTCTCCTCTTGTGTGTACATGCACACTTTGTGGCAACTGGCTAATTCCTTATCAGTACAGCGTACTCACAGCATGCAAATAACCATGTAGCAGGCAAGCAGATATTATAAATCACCTGGTGTCCTTCTTCTCTGAACACATATTTCCCTTGGAACATCTTGGGGTCAGCTAGGTCCTCAGTCTCTCATCACCACCAAGGTTATATCCAATTATATCTGCCATATATGGACTGCATAGCCTCAGTTCCTTCCAAATGTCCTTGACATGTAACATGTACTCCCCATTTCCTGAGAAAGCACTGTAGGTTACATGCAACTGCAGGAAGAGACTAAAAATATGCTGAGAACAGCAAGGCTAGGAAAACAGAGGGCTAACAGGGCCATATTACAGGCCTAGTATAGGAAGGAATATACAGGGGACATATTATCATATGTGTGGGATTGTCCCTTAGTGCAACTTTATTGGATTAAGGTGTTTGCCATGTTATCACAGATTTTGCAGGAGGGCATAGAAGAAATATTGAATTGGCACTCTTGAACAGGCCATTGCCCTCTTTAGATGAAGGTACTGATCTTATTTTATGGCTTGGATTCACCACTGCTCAGGTGGCGATTGCTGCCATATGGAAATTGCCTCAGATTCCCAATTATCAGGCAGTAGTGCAAAAGTTGAACCAGTGGGCTGATCCAAGATGGCTGCGCTCTGTTAAGACGCTGTGGATCGTTTTTCCTGTTGTAAGAAAATGCCGAAACGACGAGGGAGAATAGCGGCTAGAGCCTCCCCGCTACCTCCCCCCTTACCTGGTCCAATTGACCGATACTTTCGACCACAAGGAGTTGTTCAACAAGGCGGAACGCCGCCGGTAGGGAACGCCGGCGATCGGGAGATATCGGCTTCCCCCGGCTTTGAAACCACTCTGAGCCCCGCTGCACGTACTCCGCCTCCCCAGCCGATTGGTGCGAGTTCCTTCCTCTCTGGATCGACGGGGTCCCCCCCAGAAGGTGTTAGGGGCCCGGAAGAACGTCGGGAGGAAGCTTCAATTCTATCTGAGGAGGGACTGGAGGGCAGTTTGCCCATGGAACCGCCGCGGAACGAGGGGAGAGGAGCTGAGGGACAAAGTGCGAGCCATGACCAGATGTCTGAAAGGTGTGTACTACCTAAAGAATTAGTAGTTAAACCAAGGGAAGTGACTTTAGACGCTTTATGGGATTTAGTATCTAACCTGGGACAGACTTTCTTGAAGCAGATTAATGATGTTTCACCAAAAATAAAGACTTTAGAAATTGACTTACAAAAAAAAGAGGAAGATATCAAGGTTTTGAAAGATAAAGTTGATAAAATGGATCATAAGATTAAAAGTTTTGAAATACTATAACCTACAATGATAAAAGACTTGACAAATCTCAGATATAAAATGGAGACTTTTGATAATTATACCAAGAATCATAACCTGAGATTCGTTAATTTTCCTAAAATACAAAATGTTGCTCCTCTTGAAATGTTGAAACGATATCTTCGGGAAGTTTTGGATGTGCCGGAACAGAACCTACCACCGTTTTCTCAAGTGTATTATATCCCAGGGAAGACCCTGAATCAAGTAGCTGAAAATCCTATAGATATATCTCTCTTGCTTGAAACTTCTGACTCTGAATTAGCAACAGCCGCCACTTTGGTGGCGACTGTTGCATTATTGCCTGACAAGGATTGGATTTTCCGTTTGTTTTTCCGTAATAAGGATAAAACTTTTTTAAGTTTTAAAATTTTGCTATTTCCAGATGTCTCTAAGGAGACAAGACGATGGAGGAAACAATTTTTGCTCCTTAGGCCAGAAATTCTGCACTTGGGGGGTACCTTCTTTTTAAGATACCCCTGCAAGTGCATAGTAAGGCTTAAGGAGAAGAAATATGTATTTACAGAACCTGTACATGTATCGACACTTATAACCTCAGTAAAAAACGAGAAGCACTAAAGAAAGCAACTTCTCTACTTAGAGTTTTGAATCCTGTATTGTTTTCCTTTATATATTTCTCCCTTAGATTTACTGAAGTCTTGGATCTTAATTTATGGACTTGAGTGTCATTTATCCTTTTGAGAATGTAATTTTATTTTCTCCTTTTTCCTTTGATCATTGTATCAAATTTGTTTGATATTGACACTTTTCCAACACAAGATGTTTCTTGTATATATTGTTTAAACTAATAAATATAAATAAAAAAAAAAATAAAAAAAAAGTTGAACCAGTGGTATAACATTTACCGCTTGACTGTACTCCTCTGTTTTAAGATGTTTTCTTTTGAAAAACATTGGGCTCTATATAATCAATGGAAACACAGTTTTAGACCTATAACAACTTCTTCTTGATCCTGTCTACTGTGTACTGATGGCGAAAATTTGATGTCTACAAAGTGTTGGGGGGTGGGGGTAGGGGGTTGCTGTTGGGCACTTAGTTTCTAACTGTACTAACTACATACACTGAAGAAGCCACTGTGTATCAACTGTTACTGGTGTATGCTGCTGGATGCTCAAATATATAATAAAGGTTTGTAAAAAAAAAAAAAAAAAGAATTTAAGAAAGAGTGGGATGTGGGATCCCTTAGGAAAAGGATTAGTGGTTACTGAGAATGGGCAGACTGGATGAGCCATTTGGCCCTTATCTGCCATCATGTTTCTATGTTTCTAAATGCAAACTGTTCTTTCTCCAGTAGCCCTGCAGTTTCTCCTGAGACAAATTGTAGGGTTACTATATGGCTCTAGAACAAGGGTTTTACTACCATTGCTTTCTAGAAAAGTAAGCTAAGTGCCTTCAAATGTTACATTTTTTTGATCACAAGTACTGAAGAGGCTATAATGAAAATAGTTAATATATATGGAAAAAAGTATGGAAAATTATATTGAAGAATGAAGGTTTCTGACCAATGATAGTATTGGAGTCTATGAACAGCCAGCACTTAGAAATTATATCGGCTGAGCTGAGACTTTTGAGGTCTTTTCCTCCATTAGAAAATTCTAAATAGATTGCAAAAAAATAGAACTTTTAAACAAAAATGCAATTTGTTCGCAGCTTAACATTATAAGACTCACAGAGGGTAATACTTTAATGTGATTGATTTTTCAGCTTGATCTTTTTACTGGAGCCATATAGTAACCCCACCTGAGAGTCATCTTTTTTCTTCTTTGGGTTGTAGTTTTTTTCCACTGCAGTTTCCCCATCTTTTGTCCTAGCCATGTTTTTTTTGACAATTTTAAAGTTTTATTATTTACATAAGTACATAGGCATCACCATACTGGGATACACCGAAGGTCCATCAAGCTCAGTATCCTGTTTCCAGCAGTGGCCAGTCCAGGTCACTGTCACAAGTACTTGCTTCTTTTGAGCTGATCCATAGGTTTTTCTTCAGCACTGCTATGCCATTAGGCCACATTTTTATGCTTTTTTTTTTCTTATTTGGACTATGTTTTATTCAAGAAGAATTGATAAAATTAAGCAGTGAAGTTGATTTCCTCACCTTAGAAAAGTAAACCAGTGATATCAAGTTCTGTTTCAAGTATAATCGAAAGATATTTATTACTGACATCACAAAATTTGCAATAAGTGTTTGGGACATGGCTATTCTGATATCTATGCTATTACTTGGATTTGTGACCTGGAAGGATAGGCTCTGAAATTTCTGTGCTCATAAAGTTAATTTGTTTGGTTCATATACTTTATTGAAAATTTAAATGGAAAAACAATACAAAACAAAAATCATATCTCATAACCAATTTTACAGCAAGCATGTAGGAATAGTAAAAGACAGAAATGACTCACACAAAATAAAGGGTCTATAAAACAACATAGAATACAAATGCTGCTATGGTAGTCAAAATAGTGATGTAGTATGACCCATAAGAAAACCAGCTCTTCAAATTTTCCAAATTGGACACTACGAGATATGCATCTAAATTGGATAACCCCCTTTTCAAAAAATGCTGTAATTGTATCCATTTATAAAATTGTGTGGGTGGTAAGCCATACTTTTCCATAAGTTATTGAAAAGACACAAATTTATTCTGTTCCAGGAGCTATCCAGTGGACCACAATTCCTTACTCTGTCATAAGGGCCAATGAAGTGCTTTATTATCAATTAACAACTTAAGAGGTATACCAAACAGGTGTCATCAAGGATTGCCATCTATGTCCAGTTAAAGTACAATCTAGAGCATGTAATACCATTGTAGTGAACTGTATGGGCTCCAAGTCAACTTGCAATTCAGCTAAATATATATACCAGTGTTCTTCAGTGGTGGCCTCTAGAGGTCTCAGAGGTGGCCCCTATTTTATTTTTTTTCTCGCTCTCTCTATACCTCACTATCTAAGCTCTGGGCAGAAAGAGGGAAGTGGACGGAAGGAAGAGCCACATACTCGAAGGGCAAGGCATTTCCTATTAGGTGAAGTGGATGCATTTGGAAATGCCCACTTTTTTGAGTACACCCCAAATAAAAAGTCTGAAGGTGTTCTGGTGGGGTGAATGTCATTGACATGCAGGTCTGTAGTGTTGTGGTCCCACATGGGAAGATATTTGGCAGCTCTGTTTCAGCTCACTTGGATTCAAAGTGGCCCTAAAATAAAAATTAGTGAAGACCACTGGGGCGCTGCAGTCAGCTCTTTAGTCGCTGTTCCTGTAGTCATCTACCAGAGAGTGGAGCATGGGAGCTTGCTCCACCCACTTTCTGACATCATTTCTGGTGCTTATTTGAACAATGCTGCTTAATTATCCAACATAGCTTCTCACTGGGACGCTGCAGTCAGTTCTTTTACTGTTCTCTGAGTTGCTGTTCCTGTAGTCATCTGCTAGAGAGTGGAGTGTGGGAGCTTGCTTTGCCCACTTTCTGATGTCATTTCTAGCACTTATTTGAACAAGGCTGCTGAATTATCCAGCATAGCTTCTCATTGGGATACTGCAGTCAGCTCTTTTAATGTTCTCTGCGTTGCTGCTCCTGTAGTCACCTACCAGAGAGTGGAGCATGGGAGCTTGTACCGCCCACTTTGTGACATCATTTCTGGCACTTATTTGAAAAAGGCTGCTGAATTATCCAACATAGCTTCTCACTGAGATGTTGCAGTCAGCTCTTTTACTGTTCTCTGAGTTGCTGTTCCTGTAGTCATCTATCAGAAAGTGGAGCATGGGAGCTTGCTCTGCCCACTTTCTGACATCATTTCTGGTGCTTACTTGAATAAGGCGCTTGTGGTGCGTGCCACTGTTTGGCACATCACCTGAGGCCAGCCAGGTTTCTGTGATAAATATCAGGTCCCGTTTATTGAGTTCTATCCAGTCCTGGATCATAATGGATTTGTTTTCGAGGGACCTCACGTTGAAGTAGTAGGAAGGAACTGGGATAGTTTTAGGGGGTGATTCGTTCGTTAAGTTTGGTTGTATATGGGATCTTTTATGTGTTTTGGTGGATCGGTTGCATTGGTTATCCCTATGCGTGTGCTTTCTGTTGTTTGTTAATATTGTAATGTTGTGTTGCATAAATTTGGGGCTGTTAAGTAGGCATCCTGTCATTTGTTGTGACATCTTTTAGTGTTGTGTGTGGCAGGAAGCTGTATGAGGCATCACAGAGGTGGTGGTCAAGCACCATGCCTGCCGATATGCGTGGAACCAGGTCTTCCAGTATTAGGAATACTATAGTGAGCTTAATTCAATCCATTTTGATTATCACTGTGCATGTGGACCCAGGTATTCAGAGATGTTGTGGTCCTACCCTAAAAGTTTCTTTAGGAGATGGAGGGATAAGAGTAGGTTACTGTGCCATCATTGTAATTTGGTGCTTGTATCTTGACTAGGTTCTCAGTGCCTCAGACTGGTCTGTTAGAGTAGACTTGTAATTTGGTGCTTGTGCCTTTAAACTAGCTTGCCAGAGTAGACTTCAGTTCTTCAGAAGAGCTCTCCCTTGCTTGTAGAAGAAAACATTCCACTCCTGGGTTTCTGCGCTGTCGTTCCATGACTATTGGTTTCACCTGCTGCTGAAGGTTGTCCTGGGTCTCATTGCCTCGTGTAGAGGAGAACTTCTCATTGCACAGGAGATGAAACCTGGGTTACAGCTTGTGGATAGACAGCTTCTCACTGCTTGATTGTGATTGGGTCTCAAAGATGAGCTGTGTGCATTGGCTGCAGTGTACAGAACAGTATTTTTGCTGAGGGGGGTGGGGGGAGCGGTCAACTTTCCCCTTGGGTGCTGTGGGTTGGATGGGTCTCTTACCTTTGCCACAGTGCATGGATGGGCAGCCCCTCACTTCATGTGCGTGATTTCTGATTTGAGTCTCAAAGTTGAGCTGTCCATGTGAGCATGGTTCAAGTCCTAGGTTAAGCCATCTGCACTGTCCACAGTGTGCAGAGGAGTACCTTTTTGCTGTGAGGGGGAGCAGTCGACTTTCCCCAGGTGTCGTGGGTTCTGATTCCGTTCTGAACTTTAGGCCCAATGTGGACTGGATGTAGCCCAGTGTGGACTGGAGTGCCGTGGTTAGCTCTTCTCCTGGACATTGTGTTTTCCAATGGTGTCCCAGTTTCCAGGCCCGACAAGGTGCGTGCAGAGAAACACCTCTTCGCTGTGGGGGGGAGTGGTCAGCTTTCCCCTTAGATGGTTTGGTTTCCGAAGTCGTCTTCCTCAGGCAACAATGGGTACAGAGCTGAACTAGAGCATTTCCCCATAGAATTCACTGTACAAAAAAAAAAAAATCTGATTCTGGTTTCATCTCAGTTTCAGCAACATAATCTCTCTCCAGTAGCAGACATATTAGGCCCAATATTCAGCTAGCGGAAGTCAATATTTTGCTGACCACAGCCAGCTTTATTCCCAGACTAGTAAAACAGGCCCATTTCTCAAAGAAATGACACGGGCGCTAGCAAGGTTATAGTAAACATAGTAAACATAGTAGATGACGGCAGAAAAAGACCTGCACGGTCCATCCAGTCTGCCCAAGAAGATATATTCATATGTGCTACTTTTTTATTTGTACTGCCCTTCAGGCAGGGGTGTGCTGGTAAATTTTTAACAACAGGCTCTTTCTCCAGACGTAGCCAGCTCTGCAGTTGGAAGGGCCAGGGGTGGCTGGGGGGGGGAGCAACACTTGCCTCTCTCTCCTCCCTCCCTTCGTGCGGGCACGCTACGCATACCTTTGCTGGCAACCAATAAATGGACTGCCACCACTACCAAGGTCTTGCTCTGAGCAGCATGCTGAAACTTCTCACACATGCTGGAGAAGTCCCAGCCTGCTGCTCAGAGCTGGAAACAAGGAGCTGGGAGCAGCAGCAGTCTATTTACTTGGCTGGCAGGGCTCAGCATCCCCACCAGCAAAGTAAAAGAGAATTCAGCAGGGGGCCCAAGCCCACATTTTGGGAGCCAGTTGTTAAGGTAGCCATGGAGGGCCCTACTGTAACAACCGGCTCCTAAAATTCTCAAAAATTTAACAACCGGCTCTTGTGAGCCTGTGAGAGCCTGCTCCAGCACACCACTGTCTTCAGGGCACAGACCGTATAAGTCTGTCCAGCACTATCCCCGCCTCCTAACTACCAGTCCCGCCTCCCACCACCAGCTCTGATACAGACCCTATGTCTGCCCAGCACATAGGTTATCCTCTGAGTTCCAGCTTGGCCCCCTCCCTCCCCCCTCTCATCCGAGTTCCAGGCTCCCCTCTCCGAGTTCCAGGCCCCCCTCTGTGTCCTCCCAGGTCCCCCTCCCTCCCTCTCCTCCGAATTCCAGGTCCCCACCCTTCCTCCCTCTCCTCCGAGTTCCAGGCCCCCCTCTCCTCCGAGTTCCAGCCCCCCTCCCCTCCAAGAGAGAGCGAGAGAGAGAGAGAGTCTCTGACATAGTGTGTGAGAGAGACAGTGTGTGTTAGAGAGTGAGTGTTTGTGTGTGTGAGAGAGAGAGTGTGTGAGAATGTGAGACGTGGAGAGTGTGTGTGTGAGAGATAGTGTATGTGAGAGACAGACAGTGTGTCTGAGAGAGTGTGCCTGTGACTGAGAAAGTGTGTGTGAGACAGAGAGTGTGTGAGAGAGAGTACGATGTAGTTCTTGTGGCGCAGGAGTTGGGAGGTCAGCAGCGAGTTGTGGTGCGAGTTCTGCACTTGCCCATTTTCCGCCACCCTGCTTGTTTCGATGCAGTTCGAGCGGCACAGGAGTCTGTACGTCAACGGCCAGTTTTGTCGCGATTCTCTGCCTCGCAGCCATTCCGAGTTCCATGCCCCCCTCCCTCCCTCTCCTCCCCTCCGAGTTCCATGCCCCCTCTCTCCCTCTCCTCCCCTCCCCTCCGAGTTCCATGTCCCCCTCTCCTCCGAGTTCCAGACACCTGCGCCTCCCTCCCTCTCTCTCTCTCTCTGTCCCCTCCGAGTGGCAGCCCAACTTGCGTTGCCCACCCTTTTGTCTTAGTCCTCCACCTGCCCCTTGTCTTCCTAAGTGCCGGCTGTAATTTAAAACTTGTTACCTCGTGGTCCTGCGGCAGCAGTGAAAGTCGAGCAGGCACGGCGCTTCAGCCTGCCTTCCCTTCTGTCTCAGCTCTGCCTCTGGTCCTGCCCTCATTTCCTGTTTCCGGAAGGGCGGGACCAGAGGCAGAGCTGAGAAAGAAGGGAAGGCAGGCTGAAGCGCCTTGCCTGCTTGCCTTCACTGCTGCCGCCGGACCCCGAGGTAAGAATTTTAAAATTCTGGCCGGCACTCAGGAAGGCGAGGGGCAGGTGGAGGACAGGCTGTGCTTGCATTCGGAGGGGAGAGGGAGGGAGGCGCGGGGGTCTGGAACTCGGAGGAGAGGGAGGGAGGGGTACTGGACCTCGAAGGGGAGGGGGGCCTGAAACTCGGAGGAGAGGGGGGGCATGGAACTCGGAGGAGAGGGAGGGGGGCATGGAACTCAGAGGAGAGGGGGGAGGAGGAGAGGGGGGGCCTGGAACTCGGAGGGAGGACAGGGGAGGAGGGAGGGGGCAATTCTCCCGCAATTCTCTCCTCACCTCCAACGTTCTGTGGCTGGCTGGTGCTGGCTTCCCTTCCCTCTCACTGATCTGCCCTCTGACATCATCGCGAGGGCGGACCAATGGGAAGTGTGTTACGAACCCAGGCATCCAGACGTAGAACGTTGGAGGTGCAAATTATTATATACAGGATATTCAATACCAGGCCATGTCCAGGCACCAGCGTTGAATATCCAGGCATATGCGGCTGGATAAAACATAGCTGGTTAAGTGTGATATTCAGCATTTAACTGGCTAGGATGAACCGCATAAAGATAGGACTGTGTTTTAAGCAGTTAACCTAGCCAGTTCAGTGTTTTATCTCCCTTACAACTTACCATACAAAAATATTCAAATTGAGATCATCATCTCAGGAACTGCATATATTCTTTCCACTGCCAGACACTGGTTTAAAGCAGGCCGGTTTTTATTTGCATCCTACATACAAGATGTGAAGACCACTGATGTTGAGCATCTTTATTTTGGGTGACAACTAGGGCTCCCTTTGGCGGCACTTGTCCCAAAAGCCTGCTTTCAAATAGGGCCAGACACTTTATAAAATAACAAAAAACCCTGCAAAAAGACATTCAAAACCTAAACAAAAAGCATACCATAACATCCCTAAAACCTATTACCTGGTCCCTAGAGCACCAATATACCTGCTACTAGGAAACTGAAATAAGCTTGACTGTTACACATTCCTACACAGACACCACATGCTAGCAGAATCCTTCACCTCAGTTATATATGCAGAACATGGATAGACCCTCACCTGATATAAAATTAGGGACCCACAAAAAACATGCAGACACTGACATGGAGACCCCCTTAAGAAAGCCAGACTCTATAAGCAGTGCAAATACTGGTAAAAGAGAAACAGAAATGTATTTTCTCCTGTACTCTGCAAAATACAAAAATAGAAAAGAAAATGCACATTCTACAAACAGGCACATCTCAGTCCTTAAAAGTATTAAATAAAAATATTTTTTTTATTTTCTACCTTTGTTGTCTGAGCATTTTATTTTTCTAATTGGGCTGGTCCCAATCTCTTCCACTTTCTATGTGTCAGTCTTCTCCTAAATTCTTTTCCAGGTTGGCTTTTCCATTTCATCTCTCGCCTCTTGTCTTCTTTCTTTCCTTCTCTACATCTGTCTCGCACTGATCTTTTGTTTTATATTTTTTCCCCACATTTTTTCTTCTCTGCATTTATCCCTCTTTTTCTCACCCTCTAGTCCTTAGTCTCCATTCCATTTCTCATCTACCAACTGGCTTTTACTATCTCCCTCACATTCCAGCATTCCAATAACTCTCCCTTTTCCAGTCTCCTAAACTCTGCCCCCATCTTTCATCCACTTCCTTAGTCCCCCATTCTCATCCTCTGTACTCACCCTTTTATCTCTCATCTACTCTCCACTGCATCTCATCATTCTATCAGTCCCAGCTTCATCTCTGTCCCTTTCCTTGCCTCTAAGGCCATTCTCATCTCTCTTACCCCATGTCTTATTGCCTCTCTTTCACAATCTTTTTAACCTCATTTCCACCCTCACTCAACCCCTTCAGAGACCCATCCCTTTCCTCCCATACTCCTCCCCAATACCCCATCCCTTTTCAATGTCTCTCATCCTTTCTCCAGTTTTCCAGATCATTTACATTATGTCTTAATCTTTTGCCATGTCATCCCATTTTATTGCCTCTCTTTTCTTTTCCCTCAATTCACACCCTGCCTCATTCTCCCAACCCATCAACATACCCCCACTCATACCTAAAACTGCCAAGTATTCACTATCCCTAAAAAATTCACAGTCCATCTTTCCTATCCATAATTCTCCGCTCTGCTCTCCAACACTCTCCCATTCAATTACCAAGACCCAGTCATCTTATGCTCTGTTGCCCTTTTCACCCATACCCTAGTCATATCCATCTTCTGATCTGTCCCACCCCCTTAGTCATCTTCCCATCCATTTTACTGTCCCTATATTCCTCCCCCTTTCTCTTGCACTCCCATCCCAGGGTCAGCTTTTCTCCCTCTTCTATCCCCTGCCCCATCCCCATGTTATTGCATCTCACTCTTCCCCTCCCCAGATTCAGCATTTTTCCCAATCTTCCCTGACTCGTGTGTCTCATCTTTCTCCCCCTGTGGGTCTAGCTTCTCTCTCCCTTTCTTCCCAACTCCTCATCCTTGCTCTCGCTTCCCTTTCCCCCTTCCCCTGTGGTCTGGCATCTTGATCGTTCCCTACCCTTGTGAGATATGTGTGTTACCCTTTTCTCCTCCTCATTTGTGGGTATAGCACCTTTCTCCCCTTTCATACCCCCATGATATCGCTCTCCCTCTTCTCTCCAACCTCCACTTTCACTCTGCTTCCCTTCCCCGCACCGCAGACCTCCAAACTTCACAATTGCCGGCAGCGGCAGCGATATAAGCATTACCTGCACTATCTTCAGCTTGTCCCAGAAGCCTTCTCTGTACAGCCTCTTCCTGTTTCCACATAGGCAGGACACTGTACAGGGAAGGTTTCTGGGGCATCTAGAAAAAAGATACAGCTGAGTTAGAAAAGAAGGGCAATGATTAAGTGGATGGAATGACTCCCCTTTGATTAATGGTTAAAGAGGTTAGGGCTCTCCAGCTTAGAAAAGAGATGGCTGAGGGAGGATATATGATAGAGGACTATAAGATCATGCGTGGAGTGGAACAGGTAGATGTGAATCACCTGTTTACTTTCTCTCCAAAAGTAGGACTAGGGGGCATGCAATAAAGTTACTAAATAGTACATTTAAAACAAATTGGAGAAAATATTTCTTCACATAATGTATAATTAAGGTCTGGAATTTATTGCCAAAGAATGTGGACATTAGTATAGCAAAGTTTTAAAAAGTTTGGACATGTTCCAGGAACAAAAGTCCATAAAACATTTTTAAGGTGGACTTGGGGAAAATCCACTGCCTCCTCCTGGGATAAGCAGCATGGAATCTATTTACTCTTTTGTGTTCCTGCAAGGTACTTGTGACCTGGATTGACCACTGTTGGAATCAGTATACTGGGCTCAATGGACCTTTCAGTCTATCCCACTACAGCAGTGCTTATGTACTTAAGCTTCATTTAACCTAAGAAAATGGAAGTTTATATTTAATACATTTGTATAGAACTTTTCTTGTCAAGTCATTCAAATTGGTGTACAGTAAAACAGCCACAAAATACACAGATGAACAGCTGGTAAACACAAAAAACAGATCTGGATTCTCTGTCAAGCCAGAAGTAAATTAAAATCTCCAGCCATTATAATTGGTATGGGATCACAGGTCAAGTTGGATAAAGAAGAAAATAAGGAGGGAGAATCAACATTTGGAGCATAGATATTTAACAGCAGAAATTCATTGTTTTGTATAGATACTTTTAACAAAATCCATCTACCTTTCTCATCCATCAGTTCTTGTTTAATTTGTACATTTAAGTCTTCATGAAATAAAATTGAAACTCCTTTCCCATCACAGGAGAAAAGCAGCCACTTTGAGTTTTTAAGATAGGATTTGACATCTAAGAGACAGGTTTCCTGGCAAAAAATAATTTAGGCATTCATTTTTTTTAAAGTCAAAAATATTTTTTTCCTCTTAATAGGGTGGTTGAGACCATGGACATTCCATGACCGCAGCTTAATATTTGTTAAGTGGGGGGGTGGTCAGAGCATCAAAGATAGGAAATTTCTTAATAAATATTCAATAATAGCAAACAGGAGCAGCACAATAAATTCAACCAGGCAAGTGAACACTAGTTGATATTGAGCTTGAATGTGGGGTAGCTTAACATTGAAATGCATGAAGCTGTACCAAAAAGCAAAATTAATATGAGAGTTAAAGAGAAAGCATATGGCAGTACAACCAACAGTAAAATAAAGCCTAACAGAAGGCTCAACCTAGAAGAAAAATTCCAGATGAGGGTGGAAAGCACAAGTAATCGCTACTCGATAAAGGCTTTCCCACAGGGATTATAACAGTTTAATTTAACCAGCATAACCTTTTGAAGCTTAAATAAAATGATAAATAACATATATAACATGTTAATAATTCTGAGGCAAAAGATTATGAAGTCTGACCAACTTTGCTTATGCATATAAGAGAGATCGGCTTGGTCATAAAACAAAGAATAATAGATGTTTAATAAGCCATAAGTAATAAGTCAGAAAACTGGAGCATGGAAATGCATATGTGCATAAATATGTTTATGAAACAGCACAAATGAATTCAGTGGATCTTTATGAGGCCACACTGCTGGAAGAAAGTTGATTTAAAAAAAAGATGAGAGCGTCTGGAGAAATGAAGGACCTCGCGCTGTTGTTCACTGTGACTACCATCTTGGTGGGGTAATGCAGGCCGCAGCAGCCTCATTTTGCAGCCGTTGTTTTGGCCAAATCGGGAACTTCTAAGAATTTTTCTTGTATATAAAGGAGAGTATCGAGTGAGCTATAGTTAAGTAAAGCTTGTAGAAATTGAAGAAGCTTAGCAATGATGGATCGTGGAGATTTCATGTCAGGTTTTATTTTGCCTGGAGAATGGTGCACCCTTTCAAATTTGAGTGGTGAATCTAGTGGCACATTTAAGATGGATGGAAGCCACGTACAAAAGAACTTAATTAGGTCTGGCCCTTCGGAGTTTTCTGCCAGACCAATTATTTGGTCTGCTTCTGTTTGAATGATCTTCTATTTGCTGTTCAAGATAAGTAAACTTTTCTGATGTTTGCTGTTGATGATCTCTGACTACTGTTTTAGTCTTTTTGATATTGATTTATTTATTTATTTATTTATTTATTTATTGCATTTGTATCCCACATTTTCCCACCTCTTTGCAGGCTCAATGTGGCTTACAATACATCATGAGTAGTGGAAATTTAATAAAGATAGACATTTAGTGTTACAGAAGAATCTTTGGCAATATGATAATGAACAGTCATGATAGTAGTATAACAAGCAGATATTATAAGGCAGTTATGATATTGATTTGATCCAGTCTTTCATGAAATTCTGCAACTGAGGAGGATAGCGAGACTAAGTCAGATTTTATAGCACAGGTCGCATCAAAGTGTTTCATCTGGAGATCATGTAAAGCTTTGATTTCCTCCATTAAAGTACTTAAGTACATAAGCACTGCCACGCTGGGAAAAGACCAAAGGTCCATCAAGCCCAGCACTCTGTCTCCGACAGCGGCCAATCCAGGCCCCAAGAACCTAGCAAAACCCCAAAATTTAATAACGATCAATGGACTTTTCCTTCAGGAATCTGTCCAGACCCCCTTTAAACTCAGCAAGGCCAACTGCCGTCACTACCTTCTCTGGAAATGAGTTCCAGAATTTAACCACGCGCTGAGTAAAGAAAAACTTTCTCCAATTTAAACCTACTACATTCTAATTTCATCTTGTGTCCCCTGGTTCTATTATTGTTAGAAAGCGTAAACAAACGCTTCACATCTGTCCGCTCTACCCCACTCATTATTTTGTAGACCTCTATAATATCACCCCTCAGTCGCCTTTTCTCCAGGCTAAAGAGTCCTAGCCTTCTTAACCTCTCCTCATAAGGTAGTCGTCCCATCCCTTTTATCATTTTCGTCGCCCTTCTCTGCACCTTCTCCAATTCCTTTATATCTTTTTTGAGATAAGGCGACCAGAACTGAACACAATACTCCAGGTGTGGTTGCACCATGGAGCGATATAACGGCATTATAACATCCTCATGCTTGTTTTCCATCCCTTTTCTAATAATACTCAACATTCTGTTCGCCTTCTTAGCCGCCGCAGCACATTGAGCGGAAGATTTCAACGTCCTATCCACAATGACTCCCAGATCCCTTTCTTGGTCCGTAACTCCTAAAGTGGAACCTTGCATGACATAGCCGTAATTCGGGTTCCTCCTTCCCACGTGCATCACTTTGCACGTCAACATTGAACTTCATCTGCCATTTGGACGCCCAATCCCCCAGTCTCACGAGGTCCTCTTGTAATCTTTCACACTCCTCCCGCGACGAGACGACCCTGGATAACTTTGTGTCATAGGCAAATTTAATTACCTCACTAGTTACTCCCATCTCAAGGTCATTTATAAATATGTTAAAAAGCAGCAGTCCCAGCACAGACCCCTGAGGGACCCCACTAACTACCCTTCTCCATCGAGAATAATGACCATTCAACCCTACTCTCTGCTTCCTATCTTTTAACCAGCTCTTAATCCATAATAATACACTGCCTCCGATCCCATGACTCTCCAGTTTCCTTTGGAGTCTTTCATGAGGCAGTTTGTCAAACGCCTTCTGAAAATCTAGATATACAATATCCACCGGCTCCCCTTTGTCCACATGTTTGTTCACCCCCTCGAAAAAATGCAGTAGATTTGTGAGGCAAGACTTCCCTTCATTAAATCCGTGCTGACTTTGTCTCAGTAGCCCATGCTTTTGTATATGCTCTGTAATTTTATTCTTAATAATGTAAGCCCCACCCCCTCCTGAGAGTCAAACCTCCCAACAAATTAACCAGAGTGCGTTCCGTATGTAGTCGGGCCAGGCACACTGAGGCTTTCTCAGGAGCAGGGTGAGGGATACAAAAAAAAAACCTATCAAGATAAAATTGTTTTCAAGAAAAAGTTTCTTTATTTATAACATTTGTTTCAAACTCAACAATTCAGTAACTTATGGCTTGCACACTAGCTGTTAGTAATACTCTTCTCTATACACAAATTGTTCCCTACACATCAAAATTATAACACTTGAGCTTCTATATCCTATTTCCCAGTGTAAACTTTGTTTCTATTGCTCAAAATTTAACAACAGTAGCCGTTAACATTTGTTTCTTTCCCCAGATCCCAGGTAAGTATGTTGTGTTTTCATTTAGCAATGAACACTTAGCTCAGTCTTTTGTTCCCAGTTGCAACTCTCTTTCTTGCGTGGGGGCCCAGTATCTCAGCAGCTGTAAGAGCACTCCAGCGCCGCCCTCTTTTTCTCTCAGCAGCTGTGCAGATGCTCCAACTCTTCTCTCCTCTTCTCTCTACACCTTTCTCTTAATAAAAATAATTGAAGGCAAAACCCTCTCTTCTTACTCTCTGTTAATTTTCACCTTCCTGTGGTAAGAACTTTAACAAACACTGGGGCGCTCTAACTTTTTGAAATAAATTTAACAAAATTCCCCTACCATACAAATACTATCTTTACTTATGCACCCTACGCTCTCAGAAGCTGGTTGGTAGCACATTCATTCTGTCATGATTGACATCTTTTCTCTTTATAATTTTGCTCTCTCTAGTATTCCATTCCCCTCTCCTCACACATTCACTTTTAACACCAGACTCACCTAGCTAATTTCCCATTTAAACCCCCTCTCTCTCCCAATCACCAGTCATTAGCCCCAGTCATCAGCATCTTACACTTTCAATAACCTTGGTCTAGATTTGAATTGTTAAACCTTCAAATAGTGCTCTGATTCTCTTCTCAGAAGCCACTGCCACACACATTCACTCACTATTGCACACCAACTGCTTCTTCTCAACTCCTAACTCCCCAGCAAGCCGTTGCCAAGGCAACCAGTTGCTCAGCTGCTGTCCCAGAGTGATGTCACTTTAGAACCTGTATTTTTTTTCCCTGGAGGAGCCCAGTCAAGATTATTTTAACCCCTTGGGTTACAATAATAACCTCCACCATTTTTCCCGGCACTGACGTCAGACTCACCGGTCTATAATTTCCCGGATCTCCTCTGGAACCCTTTTTAAAAATCGGTGTTACATTGGCCACCCTCCAATCTTCCAGTACCACACCTGATTTTAGGGATAAATTGCATATTACTAACAGTAGCTCCACAAGTTCATTTTTTAGCTCTATTAATACTCTGGGATGAATACCATCCGGTCCTGGTGATTTACTACTTTTTAGTTTGCAGAACTGCCCCATTACATCCTCCAAGTTTACAGAGAAATCATTTAGTCTTTCTGACTCGTCCGCTTCAAATACCTTTTCCGGCACCGGTATCCCTCCCAAATCCACCTCGGTGAAGACCGAAGCAAAGAATTCATTTAATTTCTCTGCTACAGCTTTGTCTTCCCTGATCGCCCCTTTAACACCACAGTCGTCCAGCGGCCCTACCGATTCTTTAGCCAGCTTTCTGCTTTTAATATACCTAAAAATATTTTTGCTATGTGTTTTCGCTTCTAACGCGTTATTTTTCAAAGTCCTTCTTAGCCCTCCTTATCTCCTTTTTGCATTTGGCTTGACATTCCTTATGCTTTATCTTATTGTCTTCAGTCGGTTCCCTTCTCCATTTTCTGAAGGATTGTTTTTTTGGCTCTAATAGCTTCCTTTACCTTACTGTTTAGCCATGCCGGCTGACGTTTGGTCTTTTTTCCTCTTTTTCTAATACGCGGAATATATTTGTCCTGTACTTCTAGGATGGTGTTTTTGAACAGCATCCACACCTGATTCAAGTTTTTTACCCTTTCAGCTGCTCCCTTCAGTCTTTTTTTCACCGTTCTCCTCATTTTATCGTAGTCTCCTTTTCTAAAGTTAAACGCTAGTGTATTTGATTTCCTGAGTTCACTTACTTCGTAGCCAATATCAAAACCGATCATATTATGATCACTGTTATCAAGCGGCCCTCGCACCGTTACCCCCCAAACCAGATCATGAGCTCCACTAATGATTGTCTAGTATTTTTCCTTCTCTTGTTGGCTCCTGAACCAGCTGTTCTATGAAGCCGTCCTTGATTTCATCAAGAAATTTCACCTCCCTTGCGTGTACCGATGTTTCATTCACCCAGACTATATCCGGATAATTGAAGTCACCCATTAATATTGCATTGCCCTTTTTATTCGCTTCCCTGATTTCCCTTGTCATTGCTGCGTCCGTCTGCTCGTCTTGGCCAGGCGGACGGTAGTACACTCCTATCAACATCCCTTTTCCCTTTTCATGTGGAATTTTAATCCACAAGGATTCCAATCGGGGTTTTGTCTCCTGCAATATTTGCAGCCTATCTGAGTCAAGGTTCTCATTTACATACAGTGCTACCCCTCCTCCAATCCTATCTACCCTATCACTGCGATATAATTTGTAGCCCTGTATGACTGTGTCCCATTGGTTATCTTCCTTCCATCAGGTCTCAGAGATGCCTATAATATCCAGTTTTTCATTGTGTGCAATGTACTCCAGCTCTCCCATCTTATGCCTCAGGCTCCTGCCATTTGCGTATAGACATTTCAATGTACACTTGTTGTTCTGATTTTTATTACGTTTAATACATGGCATTATTAATATGTTGTCTTCCATCTGTACATAAGTACATAAGTAATGCCACACTGGGAAAAGACCGAGGGTCCATCGAGCCCAGCATCCTGTCCACAACAGCGGCCAATCCAGGCCAAGGGCACCTGGCAAGCTTCCCAAACGTACAAACATTCTATACATGTTATTCCCGGAATTGTGGATTTTTCCCAAGTCCATTTAATAACGGTTTATGGACTTGTCCTTTAGGAAACCGTCTAACCCCCTTTTAAACTCTGCCAAGTTAACCGCCTTCACCACGTTCTCCGGCAACGAATTCCAGAGTTTAATTACGCGTTGGGTGAAGAAAAATTTTCTCCGATTTGTTTTAAATTTACTACACTGTAGTTTCACTGCATGCCCCCTAGTCCTAGTATATTTGGAAAGCGTGAACAGACGCTTCACATACACCTGTTCCACTCCACTCATTATTTTATATACCTCTATCATGACTCCCCTCAGCCGTCTCTTCTCCAAGCTGAAAAGCCCTAGCCTCCTTAGTCTTTCTTCATAGGGAAGTCGTCCCATCCCCGCTATCATTTTAGTTGCCCTTCGCTGCACCTTTTCCAATTCCATTATATCTTTCTTGAGATGCGGTGATTTCTTTGTCGTCTTTACTCACAAGTAACCCTTTTTTCCCTATCTGGGTGATATCCTCAAAAGATACCTTCTCCCGAACCATGCGATTCTGAGCGACTGTCGGCCTTCCCCCCGTTTCTAGTTTAAAAGCTGCTCTATTTCCTTTTTAAAAGTTGACGCCAGCAGCCTGGTCCCACCCTGGTTAAGGTGAAGCCCATCAGATCGGAATAGGCTCTCCCTTCCCCAGAATGCTGACCAGTTCCTGACAAATCCAAAACCCTCCTCCCCACACCATCGTCTCATCCACGTGTTGAGACTCCGGGATCTCTGCCTGTTGCTTGGGCCCTGTGCGTGGAACAGGTAGTATTTCAGAAAATGCTACCCTAGAGGATCTGGCTTTGAGCTTCCTTCCTAAAAGCCTAAATTTAGCTTCCAGAACCTCTCTCCTACATTTTCCTATGTCATTGGTACCCACGTGTACCAAGACGGCCGGCTCCTCCCCAGCACTATCTAAAATCTTGTCTAGGTGCCGCGTAAGGTCCGCCACCTTCACACCAGGCAGGCAAGTCACCAGACGATCCTCACGTCCACCAGCCACCCAGCTATTTACATGCCTAATGATTGAGTCGCCAACTACAACAGCGGTCCTATCTTTTCCCCCAATTGAGACAGAGACACGCTAGCTCTGCTTGATGTTAATTTCTCTGGAAATGGTGGGTCACACTTTGATCTTTTATTACCTGTTGGCATGTTGGAATTCAAGTCTTGTTTGCTGGATTTGATAGATGACATAATTAGAAGCACAAGTTGAAAGAGTAGATGAATATATATTAGGGAGAGCTGGTAATATCAATGATTGAAAAAATTCCCAAACAGAGCACCTCTCTGAAACAGCCATCACTGTCGGTGTCCTCTAGCACCCCTCTCCCTCTGGGTTGCCAATTTTAAATTAAAACCGAATAAAGGTAAAACTAAGTTCCTAATCCTAACCAATTCTGCCCACCCAATGACTAATAAAAACTTTACTATTGATAATGTGTCCTACCCTTTTTCTACCACCATGAAAATCTTGGGAATAACTATTGACCAATACCTATCATTTGAACCTCAATTTTCTGTGGTGATTTATAGTGTCTTTAATTCTCTGTGGAGATTGAAAAAATTGAAGCCTTTTTTTTCTAACTTGCTTTTTCGTTCTTTAGTTCAATCTTTAGTGCTATCCAGATTTAACTATTGTAATGCTGTTTACTCAGGCCTAAAAATGTCTCTTATCAGAAAACTTCAAGCAGCTCAGAATACTGCGGCTTGTCTCATATGTAAAGCCCCTCGATTCACCAAGTCAGCTCCTCTTTTAATCAAACAAAAGCTGACTTGGTGAATCAAGGGGATTTACATAAATGCAAGAATTACCTTTAAACTATGTGTATTGTTTATCAAATTTTATTTGGTCTTTTACCTGACTATATGCAACACTTGTTAGAATTGCCTTTATGTAATGGTCATCCGATGTTGAGAGATTGTCTTCTCCTCCATTTTCCATGTTGTAAAAATCTTTGTTACAGATCTATTCATGATGCAAGTTTCAAGTACCAAGCTACTAGGAAATTGAATTACCTACCAAAGTCACTCAGATATGTTACTGACTACTTGAAATTTCGTAAATTGTTGAAAGCATTCTTATTCAGTGAATTCCTCACCACTGTTGGTGATTGTTATTATTTTAGTTAATTTGTTATTTTAAAATGAGTCATCTTACTGCTATTATTGTTTTGCATTTTTTGTTAATTGATGTAAGCCACATTGAACCCAAACTTGTTTGGGATAATTAGGGGTACAAATGCCATAAATAAGTAAATAATTAGGGTTTCAGCATAATTTCCACATTTGTACAGATAACCATCATGGATTCCACAAATTCCTGATTACAACAGAGTGTAAAATCTCTGTGCTTTAAAAAGCAGCTTCCAAACTGGTTTCTGTCAATATAATTGTAAGTGCTTACCCTCCTATCAATACCCCATGTACCATAATAGTTGGCTTATCTCCAGCATTCTCTAAAATTCCCCATCTAGGTGACACATGAAATCTGCTACTTTTGCACCAGATAGGTTATCAATAGAAATCAAACAAAATAAAACATGGAAAAGAAAATAAGATGATACCTTTTTTATTGGACATAACTTAATACATTTCTTAATTAGCTTTCGAAGGTTGCCCTTCTTCATCAGATCGGAAATAAGCAAATGTGTTGGCAGATAGTATATCTAAGAGAAACATCAAAGCATCACTTTGACAGTCTGACAGAGTGGGAGGGTGGGGGTATGCATGGGGACATCAAAGCATTTCATTGATATTCTAACAGGATGGATGTTGGTAGGTGACAGGAGGGTAATAAACAGAGAAATAAACAGAGAAATACAGCTTCATGGTTTATAATTTCACAGTAAGAATACTGAAAGGTAATTTTAAAACAATACAGGAACGTAAGACCTTTGAAATAAGAATAATTGAATATTTTGACACCCAACAAACAGGACTTAGGACTTAATAAGGATCTGGGTTTTCTAACCCATTATAAACCATGAAGCTGTATTTCTCTGTTTATTACCCTCCTGTCACCTACCAACACCCATCCTGTTAGAATATCAATGAAATGCTTTGATGTCCCCATGCATACCCCCACCCTCCCACTCTGTCAGACTGTCAAAGTGATGCTTTGATGTTTCTCTTATATATACTATCTGCCAACACATTTGCTTATTTCTGATCTGACGAAGAAGGGCAACCTTCGAAAGCTAATCAAGAAATGTATTAAGTTATGTCCAATAAAAAAGGTATCATCTTATTTTCTTTTCCATGTTTTATTTTGTTTGATTTCTATTGATAAACTTTAAGAGTGGACTAACACGGCTACCACACCTCTCTGTACCAGATAGGCAAATTAGCAAGCAATCCTCATGGCCACCACAGCCACCACCTTCCAGAACACTGCAATCATGGGTCCTGAATGTGGCAACTAGATATCACCACTGTGTTAAAAAAAAACCAATGGCTTCCCCTTCCTCCCTGGGGCTGTGGACTGCTTCCTCTGCAAAGCAATATATCACTAGCCTGGCCAACCTGGCAAGCATGTGCCAGGAACCTTTATCTATGCATTTGGTATACTGTAATTCACACAGAACACCACCATCTTAGAGGTTCACAATACATAATTTGAAAAAAAAAAAGTATATCAATAAGGAAACATCAACAAAAACACAAACAGATATCAGCTCACAGGTTCCTCTGCATGAGAGTGCATCAGGTGGATCCCTATAAGACTTTTTCAAACAGAATTATTTTTATGTATATCGTGTCCGTTGTCTTGTCAGCACACTAAAGATACATGAGACAGCCCACAAACCAAGTGGGCTACCAAATATTTAAAAGATATATTAGCAGTCAAATCTCCAGATTTTTAAGATGAAAAATGCCTTGTTTTTTAAGTAGGGCAAGCAGGAAAACCCCAGCATATCCAGTATAACACTTATGTATATAGGTTTACCCTAATTTGATTTTTATCTTGCATTTCAAAATGTCTTTACATATTGCGCCATAGGTCACTTTCTGATTAGGAAATTGCAAAAAGATTACAGAATACTATAATTACTCCATCCCGGCAGGTTTGTAATTATAGCCTAAAGGAATTTGCCAATATATTTAATTCAAGAGGCTACAAACACTAACTGAAGATGAACAGAGAAGTATTACTGCAACAATAACAATTCTGGACATAAAAGCCAACAGTAAATTTCATAAAACAATGGTTCAAACGATTTGCAGCATGTACCAAAACATTAGGCAAGTCCACTCCGAGAACAAGTCGTTTATTGCATCTGTAAAATTCCCATGGAACTAGATGCCAGAGGCAAAAAACCGCCAAAGGTACACAGAGTACCATTTTTATAAGATAGACAATAACAAAAGATGACCTTTTAAAATTGCCAGATATGATGAAAGGAGAAGGAAATAGTTGATTTTAGGTAAACAGCAACTCTGACCAAATATGTACTTAGTGAAATTGAAGGGATAAAATAATTTCTGAGACAAGGTCAAATATATGAGTGATCTTTAACAAAGCCTACCACAAGAACCCCTAACTAACTATAACACAACACCTATCCACCTTGACTCAGAATGTAAGGTTTTGGTATATATTTTCAAGGAGCGTGGTGTGCAGAAAAGTGGCCGGAGTCCTGGATTCAGGCAGGGATTGTACGGGATATAACCTTTTTAGAGTTATTTCCCATATTGGTGGCTTTACATATTTGGGGGTCGGGTTTGGCAAATAAAGCTATTGTTTTTAATTCAGATAATATGGCAGTAGTAGAGAGTTTGAATAGATTATCTGCCAATACAGTGCCAGTTATTAATTTGATAAGAGCGATAGTTTTGCAGTGTCTGCGTTGGAATATATCCTTAAAGGCGAAGCATATTCCTGGGAAGCAGAATATTATAGCGGATGCTCTTTCTCGCTTTAAGTTTGCAGATTTCAGATCCAAGGCTCCCATGGCAGACAACAGGCCGACAACAGTGCCAGACATCGTTTGGACTTATGGCCCCGTGAAGTGTGGGAGTTAGCTCTTCAGGCATTGTCGCCGGCAACAAGGAAGAAGTATATCTCAGCTTTTCTGTTTTATATGCAGCACATGATGGAGTCTGGTAATGGAGGGTTGTTCACCACTGATGCATTAGTGGGCTTTATATCAGCTGCTCGAAGGGAGGGTCGCAGTAGGGCACAGGTGGCTATTACAATTGCTAGTATTAATTTTTTCTCCAAATTGTTTGGCTGGGAGAATCCCACCAAGGCCTTTGTAGTGTCAAGGATGATGAAAGGGTGGCACAGGGTAGTAGGTTCCTCAGTGGATAAGCGTCAGCCTATTTTACATGGTGATCTGTGTGCCTTGTTTGCAGTTATGGATGAGGTGTGTGATTCGCCATTTGAGGTACGGCTATTCCGCTGTGCCTTCGCATTGGCTTTTCATGGGGCCCTTAGGGTGAGTGAGTTGGTGGCCCAGTCTAAGTCCGCGGGGGCTGACAAGGGTTTGTTAATGCGGGATGTGACTATTACACAGACGGGGATTGATTTACTCATACGGAGCTCAAAAACTGACCAGTTGGCTAGAGGGTCCCACATGTGGATTAGACCACACTTACCGGAAACTACATGTCCTTTATACAATCTGCAACAGTACCTGCAGATTAGACCAATGGGGGGTGTCTGGCTGCTGCTTCATGCTAATGTAGATCCCCTATGGGTGAGGTTTAGTGCAGATGGTAAGAGTATACAATCACGGTTTAAAGGCCCCGCCCCACAATCAACACTCACCAATTGAGGAAATACAGATAAAAATCAAGGAAATTCTATATTGGATATAGTGTGCAACTTAAGATGTTAGTAAATGAATTTTCCTTGATGATGGTTCAAGTTTTACTAAGTGATGACATTATGGCACACTAAACTTGAAATTTAAATAATTTATTATGAAAAATGTTTATGTAAATTCAATATATAATTGTACTAATTTCATTGATAAAACAAATGTTTCGTTGTATCAAAATAACAAATATAAAAGGTTTGTGTTCACTTCAGAACAAACAGTAAAACATTTATAATCTACAACATTTTTTCTCTCAGAAGATGTGGACATATTCAATAAATTGACTACCATCTACGGACATCCTCCATCTTTCAAATCAGATAAGTTATACCGTTGTTTAAGTTCTATATTCCTAAAAATTTACTTTAAACAGAAAGTTCTACTGAAGAAATTGATTCTTTTTTATCCATTTTCCTCTTTAAGGATATAACCTCCTCCACGTGGATATGCATACACTTCGCTACCTTCAGGTAAGTAATTTTAGTCTCTTAATCACTGTAGGTGTTTGTACTTAGCGGTTTGTTTTGTAGACCTTTCTTGCATGGGGTTAACTTTGGTCTTTCTTTAACGTTGGTGCACTTGTTGTTTGGTTGGACTTTGATTCAACGATACCAGGGAGCAGGAACCCGGAACTTTTTAGTACCTACTACTCTATGCTTATAAAAAAAATCAAAAAGGCAAAACCCTATCCCTGTATAATTCATCAAATTAATTCCTCTTTTGCTATAATTTTAAACTCATTTCCCTATATGATTGTGCAACTTATTTCCCTAACTAGCTCCCCAAGTAAAGAAAAATATAATTAATTCAGCCCTATTCTGATCCCTCCCTCAAATAATGTTCCCCAGAATTTCAAATGGTCTCAGCAAAACAATTTCTTTATGACCAAACTTACTGAGAATACTAAACACCACCAGAGGTCTTAAAATCCTCTGTCCAGAACTTCTCACAGCAGCTCTGAATTCCCTGAAACTTTTAACCAATATAATTACTTTTCCTCTTTCCAAAGTAATTTAATTTAGCATATGCAGGGTTTTTCTCTCATAAGTTTTTCACAAAAACCCTATTTAAGCTTGACAGCAAGGAATGTGCACTTAAACTGTCACCTTAGTCATGTGCACATAGTGTGCCCAATTATTACATGAACAAGCTTTCCCAGGTTACCAAACTGTTAATGCTTGTCTGAATTATTGGCTTATTTTAAGGTTAAAGCTTTCACCTTAGCACTCAGCTTCAGTCACCACTCTAAAAGCCATAAAACAACGCGAGAGGCTTTTAAAAATTAGTTAACTACTTCAAGTCACACTCTTACCACACATACAGCTCTTAAATTTTACTTAATCAATTTCTGAATGGTGATTCCCTTAACAGCTGATCAGAGACCTCACCGCAGGTCTGCTCAGCATCAAAACTACCACCCAACTGCCAGGCTTAGAACCCTACACAACTCTCCCCCCCAGCTCGAGCCATAAGCACGAGCTTAACACATTCTAAAACCCCTTGCACACAAACACAGCATTTTTGAATAAATATAAACATTTCCTACACATATACAACTAAACAGCTGTTCAGATTAACATAATTTCAGTACCTTAGTATCCTGAAACACCTCAAAATCTTCTTTGTCCCTCCTGCACGAGCCTCTTGCCAGCTCCGTGCACGAGGTAACAGCTGGCTCGTGTCCTCTCCTGCACCCGGTCCCAGCGCGTGCAGCACCGCCTTCATGGCTGGCCGCTTTAAAAAAACATAAAATCCCTGGGAAAAGGGCACCGGGGCACCTTCCCAGCCTCTCCAGTTCCCCTCTGACCTCGTTTAAACTTCGGAACCGGCTCTACAGCTTAAAAGAGCCGGTTCCCCTTTAAGAATAAAAAAAAACTCGGGCCCTGCGTCAAACAGGCGTCTGACGTCATTACGTCAACGTCAGACGCCGACGCAGGGCCAAAGAGAGCCCAGACTTCCCCCAAGGCTTTCTCTTCCCTCTCTCCTCCGCCTCAGCGATCGCAGCCTCGCGGTGGCGCGCCACTCGCGCCTACCGCGATTTCTGCTGCCGCTGTCTCTTCCCTTCCCCAGGCCTTGCTCCGGTCCCAAATCGGGACTCAAAACGCTGAAGCAAGCCTGGGGAAGCCCCGAATCGTGCCAGCCACCATCCCGAATGGCCAAAACCGGTCCGAAAACATCGGACCCGCACAGGGTCAAAGGAATCAGTCGGGGCACCTCACAACCAGCCCCGAAGCCCAACGAAACCCCGGAGCCTAAGGTAAACCCCTTAAAGGGGCGCACTTTAATTTTATATATATATTTTTTTAATCTTTTACACTAATGCGTCCCCATTGACTCGATTTCAATTCATCAAAGTATTGCAGTTGTGTGTTACTCGGGCGGGCTTGGAATCCGCAACATTTAGTTCGCACTCCTTCCGGATTGGGGCGGCGACTTCGGCTGCTCTGCATGGAGTTTCATGTGAACAAATTAAACGGTTAGGCCGGTGGGGATCGAATGCGTACAAAAGATACATTCGGCCTCCACGTTAGTAGCCCTGTTAGGGTTAGCCCTGTTAGGGTGGGTGGTCCTTTGCAGTGGGGTTTACTTGGGTTGGCTTTCCTGTTGTTGCCATAATTGATAATATGTTAATTGCATGGGACTTGCCATATTTGATAATATGTTAATTGCATATGACTTGCAGGTGACGTGGTGGAACAGTACCAGATATGGATCTGTGGTCACTCTTATGTGCATTGGGCACATAAGAGGGCAGCTGTACGACCTGATGGGGTGAATTTGGGCTTTCCGAGGGGGAAGGTGGCTGTCCGATGGTTGGGTAAGAGAGGGATGCTGTGGGCTCAATTGTTGCCAACCATAGAGTGGGAGTTGATGACTTCCAGTGCGCCACAGTTTCTCATCCTGCATTTAGGGGGCAATGATTTAGCGGGGATGAACAGTGTGCTATTAGTGAAAACAATACAGAATGATTTATTAAAACTGGCATGTTTGCTGCCCCGGACCAGACTCGTCTGGTCGGATATTATTCCACGACGAGTTTGGAGGGGTGAGAGGTCGCATACAGCGATCGATGGCACACGCAAAAAAATTAATAGGTGGATGGGTAAATTTATGGGGTCAGTTAAAGGGCAAGTGATTGTGCATGAGTTCCTTAAAGAATCTTGTGAGGGTTTATATAGATCGGATGGGGTACACCTGTCTGATGTGGGCCTGGATATATTCAACTTTCATTTACATAATTTTATTGAAGCCATTACGCTGGTGGTAGGTCGCAGCCACAGTTTGGGGGGAGCCCGCGGCGAACGAGGAGTCGTTGCCGTGGGCTGTGGCATAAGCTATGGAACTTAGGTAACATTAGCGACGAGTACACAGCACCTCAGCGGATAATATGGCAAACTGAGTTACTATGTATATGTTAATGACCTGTTGAAAGTTACAATACTGAGCAAAATGTTATGCCTGCATGCGGGCAGGATTACAGAACAAGATGGACACGGCTAGTCTCCTGGCTTGGACGGCCAGGGGGCCAATAGCTTTGGTTAAAGTGGTAAATGCATCCTTGTACGGGATGCATTTGATTGGACAGCGTGCTATAGCAGACAGCACTGAGGAGGAACAGGGTGCTTGGACGGCACAGCCTGTAGTAATATAAGCAAGAAGGGCTGTGTACTCGGAGGGAGATGTTTATCAATGATGTTTACCAATGATTGTTTATGTGAAGGTTTACAGTAAATAAATTTTTGCGGACCTGGCTGCGGCCTAAATAAATCCACATTTGTTAAAGAAATTGGCTTCTGGTGTGGTGTTTGGATAGAAGGGGGTGACTGAGTGAATGCCGAATGCCCGTGTTGTAGTTGATTTTAGGTAAACAGCAACTCTGACCAAATATGTACTTAGTGAAATTGAAGGGATAAAATAATTTCTGAGACAAGGTCAAATATATGAGTGATCTTTAACAAAGCCTACCACAAGAACCCCTAACTAACTATAACACAACACCTATCCACCTTGACTCAGAATGTATCTTCCTACAACTGCTTGAACAAATCCTCCTATCTTCACTAACTTCTTTATAACACCAATTGTATTATTTAACCTGGTATGGTGACGCCATAACAGGTCTTTGTAAGCCACATTGAGCCTGCAAATAGGTGGGAAAATGTGGGATACAAGTGCAATAAATAATAATAATAGGGCAAATTGTGGCAAAATACAGGTATTTCATCAGAAAACTAAATAAATATGGAAGATCAAAAACCTTTAAGAAGAAATGAAAGAGGAAAAACAGTGTAGTAAAGGATTCACAAGAAGATAGAAGAAATGGAAGAGACACAAAGAAGAAATGGAAGAGACACAAAGAGGAAAGAATGGAAAGCAGGTAGTGCAAGGGGGAAAGAATTCATGGAGGGGCTGATGTGGGATTAAAGGTAATGGTGAGGAGTCAAGGTTATCATAAAATTACCTCTCCGAAGGCTGGACCCACACAGAAGTGAGCACAAGCCTTTTGCTGCCCTTAATACTGCATTAGTCTTGGGTTGATAGTACAACCCGTTTGGTTCCTATAGGATGCATCTTTACTGATTGGCTTCCTGGAACTCTCTATTTGACATGTCCTCAAATAGGTCTTCTTTGAGTCTGTGAGTGTCTTGTTTGTTGCTTCTTGGTGTTTGACCTCCACTAGTATCCTAGTATCAAACCTGCTCTGCCTGCCCAGGCTCTTTCCTCTTCCTGGACCTTGCCTCTACCTGCCAATATGGATTTTGTTCCTTTCTTGCTACTTCTCCTGGACATCCGCTACTGCCTCCTCTCTGTGGGGAGGTCCTAGGCCTGTGCCTGAAGGTCTAAGAGCCTCTAAGGCCTGGAGGGCTCAAGCTGAAGGGAATGGAGGTGGTTATAGATGAAGAAGCACATCCCTGGTCCCTGGTGTTCAAGAGTGGAACCAGCCGTGGTAAAGGTATGCAAGTACTGGTTTAGTAATTCAAGAAGCTTATCTTTGATGCAGAACTTGATAGGGAACCAGTGGAATGTTAAGAATGTAGTAATGTGTGAACAGAAAATGACTTGAAAAATGCAGCAAGGGGCAGGTTAAGAGGCACTAAAGAGGTATGAAAGAAAACAGACTAAAGGGCATGGATTTATAACAGAAGAAAAGTGCAAGCCTGACACAGGAGTAATCATCTCTAGTTACTACGACAAAGCAGTGAAGAAATTTAAAAGTATGCTCTGGTATATAAGATTCATACCTTATACTATGAATTTATCTTGTTGGGCAGACTGGATGTACCAAACAGCTCTTTATCCGGCATCATCTACTATGTTATTATATGTTAAGAGATATCACTGATAGCAAAATAATATTGCCCTTCTACAGACTGTGGTGAGATCCCCACCTTGAGTACTGTTTGGTACTTTAGGTCATATATTTTTAAGGACACAGAAGATGGAAGTAATTCAGAGGAGAGATATCAATTCAGGCCCTATAATACAAAGTGTAAACATCTGTCATTTGCCTCCTGTTTCATCTTCTTGTCTTAAACCACACAGCATTCGGCTTTTTCTTTATTGCATTTTCAGTCTGAGCTCCCTTTCAAGCTGTCTACATACTGTGTCTTCTTACATTCATTTAAACAGGGCTATTGGGATTTTACTTATTTATTTATTTATTTTTTCTGCATTTGTACCCACATTTTCCAACCTGTTGGTAGGTTCAATGTGGCTTACAGTGAAACTTAGAATATACTGGTTACAAGTTATTAAATCGTGTAAAGTGACGTTTGCTTAATTCAGTTCTGACCATGATCTCAATTGAGGAGTGTTGGCTGGTAGTCTGCTTGACTGCAGGGCCCTTTTACTAAGGTGTGTAAGTGCCTATGTGCGTCCAATGCATATCAAATTGGCACTACTGCCCAGCTTCCGCGTGTCCCAGGTGGTAATTCCATTTTTGGCAGGCGCCCAAAACACACAGTAGAAAATATCTTCTATTTTCTACCGTGTGGCACATACCCGGCGGTATCGGCAGTTGACACATTTATTTATTTATTTATTTATTTTTGGTACGTTTATACCCCGCATTTTCCCACTAGAGCGAGCACAATGTGGCTTACAATGTTATAAAAGGTTACAATGCAATAAGGGTAATGACATGACAAGTCAGAAAGATGGGAAAGTACAGGAGGATTTTACAAGGATGCTTGAATAGGTTGGAGTAGTAAATGGATATAGACAAATTGACATATTGAACACTTACCATGCGGTCAGCGTGTGAGATCTTACCACTAAATCAATGGGTGGCAGTAAGGTCTCAGGCCAAAAATGGATGCGCACTGGTTTTAATTTTGCCGCACATCCATTTTCTGGCACAAAAAAAATGCCTTTTTTTCCAGGTGTGCTGAGGAAATGGACCAGCGCGTGTCCAAAACACGTGCCTACACCAGCACAGGCCACTTTTAGGCAAGCCTTAGTAAAAAGGCCCCTAAGTGATGTCTTCAGGAAGGAATTTTCTGAACAAGTAGGCTTTCAGGTATTTCCGAAATGTTAGGTAATCATTCATGAGTTTTAGGTTTTATGGTAGTGAGTTCCAGAGTTTCGTGTAGATATAGGTGAAACTGGTCGTGTATGTTTGTTTGTATTTTAGGCCTTGGCATCTTGGGAGGTATAGGATGAGATAGGATCTCGCGCTTTTGGTGATGTTGCATATTGGTAGATCTGTTAGGTTGGTCATGTATTCCGGCATGAGGCCGAAGATTATTCTGTAAGCCAAGGAACAGATCTTGAAGGATATGTGAACATCAAAATTCCCATTTTACAAGTCTGGATGGGTTCTGGGTGGGACTAGGGCAGGCCTAAAAAAAATAAATGTGCATTCTTCATTTCAGAATGTCTCATGTCCAAAAAGATCAACATTGGGATTTTCACAGGCTACTCGGTAAATCTAGATTTCAGAAAAGTGATCCAATTTGCAGTTACATCAAAACACAGAAAAATGTAGGTAGATAAAGACGATATGGCCTATCTAGGGTTACCATATTTTGTCCGCCAAAAAGGAGGACACATGCCCTGACCCCACCATGCGCCCCGCCCCTTTCACGCCCTCGCTCTGCCCCCTGTCACATTTCCCCTCCCCCCTGTCACACACCCTGGCACCTCCCCCCCCTTTACCTTACTACTGCCCTGGTGGTCTAGTGACCTCTTCGGGGCAGGAAAGAGCCCCCTCTTTCCTGCCCGGAGCGCTGCCCTGCATGCATCCTTCCTGTTGCTGATCTCGGCGCTGATTCAAAATGGCCGCCGAGAGTTGAAGTCTCGCGAGGTCACGTCAACTCTCGGCAGCCATTTTGAATCAGCGTCGAGATCAGCAACAGGAAGGAAGCATGCAGGGCAGGAAAGAGGGGGCTCTTTCCTGCCCCGAAGGTGGAAGAGGTCACTAGACCACCAGGGCAGTAGTAAATAAGGGGACAGGAGGCTACCAATCTGCCCGTTTGTCCGGATTTCTGGATAAACAGGCAGGCTGGTGGGCGTCAGCCTGCCCATTTGTCCAGAAATCCGGACAAACGGGCAGATTGGCAAAACCCGCCCAGTTGCCCGGACATGTCCTCAAAAAGAGGACAAGTCCAGGTAAATCCGGACATATGGTAACCCTAGGCCTATCCAGTCTGCCCATCCATTGCTATCTACTCTCTATCACTGCCTTAGCGACCCTATGTACTTGTCTCAAGCTCTCTTGAATTCAGATACTGTTTTCATCTTCACCACATCCACCAGGAATCTGTTCCACGAATTCACCATCCTATCTGCGAAGAAGTATTTCCTCAGGATACTTCTATCTTCTTTCACCTTCGTCTTATGCCCCCTCGTTCCAGAGCTTCCTGTCAATTTAAAAAGGCTCTCCTCCTATGCATTTATGCCACATAGGTATTTAGATGTTTCTATCATATCTCCCCTCTTTGCTTTTTCTTCCAAAGTATTCATATTGAGATCTCGTATGTCCCCATACGCTTTATGACGAAGACCACTGACCATTTTCATAGCTGCCCTCTAGACGGACTCCATCCTGTTTATATCTTTTTGAAGGTGCAGTCTCCAGAATTGTACACAATAATTTAAATGAGGTCTCACCAGAGTATTATACAGGGGCATAATCACCTCCTTTTTTCCTACTGGCCATTTCTCTCTCTATGTACCCAAGCATCCTTCTAGCTTTTACTGTCACCTTTTCTATCTGTTTAGCCACCTTAAGATCATCAAATACGATCACACCCAAGTCCCACTCCTCTATCATGCACAAAACTTCCTTAAGAGATTGCACAAAAAAATATAAAAAATAAGGAGTTTTTTTAAATCATTATATACTACTACTACTTATCATTTCTATAGCGCTACAAGGCATATGCAGCGCTGTACACCATACACAAAAAAGACAGTCCCTGCTCAAAGAGCTTACAATCTAGATAAGACAAGCAGACAGATATAACTAGCCAATGGCTAAAATCAATGAAAGTTGCAACCTGGGATTCTCAATCCGACAGGTTTCTGAGGGATTTTTCTCCTTTTCTAAATAATTGAACAAGCTCCAGTTTTCTAATAAGCTTATTATCAACTAGTGATTTCGAGTACTAGAATAGAGTTACCACATTTAAGCACTAGTTTTCACTGCATGCTTAGATTTTGGTTGGGTGACACTTCTTACCTGAGTCCATGTTCCAGGAGTTCGTACTTATCTGAAAGTTAAGAAAATAGAAACCACAAAGAATCAATTTTTTGGAAAAAGGGCTAAAGTGTAGAAAATCCATTTTAGAAAACCAAAGGGTTAATGCAATTAAAGCACTTATCTGATAGCCAAGTCTGCTGGGAGGGCCAGGTAACACAAATTAGGTTGATGCTGTGATCTGAAAACTCAATTCCTGATTAATTAAAGAGAAGAGAAAATGTTAAGGTCAGAATAATTTAAAAGTTAACAGCACTTTGGTTTATGCTATGCAAACTGAATAATCTTAGTACTTTATGGAAACTGGGTTTTAGTGCAGCTGAAAATTTTAATTCTATTTATTAGCATCTATTTAAATGGCTTTTAAAGTTCTATGTGCAGTAAAGTTATTTTAAAACAATTGTAAAACTTTAATGCTGATAACTCAGCATCAAATTTGTGAAAGGTTCCCCACAACTTTTCTTTTGTGAAATCCCTAGGTAACTGACTTCAGTGGGAAACCTAGGGGTCCTTTTACAAAGGCACGCTAGCATTTTTAGCATGCGCTAAATGCTAGATGTCCATATATTCCTATGAGCGTCTCTAGCATTTAGCGCAAGCTAATCATTAGCATGAGCTAAAAATGCTAGTGTGCCTTTGTAAAAGACCCTCTCAAGACACCATGACATAAAGAAAAACAATTGTAGTAACATCAGTTTGCCACTAGGGGCTTTACACTAAAAATGGAGGATGTCTTTTCTAAATAGGGCTCCATTTGGTGCCTTTCCCTGAGGGGAAAAATCATGATAAATGTCTTGTCAACTTCCAGCCAAGTGAATGCACATTATACAACAGCCTGGTCTCAGGAATCTGTAAATGCCTTTATGGCAGTTACTTCAGTGGATTATAACTGTAGCAAAGTTCAAATTCATAGCTCACAAATGATATAAATTACAGTATCTGTTTCAGTCCTATTGTGCATCTTGAATGTCTTCTCACTTAAACCTTTGAAAGCATTTCCCATACAATGCTACCACATGCATTTCTAATTTGTCATTGTCCTGGATAGTTTACACTGTAATATGACTACCATGTTCTCTTTTCTGTAAAATTTCTTGTGTCATTTTACAGAAAGTTTGTCTTAAGGTGATTTCCCCTTGTACCATCAATGTAGCTTTCTCCTCTACTGCCTAAGGGAAGGACATGACAGGTGTGGGTTGATGGCATCATATATTTTATGTAAAAAAACAAAATCTTTACAAAATAGTCTTCAAAAATTTAAAACCATGAGTGTCTTCCCTGCCTTACACATTCTTTGAAAGGGAAAAAGGTGCTAATTTGGAGCATAAGAGATTTTTTTTTGATAAATCAGGCAATATCTATTACTTCAGCTTTACTTCAGAATGATCCAGTTCAAGCCTAAGTGAAGACACATTCAATGTGCACGTTTTTAGAAGTTTTTCACTGTGCTTACAGACTACACGTGGGGGGGGGGGGGGGGGGGGAATGGTTGACAGCAAAAGACAGAAGGATGTTTGGATGCATAGGAAGAGTATGTTACTAACAGGAAAAAGGAGTTAATGGTGCCTCTTTATAAGTCTGTGACTTCATTTAGAGTACTGTGTATAGTTATACCTAATACACATTTTAAATGGATATAAAAAGGATGGAATCAGTCCAGAGGTTAGCTACTAAAGTAATCAGTGGTTTTCATTATAAAAATGTATGGAGACAGACTTAAAGGTCTCAGTATGTAGGACAGGGGAAACATGATAGATATTTACATACCACCATAGTATATGTAACCCTGGTCTCCTCCAGAAAGTACTGGTTGTTGGTACAGCTCTTTGGGCCAGGCATCCGGACCAGGGTGTAGAAAAGGGGGAAAAAAAGTCTCTGAAGAGCTAGGCACAGGCTGGGGCTGGGCTAAATCCTGGTAGGTGGTGGGGTTCTAAGCCACCACATGGTTCACTTAACAAAGTCCCAGAAAGTATTCACTCTCACTCTGGTAGTTGATTTTTTCAAACTCTTGAACTTTTACTAAATAGAATGAACTTTATACAGGAACTCTCCACATCTACATCAATGGTAATAATCATCATCTTGTGTCCCTTGGGGAATCCCTGGGGCACTAATCAGTTATACAATCCCTTTAATTACATTCTCTCTCTTGTCCCTTTATTCTACAACAACCCATCCTACCCCTCGGGCCAATCTGAGGCTCTGGATATATGTGGGGAATTTCATATGTGTTGATCTTTGTGGTATATTTTGTCAAAGAGATGGGTCTTCAGTAGTTTGCGGAAGTTGGTCAGTTCATAGATCGCTCTTAGGTTGCGTGGCAACACGTTCCAGAATTGCGTGCTCATATAGGAAAAGGTTGATGCGTACATTAGTTTATATTTTAGACCTTTACAGTTGGGAAAATGAAGATTAAGGAATGTGCGAGATGATTTTTTTTAGCATTCCTGGGTGGTAGGTCTATCAGGTCTGATATGTAGGCTGGGGCCTCGCCATGGATGATTTTGTGAATTAGGGTACATACTTTGAATGTAATGTGTTCTTTGAGTGGGAGCCAGTGTAGCTTCTCTCGTAGGGGTTTTGCACTTTCATATTTTAATTTTCCGAATACCAGTCTGGCTGCCGTGTTCTGGGCTGTTTGGAGTTTTTTGAGTATTTGCTCTTTGCAGCCAGCGTAGAGTGAGTTGCAGTAGTCTAGATGACTGAGTACCAATGATTGTACCAGATTACGGAAGACGGTCCTTGGGAAGAATGGTCTTACTCTTTTTAATTTCCACATTGAGTGGAACATCTTTTTGGCTGTGTTTTTCGCGTGATTCTCAAGTGTTAGGTGCCGATCAATGGTAACTCCAAGAATTTTTAGGGTTTCCGAAATTGGTAAATTTAGTTTTGGTGTGTTGATAGTGGTAAATTTGTTCGTGTTGTGTTGAGAGGTGAGTATTAGGCATTGGGTTTTTTCTGCATTGAGTTTCAACTGAAATGCATCTGCCCACGCACGTTCTAATTTCCTAACTTGTGTTTTGATTTTTTTCAGTTCCTCGTTGAACCACGGTATTGAGTTCTTTCTGTGCGAGGTTCTGGTTTCAGTTGGGGCAATGTTGTCTAATATTGTTCTACATCTATCGTCCAAGTCTAGGAGGAATTGGGTTGTGTCTGCCTTTGTTGTCCATCCGTTATAGTAGATCTGTTGCCAGAATATTACCGGGTCTATTTTTCCTCTCGTGGTGTAGGTTTTTCATTCTTGTTTTTTGATTGTGGTTTTCGTTCGCCATTGGAGGGAGATGTATGCTTTGTAGTGGTCTGACCACGGTGTGGGTATCCATTTTGTATCTGCTAGTATAAGGTTTAGGTCTGGATCGAATTTATATGTGATAATGTCTAGTGTTTGTCCTTTAGTGTGTGTTGGTTGTGCGTTTGGTACGTGAAGATCCCATAATTGTAGGAATTTTTTGCATTCTTGGGTGCTTGTAGAGGTAAGATCTTCCAGGTGCAGGTTAATATCGCCTATTATGATAAGGTTTGAAGTAGAGACACATGTATACGAGATGAAGTCCATGAAGTGTGTTTGAGAGTCTTGCCAGTTGCCTGGCGGCCTGTAAAGTAGGATTGCGTTAAGGTGTTCCTGCAAGTTTGGGTGATTGATTCTTACCGAGGCAATTTCGAGTTGAGGTAGGATGGATTCAGCTGTGGTTGTGATGGTGAACTCAGATTTGTATATAATGGCTATACCACCTCCTCTTTTCCCGTTTCTTGTCCAGTGGGTAATTTTGTATCCTGCTGGGCATAATTCTAGGATTATGGGATCTTTAAGGTCGTGGATCCAGGTTTCAGTTATGAATAGGAGGTCAAGATTGTCTGTGGTGATCCAGTCTGTTATAATCTCTGTTTTGTTTACTACTGACCTGGCGTTTACGTATCCCAGTTGGATTGGATGGTAGGGTGCGGACCGGGCCGTAGATGTATTAATTTTTATTAGTTGCCTGTTGTCTTGGTTTTTGGTTTTGTTGTTTCCTTTCTTCCCTTTCTGTTGGTTATTTCCGTATGTATTTGTTTTTCCTTTTAGTTGGTTGTTATTCTTTTGGACTGGTAAGTTGTATATGGGTTATCTGTAGGGTTTATGTATTGTGGGTAGGTTGTTGTTTAAGTTAGGAGTGGTCCATGCATGGTGGATTAGGGGGAGGACATAAATTATCATGAGTAGTTTTTTGGTGTTCATGTTGGCTATGGTTCGTGGTGTTTGGTTGTGCTTGAAGGTATTAGTGAATAATGTTTTGTATGAACAGTAGGTAGTGTCACATCTAAAGGATGTTTAGAGGGTGGAGGTTGGAGAGCATACAGTGTACACAGTACAGTATAAGCAGTGCAGTATAAGCGGTACAACTTAAACAGTAAGCAGAGCATTTAGATCATCTGAAGCGTTTCTAGCATTCATAACATTCAAAGCAATCATAGGAAGACGTGCATTCACAGCATCAGAGCAGTTGAAGCACTCAGGGAAGTCCATACCCTGTTGCAGTTAAGCCATTCAAATCTGGTCCTGCTCACGTTTCACTGGTGATCAGGTCCGGTGTGGGCGTCTCGATCCCATGAGGTCCTCCGGGAAGGCGAGCTTGCCTCTCACACAAGCAGGGTCCACTAATTGGAGCAGCGTTCCGCTGTTCTCGTGTCTGGCGCTCCAGGTAGGATCTCCGGCAGCCCTCTGGGCTACGGTATTCTCCCGGGGCACTTGCGTCTGGAACTGGGTCGGTCGGTGGTGGCGTTCTTAGTGGGTTGCAATCCCGATCATCGCCTCCGCAATGGTCGGCCTCCATTCACTTTCCGTTGGCTACAGTTCCGCCATCCTCAGCCTCGATCCTCACTGTCTCTGCAGTTGACTCCCGTTGGTTGGTCAGCTGGCCAGGCCTGGATCGCGGTTGTAGCAACCCTCGCCGGGTCCTTCAGAAGGCGTGCGGATCTGATTCCGGTTCAAATCTGAACTCGGTTCCGCACTGATTCGCTGCCTATCCAGCTGGCTCAGTGAAAACTATTCAGGTGCCCCGTCCGAAGGGGCGTTGCAAATCGGTGACAATGACCCTCTGGTCTTCTCTGTCTCGCTTGGCCGTTTGCTCCACGTGGTCGCGCGGTCGCCGAATTCGGTCTGAGAGCCGATATATACGGTGGAGTGGCCGCCTGAAGTTGTGCAGCACGACTATGGCTCACCCTTGCATTTATCCTGTCGTCAGACGTCTAGGTCATTCTCCTCGAGGGCTAGATCAGCCCAGGAGCACTATCAGATCAGGAGCTCCTCATCTGAGCTCCTGTCCGTCCGCCATCTTGCTGTTTAATCCTGATAGCAGGATTAGTAGAGTTCATCAATTTATAGTTTATACAGGAAATAAAAGTGCAGTTCACCTTACCAGTTGGTTTGTGGTTCAACTACTTTTTATATTTAACTCATTTTTATTGATGGTATACATGGCATAACATTGCATATTGTGTATTTCGTACAGTTTATCTACAGGTACCAACAATCATTTTTCAAAATTTTCTCCCCAACTATCGTCCCCAACTACTACATCTTTCACCTAGCTTGCAATGCAACAGTAATTCCCCTTCCCTCCTCCCACCCCTCCCAACCTTCCCTTACCTACCCCTTGCTCTCCCTCTCCCCATGTCCATGGTCCATCCGTCTTTATTCACTCAGTTCTTACAAATTTAACAAATAACTACGTGCTGCTGGGGTTAGTGTATTCCAAAAAGGGGTTCACTGAGATTGAAACTGCTTCCCCTTCTCTGAGTCAATGTCTCCAATACCCACTCGCTCCATACATAGTAACCATAGCATTTTCATGCGCTACTGCTGGATCATTGGGGTTTTAGGGGTCAACCATTCCGTCAATATAACTTGTTTGCTATTATTATGGTACGTTTTACAAATGCTGCAAATCCTCTTGTTTTGTTGTGTCCTAAGTCTGGGCTTCCAAACAGCAATGCTGGGTTGTATCTCCATTTTTGGTTCCAAAGTATATTAACATATCTCTCTATATAAAACGCACCTCCAACGTTCTAATGAAGCCTCACTTTCCCAACGTTCTAAAAGTGAGGCGGCCGCGGCTTAGATCGCTTTTCGTCCATGAGTATCTGCCCCGCCCACGCATCAAACGTGATGACCTCGAGGGCGGAGCAATGACACTCACCGACCGTATCGCGCTGCTGATTGCCTGTGCCTTGGGTGAAGCCTTGGATTACGTCGCAAGCACGGACGCCGTCACCAGTGTTGCCAGGTGGGCGGTTTTACCGCCCAATTGGGCGGTTTTCCGCGACCCGCCGCGGGAAATTTTTGCCCGCGGCGGGTTGCGGTTTTTTGGGCTGGTTTTTGTGCTTCGGGCGGTTTTTTTCGGCCGCGGGGGGGGCGGGGTTAGTGACGTTTTTGGGTGGGGTTAATGACGTTTTGGGCGGGGTTAGTGACGTGGGAGGCGGGGCCGATGACGTGGGAGGCGGGGCCGATGACGTGGGAGGCGGGGCCGATGACGGGGAGGCGGGGCCGATGACGTGAGAGGCGGGGCCGGTGACGGCGGGGGCGGGGTTGTTGACGGCGGGGGCGGGGGTGATGACGCGGGGGTGGGGGTGTCAGGGGCGGGGTTTGTGTTTGGGCGGTTTTTGGGCTGTTTTTTGGGCTCCAGTGGGCTGGAAAAAAATTTTCCACCTGGCAACCCTGGCCGTCACGCAAAACACAAAACCTCGACCCAGGCAGGGGGAGGAGTAGGGAAACACGCGAAGCATGTTTCCCTACTCCTCCCCTTGCCTAGGAATCTGCTGCCAGTGCCCCCCCCCCCCCCCGGCGACAAAGCAGAAAAAACAAGCAGTCACTCTCCCACTTCAGGGAGCGTCAGCAGCGACAGTGCCCAATCAAACCAAACTAGCGCCAGCAAACTTCAACACAGTAAAAAAAAAACCGGCAAAGGCGCAAACAGTTCTTCAAACGAAGAAAGGAAAAGGGCATCAACACTGCCGGTAACGGATTAACCCCCCCCCCCCCCCCCCAGACACACACACACACACACACAAGCAAGCGACAACCCCCCCCCCCCCCCCCCCCCCGCGTAAAATCCATCACACATCCGTCACTCTCCCACAGTACAAGCCTGCTTGCCTGACGTTAGGAGATGGGAGCAGCTTCGAGTTCAGCAAGAGTGAAGGGGAGCATGGATGGATGCTGCTTCAAGCTGCCTTTGCTTTGCCTTTTGTTTCAGCTGTTCCTCTAGTCCTGCCCTCATTTCCTGTTCGCGGAACAACTGAAACAAAAGCAAAGGCAGCCTGAAGCAGCGTCCGTCCGTGCTCCCCTTCACTCTTTTTAACATCCAACACTAATGAAGGGGAGGGGCTGCAGCAGCACACGTCCCCCTTCAGATAGGAGCAGGAAAAAAGAGTGAAACTTCCGTTTCTCCCAGTCTTTGCAGTCGGGAGCAGCTGACAGGTTCCTCTACTGCAGGGCTTTGATTGCTGCCATCCCGGGGGAGAAGAATGAGGCAAGCAAACGCCTTTCTTACATATTTGTCCCCTGCAAAGAGGTTTCATTAGGAAACTCCAGCATGTCTAAACGCTTCCAGCAGGGCTAAGTCAGACCTGGGAAAGCTCCCGAAGATCCATTCAGAGATCTAAATCCAGCCACTTAGGAGTCAACTGGGAAATATTACAGCTCAGGCGCTGCACGTACAGAGCAGCAGCTTCAGCGCAACAGTGAAGGGGAGCACGGGCTGCAGCATACGTCCTGCTTGCAGTCCGAGGCCACAGAGACTGACAGTGGGTGCATGGGACCAGAGAGAGAGGGGGGAAGGGGGACCAGGGATGAGAGGGGGGAGGGGGTCCATGGACGAGAGATGGGGGGAGGGGGTCCAGGAACGAGAGATGGGGGGAGGGGGTCCTGAGACCAGAGAGGGGGGGGGGTCCTGAGACCAGGGAGATGGGGTGGAAGGGGGTCCTGAGATCATTTTTTTGGGAACATGGCCGCCACCTAAGAGGTCATGGAACAAAGAGCTCCGTGGACCCCAGCCGAGATTTAGCACTAAAGAAGCTAAAATTGGCCACAAATAGCGAGAAACGAATGCCGATTTAATCGGAACCGGCAAAACAACAAAGAAGTCGTTGCCAAACGGGTAGATGACAAACACAACAATCACCAGGTGAGATGACCAAACCTCGTGGTCACCGGACAACCTGGCCGACTATCTCGAGCACTGTGCTGCCCAGTGGAGGACCGCGAATCCCAGGCGCGACAGACACCTCTGGGAACAGAGACCGGGACCTGCTGACTGAGGTCCGGAGGACAACCAGACTCACCCGATTCGGGACTGACTGGGGCTGACCAGTGGAACGCTGGACCGCGACGACCCATAGAACACACAGACGAGTGAATGATCCGCCCGTCTCGAGGCCTTGACCCGTCCACGATCGGACGGAAACCCAGCTGAACCGGGGCTGATTGACTGAGCGACCTGAGGCTGAGCTGAACGATCCCAAGGTTGAGCGCGACTGTCTACCCGTGGCCCGACAAGACCAGGCGGAAGGCCAGCCGTGCCGGGATTAATCGACGGCGCTGATTGAAGGCCTTGGCATGGACCACCACGAGGTCACGAGGTCGCGCTCCCCTGGATCGAGCTCAGCACACCGAAGAAGCTAACGAGGCCACGCCCGGAAAACGAGTGAAGAAAGGAGACACTGGCCATGTGACCCGAGTGGAGGAGGGGTGAGGCGCCGTGGAGACGTGGACGAACCAGACCACGAGTTCCCCCAGCTGACTGGGAGCGCTGAATACCCCCTTCCCCGGAGATAACTTCCAGGGTCGACCTGCCCGCACGGGAGAGATTGTGCCGCTGAGATCCAGTGCCAGCGCATGAGCGCACAAAGCCGAGTGCCCCCCACCCCCGGAGACCACATCTGGGGTCAACTGCCTGCACGGGAGAGATTGTGCCGCCGAGATCCAGGTGAGGGAGGGAATATCAACGCGGGAACGCAACAGACCGCTGCTACACACTTAGCAACTCTCGGCAATTGATGCTTGAAACAAAGGAACGAGCTGCTTAAACTACATGGTATATAGCGCTTGGATTTACAGACTATAGAGCCTGCTAAAGGCAAAATGAAGATCCATCAAATTTGCTCAACAGATCTGATGGAGTGCCGAAGCTGTTTCCAGGTGAAATGCTGATGTCCTGGAAGGTTTAATCCATGCAGTAACTGTAACCCTAAATGCTTCTAAATTTGTTAAGCGCCTTGTAGTACCTTGTAGTATAACTTAAATGCTTTAAGTGCCTTGTAGTAAATGCCTCTAAATGCGTTAAGTGCCTTGTAGTGCCTTGTAGTAAAACTTAAATGCCTTGTAGTATGCCTTGTAGTACAACTGACTGCAACACTGATTATTTAAATGCTAGCATAAATGTTCTAATTGCACTACTGCCTTCAAACACATACTAAAAGCCTCTCATGTTGTCTTGCTTCTAAGCCTTGCTACTAGCTGCCTTACTTCAAAATGCTTAATTACCTGTACTACAATTGCTGCACTTGTTATTTAAATGCTAAATGTTTGCTAAGTTTAGGTTAAGCACGGCTAGTATTACGCACTGCCATATTTTATTGATCCAACTACTATTAGGGACCAATTGATAAGACTGTTGATGCACTACTGATATCACCTACACCACCCAACACTCCCACGAACACCGTCCACTAAAATCCAACATGAACACTAACAAGCTACTAATAATAATCTATCTCATTCCAATAATCTACCACGCAAGGACCACCCCCAACATCAACAACAACCCAACCACAATTCACCAACTCGATGTACAACCTATTAACAACTCACCAGACCAAAAATACAATAACCAACCAAAAAGAAAAATTTCCACATACAAACACCACCAACAGAAAGATGAAAGAAAAAACAACAACGACAAATTCAACTACCGAGGAAACAGACAACTAATTAAAATAAACACATCTAACCTCCCTACAGAACCATACCGCCTAATCCGAATAGGATACATCAACGCTAGATCAGCAGTAAGCAACTCAGTAGACATACTAGACTGGATTACAACAGAGAATCTAGACCTTCTATTCATAACGGAAACATGGTTCCACGGTCCTACAGACCCTGCCATCATAGAGATTTGCCCACCAGAATACAAAATCACCCACTGGACAAGAAACGGAAAAAGAGGTGGCGGAATAGCCATAATCTACAAATCCGAGTTCACCATCACAACCACTGGCGAATCCACCTCACCACAACTCGAAATTGCCACTCATCCGAACTTAAAAGGACTCCTCAATGCAATCCTATTCTACAGACCACCAGAAAAATGGAAAGACTCCCAAACGCAACTCATGGACTTCATCTCAAACACATGTGTCTCTGCCTCAAACATCCTCATAATAGGAGACATCAACCTACACCTCGAAGACGACACCTCAACAGGCACACAAGAATGCAAAGAATTCTTAAAACTCTGGGATTTACACGCACCTAATACTCAACCAACACATGAAAAAGGACACACACTAGACATCATTACACACAATTTCGACCCAGACTCAACTCTCCTACTTACAGATACAAGATGGACACCCACACCATGGACAGACCACCACATAGCATACGTCTCCCTCCATTGGCGAAAAATACACAGAAACGCAGTCAACAAACATGAACGAGAGGAAAAATAGACCCCACAACATTCTGGCAACAGGTCTACCAAAACGAATGGTCAATAAACACAGACACCATTCAATTCCTCCAAGAATGGGATGACATATGTAAGACTACATTAGACACAATCGCCCCAATCCAAACCAGAACATCACATAGGAAAAAATCAAATTCATAGTTCACCGAAGAGCTGAAAGAACTCAAAACACAAGTCAGAAAACTAGAACGCGCATGGGACAAAAAGAAAGATGAACACATACTGAATGCCTGGAAATCACATCGGAGGAAATACAAATCTCTCTATATAAAAGGCAACACCAACGTTCTATGAAGCCTCCAGCCGGAAGTGTGAAGGGGGAGAGATATCCGGTTTCCCCATGAGTGTCTGCCCCGCCCTCTCTGTAACACAAACAGTCAGTGAAGGAAAACAGCAAAGCAGGAAATCAAATCTCTCCCTCTGTAACAGTGAAGGACTCAGAGGGGGGAGGGGAGAGAGGCCAGAGGGCAGGAATACACACACTCCCACATGCACACAGAAGAAAACCTTGCTAGCCCCCGTTTCATTTGCATCAGAAACGGGGCTTTTTTACTAGTATACCATAAAACAGACTAAAAGACTACACTACAAAACAATGATTGGACCAAACTATAAAGACACACACAAGCTCTTCAACCTTGTAAATAAACTACTAGACACCACACAAGTTACAAACAACAACAAAGTTACACTAGGGGTCAACGACCTCGCGAAATACTTCAAGGAGAAAATTATACAATTACGACTTAAAATACCCACCAGCCCTATTGAATACTCCACACTCCTAAATTGTCTAGACCCAGAAGATGGAATATATCCAGCAGACAGGATCTGGACCGAATTCGAATTACTGTCAGAGGACCTCATCTCTAAAACGCTTAAAAGATTCACCAAATCCCAATGCAAACTAGATATATGCCCAAACAACCTCATGAAATTAGCTCCTCAACAATTCATAATAGACCTAACGAACCACGTGAACTTCATGCTACAAAATGGACTGTTCCCAAAGGAGAAAGGAAAGATTTTACTCACCCCAATACCCAAAGACACAAAGAAATACACAAGCGAAATAACTAACTATAGACCAGTAGCTTCAATACCACTAATAACCAAAATAACCGAAGGGATGGTAACCAAACAACTCACAAACTATCTCAACAAGTTCTCAGTGCTGCATGACGCCCAATCAGGATTCCGGTCAAATCACAGCACAGAAACAGTATTAATTACCCTAATGACCAAATTTAAACAAATGATTGCAACCGGCACCAACATACTTCTCTTACAATTTGACATGTCAAGTGCCTTTGATATGGTTGACCATGGAATCCTATTACACATACTTGAATATTTTGGCATCGGAGGCAATGTCCTAAACTGGTTCAAGGGGTTCTTAACCTTACGCTCATATCAGGTCACACCAAATTCAACTACATCTGCTGCATGGACACCTGAATGTGGAGTACCACAGGGATCCCCCCTCTCGCCAACTATTTTCAACCTAATGATGATCCCCTTGGCAAAACTTCTATCAAACCATAACCTTAACCCATACATATATGCCAATGATGTAACAATATATATTCCTTTCAAACAAGACATTAATGAAATCTCCAACGAAATCAACCAAAGTCTACACATCATGAACATCTGGGCAGATGCATTCCGATTGAAACTGAATGCAGAAAAAACTCAATGCCTCATACTTACCTCCCAATACAACATGAAAAAATGTACCGCTATTAACACACCTAAACTAAATCTGCCAATCTCAGAAACTTTAAAAATCCTTGGAGTCACTATTGACCGCCACCTAACACTTGAGACTCATGCAAACAACACAACCAAAAAGATGTTCTACTCCATGTGGAAACTGAAAAGAATTAAACCATTCTTTCCGAGATCTGTCTTCCGCAACCTAGTGCAATCACTCGTACTCAGTCATCTGGACTACTGCAACTCACTATACGCAGGCTGCAAAGAGCAAATATTGAGAAAACTTCAAACAGCCCAGAATACAGCAGCCAGACTCATCTTCGGAAAACCAAAATAAGAAAGTGCAAAACTCTTACGTGAGAAACTACACTGGCTCCCACTCAAGGAACGTATCACCTTTAAAGTATGCACATTAGTTCACAAAATCATTCACGGTGAAGCCCCTGCATACATGTCTGACTTAATAGACTTGCCACCCAGAAACGCTAAAAGATCATCCCGAACTTTCCTCAATCTCCACTTCCCTAAGTGCAAAGGCATAAAATACAAAGTACTGCATGCATCAACCTTCTCTTATATGAGCACGCAACTCTGGAATACACTACCACGCAACCTGAAAACGATCTGCGAATTAACCAACTTCCGCAAACTATTCAAGACTCATCTCTTTGACAAAATTTACTGCAAGGATCAAAACACATGAAGTCCATACACACTAATAGAAATGCACCAATACACTTCTTCTGAACTCTCTTCCCCATACTTTCACCACACTTAAAACTCTACCCACAGATAATACTGTTACACCCTAACATTCTCTGGCTATTGTTCTATTGTCCTATCATCCCCCATTGTTACATTCCATTGTTATATCCCCCAAATGATATTCTGAATTGACTTTGTCTTCCCTTAACTCTTCACAATGTAACCCATAATCGTATTGTAACAAATTGTACTTCCATCAATCACAATGTATTGTAAGCCACACTGAGCCCGCAAATAGGTGGGAAAATGTGGGATACAAATGCAATAAATAAAAATAAATAAAAATAAAGGGGGGGAACGGGATACAGGGCGAGGGGGCACACACTTACTCTCTGTCTCTCACATATACTCTCAATGACACACTCTCTATCACACTCTATCTCTCTGTCACACACACACACACACACACACACAGTCTCTGTCTCTCTCTCAGTCTCTCTCTGACACACACACTCCATCTCTCACACACACTTTCTCTCTCTCACATATACACTCTCTCTCAAACATACACATTCCGAGGAAAACCTTGCTAGCGCCCACTTCATTTGTGTCAGAAACGGGCCTTTTTTACTAGTTTTATAATATTTTTCCAAAACTTTTGTATTTTTTTACATGTCCAATACATATGGCCCAGACTGGCGCCCTCTGCCCCGCATTTAGGGCATTCCCCCCATGGAGATAGTCCAATGTAGAATGCTCGCCTGGGAGGAATGTGCAGTCTAAGTGCAAATTTATATTGTAATTCCCAATGCGTTGTTTGTGTGGTTGTTGTCCTGATCGAAAGGAAATGGGCCTTTATCTGTTTTGCTGTTATGTCCACATTGAGGTCTGCTGTCCACTTCCTGGACAAGTCTTGATAGTCCAGCTCGCTAGCATTGTCTTTTATGTGTTGGTGATGATAAGAGAGTGGCACCTTTTGCTGCGATTCAATTGAGAATGCATCCGATAGTTCTTCCTGTACATCTTCTGCAAGTGATTCCCAAGGCAGAGAGTGCCCATAATGTTTGAGCTGTGTATAGAAAAATTGGTCCTTCTCCAGCACCCCAAATTCAGCCTGTAATTCAGCAAACGGTTTCATGTGTCCATCTCTTGTTACCACCTGCAACAGATATTTAATACCGCATCTTTCCCATCTCAGAAACATGCCATATAAACTACCCGGTGCAAAGGCCGGGTTACCACAGATAGACAAATAAGGTGTCACTTTTGATGTAAACTGATGTAAGCGACAAATCCATTTCCACACTGCTTTTGCAAATGTCATAATTCTGGTTTTTTGTAACACATAACGAGTGGGTACCTCAGTAGTATGTAAATATGCACTGAAATGTACTCCTCTCATGGTGGCCATTTCTATGGCAGTGGCTGAGAATTCTTCCGTGCTACGAAACCAGTCATTAATATTTCTCATGCCACTGGCAATATTTAGGTACTTTATATTTAAAAGTCCAAGGCCACCATATTCTACTGGAATGCATAACGTGGTTATGGTCAATCGGGCCCTGCGCCCCTTCCACAAAAAGCTTTGTATCATAGCATTTAATTTTCTTTCATCTCGTCTTGTCAGACTAATAGGCAGCATTTGCATTATGTACAGCCACCTAGGTACAATCATCATATTAAACAATGCTATTCTTCCTAGTAACGATATGGGACGTTTTACCCATGCATTCAGGCTAACCTTGGTTTCTCGCATCAATCTTTGCACATTAATATCATATATTGTATCCAAGGCAGCTGGAATCTCAACTCCCAGATATTACAATTGGTCGGGCGCCCACTTAAATGGAACCCATTTTTCCCAGTCCTTTGTGTCTCCCTCCCCCACCGCCATTGCACATGACTTGCTCAAATTTAATTTAAAACCAGAGAACTGCCCAAACCATTTTATATGTTCTAAAAGTATTGGGACTAACCTCTGCGGGTGGAGCATTATTAATAGTAGATCATCCGCATATGCCAGCACTTTGACACTATGGTCTCCAAATCGTACTCCCTTCACCCCCTTATCCCCTGCCAGGGTACGTATTAAAGGTTCTAGGGATATCACAAATAGTAGTGGGGAGAGGGGGCAGCCCTGTCTTGTGCCTCTCTGGATTTCGAATTCTTGTTCTTTCAGGCCGTTGACCAAGACACCGGCTTGTGGTTCTCTATACAAGGTCTTGACGGCTTCTAGGTACCACCCATCAAACCCCACATACTCCAGTGTAGTAAATAGATAATCCCAGTGCACTTGGTCAAAGGCCTTTTTGGCATCCAGGCCAACCACCAGAGCAGGTGTCTCTCTTTCATAGGTTGATTGTCTATTTCGCACAAACCCCACCTGTTCTTTCCCTATGAGTTTGGGCAAAAATTCTGCAAGGCGGTCTGCCAACATTTTCGCTAGCAATTTAATGTCTACATTAAGTAGGGCTATTGGCCTGTATGAGTCTGCCTTTTCTAGTTCTCTTCCTGGTTTTGGAATCAATGTTATCAAGGCTGTGTTTGCATACTTCGGAAACCGCTCATTAGTGATCACTGCCTCGAAGTACTCTAGCAAAGAGGTCAACGCCTCTGGTGGCAACGATCGATAATACGCCCCCGTGAACCCATCTGGGCCTGGTGCGGTCCTAGGCTTTTGTGATTTTATTACTTTTTGTAACTCTTTCATTGTCAAGGTTGCATTTAACTTTGTTACATCCTCTGCTGTTAACTTAGCTAATCCTGTTTTCGTTATGTAATCCCTTATTTGTCTATTATCTCCTGTCTTCGGGGCTCGCGAGTTAGTTAGTTTCTCTTGTTTAGTTTTCAAGGCCGTAACCACCCGGGTCCCTCTCCAATTTTTAATTACTCTGGCCAAAAGTGCCCCTGATTTGTTACCAAATCTCTGTAATCTGAATTTGTAGTACAGAGTTGATTTAGTCTCTCTCTCATGCAGCAACGTATTTAACGTTGTCTGCAACGTCTTTATCTCTTCCAGTCCTGCTATACTAGGTCTCCGCATACAAGTGCGTCTAGCCCGCTGTAGCTTTCGTTCTAACTGCAGTATGCTGGCTAGCCTACGTTTTTTCTTCCGACTACAGTATGCAATTATCTCTCCCCGTAGCACCGTCTTAGAGGCATCCCAGAACAGCTCTGGCTGTGCCTGTGCATGTTCTGCATTATGATGTATGTACTCTTCCCATTTACTACGTATATACTTTTGAAAATGCACGTCTCCCTGTAAGTAGGCTGGGAACCTCCATCCCCCTCCCTTTAAGGTGTCAGCTGGGATCTCTAAGTCCACCCAAATCAGCACATGGTCAGATATCTCCTCTGGTCCCACTTCTGCTGTGTAAACCATATAGAACAGGGTCCAGTTCGTTAATATATAGTCTAGTCATGCCAAGGTACCATGGGCCCGAGACCTGTGAGTGTATTCCTTGTCATCAGGGTGCAAAACTCTCCAGGCATCTACTAAGTCTAACATTTTCTTAAAGTTGGAGAACTCCGCCAGTCTGGGCCCCTGATAATGAGGAGAAGTTGGGTTTGTAGAGTCCACATGTGGATCTGAAACTAAATTGAGATCTCCCACGACCATTAAGAGCGCGGTTCTATGTTGCAGGCAAGCACTAGCTAATTGACCAAAAAAAACGGGCTCATGCCCATGTGGGCCAATTAAGTTTACCAGCAGAAATTCTAGACCCTGTAACCAGATATGTAGAATGATATATCTGCCTTTTCCCCCCCTCGTCACTACTTGGGCCTTACATGGAAGTCCCTTTCGTATTAATATTGCCAATCCCCCTTTACGTCCCTGTGATGCTACGAAATGACATTCTTCCACCCATGCTCTTTGTAATTTCTCATGTTCGGCAACATCTAATCTCGTTTCTTGGAGGCATGCAATATCTACTTTGTGGCGTTTCAATGCTTGCAATATTTTGGCTCTTTTTATGGGGGTGCTAATACCCCCTACATTCCAGGATATCACTCGTGCCGGCATATCTCTGATCCAAAACATTTTTGTGTCCCCCGCAGGGGCCGGATTCTGAAATCCTTCCCCCCCCCCCAGATCCACTTTATCATGTTTATCTCCCAGTGAGTTACATCATGCGTGGTTCCCTGCCCCCACGGACATAGTTCTCTGTTCCCTTGCGTCTTTTTCCCATCTCTACCTCCCTCCTGCCCCCCCATCCCTACCTCTACCTTCCCCCCTCTACTTCTAGTACCTTCCATCCACCAACGAGTATCTTGGTGGTGGAATAGGACCCTGTAAAGTGCTTGGGACTCTCACCTTCTACTGTCTCACAAGTATATTAAATCAACAACATTTTATATTTTTAAACCATACAGACCAGCCTGGGGTTTCATGTCTTTTTAGTCTGTCCCTGCCGGCACTCACGCAGCGTCCAGTATATTATTATCCATGAAGTATTGCTTGGCCTCCGCTTCTTTGTCAAAAACGTGCCACTTGTATTTGCACTCTCAGCTGTGCCGGGTATTGTATATTGAAACTTATTTTCTTATCCACTAGGGTTTTGCATATAGGGTGCAATTTTCTGCGTTGCTCCTGTACTTCTGCAGAGAAGTCTTGAAATATCAAGATATTCCTCCCATTGTACTTTAGCGTTTCTTTTTTTATCCAGAAACCTTGCAATATCTCCAATTTATGTCTGCAGTTTAATATTTTTGCCATTATTACACGTGGCCTATTTTGTATCTCCGTTTTTCCGACTCGGTGATCCCGCTCGATAACCAGTGGTCCTAGTGAATCCGTTAAGGCCAGCTCTTTACTAAGCCATCTTTCCAGCCAATCTTCCAAATTGCGTTCAGGTAGTGTCTCTGCTAGACCCACTGTTCGCACATTATTTCGACGGGCACAATTTTCCAAGTCTTCTATTTTTACATTTTGCTCCTGTAGTTGATTTCACATATCAGCTAAATCTGGGCCATAGCCACGTGTATCATCTTCTATGGCGGAGATTCTCACTTCCGCGTCACTTACACAGGTCTGTAGGCCATCCAACATAGTATGGAAGCCATCCAGATTACGGTCTAATTCTGCCCATTTAGGCGCCCAGGCCTTCGTTATGGCCGTCATTAGTTGTTCCAATTGCATCTCAGAGAAGGCCATTGGCGCTTCAGCTGGCCCGTCAGCCATTTTGGATTTGTCACTTGCCGGTTTTATTTTTGCGTTTTTAACAGGCGTCTTTTCTCTTCCAGCGGGTGTGCTGCGCAAATACCGGTCCATGTAATCATCCGATCCAGGCTGGTCCGTTATTTCCTTGTTATTTGCCTCTTATATCATATATTCGGGTGGGATACCCCGGAGCTCCTGCACGTTGCAGCTGCTTAGCTCATGGCACCACCGGAAGTCCCAACTAGTTTTTAATATACGAGTTTGTTTAATACATCAATAAAAGTGTTTAGATATAATTTTATGTGTAAATCAATGATTTAGTATTTGAACAATGAATATTCATGAGAGAGATTTGCATAAAGTGGAGGCAGTGTATGCAAATATCTCTCATGAATATTCATTGTGGATATCCTGAAAACTTGACCAGCTAGGGTGCCTCCAGGACCAGATTTAGGAATCACTGGATTAGCCTGCCCTGAAAAAATGGGGTTTGCTGGCATCCCTAGTGGAGATTGAAGAGGTGAATATGGTGCTGGAATGAAGATAGGATGGGAAAGTGCAAAAGAGCATTGGTAGTGTAGAAGAGAAGGTGAAGCTGGAGATCATGCAGAGGGAGTGGGATCATGTGGGTGGGATGATCGGAGGAGAGTGGGGAGAAGAGGGGATCAGGGGCCCCCTCCTTAATTTTTGCTCTGGGCCCCACGTCTAAAACCGGCCCTGCCTCTACGTCAAGAATGGAAAAATCATTTAGAAGACATATTTGCATAGAATATCATGGGGGAGGTTGTTTTCTGTTGGGGGATGTGGTAAGGGAGGAGGAAGTTTGCAAAACTGTTGTTTTTGCTTAACTTGCAAAATGTGATATTTATTTATTTATTTTATTTTATTGCATTTGTATCCCACATTATCCCACCTCTTTGCAGGCTCAATGTGGCTTACAATTCATCGTGGATACTGGAAATAGAAGTGAGTATACATTTGGTTTACAGAGGGTTTTGTGTTACATGGTGGTGAAATACATGATGGTGTTAAAGCAGAAAGACATTATAAGACAGTTCTGGAAGTTTTAAAGATTATACAGTTACACATGTTGATCTTTGTGATATATCTTGTCGAAGAGATAGGTTTTCAATAGTTTGTGGAAATTGGTCAATTCATAGACCGTTTTCAGGTTACGTGGCAGCGCGTTCCAGAGCTGCGTTCTCGTATAGGAAAAGGTAGATGCATGCATTGATTTGTATTTCAGACCCTTGCACTTGGGAGGATGAAGATTAAGGAATGTGCGAGAAGATCTTTTTGCGTTCCTGGGTGGTAGTTCTATCAGGTCTGACATGTAGGCTGGGGCATTACCATGGATGATTTTATGAACTAGGGTGCAAAGTTTGAATGTGATGCGTTCCTTTAGTGGGAGCCAGTGTAGTTTTTCCCACAGGGGTTTCGCGCTTTCGTATTTTGGTGTGCCGAATATTAGTCTGGCTGCCGTATTCTGGGCTGTCTGGAGTTTAAGTATTTGCTCTTTACAGCCAGCGTAGAGTGAGTTACAATAGTCCAGATGGCTGAGTACCAATGATTGTACCAGATTCCGGAAGACTACTATTTACTATTACTACTATTTAGCATTTCTATAGCGCTACAAGGCGTACGCAGCGCTGCACAAACATAGAAGAAAGACAGCCCCTGCTCAAAGAGCTTACAATCTAATAGACAAAAAAAAAAAAATAAAGTAAGCAAATCAAATCAGTTCTTGGAAAAAATGGTCTAACTCTTTTTAGTTTCCACATTGAATGAAACATCTTTTTAGTTATGTTATTTGCATGGTTCTCAAGTGTTAGGTGTCGATCAATGGTGACTCCAAGGATTTTTAGGGAGTCTGAAACTGGTAGATTTAGTTTAGGTGTGTTGATGGTGGTAAATTTATTCTTGTTGTATTGCGAGGTGAGTACCAGGCATTGGGTTTTCTCTGCATTGAGTTTCAGCTGAAATGCATCTGCCCAGGAATTCATAATATGTAGGCTTTGCTTGATTTCATTGGAGCTTTCCCTTAGATCTTGTTTGAATGGGATGAAGATCGTTACATCATCAGCATATATATATGGGTTTAGGTTCTGATTCGATAGTAGTTTAGCCAAGGGTGTCATCATTAGGTTGAATATGGTCGGTGAGAGGGGGGGATCCCTGTGGAACTCCGCATTCAGGTATCCATGTAGCTGATGTAGTCGAATTTGATGTCACTTGATATGAGCATGTAGTGAGGAACCCTTTGAACCAGTTGAGAACGTTGCCTCCGATTCCGAAGTATTCGAGGATGTGTAGTAAAATTCCATGGTCAACCAAGTCAAATGCACTTGACATGTCGAATTGTAACAGTAGAATGTTGTTGCCGTTTGCTATCAATTGTTTGAGTTTGGTCATGAGCGTGACTAGTACGGTTTCAGTGCTGTGATTAGAGCGAAATCCTGACTGAGAATCGTGTAATATTGAGAACTTGTTTAGATAGTCTGTGAATTGTTTAGGCACTATACCTTCTGTTATTTTGGTAATTAAGGGGATGGATGCTACTGGTCTATAGTTCGTTAGTTCATTAGCATTTTTCTTTGCATCCTTGGGTATAGGGGTGAGTTAAATGTTACCTTTTTCCCTTGGGAAGAGTCCATTTTGTAGCATAAAGTTCACGTGGTTTGTTAGGTCCATTATAAATTGTTGAGGGGCTGATTTCATGAGGTTGTTTGGGCATATATCTAGTTTGCATTGAGATTTGGCGTATCTTTTAAGCGTTTGTGAGATAAGATCTTCCGGTAGTATTGTGAATTCAGTCCAGATCCTGTCTGCTGGATAGATTCCAGGGTCTGGGTCCAGGCAGTCTAGGAGTGTGGTGTATTCGATGTGGCTGACAGGTATTTTAAGTCGTAGTTGTATGATTTTCTCCTTGAAGTACTTCACCAAGTCGTCAGCTCCTGGTGTGTCTTTGCTGTTGTTGGTGACTGGAGTGGTGTCTAATAATTTATTCACAAGTTGGAAGAGTTTGTGTGTGTCTTTGTAACTTGGTCCAATTTCAGTTTTGTAGTATTGTCTTTTGGCTTGTCTTATGGTGTATTTATATTTCCTTCGGAGTTGCTTCCAATCGTTAAGTGTGGGATCGTCTTTCTTTTTGTTCCACGCACGTTCTAGTTTCCTAACGTGTTTTAAGTTTTTTCAGTTCTTCGTTGAACCATGGTATTGAGTTCTTTCTGTGCAAGGTTCTGGTTTGGATTGGGGCAATGTTGTCTAGTGTTAATTTACATCTATTATCCCAATTTGAGAGGAATTGAATTGTGTCTGTCTTTATTGTCCATTCGTCGTTTTAGATCTGTTGCCAGAATTTAACCGGATCTATTTTTCCTCTTGTGGTGTAGGTTTTTCGTATTTATTTGTTAGGTAAGTCTTTCGTTCTCCATTGGAGGGTAATATGTGCTTTATAATGATCTGACCACAGAATAGGTGACAATTTAGTGTATGTTAGTATAATGTTTGCGTCATGGTCAAATTTGTGTGTTATGATGTCTAATGTGTGTCCTTTTTCATGTGTTGGTTGCGTATTGTAGATCCCATAGTTGTAAGAACTCTCTACAGTCTTGGGTACTTGTTGTGGTGAGATCTTCCAGGTGTAGGTTAATATCTCCTATTATGATGAGGTTAGAGGAAGAGATACAGGTGTTCGAGATAAAGTCCATGAAGTGCGTATCGCAGTCTCGCCAGTTGCCTGGTGGTCTGTAAAATATAACTGCATTAAGGTGTTCCCACAATTTTGGGTGACTGATTCTTATGGAAGCGATTTCAAGTTGTGGCAGTATGGATTCAGCTGTGTTTGTGATGTTGAACTCAGATTTGTATATTATGGCTGTTCCTCCTCCTCTTTTTCCATTTCTTGTCCAGTGTGTAATTTTGTATCCTGGTGGGCATAATTCTAAAATTATAGGATCTTGAAGGTTGTGGACCCAGGTTTCAGTGATGAAGAGGAAGTCAAGGTTATCTGCAGTGATCCAGTCTGTTATAGTCTCTGTTTTGGTCACTACTGATCTGGCGTTTACGTATCCGATTTGGATTGAATGGTAAGGTTCGGTAAGGGGCGTTGATGTCTTAATTTTAATTAGTTGCCTGTTTTCCTGATGTCTAGTTTTGTTGTGTCCTTTCTTCCCTTTCTGTTGGTTGTTTCCAAATGTATTTGTTTTTCCTTTTAATTGATTGCTGTTCTTTTGTTCTGGTGGGTTATGTATGAATTGTCTGTAGGGTGTGTGTGTTGTAGGTAGATTGGTGTTTGTGTTAGGGATAGTCCATGCGTAGTATGTTAGGGAGAGGAAGTAGATTATCATAATCAGTTTGTTGGTGTTCATGTTGGTTGTTGTTCTGAGATTAGTAATATGTATTTAAAGTATATAGCAGGTAACAGATCGTGCCTCCTTATGGTATTATTGGATGTCTAACAAGTCATTTGTAAGACATTTATGAGGTAGGCATTTAAGGACGTTTAGAAGCAAAGCAATTTAAAGGCTTTTAGCATGTGTTTAAAAGTAGCAAGGCAATTAGAACATTTAAGTGAGCATTTAAACATTTAAGTGAAGCAAATCGTTTATAATGCAGGCAATTTAGAAGCGTTTAGAAGCAGGCGGCTAAGAGCAAAGCATTTAAAAGAACTTGAGATGCATTTAAGAGTAGCAGTGCAATTGAAATAATTATGCTGACCAGATTCTTAAGAGTTTCTTATTACAATATTTCAGCAAACAGAGTAGCAATTCAATTAAAGCATCTATGCTTGCAATTTATCACAAGAATTCTTTCCTAGAATGTTACAGCAAACAAAGAGTTAACCTGTGCAAGCAAAAGGTCTGGAGATGCGTTCCGCTGTCTGCTCTCTAGGTCAGGTCCGTGTTTGTTCGCTTTTCTGTTCATTCGATAGTGGGTCAAGTTAGGCACTTTTCGGCAAGGTTCTGTCCTGTCCACAGTCAGATCTGTTTGGGTGCGCTCAGTGTGTCCGAGGATGATTGGCGGTGTGCAGTGGCGTTTTTCTGCTCCTTCCTTGTGTGGTCAGGTCGCCGTACGTTAGGCCTTGTGCAATGCTTCCTCCCCTCGCCGTGGGTCTTCCTCTGTTGCAGAACTCAGTCCCGATATCCTGATCGGTGTTATTAGTGATTGATTGGCCAGACTCACGAAGGCCTCCGGTAGGTATTTGGGGAGTGGGCAGTGGTGAACAGTCGTGGGGACAGGGATGATGTTTCACGGCGGCGGAATCTCATCAGCTGAGTCGCTCGGCGGTGTGAACTGCGTTGTTGGAGGTTGACGGAGGATCTGGTCGTTTGCTCGATTCAGCCCTACTTCGTAGCCGGTCCGGGTGGTTCGGCAAATTCCTCGCCTGTAGCCATACGGTTCTTTCTGCTGCTGCTTTATATTTGTAGGTGGGCTTGTTCCGCACGCTTCTTGATAGCAGGTGTGCAGATGTGCGGTCCTTCTTTGTTCGCTACGCAACCGCGTGGTTGAGTTCGTCGCTGCTTCACGACCCGGCTTAGCAGGATGGTTTCACCGCTGGGTAGCTGCGTGAAGTCGCAGATTATGACTGCAGCTCGCCCCTGATATTCTCGCGGCGTGGGTCATGAGGGGCGCTCCTAGGGTCGCAGCTCTTCCGTTTGTGGGGCGGTGGAGATCTAGTCCCCCTGGTTCGAGGCTCTGATTTCGGCCTACCGGTGGGTTCCCTGTCCAGGTGGGCCTGGGTCAAGGTCTCAGCCACGGGTTGGGCTGAGGCTGCAATCGGGCCTCACTCTAAAACCACTTTTTCCTTTATCCCGCGGTATGCCCTGGGTTTATCTCCTGTTCAACAGCTACCTTCATGTGCAGGATTAGGCTGTTGTGCGGTTCTATTTAGGGCTAGATCCTAATCAGGGTTGCTGGAGCAGCGGCTCTGTGACCCTCATGTCGGCGGCCATCTTTTCACAGATCATGTCTGTAGTCACTTTTCTTTTTGACAATACTGTTGAATGACAATAAAGATATTTGATTATAAAAGACATATTTGCTAAATACTGCAAGAGAGAGAGAGCCTTGTGTGTCAGGCCTCCTAAGACTTAATATCTCTAAAGCCTTAATATCCTGGAGTATAACCTAGGCAAACCAGCATACATCTGAAGCCTCTTTATTTTCTGAAATTTCCTTTATTGAATAAATATAGTTTACTCACAATCAGATGTTCAGAAGTGTTGCCCCAAGGCAACAGAGACTCCATAATTCTGAGAGTTGTATCAGTGGTTGGAGATAGCTCAGAGCTGGGTGGCTGGAGTGTGCAATCTCTTAGACAGATATTATGAGGTAAAAAATGAGTTAATTACAAGGGATTTAGCAGGACAAGTGCTGTCTGAAGCAAGATGAAGAATGCCTCATGGAGAAGGAAAAGCCATGAAGGGGCTCACACAGGCCCAGGGAGCAAGAGGTAAAGGGACCAATAGGGACAGAGCCTGCTATCAGGTAGCAGGGGTGGTCCCAGAGGGTAGCCCTCAATTGGAGGGAAAGGTCATACCTGGCAGACCTCTCAGGACAGAGATAGTAAGAATGACCAGGAAATGATAGCAGGTAGACAAATGAGCCAAGCTTGGCTGAGAAAGAGAAGAGGTATTTGCAGCAGAATAGAGCAATAGTAACAGTCCTTATACAGACAGGCAAGGGAGACTACATTACACACAATGCAATGCTCATATATCTTTGCAGTGAGGACTGCAGCAGTAAAAATCCTTAGAAGTGAGAATAACAGTAAAAGCATTAAACACATTTTAGGGCCACACTATAAACTAGTGTAAGGCTGTCAGAGGACAGAACAAACACCCCATATAATCCTAGTCAGTTCTGCACCCCCCTTTTCACCCCTTCTCTTTAGCTCTCTTTACCTCCTGTCCTCTCACTCTGCTCTCAGCCCCTCTTCTTTCCACTCTCAAATCCTATTTCACCTGCTCTCTTCTCTTCTCATATTCTCTTTACCCCTCCTCTAAGTCCTCTCTTTCTATTTCTTTTCTCTCTCTACCCCTTCTCCCCCTCTCCCGAATCTTACTTTTCAGCTGGCACGGCCTGCTAGGACTAGGGTTACCATATGTCCGGATTTACCCGGACATGTCCTCTTTTTGAGGACATGTCCGGGTGGGTTTTGCCAGTCCGCCTGTTTGTCCAGATTTCTGGACAAACGGGTGGGTGGGCGGCAGACCTATCCTAGCCTCCCCTTCCCTTACTTACTATCTACTGCCCTGGTGGTCTAGTGACCTCTTCGGGACAGGAAAGAGCCCCTTCTTTCCTGCCTGGAGCGCTGCCCTTGCCCTGCATCCTTTTGCTGTGTGACGGTCTCGGGATTCAAAATGGCCACCAAGAGTTGAAGCGGCCTCGCGAGACTTCCTCTCGGCGGCCATTTTGAATCCCAAGACCGTCACACAGCAACAGGATGCAGGGCAAGGGCAGCGCTCCGGGCAGGAAAAAGGGGGCTCTTTCCTGCCCCCCAGAGGTCACTAGACCACCAGGGCAGTAGATAGTAAGGGGAGGGGAGGGGAATATGTGACCCGGGGGGAGGGGAATATGTGACGGGGCGGGGTATGAGTGAGAAAGGGTGAGGTGAGGATGCAAAAGGGGCGTGGTGTGGGCGGGGCAGGGGCCGTGACATGTGTCCTCTTTTTCAGAGGACAAAATATGGTAACCCTAGCTAGGACCACACTAGCTATGATGCAGTTGTCACTGTGTGTAGGAAAAAATAAGCCCTGCTGTGGGGCAGGCGATTCTCCCATCATCACACCACGCTGTGGCTCTCTAATGAAGTAGAAGGAGAACAACAGAGGTAACAGGAAAGTAAAGCTTGCTCTTTGAGCTGCTCAAAGCCCATAGTCATAGTTTGAGGACTCCTGCCTAGTCTGTAGCTCTTTCACACTCTTTCCTAGTCAAGTATTAGTATCATAGCAATGTTATTTGAATGTTCTAGTTGTGTGCTTATTAGATATTCCATCACTATTATGCTTATATCATATTATATCTCTGTTATTTGAATTTCAGTGATGTGAAATATGTATGTTTTTGATCCTGGTTCATGGTAGTCCAATTATTAGGTTTCAATTTGCTGCTTTCAAGTTTTCCTCTTTCATTGTCTATATCTTTACTTGTTTATTTTACTATTGTTACGCTGTTTACAAAATTGTAAGTTTGATGTTAAACTGTACCTATTGTACACCACCTTGGGTGAATCTCTTCATAAAGGTGCTTAATAAATCCCAATAAATAAATATTAGGGAAAGTTACCCCACAGCTGTTTGACTCTAGCTAGTACACTCAACTCAGACTTTCCAGGTGGAATAAAAGTTCTCTCTGTTTTCTCCATTTTGCTCATGTCAATATTTTTGATATTTTCACTTTTTTGGCATGCTTTTTCACTTAGGAGCCCTTTTACTAAAGCTTAACATGCAGTAATGGACATTAGTGTGTGCTAAGTGCCATGTAGTCCATAGGTATAAAACAGCATGCTAAGCTTTAATAAAAGGGCCCCTCACTGTATAATTTCGTTTCAGTATTTCATTTTATTATGCATTACAATGTCTACTGTTTGTAGTTTCCAAATGGTGTGCATTAAACCTGAAGTGAAATTTCAATCAGTTTTTCTGTAATTTTCATTTTTTTTTTTTTTTAATTTCAATATTTTTATTGATGAAATAACAGAACATGTAACCACCATTCACATCATAATTTGACAGTTCCACAAGCCATGGTACAAATGACAAAGGAAACCAATTATCTCATCATCATTTATCCCCATTACCCCTTCTCCACCCCCCTACCCCCCCTCCCATCTCTTACAACATTTATTGTACCACTGTTATGTAACATATCAATCAATGAAACCAATGAGTATCAGTGCAATATATACATTTACGTTTCAACAGATAAACTGGATCGTAGAGAGCTCTGGATCTTATAGCTCTCTACCTTTCATATTAAAATGTATTTGCCCTGGGAGCAATCCCTCCCCCCCTCCCTTCCCAGTTCCTTCAAATATGGATGTGGTTGGCAACATCCCGTCTCCGTCACTCTGCGTCAGGTGCTTCTTTCGTCCCCCGTTTGTCTGCCAACCTCTGGAGAATATGACGTCTACTAGCAGGGTGTAGAGTTTTCAAATATTTTCTCCAGATCTGTGCAAACACATCGGGGCCTTTTACCCGGTTGACCACTGAAACTGCCCCACAGAGCTCCTGGTGCATTAGTTCAGTCATCTTCGTCCTCCACAATTCTCTGGTGGGTGCCTGTTCTTCTCGCCATTTGAGGAGAATCACTTGTTTCCCGACCAGTGTTACTCTTTGTAGAAATCCCGCCATTCCCGATGGCATGGGTTGTCCCACCTGGAATATATCAAACAAGAGCAAGGGCCCCACTAACAGTTTTCGTTTCCAGTACTGCCCCGACTCTGTTATTATTTGTATCCAAAATTTCTGGATGTCTGGGCACTCCCAAAACATGTGGCCCAGCGTCGCCCTTGGCTCTCCGCATTTGAGACATGTACCAGTGCCAAAGCCTGCTTTCTGCGCTCTGATCGGCGCTATGTAGGTTCTCAGGGCAAACTTATACTGCTGTTCCCATTGTCGTGTAAAGACGGATCGCCTTAGAATTGCCCTTAAGAAGCTCTGAAGGTCTTCTACCGTTAGCGCAGTCCCCAGATCCCGCGACCAGTTTGTCGCTAGGTTGCAATAGTCTATATCTGGCGTGGTATCTTGAAGGTTTCGATGATGGAAGCGTAGGGGCACTATGTTTTGTGATCCCAGCGTTAATGCTGTTGAGAGTACATCTTGTACATCCTCGCTTAAGTTGAACGCTCCCAAGGTGTGAGCGTAATGTTTTACTTGTGCGTGCGCAAAAAAATCTGTGTCCAAGATGCCATATTCTCTCTTCAATTCTTCCATGGGTTTAAGCTGCCCTTCCTCATCTATCAACTGGTACAAATAGAGAATTCCTTGCTGTCTCCAACGCGCAAAAACTTTATCCATTGTCCCCACCGGGAAGTCTGGATTCAGCTTCAGGGAGACAAAAGGTGTTGCTGCTGCGGAGAAATCATGTCTTTTGCACAGCCATCTCCACATTGCTCTGGCTGAGCGCACAAACCAGTTCATGGGGGCTTTCACCCCTTCCTTCTTTTTGGTGGTGTGCAGCAGACAGCTCAAGTGTAATCCAGGTGTCAAGGAAGCCTCTAACTGTGTGTTCGTAAAGTGTTGACTACCCACCAACCAGTCCCTTACATGTCGCATAGTGCAAGAAATGGTAAGGTATCTTACATTCAGTAAACCCATTCCCCCATGTGTTTTAGGCTTGTATAAGACTTCTAGTGGCAACCGGGGTCGTCTATTGTTCCATAAGAACTTCCTTAACATGGCTTTCAGCTCTCTTTCTTCCCTTCCTCTCAGGTGCAGTGGCAACACTTGAAATTTATATAACCATTTAGGAACTATAAGCATGTTGAAGAGAGCTATGCGCCCCGACAAGGAAAGCGGACAAGCGCCCCACATTCCCAACCGGCGTTTGGTCTCCACTAACAGGGTCTTATATTTATCTTATAAAGTGTGGATAATTTGACCGGCACCTCTATCCCCAAGTACTTCAATCTCTCCTCTGCCCAACGGAAAGGGAAGGGCCCCACCCAGTCCTGCTGGGCTTCTCCTGTCATCCCCATTGCCATAGATTTTGTCAGATTTAGGCAGAATCCTGACAGATCCCCATAGTGTTGTACTTCCTTCAACAGGTTCCGTACTGAATTCTGCGGGTCATCTATCATCAGCAGTAAATCATCTGCATAAGCTAGAAGCTTAAGTACCTCTTCTCCCGCCCCCACGCCTTTGATCCCGGGGTTTTGTCGTATATTACATAGGAGAGGTTCTAACGCCAGCAGAAAAAGTAATGGGGACAGGGGGCATCCCTGTCGTGTCCCTCTCCTTATCAAAAATTCTTCCGTTCTTACCCCATTCACTATCAGTCGAGCTCTCGGATCTGAGTAAAGCGCTCCCAGCACTCCCGCAAACCAGCCCTGCACTCCAATCTGTAATTTTCATTTTTAAATGAAACAATATAAGAAATATTTGTATTTCTTATATTGTTTTAAAGAACAGCATATCCCAAACTTCACTAATCCAAAAAAAAAAAAAAAGGTTTATAAGCAAAGATAGAGTTTCCTGCCAAGGTCACTGTGATTACCTCTGCCTTGATCTGAAGTGCACAGATTTGGAGCAGCCCCACAGTCAGCACCAGCACTGATCTCTTGGTCCCAGCTATGTGAAGACAGCTTGCTAGCATGTGCTAGTCCTTACAGAAAGTTTTGTGTTTATCCTATTCACAGTAGGCCTAAAGGCAGTGAAGGAGGAACACGAACACCCATGCAGTCATGTGTGTTTGCAGTTGTACTTCATCAAACAGAACATTTTGTGGTCTGATAGTCAGAACATCCCTTTGACTAATATTGAAATAAACAGAGATATGCATAGGTACCAGAAGAGCTCTCTTAGTTATTACCATCCACAGCCAGTGAATGTTTTTTGGCAGCAATTTTGTCCCTTAGTTTCCCTTCAACTTATATTGCTTAGGGCCCTTTTTGTACTCCATATGTTCTCTGTGCATATGAAAAGATGTATTGCTATTCATAACCCTATTTCACCCAGATGAGGCATAGGTGTGTTACTTTAATAAAATATATAAGGTTTATTGATGAGTCAAAATCACCGGGTGTCACGATGGTGACTGTTTCCTTGTCTGTGCTCACCTCGCCCTCTGGTGGCCTGAACCGGTGGCTGCAATGGACTGTCACACATTCCACACTTCAGACCAGTCCGGTCCGGATCTTCCAGACTGCCAGACTGCCAGACTTGCTTTTCTTGTTTGTGCCTGAACAGCACCCGTAGCTGCCTTGTGATTCCTGCAGCTGAACCTCAGCTGCTGATGGGCTTTATTAACCACCTGGAAACTTCTGTGTGTGCCTTTGCATCAACTAAGGTCACTGGTATGTTGGTGTGCTCTGTTGCACTTCTGGTTATTCTGTTTCTTGTCTGAAATCCTTGCTTGGTTCTAGTCTAGTCTTTGTGTAGTTAGCTTGTACTTTGTTGCTTGTTTTCTAGTCTTGTTTCTTGTTTGTATTTCCTTGTCTGGTCCCTGGTTAGTCTGTGTGTAGGTTAGCTGTTAGCTTTTTCTGCTAGTTCCCTTCTTAGTGGCTGCCTTGGCAGCTTTCTGTTCTTGCCCTCTTGTCTGTAAGTGTTTTTCCCTAGTGGCTGCTTGGCAGCTTTCAGTCCTTGCTGTTACCTGTCTTTGTACCCTTTTCAGTGGCTGCCTGGCAGCTTTCAGTTCTTTTCCTTAAGCCTGTCCACTTCCTGCCTAGTGTTGTATTGTCTGTCTGTGAGTCCTAGCCCAGTATTCTGTCTTGCTTCCCCGTGTATATTCCTTTCCCCTCTGACTCTCAGTCCCTGTTCAGGCTAGTTGGTATCCAGTTCCTGCCCTGTCCTGTAAGTCCTGCCGGCCGCCTGCACCCAGGGGCTCAACTCCTAGGGAACGGCGATCAAGTGCAGGTGAAGTCTAGCTGTTCCTGTCAGAGTTCTGCCTTGTCTCTGGTGTGGGGTGGTTTTGCCTGCCACTGCCACTCCTCGGCAGTGGTCCAAGGGCTCACAAATCAAGTTTCTGCCTTGAAAGCCTAACACCGAGCGACTGTCAGCAATATCAATCCACATTCTCTTCACTCAACTTGCACACAATAAATCAGTTCAAGCCAGAATTGGAATTGTGAACCAAAAGGGTTTACTAAAAATCTTTATGCAAAGGAATAAAATCTGAACAATAAGATATAAAAACGCAAAAATGATCAACAATCACTTACAGCACGTATCTGCTTATTCAGGGTTCTCTACTCTTTAGATCAGTGAATTTCAATCTTTTTCATCTCGCTGCACATTTACAAGGCGCACAAATTCTCAAGGCAAACCTCTGAGTCTTTCCTTCACTAATCCACCAGGGTTAGCTAGCACTGAGTAGTAAGTCCTCCGAGTCCTCCCTTCACTAATCTACCAGGATTAACTGGCAATGAGCAGCAAGTCTTCCAAGTCCTTCCTTATATCACCGCAGCCGCGTTTTCGCTCTCTACCCGGGCTGATGCTGCACTTGGAGAACGCCACAAGCATGCATGAGTAGATCAGATGACTTGCGTAAGCCATACCCACTCACCACCTTCTTTGATAGTGTCACAGATACGATGTCCTGACCCCACCCAAGCCCCAACCTATTTGCATAGCCACACACTCGCTCCACCTTATTTGCATGGTCCCACCCCAAACTCTGCCACTTTCTATATAGCCCTGTCCCAAACCCCACCCACTTTTGGTAATGTCATAGGAAGTGACACCATAGCCACACCCTTTTCCCAACACAGTCTCTGGCTAACACAGCTACTGTATCTGGAAAGAGAAGAAGTGGGAGCAGTTAACAGAGGCTGTAAAGCTACTGTACTTGCCAAAAGTGATAGCTGGAACAGGGAACCAGCCCACCACCACATCCTTCCAATAGCACCTACTTAGATGCCTGCCCATGATGCTGTGTTACCTTTTTGAAGTTAAAATGATCAGAGAACAGTGTACTAAGAAACCTGCATTTCTTGGCACACTATGATCCCCCAAAGAAAACCACCAAATTGGGAGAACAGAAACACTATGATCATGAAGAGAAGACAAAAGAGTAGTGTATGCAACAGGACACGTCCGCACTCAATGAAAAACAACGATGCAGTCAAGGTGTTCACAAAAAGGGTGGTCTTTATTCTGAAAGTGAAAGACTCGACATGGCACACTGTGTTTCGGCAAGATGCCTGCCTCAGGAGTCTGGGATAAAACAAATATATAATAAACATATAAATAACATTTAAACATTTAAAACACTCATTTTAAAATACAAATATAAGTGATAAGTAAATATAAAATACTAGTGAAAAAGGCCCGTTTCTGACAAATGAAACGGGCGCTAGCAAGGTTTTCCTCAGAGTGTGTATGTTTGAGAGAGTGTATGTGAGAGTGACTGTGTGTGAGAGAGTGAATGTGCGAGTGTGTGTGAGAGAGAGTGAGTCTGGGTGCGAGTGTGTGTGTGAGAATGAGAGTGTGTGCAAGTGCGTATGTGAGACAGTGTGAGAGAGAGAGAGTGTGTTTCACACAGATACAGTGTGTGCGCGAGAGAGAGTGTGTGTGAGACACAGACTCTGTGAGACTGAGTGTATGAGACCAAGAGAGTGTGTGAGTGACTGTGTGAGTAAATGTGGTACAGTGTGAGACATAGAGTGTGTGAGAGACAGTGTGTGAGAGAGAAAGACATTGTGGGAGAGAGAGAGAATGTGTGTGTGTGACAGAAATACCTCCCCCCCTCTCTGATGTCAGGCCCCCCCTCTCTCTGGTGTCAGGCCCCCCCTCTCTCTGGTGTCTGAGCGTTACTGTGCAGGACGCTGAGCTCTGGCTGTGCTTCAAGGAACTGACCAATCCTATTTAATAGAATGCGCCTCCAACATTCTGAAGCCGAGAAACCTCGTGTGGTTGGTCACTTCTGCTTGTGACGAACCCGGAAGTACGTGATGTCAATTCAGGAGATGGATTCAGAGAGCAGGAATGCCTCAGCCATGCAGTCAGCTTCAGAATGTTGGAGGTGCGTTTTATTATATAGGATGGGCAGATTTCAATAATATTATTCTTCTTGCAGATTGTCAGAAAGTAAAGATGACTGTTCACTTTTGTTTCTTTTTCCAAAAGTTTGTTCATTTGCTTTTTCATGCGGCTGTATGCGGTATCTTCCATCTTAAGCAGAGGAGTGTTGTAGCCGTGTTAGTCCACTCTTAAGGTTATCAATGGAAATCAAACAAAATAAAACATGGAAAAGAAAATAAGATGATACCTTTTTTATTGGACATAAGTTAATACATTTCTTGATTAGCTTTCGAAGGTTGCCCTTCTTCGTCAGATCGGAAATAAGCAAATGTGCTAGCTGACAGTGTATATAAGTGAAAACCTTTAAGCATTACTATGACAGTCTGACAGGGTGGGAGGATGGGGGTGGGTCGGAGGTATGCATGGGGACATCAAAGCATATCATTGATATATTATCAAATGCTCTGATATTGTTCTTTATAAAATGAACATTTCTTTCTGTGAATAAAATCTTTCATCAAAAGTCACCATAGTGAAAAATAAGGATAAACTTAAATGTATAACAACGTCAATCAGTGGAGGCGTGGCCTAATGTTTAGTAACATAGATAAATCTAATTCTGCATTTAGACCTGAAGGGAAAACAGTGTCAAATTCAAAAATATATTTTTGTTCTTGTAGCAGTATGTTGTCAATGTTCCCAATCCGCAGACTGGCTACACATATTTTTTTGAATGAATTCGTTTTGTATTCGTTTTGAGATTTTTTGACATTCTTTTTGAAATTTTTTCATACTTGTGGAGTGTGTAGGAATCCCTCTACATAGGGGTTGGACATTAGCTTGGGATCATATATAAAATATATTTTATGACATCTCTTTTTCTGCTGCCTTTTTTTAATTTCTTTTGACACAGTTTTCTTGTCGTCCTTCATTTTTACTATTTGTTTTTATTTTACTTTCTGGTTTTTTTCATTAATGCATTCTGTTCGCTCTTGTTCATCGCAGCTCGGTATTTGGAAGACCGCTGCACTCCTCGATCGCCCCCTTTAAAGAGTCCAGCCCTGTGATTGGCTGGTTAGTATAACAGCTGTTTTTGTTTAAAACATGGTGCAGCCAGTCTACGGATTGGCCTTTGATGACGTGTGCATGGGCGTGCTGCATATTTAAGCCACCTATTTTGTGAGGCACGCTGTGCAGCAGCTGCGATTCGAGCAAGGAGCCAGGCCTATTCATGGAATGTGCATAATTTGGGCTGTTTTGTTTTTCAGTTCTTTTACCACCTTTTGGCAGGGTAAATGTTTGATCATTTATTATTTACTGTTCATTTTTTGTTTGGCATTGTAGAACCTTATAAAGATCCACTAGAGCAGTGATTGCCAGCTTGGTGTTGGCATCCTCATCCCCTGAAGAAGCCCCTCGGTGAAACGGGTCAGTCAGGTTTGGATGCCTGTTCAAGATGCTGCAACCAGCTAAGTGGTTTTTCTCTTGCTTTTGAGCTTTTTTTTTTTTTTTTTAAATTTACAGAAGTCTTTATTCAGCATTGTTAATCAAACACAGACATTAAACATCTCTGCATAGTGCAAGTGGATTATATAATCTCACTATCAATCCAGCTCAGATGGAGACAATGTACCAAACAATTCAGCTAACAGTATAACAATATCATATCAAAAACTTAGTATACTTCAAACATTTTTAGTTTTACATATTAACATTCCCATCCAATTTACCCTAATCCCCCCCGCTATCAATCTCTAGACCTCCCTCCCCCCTCCCTCCCGTCTTCCCAGTCTTTCATCCAATACAACTTTTATTCTAAGCACTTAGTCAAAATGGGTTCCCAAATCCTCTGCCATTTAGGCAGTGTTTTTCTCTTCTCAGCCGTCAGTCTCTCCATTTCACAAATGTATCTGACCTTGGTTATCCATCTTACCGTTGAAGGAACCAATAAAGATTTCCAGCTTTGTGCTAGGTTCACTCGTACAGCATTCAGAGAGGCACGAACAAAGAGCCACTGATCTAACGTAAGACCCTCTGGTCGTCCCCCCAAAAGGAAAATCGAGGGATGCCACTGCACAGACCTACCAATCCATCTTTGAAGGCGCGCCTGAATTCCCTTCCAGTAAGCTTGCGCTTTAGAACATGTCCACCAAATGTGCCCCGCTGTTCCTACCTCGCCACAATTTCGCCAACATCTCTGGAATATTTGGGCGCTCATGTGGTGCAGTCTAGCCGGTGTCAAATACCATCTATAAAATACCTTAACAGCGTTTTCTTGCATTGCCACCGCCAATGAAACCTTCCAAATCCGCTTCTCAAGTGTCAACCAACTAACCTCCGGAAGCGTAAATTGTAGCTCTTGCTCCCATCGCTGTCTATGTAATACAGATGGTTTTGAGCGCCTCATTTGATAATCGTACAGAAAGGATATCAATCCCCGCGTGCGCTTGGTGTCTACACACACCTCCTCCATCGGGTGTATGTCACGCCTTAGGCAGGTACCATAAACCGGCCCTTTCAGAAAATGATGGAGCTGCGAGTAGGCAAAATGGTCACCTGACCCAAGTCCATAGTCCTCCATCAAATTCCCAAATGGCACTACCGTATCACCTACTACTACTACTACTATTTAGCATTTCTATAGTGCTACAAGGCGTACGCAGCGCTGCACAAACATAGAAGAAAGACAGTCCATGCTCAAAGAGCTTACATTGCCCCAGCAAATCCAGGCCTGAAGCTGCCCATCTACAAAAAATACTGCTACCCATACCTGGCTCAAATGAGGGGTTATCCACAATTGGGGCTAGGCCTGATACCATCGGTTGTCGGTCCTGGAACATACAGTCCCAGTAATAGAAGGTGGCCTGGACTGTAGGTGGAAATTTATCTATCCTACCCCTATATTTACATTCTCCAGCAACAAATTCCAGAGTTTAATTACACATTGAGTGAAGAAAATTTTTCTCAGATTCGTTTTAAATTTACTACTTTGTAGCTTCATTGCATGCCCCCCTAGTCCTAGTATTTTTGGAAAGCATAAGCAGACGCTTCACATCTATCCGTTCAACTCCACTCATTATTTTATAGACCTGTGTCATATCTCCCCTCAGCCGCCTTTTTTCCAAGCTGAAGAGCCCTAGCCGCTTTAGCCTTTCCTCATAGGGAAGTCGTCCCATCCCCTTTATCATTTTCGTCGCCCTTCTCTGTGTAGCATGATACCAGAGTTTTTTAGATCAGATACAAAGATAAAAGGTTCTGCTGCAAAGAGATTTCAAGTTCCTCTTCTCCTCCCACCTGGAAGACTGAACAAAACCTTGGCTGGGTGTGAATATCCATGCATCAGCATAATAAAAGCTCAAAGATGAAATAGCAGATACCGAGACTGGGGGTTTGTGAAACTCCACCTATCACAAACAAAGATTCATATAGAAAGCTATTTGCCAGCAGGAAGCCATTTGCTAGCAGGAAGCCATTTGCCAGCAGAAGTCCAGACCATGTGACCATGCTTCCCTGCAAACAATAATACCCAGGAATCAGTAGCCTCTAAGTTTTCCATAGGAACATTATAAAAGCCAGGAGCACGCCAGGGGCGTAGCTATGGGTGGGCCTGGATGGGCCCAGGCCCACCCAATCACACCTCAGGCCCACCCAATTTGTCCTGTGCCTCCAATCCGGTGCTGCTCTTCTAGGTGCCGGTTAGGCTGCAGTGAGAGTGCTGCACAGCCTTTCAGTTCTGCCCTGAATTCAGTGGCGTAGGCGTAGCTAGGGGGGATGGAAAAAATGGTGCCTATGCGCATTCATCGCCAGTTTAGTTCTTGCAGCACACGCGGTGCCGCCTATGCGCATGCACCGCTGTCTTCCCGCTTGCACGTGGTGCGTGCCACTTCCAAACGCTGGCTGGATCGGATTCGTGCCTTGCTTTTCTGCAGATGGTTGGCGGCGTCGCCTGCTTGCCGCTTGTCATCCCACTCAGCCTTCTGCTATCCGCGCACTCCCAATCTCCTGTCTCCCATCCCCTCACTGTGCTGCCAGCACTGCTTGAAGCCAAGAGAAGAAGCAGAACGTCGTCCAGAGAGCTCAGCTGCAGCGGCCTTGTGTAGTAAAGTAGCTTACCAAAGAAGGCCGCTGCGGCTGAGATGAGCTCTCTCGACAACGTTGACGTTCTGCTCCTTCTCTTGGCTTCAAGCAGTGCAGGCACCAGCAGCACGGGGGGGGGGGGGGGGGGCTCCGGTCCGGTCCGGTCCGGTCCGATGTGTGTTGCAGGCTGCACTCGCTGCAGAAGCCCAGCTGTTCGGCGGCAACGGCGCTTGACTTTGGTTGGTTGTGCAAAGCTGACTCCTGTGACAGAGGTAAGGTAAGGGATCGTTCCCACGGTACATGTTGTATGTGCTCTCTCTGGCTCGCTGACTTTGTGGGCTGCTGGGTTCCACCTCCGTGGGTTCCACCTCCGTGGCACTTGCAGGAGCTATCACCTGACCTGTCCCCAACACAGCACAGGACAGGACAAGGAGGTTGAAGAAAACAGAAGATGGGGTGTTCCAATCTAGTCCATTATACGGACTTTAGCAAAAAAATTTTCAAAATTAATGTGTAGTCCATCTGTAAAAAGTCTAAAACAGTTCCAGTTGGATAGGCATTAGGCAGTGCCTTAAAAAGTGGAGGTAGGATTTTTTTTTCTTTTTTACTTATTTAACAGCTTTTTAATTTATTTGAAACCTTCCTATATTTATATTTGAAACCTGCAAAGAGGTGGGATAATGTGGGATACAAATGCAATAAATAAATATCTAGATTTAAATATAAAATAAAAATTGCACATCAGTAAAAACAGCTTAAAAATTATTATAGCTGGTAGAAATAGCAGTGATAATCTTTGTATTTTGTGCTCATTTATCTACGCTGTTCTATACAATACAGATGGCAAAGTTTCAGTGAGAATATTCTATTTCTTGATCTTAACTGTTCATCTTAATTGTTTCTGTAATCTGCCTTTGGGAAGCCTGGTGTTATAAAGTGACATAGTTAATGATGACAGATAAAGACCTGTAGGGTCTATCCAGTCTGCCCAGCAAGATAAACTCATTTTACATGGTATGTGATACTTTACATGTATACCCGAGTTTGATTTGTCCCTGCCTTTCTCAACCCAGCCCAGCACTGCAGGTAATACAATTGTAAATGCTTTTTTTTAAACATCATAATGGTGGGATGAGTAGGGGGTAGGACAGGGCTGACACTAGGCTACAGGGAGGGGTGGGGGCTAGGGTGGGGCTGATGCCAGGTTATAGGGATAGATGGGGGATAGTGTAGAGAAAGGAAGGGCTGATGCCAGGCTAAGGGGATGGATGGATGGGGGGGGGGGGGGGTAGGAAAGGAAGGGTAGAGCTAATGCCATGTTATAAGAAAGGATGAGGTGAGTAGGGAAGGGAAGGGTAGGACTGATGTCGGGCTACAGGGAGGAATGGAGGGGTAGGGAAGGACAGAGCTGATGCTGGGCTGGTCTGTGTTCTGCATGTGACCAAAGTGATTCTTCTGGCATGTGGTTTGTGTTGGGATCTATATCAGTCTGAGTAGTCTGACTTTTCCAGTGAGACGCGTAATGCTGTTGTGTATATTCACTGCTGCCTTTTTAAAGGTACTGTTATTAGTATTTGTGTGTTCAGAATTGGTGGTGTTAAAGTTTGCTACATAGGCTTTGAGTATGTATGTGGTTTATATTGATGCTGGACAGCTGTTGGGCAGACTGTTTATTAGAAATCCTTCATCAAGTGCACTTTAAGGCATTATTTAGGAGTATCTCAAGAAATGCTACTCTCACTTATATATATAGTGCCCACCCATATTAGCTCTGAGCCCACCCAAAATGTCAGGTCTGGCTACGCCACTGGAGCACGCTCCTCTCTTGGTTTCTCTTCTCTTTTGCTGCTCTTTTCTTCCCCCCCCCCCCCCCACCCCCGACCACGGGCTGCTGTAAGGATCTCTGGCTCCTGTTACCTTGGACAACAGACTTTGTAAGTTAACTTACGATTTAGATCTGTTATCTTGTCGCAAATTTCTCCTGTAAGCAACATTCTTAAAAACTACCTCTCGCTTGTAATATTATTACATTACCTGTATTGTAAATAAACCTTTTTAAAGTTGAATATATGGTCTTTTATGTTCGGAGCACGTGTTCTTAAACCTTACAGTGCAGGTTAATGTAATTTCACAAATATAATATTTAATTCCCCCTTTTTCTTACATATCCTTATCTTATTACCTTATAGGTAATTGGTGGAGAATAGAATATAGAATCAATATATATATATATATATATATATATATATATATATATATATATATATTATATATACTAGTAAAAAAAAAGGCCCGTTTCGTAAACAAATGAAACGGGCGCTAGCAAGGCTATAGAGAGAGTGAGAGTGTGTATATGTATGTGTGTCTGTGTGTGTGTGTGACACAGAGAAAGTGTGTGTGTGTGTGTCTCTGTGTGAAAGAGAGTGTGCACAGGTAGGGTGGAAATGAAGAGACAGTAGTGAAATTTTACATAGGACAGCTGAACCATTTGAGGAGTGTTTGTGTGTCTGTGTGAGACAGTGTGCATATGTGTGTGGGTACGTGTGTGTGTGAGACAGAGACAGTGTAAGTGTGTGTGTGTGCGTCTGTGTGAAAGCATTATAATTGTACATAGCACAGCACAAACATTTGAGGCAGTTCTTGCCTTATCTCCCCTGCCGCCCCCTCCATACCCAACGATTCGTTCCTTGTCTTCCATCCCCTCTGTGTCCCGTGTGTGTGTGTGTGAGAGAGAGAGAGAGAGAGAGAGAGAGAGGTGCCAGCAGTCCCTACGATAGTGGCAGGTCAGTTGCTCATTATAGCCAGTTAAGAGTGAGAATGTGTGTGTATGTGCTGTTTTTTTTCCTTCCCTCCTATGCCCTCCGTGTCTGCTGTTTGTGTGGAGAGCAGAGATCTATATGGTCCTTTTAGTGTTGCTGTTGACGTCGTGTAGCAACTGCGTGCTGCTGGTTTTCATTGTTTCGCGATGTGTCTTATGTCATGTTCCGTCGCTTAGTAACGGGTTCGCGAAGTGATTGGTTGAGTGTCAATGGTCCACCCTCGATGTCATGATGTTTGATGCAGGGGGCGGGGCCAACACTCATGGGTGAATTCCGGGTTTCACCACCATGCATTTAGAATGTTGGGACTTGTGGAGGCTTCAGAACGTTGGAGGTGCATTTTATATATAGAGATATTTCAATACAAGTAACATTTAAGGTAACATTTTAAGCACCTTTTCTAATTCCACTATATCTTTTTTGAGATGCGGCGACCAGAATTGTACGCAATTTTTTTTTGTTTTTTTGTTACATTTGTACCCCGCGCTTTCCCACTCATAGCAGGTTTAATGCGGCTTACATATTATATACAGGTACTTATTTGTACCTGGGGCAATGGAAGGTTAAGTGACTTGCCCAGAATCACAAGGAGCTGCCCGTGCCTGCAGTGGGAATTGAACCCAGTTCCCCAGGACCAAAGTCCACCACACTAACCACTAGGCCACATTCTATTTGCTTTCTTAGCCGCAGCAGCACACAGAGCAGAAGGTTTCAACGTATCGTCAATGACAACACCTAGATCCCTTTCTTGGTCTGTGACTCCTAACGTGGAACCTTGCATGGCGCAGCTATAATTCGGGTTCCTCTTGCCCACATACATCACTTTGCACTTGCTTACATTAAACGTCATCTGCCATTTAGATGACCAGTCTCCCACTCTCATAAGGTCCTCTTGTAATTTTTCACAATCCTCCTACGATTTAACAACTTTGAATAACTTTGTGTCATCAGCAAATTTAATTACCTCACTAGTTACTCCCATATCTAGGTCATTTATAAATATGTTATAAAGCAGCGGTCCCAGCACAGACCCCTGGGGAACCCCACTAACTACCCTTTTCCATTGAGAATACTGACCATTTAACCCTACTCTCTGTTTTCTATCTTTTAACCAGTTTTTAATCCACAATAGAACACTACCTCCTATCCCATGACTCTCCAATTTCCTCTGGAATCTTTCATGAGGTACTTTGTTAAACGCCTTCTGAAAATCCAGATACACAATATCAACCGGCTCACCTTTATCCACATGTTTGCTCACCCCTTCAAAGAAATGTAGTGGATTAAGTACATAAGTATTGCCATACTGGGAAAGACCAAAGGTCCATCCGGCCCAGCATCCTGTTTCCAACAGTGGCCAATCTAGGTCACAAATACCTGGCAAGATCCCAAAAATGTACAAAACATTTTATACTGCTTATCCCAGAAATAGTGGATTTTCCCCAGTCCATTTAATAACGGTCTATGGACTTTTCCTTTAGGAAGCCATCCAAACCTTTTTTAAACTCTGCTAAGCTAACTGCCTTTACCACATTCTCTGGCAACGAATTCCAGAGTTTAATTACACGTTGAGTGAAGAAAAATTTTCTCCAATTTGTTTTAAATTTATTACATTGTAGTTTCATCGCATGCCCCCTAGTCCTAGTATTTTTGGAAAGCGTGAACAGACGCTTCATATTTACCGTTCAACTCCACTCATTATTTTATAGACCTCTATCATATCTCCCCTCAGCCGCCTTTTCTCCAAGCTGAAGAGCCCTAGCCGCTTTAGCCTTTCCTCATAGGGAAGTCGTCCCATCCTCTTTATCATTTTCGTCGCCCTTCTCTGCACCTTTTCTAATTCCACTATATCTTTTTTGAGAAGCGGCGACCAGAATTGAACACAATATTCAAGATGTGGTCGCACCATGGAGGCATTATAACATCCTCATGTTTGTTTTCCATTCCTTTCCTAATAATACCTAACAATCTATTTGCTTTCTTAGCCGCAGCAGCACACAGAGCAGAAGGTTTCAACGTATCATCACCGACGACACCTAGATCCCTTTCTTGGTCCATGACTCCTAACGTGGAACCTTGCATGACTTAGCTATAATTTGGGTTCCTCTTTCCCACATGCATCACTTTGCACTTGCTCACATTAAACATCATCTGCCATTTAGATGCCCAGTCTCCCAGTCTCGTAAGGTCCTCTTGTAATTTTTCACAATCCTTCCGCAATTTAACGACTTTGAATAACTTTGTGTCATCAGCAAATTTAATTACCTCGCTAGTTACTCCCATCTCTAGGTCATTTATAAATATGTTAAAAAGCAGTGGTCCGAGCATAGACCTCTAGGGAACCCCACTAACTACCCTTCTCCATTGAGAATACTGACCATTTAACCTTACTCTCTGTTTTCTATCTTTTAACCAGTTTTTAATCCACAGTAGAACACTATCTCCTATCCCATGACTCTCCAATTTCCTCTGGAGTCTTTCATGAGGTACTTTGTCAAACGCCTGGTGAGGCAAGATTTCCCTTCACTAAATCCATGTTGACTTTGTCTCATTAAGGCATGCTTTTGAATATGTTCTGTAATTTTGTTCTTTCAAATAGTCTCTACCATTTTGCCCGGCACCGACGTCAGACTCACCGGTGTATAATTTCCCAGATCTCCTCTGGAACCTTTTTTAAAAATCAGTGTTACATTGGCCACCCTCCAATCTTCTGGTACAACGCTTGATTTTAAGGATAAATTACATATTACTAACAATAGCTCCGCTATTCATTCTTCAGTTCTATCAGTACTCTGGGATGAATACCATCCGATCCAGGAGATTTGCTACTCTTCAGTTTGTAGAACTACCCCATTACATCCTCCAAGTTTATAGAGAATTCATTCAGTTTCTCCGACTCATCAGCTTCGAATACCATTTCTGGCACTGGTATCTCACCCAAATCTTCCTCGGTGAAGACTAAAGCAAAGAATTCATTTAATCTCTCATAAGCACATAAGCACCACCATGCTGGGAAAAGACCAAAGGTCCATCAAGCCCAGCACTCTGTCTCCGACAACGGCCAATCCAGGCCCCAAGAATCTGGCAAAAACCCAAAATGTAATAATGATCAATGGACTTTTCCTTCAGGAATCTGTCCAGACCCTCTTTAAACTCAGCAAGGCCAGTTGCCGTCACTACCTTCTCCGGCAATGAGTTCCAGAGTCTAACTAAGCGCTGAGTAAAGAAAAACTTTCTCCGATTTGTTTTAAACCTACCACATTCTAATTTCATCTTGTGTCCCCTGGTTCTATTATTGTTAGAAAGTGTAAACAAACGCTTCACATCTGTCCACTCTACCCCACTCATTATTTTGTAGACCTCTATCATATCACCCCTCAGACGCCTTTTCTCCAGGCTAAAGAGTCCTAGCCGTCTTAACCTCTTCTCATCGAGTAGTCGTCCCATCCCTTTTATCATTTTTGTCGCCCTTTTCTGCACCTTCTCCAATTCCTTTATATCTTTTTTGAGATGAGGTGACCAGACCTGAACACAATACTCCAGGTTCGGTCGCACCATGGAGCGATATAACAGCATTATAACATCCTCATGTTTGTTTTCCATCCCTTTTCTAATAACACTCAACATTCTGTTCACCTTCTTAGCCGCTGCAGCACATTGAGCTGAAGATTTTAACGTCCTATCCACAATGACTCCCAGATCCTTTTCTTGGTCCGTAACTCCTAAAGCGGTACCTTGCATAACATAGCTGTAATTTGGGTTCCTCCTTCCCACATGCATCACTTTGCCCTTGTCAACGTTGAACTTCATCTGCCATTTGGACGCCCAATCCCCCAGTCTCACGAGGTCTTCTTGTAATCTTTCACACTCCTCCTGCGACGAGACGACCCTGGATAACTTTGTGTCATCTGCGAATTTAATTACCTCACTGGTTACTCCCATCTCAAGGTCATTTATAAATATGTTAAAAAGCGGATATTGCTATAAGAGGATCCAAGATGGCTGCCTACTGAGTCACTGCACCAGACGCGCCAATCTGCTCGGAGCAAAAACTGCTGGAGGGCACCGATTCCCAAAGTATGGGGAAAAGGAGAGTGAAAACTCGGACTAATCTCTCTACGCCGAGTGGAACCCACCTTCTACAGCAGCCAACGCTGGAGCACTTCAGATTGCTGTCCGGACCAAATCAAACTTCTTCCCCTGCTATCGTGCCTGGTGTTAGTGGGCTGGCCAGCAGTGATGACGGGGTATCGTTTAGCCCCGTTTTGCGCATGGTGCCCCGGCAGCTGAGAGGATTGGAAGGTGAAGCAGCTCCTGTGTTATTGTCTCCGAATAGGGAAGAGCAAACACAGGGAGGGAACCTGTCTGCATCTTCAGAGATCTTGAGGGCAGCCTCGGTGGAAGAACGGACTGTGAGTACACTGAGACATATTGTTAATGCCCCCCACCTCGGCTGAAACGGGTGTATTTGAAAAACCTGCCATGGTAACACTAGAAGCACTCTGGGACCTACCTGCTGCTATGCATTCCTCTTTACAGCAATAAACTATAAAAAAAACTCAGCAGATATAAAGTTACTCTCGGAAGTTGCCCTCCAGCAAGCACAAACAATCACTAATATTGTCTCTAAATTAGAAAAAGTGGGAGAGAAAGTACAATCTCTGGAAATTCTTAGTCAAACCTCAATTAAAGATAGGAATTACTTGTTATGACGTTTGGAATATCTAGAAAACAAATCGAGAAGGTTTAATTTGAGGTTTACTAATTTCCCAAGATCCCCCCTAATTTCCTCTGTTGATATGGTAAAAGGATACCTGACTGAGATACTGGGTATGTCGAGTGACTCCTTACCCCCTATTGTACGGGCACAGTACTTACCTAATAAAGTTAATTTGGATAATCCAACTTCCCAGCCTAATAGAGGAGAAGGTATGAACTTGACTTCATTTCTTGAATCTTCTCTGGAAGTCATAACCCAGAGATCAACTATTCTGGTTGTTTTTGCTTTAGAAATGGATTGCGACGCAGTGTTGAGACTTTCATTTAGACATTTGCAAACTACCTTTTTTGGATCGAAAATAAGAATATACCTGGACTTGGCGAGAGAAACCCAAAAAAGATGCAGTGCTTTTTTAGCACTGCGCCAGAGAACTTTAGCTCTTGGAGCAAATTATATCTTAAAATTTCCTTGTAGTTGTAGAGTAGTTTCAAACTAAAATGTTTCAGTTTTTTTATCCCAAACAGCTAGAGGTATTTTTAATTTCAAAAGAGGATGTTAATGTAATAGTAGGATAATCAGATGACACTGTAAGATAGGCTTAGGGGGGCAGATATTTTCGTAGCAGTAACTTTTGTTTTACTTGTTTCTTGTAATTTTTTTGCTGAAATCTTGGATCCAATTACCTTTACTTTTGGTCGAAAGAAGAATAGAAATTGATATGTGTTTATAGATAGATAATGGAGCTTTGTAATTTCCTTTTTTTTGTGATATTCTAATGAGTTGTATAATAAAATTGAAAATAAAATAAATAAATAAATAAATATGTTAAAAAGCAGCAGTCCCAGCACAGACCCCTGAGGGGCCCCACTAACTACCCTTCTCCATCGAGAATAATGACCATTCAACCCTACTCTCTGCTTCCTATCCCTTGACAAGCTCTTAATCCACAATAATACACTGTCTCCGATCCCATGACTCTCCAGTTTCCTTTGGAGTCTTTCATGAGGTACTTTGTCAAATGCCATCTGAAAATCCAGATATACAATATCCACCGGATCCCCTTTGTCCACATGTTTGTTCACCCCCTCGAAAAAATGCAGAACATTTGTGAGGCAAGACTTCCCTTCACTAAATCCGTGCTGACTTTGTCTCAATAGCCTATGCTTTTGTATGTGCTCTGTAATTTTATTCTTAATAATAGCCTCCACCATTTTTCCCGGCACCGACGTCAGACTCACCGGTCTATAATTTCTCGGATCTTCTCTGGAACCCTTTTTTTAAATTTATTTATAAGATTTCCCAATTTCTTACAAGCATATCACTTGTTACAGAAAAACAGCATAATATAAATATTAAGGAAATAAGCATAAAGAAACAGTTATACATGCTTTCTTAGACCTCGACTAGAGGAGGGGGGGGGTTTTACAATTTAGTGGAGTTATATACAAGTAAATAACACAAATATGCATAATGCGGTTTATGTGTGTAATTCGTCACATATCATTTATCCAATTCTACATTAAGCTGTTTCATATCCAGAAATTGACTGGCTTAGGTGCTGGGACTACTGAACCAAGCTCCTGCAAAAAGGACAGGTTTATTCTGACCCCTAAATCCCTTACTTCTCAAATTGACTGGCTTAGGTGCTGGGACTACTGAACCAAGCTCCTGCAAAAAGGACAGGTTTATTCTGACCCCTAAATCCCTTACTTCTCAAATTGACTGGCTTAGGTGAGAAACTACCTGATATTTTGTCCTAAATTTTTAAGGCTTGTTGCTTAATCAATTTAATTAGCACTGGGAAACCTCTCTTTCTGTCTTTCTTGCTTTCTTTCTGTTCCTGCCAAGCTCTGATAAAGGGGAGGGGCATTTTTACATAGCTGAAACTGCTAGAATTATTGGCAATATCTAGATTTATTCAAAAGGAAAGTTATTAATATCTAGAGTAGTTTTAAAAGTTTAATAAACTGTAAGGTCCTTGATCAGACACTACCATTTGGGTCCATTAAACTGGAGAATTCCCTTGATAGCAGCACTTAGCTGACACTTTGGGACTTATAATCCCACCCAGCCACCCCAGGGTTTTCCACACATTTATAGACAAACCAAACCTCATTAACTTTACTCCTCAGTCATACACAGGCAGTCTTGCAGGCTGATGCTCCAACATAGTACACCTGTTCATACCCATTTCAACCAATCAGGATGACTTTTATTCTCTGCAATAATTGTGCTGCTTTAGTTTCAAGGCAAATCATCTGGAAACTTAAAGCTTGTCCTGTCTTCAGCTATCTACTTTAAAACAAGAGCTCTATAAAGTAATGCAAGAATTAGATACAATTAAACCAACTTATAGGACTGTGCAGAATCATAACTTCTCACCACTGCCTCAGAGAATAAAACCACAAAGGAACAGATGGCTCACAGTAAGCTCAGGCAGAATTCGTCATGTGACACAGAAGCATCCACCCGCACAAGTGTTGCCACTACAAAATTCTTTTGCTCCACTACAGCACTGTGATGTTCCTGAAACTAAAATTGAAGCAGAAAAAAAAGAAAAAGCAAGGAAGAGGGAACAAAAAGAGGAGAAGGTACCCAAAGACAAAAGACACTCACAAATCACTAAACCCAAAACACATACTAGGAAATGTAGTTGGAAAGCAATGACCACAAATGCTCACAGTCTAAGCAATAAAATTCATGACCTTCAAGCCCTGATGTTGGAGACTGACTTGGACATAGTTGCAGTCACAGAGACATGGCTCCATGGTTCCCATGAATGGGATGTAAACATACCAGGCTATAATCTTTTTAGGAAGGATAGAGAGGGACGTAAAGGTGGAGGAGTAGCTCTGTATGTGAGAGATGATATCGCAGCAACTGAAATGACAGGGAAGTGGGGAAAGGAAGAAGCAATATGGATCACCTTAAAAAGAGAGGATAGAACCTTGGTCCATGTGGGTGTTGTCTATAGACCCCCGACACAATTGGAAGAACTAGATAAAGATCTGATCGCTGATATTCAAAAGTTGGGGAAGAAAAGAGAGGTGCTGCTGTTGGGAGATTTTAATCTGCCGGATGTAGATTGGAAGGTTCCGTCTGCAAAATCGGAAAGAAGTAGAGAGATTGTGGATGCTTTCCAAAGTGCTCTGCTCAGACAAATGGTGAACGAACCCACGAGGGAGGAGCCACGTTGGATCTGGTGCTCACGAATGGGGATAGTGTGTCAAATGTCCGAGTGGCTGCGCACCTGGGAAACAGTGACCATCAAACGGTTTGTTTTGATGTAACGGCTCATGTGGATGGCGGCCACTCTAAACTCAAAGTCCTGGATTTCAAGCGAGCTGACTTTAACAAAATGGAAGAATACCTGAGGAAGGAGCTGATGGGCTGGGAGGACATACAAGAAGTGGAAGGACAGTGGTCCAGGCTAAAAGAAGTAATAAACAGGGCCACAGACCTTTATGTAGGGAGGGTAAATAAAAGCAAGAGAAAAAGGAAACCAATATGGTTTTCAAAGCAAGTGGCTGAGAAAATAAAGGCTAAAGAGTTAGCGTTCCAGAAATACAAAAAATCTCAAGTAGAGGAACACGGGGAGGAATACCGGATGAAACTGAAAGAAGCCAAGAGAGAGGTACGTCTGGCGAAGGCGCAAGCTGAAGAACAAATGGCTAGAAATGTACGGAGGGGAGACAAAAACTTCTTCAGGTATATTAGAGAAAGGGGAGAGACTAAAAAGGGGATTGTGAGACTAAAAGATACAGCAAAACGCTATGTAGAAAATGATGAAGAAAAAGCCAATTTGCTTAATAGATACTTTTGTTCTGTTTTTACTGAAGAAAATCCTGGGGAAGGACCGAGAGGGACTGGCAAAAGTACACCTGAAAACGAAGTGGATAGAGCACCGTTCACGGAAGAGAGTGTATATGAACAACTTGGAAAGCTAAAGGTGGACAAAGCCATGGGGCCGGACGGGATCCACCCCAGAATACTAAGGGAACTCAGAGAGGTTCTGGCGGGTCCTCTTAAAGATTTGTTTAATAAATCCTTGGAGACGGGAGAGGTTCCGAGAGATTGGAGAATGGCGGAGGTGGTCCCTCTTCACAAAAGTGGGGATAGGGAAGAAGCTGGAAACTACAGGCCGGTAAGCCTCACTTCGGTTATTGGAAAAGTAATGGAAGCCATGCTGAAGGAAAGGATAGTGAATTTCCTGGAAGCCAATAAGTTGCAAGATCCGAGACAACATGGTTTCACCAAAGGGAAGTCGTGCCAAACGAATCTCATTAAATTCTTTGACTGGGTGACGGGAGAATTAAATCAAGGACGTGCTATGGACGTCATCTACTTAGATTTCAGCAAGGCTTTTGACACGGTTCCCCACAGGAGGCTCTTGAATAAACTAGAAGGGCTGAAGATAGGACCCGAAGTGGTGAACTGGATTAGGAACTGGTTGACGGGCAGACGCCAGAGGGTGGTAGTGAATGGAGTTCACTCGGAGGAGGGAAAGGTGAGTAGTGGAGTGCCTCAGGGATCGGTGCTGGGGCCCATTCTGTTCAATATATTTGTGAGTGACATTGCCGAAGGGTTACAAGGTAAAGTTTGACTTTTTGCGGATGACACCAAGATTTGCAACAGAGTGGACACCCCGGAGGGAGTGGAAAACATGAAAAAAGATCTGAAGAAGCTGGAAAAATGGTCTAACGTTTGGCAATTAAAATTCAATGCGAAGAAATGCAAAGTGATGCACTTAGGGAGTAGAAATCCAAGGGAGGCGTATGTGTTAGGTGGGGAGAGCCTGATAGACACGGACGGGGAGAGGGATCTTGGGGTGATAGTATCTGAGGACCTAAAGGCGATGAAACAGTGCGACAAGGCGGTGGCCGTAGCGAGAAGGTTGCTAGGCTGTATAGAGAGAGGTGTGACCAGCAGAAAAAAGGAGGTTTTAATGCCCCTGTATAAGACGTTGGTGAGGCCCCACCTGGAGTATTGTGTTCAGTTTTGGAGGCCGTACCTTGCGAAGAATGTTAAAAAAATGGAAGCGGTACAAAGAAAAGCTACGAGGATGGTATGGGAGTTGCGTTCCAAGACGTATGAAGAGAGACTTGCTGACCTGAACATGTATACTCTGGAGGAAAGGAGGAACAGGGGTGATATGATACAGACGTTCAAATATTTGAAAGGTATTAATCCGCAAACGAATCTTTTCCGGAGATGGTAAGGCGGTAGAACGAGAGGACATGAAATGAGATTGAAGGGGGGCAGACTCAGGAAAGATGTCAGGAAGTATTTCTTCACGGAGAGGGTGGTGAACGCTTGGAATGCCCTCCCGCGGGAGGTGGTGATGAAAACAGTAACGGAATTCAAGCATGCGTGGGACAGGCATAAAGGAATCCTGTGCAGAAGGAATGGATCCACAGAAGCTTAGCTGAAATTGGGTGGCGGGGGGAAGAGGGGTTGGTGGTTGAGAGGCTAGGATGGGGAGGGCAGACTTATACGGGGTCTGTGCCGGAGCCGGTGATGGGAGGCGGGACTGGTGGTTGGGAGGCGGGAAATACTGCTGCACAGACTTATACAGTCTGTGCCCTGAAAAAGACAGGTACAAACCAAGGTAAGGTATACACATATGAGTTTATCGTGGGCAGACTAGATGGACCGTGCAGGTCTTTTTCTGCCGTCATCTACTATGTTACTATGTAGAAAGGATTTTAGCTGTTCTAAGTCATAAAATACATACTTTATCCCACTAAACCTGACTAGGCATTTGCAAGGGTACGCTAAGAAAAATGAACCACCCAATTTAAGGACATCCTGCTTCAATGCCAAAAATAATTTTCTACGTTCTTGAGTTACTTTAGTAACATCCGGAAGCAGGGGCGTATCTGCGTGGGGCCACAGGGGCCTGGGCCCCCGCAGATTTCGCCCTGGACCCTCCTACCGCCGTTAACCCTCCCCCACCTACTGCCAACCCTTTCCCCGCCTACCGCGGTCACCTACCCCCGAGGTCCGCTCCTGCCGTTTTTTAAAAATATTACTTCAGCTGGCGGGGGACCCCAACCCCCGCCAGACCAGCCAAGGTCTTTAACTTTTTCATCCTCGTGCTATTAAACCTGCAATGCATCCTTCCAGTTATAATGTGCCCCATCACTCTAGCCCCTGCCCCCCCTACCGCCGAACCTCAGATACGCCCCTGTCTGGAAGTATCCATAATTTTGTTCCATAAAAAGGAACCTTTGAAAATTTAAAGTGGCTCTTTCCGGAACTATTTCAATAGATTGTTCTAGAATTTCTGACAGATTGTTAAAGTCTATATCATCCAAACCTTCTTTCTTTCCTTTTTTTCCATCTGAGCTTTTTGGAAGATAGTAAATTTTATTTATGGGAGGAATAAGTTCTTGAGGCATTTTCAATTTTTCTTGCAAATATTTTTTAAACAATTCAATAGGCGTCTTACCAGGAATTTTGGGAAAATTCAGTACACGAAGGTTTAGTCTTTTATTAAAATTCTCAATCTGTTCAATTTTTCTATGCATTGTCAAATTGTCTTTATCACCGTCACTTTAAATTCTTGCAATTGATCCATATCTTTTTTTAAAATCTTTTACTTGTGTCGTCAAGTCTTCTTTAACCGTTTCTAAGTTTTTTGCCATATCCTCAATTTTCAGAGATAAAGTATTTACCTTTTCTGAAGCATTTTGAAGAGTTGAATTCATTTTGCTCAGCTTTAGCCAAATCCTCTCTAGATTGACCTCCGAAGTTGTTTCGGGTCCTTTAAGCACAAGGACCTCTCTCTCCTGGCTACTTTTCTGTGGCAAGGGTCCTCCGTCTGCTGGCTCCTTATTCCCCATATTGGGTTCTCGGATGCCTGCTCCCCTCACCACCGCTAAGGCCGGACACAGAGGGCACTTAGAATCGGGAGGCGGGGATAAAGATGTTTCAAAGCCCATGAGGGGCTCCGCTCCACTGGATGCCCCTGCAGCAGGCGACCCCGTCTCTCCACTCTGTGACGGGCGCATCAGGAAACGCTCCATACTACCCTGAAGTGGAGAAGAAGAAGCTGCGGGCGGCACTGGAAGCCTCACAGCTCCTTTTCGCTTTGTGTGCGGCATCGTAGAATAGAGGAATCGTTTCACCCTCGAGCAGTAAGGAGCGGCTTCACCGAACACACTCACACTTCCGCCATCTTGGTAACGCCCCACCCTCTGAAACCCTTTTTAAAAATCGGCTTTACATTGGCCACCCTCCAATCTTCCGGTACCACATCTGTTTTTAGTGATAAATTGCATATTACTAACAGTAGCTCCACAAGTTCATTTTTTAGCTCTATTAATACTCTGGGATGAATACCATCCGGTCCCGGTGATTTACTACTTTTCAGTTTGCAGAACTGCCCCATTACATCCTCCAAGTTTACAGAGAAATCATTTAGTCTTTCTGACTCGTCCGCTTAAAAATACCTTTTCCGGCACCGGTATCCCTCCCAAATCCTCCTCGGTGAAGACCGAATTTCTCCGCTACGGCTTTGTCTTCCCTGATTGCCCCTTTAACACCACAGTCGTCCAGCGGCCCTACCGATTCTTTAGCCGGCTTCCTGCTTTTAATATACCTAAAAAAATTTTTGCTATGTGTTTTTGCTTCTAATGCTAACTTTTTTTCTAAGTCCTTTTTTGCCTTCCTTATCTCCGCTTTGCATTTGGCTTGACATTCCTTATGTTTTATTTTATTGTCTTCAGTCGGTTCCCTTCTCCATCTTCTGAAGGATTGTTTTTTGGCTCTAATAGCTTCCTTTACCTTACCGTTTAGCCACGCTGGCTGACATTTGGTCTTTTTTCCTCTTTTTCTAATACGCGGAATATATTTGTCCTGTATTTCTAGGATGGTGTTTTTGAACAGCATCCACGCCTGATGCAAGTTTTTTATCCTTTCAGCTGCTCCCTTCAGTCTTTTTTTCACCGTTCTTCTCATTTTATTGTAATCACCTTTTCTAAAGTTAAACGCTAGTGTATTTGATTTCCTGAGTTCACTTACTTCATAGCCAATATCAAAACTGATCATATTATGATCACTGCTATCAAGTGGCCCTCGCACCGTTACCCCCCGCACCAGATCATGAGCTCCACTAATGATTAAGTGTAGTATTTTTCCTTCTCTTGTCGGCTCCTGAACCAGCTGTTCCATGAAGCCGTCCTTGATTTCGATAAGAAATTTTACCTCCCTTGAATGTACCGATGTTTCATTAACCCAGTCTATATGTGGGTAATTGAAGTCACCCATTAATATTACATTGCCCTTTTTATTCGCTTCCCTGATTTCTCTTGTCATTGCTGCGTCCGTCTGCTCGTCTTGGCCGGGCGGACGGTAGTACACTCCTATCACCATCCGTTTCCCCTTTTCACGTGGAATTTCAATCCACAAGGATTCCAATGGGGGTTTTGCCTCCTGCAATATTTGCAGCCTATCTTAGGTTCTCATTTACATACAGTGCTACCCCTCCTCCAATCCTATCTACCCTATCGCTACGATATAATTTGTAGCTCTGTATGACTGTGTCCCATTGGTTATCTTCCTTCCACCAGGTCTCAGAGATGCCTATAATATCCAGTTTTTCATTGTGTGCAATGTACTCCAGCTCTCCTGATGCAGGAATTACCACTATTGTTAGCAGAATCTATGGTACTTCAGGAGTCAAACACCACACACCAGAATGAGAGAGAAGTCTTCTTTATTTTCCAGCAAACAAAGTAGGACATCAGCGCTAGCCCTCTCCTTCTCTTCAGCTCTCTGTGTCTTGTGTCTCTGTGTCCTGCGTCTCCTGTCTTGGTTCCTTCTCGTCTAACGTAAGCTGCTTCTGTTCTCATTTATATATGGTCCTAAACCCCTCTAGCCCCCCTTTCTCACCAGATGGTAAGGAATTAGATTGATTACCCTATCTTGAACTAATTATCTCTACACATTTACTCAAAATATCAGTTACATAGGTTTCAGATATTTCCTAAACTGACCTACGACCTGGGGCCTCTCAAACTAGACAACGTGGCACCTATCTCCTGCATTTTATTATTATTCACATAATGCTAACTGGGTTCATTAAGGGGCTAATCTTGCTTAATGGCACACAGACATGGTTTGTTATTACTTTCAGGAGGCCAGTCCTACACTTAGCTATAATCCATCAAGGAAAAGAGTTGACTTTTCCTGACCTCTTTCACCTTTTAGCTTCACACAGAACTGAAGGAGTGGAACGCCGGTACTACCTGAACACTACTGACTAACAGTGACCAACAGAACAACCTCATGTTTTGTTCCTACTGATGGACTTATACTTATGGACTCTACCTCTGCTTTTGGCTGTTTAGCCACACCTTATTGCTGCACTGGACATTTGTGCCTTATCCAGTTCTACTGTTTACTAACAAACGAAGTTTGCTGTTTACTAATGTACAGACAAGAATGCAGGGCTATTAGACATATAGCTTGTAACAATAGTTAGCAAGGCCTATACAAGACCAGCTTGCATGTAGCAACGCCATCTGAATAGACGACCTTGGTGGGTGCTGACACCCCGCCCTGCATTCCTGAGCCGAACGAACCTTATCTCCTGTGCTAGAAAGGAGCATTGTGTGTGTGAAGAATAAGCTGCTAAGTTTCGTTTTTCTTGCCAGTATCATTTCAGTGTTATGACGTGTGTACGTATTGGGACTACAATTTTGTACTGTAAGAACTACAATTGTTTACTGCGCATGCCAGTTATGATGTGTGAGGGGCCTAATGCGCAGGCCCAGTAGGGAAGTATAAATGTAAGTGTCAGATGATTTATGACACACAGTGTCCCGAGACGACTCGGTGCTGTTCACTTGCTAGCAATAAAGTTGCCTTGTTTGGAACCAAATATTTGCCTTTCGTCTTCTGATTTCCCACCTGTTTCATTGGCGACCCAGATGGGACGGAAGTAGAAAGGGGAATCGGATTATATTCTTCCCCTCCCCCACTGCGGTCGGACCGGGTCATCGACCCCCACCCGCGAAGGTGGTGAGTGGCCACCGCTGATTTCAGCGTCCATCTCCCGGAGGAGGGCCGATCAACTCCGCCTGACTGTGGAGGGGGCTGTGTGGTTCCGACAAGGCACCTTTTTCTATTTCAGAGAGAAGCGTACGACGGCGCGGCCTGCGACCCCGGCGGACAGGCGAGTATACTCTACGTAGTGACCGGCCCAGTAAGGACCGAAGAAGAGGCGTGATCACCCTCTTTTAGCCAGTGACTAATACGGACTATTGGTATCCGACTAGGTCCCGAAACTCACTAGGCTCCGACGACGAAACCGAGCGGCGAACGGGAGGGTTTCTTGTGGCGTATGAAAGTGTGTGAATGGGCTTGCAGTTCCAGGCCGGGCGACCGCGTCCTGGTCAGGCCGAGTGTTGACCCTTCTGTGTCTGGTGGAACGAGACCCCTTACTCCTCCACCGCCCCTTTCCCCCTTTGTCCGTCACCTGTCCTTTGGCACTCAGGTTAGGATGGGCGGGGGTGGGTCTTCACCGTTAGATTTAATGACGGAACACTTTAGCGAAGTGTTCGACCTAGATAAATGTAGCAGAGCCGGGATGATACAGAGATGTCAATTTATGTGGCCGGGGCTAGGTATTGCTGGATGGCCCCCAGAAGGGTCATTCGAGTATGCAAAAGTGGCGGCGGTCATGAATATTGTTATAATTGAGGGAAACCCAGGCTGTCCCGAGGACATTCCATACATAGAAGCGTGGTTGGATGTAGTCCGGGATCCGCCGGCTTGGGCCCAACGGAAGGTAGAAAAGGCCGCCCTCATGTTGGTAAAGCAGAGAAAAGGCCGGAAAACTAAACTTAGAACCCTGCCGACCCATGCCTTCGCTCTCCAAAGCTCGGCAACCGCTGCCGTCCCGAAGGCCGCAGGGACCGCCCCCATACGGCCTACCGCCCCTAGCACTGAAGCCACTGAGACCACGCCCCCTGCTACCATAGCCAAGGCAGGAACCACGCCCAGTACTACCAACACACTTTCTAGAAAGAAACCCCCAAAGAAAACCGCAGGGAAAGTTCAGGGTTCGCCCGAGAAGAAGCCTCCAAAAGCCCCGATACTTGCTACGGCGGACGCATACGAAGACGACATTGCGCCGCCGCCATATGCCCCTATATACCCTGACCTTACGGGCCTAGCAGAAGGCCCCGCTGACGCCGAGACTTCCGGGTCAGAGTCAGATGCCGGGGAGACGTCCCAACCAGCCTCACCTGAGTCACCTGGCCCCGCAACCACACGGAAGAGTAAACGGGTTGTGAAGAACATTACTCGGTTCCCCCAGTCGAGTCCGCATCAGGCCCTCCCGGCCGGCCGAAAAGGGGGAACCTCCCACTTATTCCCAGTTCGACAGTCTACCACCTATACCCCTAACCCGGCGGAAGGGGGGGGCCAGCCCATTGAATCAACAGTTTATAGCCACGTTCCCTTCTCAAGTGCCGATTTGTATAACTGGAAATTCCATGGGCCGTCCTACGACCAGAAACCCGAGCAGTTGGTAGAGCTGGTGGAAGGCATTATATGCAGTTATAATCCGACTTGGGCAGACCTTAGGCAGTTGAGCGCCCACATCCTGACCACTGAAGAACGCCGCCTTTTACAACAAAATATGGAGCAAGCCATCCGGGATGCTAATCCAGCCCATGCCAACTTACAGAACCTAATAGAAACGGAGGCGCCCATCGCTGCCCCTACGTGGGACTACCGAACCGCTGAAGGCCAAACCTTTATCCGCCGATACCAGCAGGCGTACCTGGCCGCCTTAAAGAAGGGGAAGCAGAAGGTTACCAACATGGGGAAAATCCACAGTGTGGTCCAACAAAAGGACGAGAGTCCAGGGGACTTCCTTGAACGACTTATGGACGCATTCAGGAGGCACAGCCCGATAAATCCCGAAGACCCTAAGAACCTCCCAACCGTGGTTATGAGTTTTGTTAGCCAGTCAGCACCGGATATACGAAGAAAGCTACAGAGAACGGAGGGGTTCGAAGGGATGAGCCTCAGCCAACTGAAAGCTATAGCTGATCGCGTATTCGGATATCGCGACCAGGAGGAGAAGGTGGAGGCCCGGAAGGAATCGACCAGGCGGATGCGGGAGAAGGCAGATGTGTTGGCCACGGTGCTGGAAGAACGAATGAGATCTAGACCAAGAGGGAGGGGCAGGAGAACAAGAGGAACGCGGTCCCCCATAGGGCGTAACCAGTGTGCAAATTGCCGACAAGAAGGACACTGGTGGGCTGATTGTCCAGAGGAGATACGGGACAGCCCGAGAGAAGAGGAATCATGGGACCGGCAGAGAGAGGAGGAGACAGGCGACCGTGCGGGGGCCCCCAGGTGAGGCCGGGGAAGGGGCCGAAGAGAGAGAGGACGGGATGACCGGAGGGAATGGCAGATGGCTGTGGACGCCACCCGAGACAGCACAGCATGAAGAAACCGGGAGGGCAGAGTCCCCACTGACCCTCTGGTGGAAATTCGGGTGGGGACAGAATCTATGAAGGCCTTACTAGACATGGGGGCCCAGCGATCTGTTATCACCACCGCCATAGCCCCAGCCACGAAAGAAACTATACCAATTGTGGGAGCCTCCGGGAAATCCCTTGCGGCCCCCCTCCTCAAAGAGCGCCAAGTCCAGATCGGAGGGACGATGGTGTCCCATCAGTTCATACACATCCCTGGATGCCCAGTCCCCTTAATTGGTCGAGACCTACTCTGTAAGCTCCAGGCCACCTTGAAGTTCAAGACCACGGGTGAGGTGGAAGCTCGCTTTGAAGATCGGCCAGTGACACTCATCTGCCCGGTAAGAGAAGAATGGAGACTACACGCTTCCCCAACTGTAGGGCCTGGCAGCTGCCGTTACGACCAGAATACCTCTTTTGCCCAGCAGAGACGAGCCATAATGGATGAAGTGCCTGATGTATGGGCAGAAGTGAACCCCGGAGGACTGGCCGTTAACGCTATCCCTATCTGGATTGAGCTCAAACCGAACGCTCAAGTTGTCACCCAAGGACAATACCATATCCCCTATGCGGCCCGGCATAGTATGCAAATTCACCTACAGAAACTCCTTCAACAAGGGGTCCTTAAACCGACTAGATCCGCGTGGAATACCCCATTGTTGCCCGTCAAGAAGCCAGGAACATCAGAATACAGACCCGTCCAGGACCTGAGAAAAGTCAACAACCAGGTAGCCGACATAGTTGCCCTCGTACCAAACCCCTACTCCATCCTTTAGCTAGGAATGTGGATAATTCAAACCAGATGATGACCTCTTAAACTGTAGGAAATCTCACTTGAAAAGTCAAGACAAAGATATAGACACTGAATTGATATTTTACATGGAGAATAGAACTTATTAATTAAACAGAATAAAACATATTTTAAAATAAGCAGAAATCAGAATTCCTTATAAGACAGAATCTAAATTATCACCTATTTCCTTCTCTCTAAACAGCATTCAGCCTAATCTTTTAAAACTGCCTGCTTGCTGATCCCCTCGAGACTGTCCAGTATGCCTTGCTAGCCTTAACAATCCATCACTCAAAAAGGGACAAAGAAAGTTTTATTTCTCACTGACCTTTCTAATCTCTAGTCTAGCAAAAGCTTGACATTTGAGTAATTAAAACCAGATGACATTCTACCACTTTCAGGACTGAACCAAAGTTAAACAGAATTAGCAAATTAATATGATTTCTCTGTCCAGGCTGCCTCACTCCCATCTTATACCTCAGGCTCCTGGCATTTGCGTATAGACATTTCAATGTATGCTTGCTGTTCCATTTTTTTATTACGTTTAATACATGGCTTTATTAATATGCTGTCCTCTGTCTGGTCATTATTAATTTTATTTAAGGCTATCTGATCCTCTATGATTTCTTTGTCATCCTTACTCACAAGTAACCCTTTTTTCCCTTACCGGGTGATATCCTCAGAAGATACCTTCTCCTGAATCATGTGCTTTTGAGCGACTGTCAGCCTTCCCCCCGTTTCTAGTTTAAAAGGTGCTCTATTTCCTTTGTAAAAGTTGACGCCATCAGCCTTGTCTCACCCTGGTTAAGGTGAAGCCCATCAGATCGCTACGGCTTTGTCTTCCCCGATCGCCCCTTTTACTTGGTCATCTAGCGGCCGAACCGATTCTTTTGCCAGCTTCCTGCTTTTAATATACCTTAAAAAAATGTTTACTATGTGTTTTTGCCTCCAATGCAATCTTTTTTTCGAAGTCCCTCTTAGCCTTCCTTTTCAGTGCTTTGCATTTCACTTGACATTCCTTATGCTGTTTCTTATTATTTTCAGTCTGTTTCTTCTTCCATTTTCTGAAGAATTTTCTTTTAGCTCTAATAGCTTCCTTCACCTCACTTTTTAACTATGCCGGCTGTCGTTTGGTCTTCCGTCACACGGAATATATTTGGCCTGGGCTGCCAGGATGGTGTTTTTGAACAGCATCCACGCCTGATGTAAATTTTTGACCCTCGCAGACGCTCCTCTTTCTTTCATCGTTCTTCTCATTTTATCATAGTCTCCTTTTTTTTAAGTTAAACGCTAACGTATTTGATTTCCTATGTATACTTACGTTAGGAAAGATATATTTGCAGTGACAAGGACAGACAAGGATAGAAGGGAGAGAGATGTGCAAAACCACAGCTGTAGGGTAGGGCAGTGTTGCCAGGTACTCGGCCCCGAAACCTGCCCAAAAAGTTCACACCCCACCCCTGCTGTCATCAACCCCGCCCCCGCCGTAATCAACCCCGCCCCCGCCGTCATCAACTCCGCCTCCGCCGTCATCGACCCCGCCTCTTCTGTCATCGCCCCGCCTCCTCCATCATCGCCCCCGCCTCCTCCATCACCGGCCCCGCCCAAAACGTCACTAGTCCCGCCCAAAATGTCACTAGCCCTGCCCAAAACGTCACTAGCCCTGCCCAAAACGGCCTGAAAAACCGCACAAAAACCACTGAAAAAAAACAAAAACCAGCCCAAAAAACCGCGATCCGCAGCGGCCAAAAATTTCCCGCAGCGGGTCGTGGAAAACTGCCCAATTGGGCGGGAAAACCGCCCAATTGGCTACCTTGGGGTAGGGAAAGCCAGCACAATTCTTATCTGTTTGAGTTTCCTTCAGTCTGCAGACAAGCAAAGAGCTCCAGGCTGCTCAGCTCTCTCCACAGAAACAAAATCCCCCCCCACACCTAAATGTTTAAAATGTCTGCTGAATACCAGGTGGTTGGGGGAGGGGAACAGCTCAGCACACTTTTAGTAAAAGAAAGATTTCTAATACTTCCTGGCAGTTTTGAAATCTGAAAATCTAGTTTTCAAATTCACAGATATCAATAAACCAGTCTGTCCTTGTCACTGCAAATATATCTTTCCTAAAAGATTTTTTAAAAAACTGTTTTAATCTGCTCTGCAAATATTGTGATCTCATTGTTGTGTTTCTAACTGGTTTATTGATATCTGTGAATTTGAAAACTAGATTTTCAGATTTCAAAACTGCCAGGAAATATTAGAAATCTCTTTCTTTTACTAAAAGTGTGCTGAGCTGTTCCCCTCCCCCAACCACCTGGTTTTCAGCAGACATTTTAAACACTTAGGTGTGGGGGTTTCTGTTTCTGTTTCTGTGGAGAGAGCTGAGCAGCCTGGATCTCTTTGCTTGTCTGCTGACTGAAGGAAACTCAAACAGATAAGAATTGTGCTGGCTTTCCCTACCCTACAGCTTTGGTTTCTGCACATTTCTGGTGCATTTCTTAACCTTGTCTTCCTCTTGACTTAACCTTGTCTTCCCCTTGTCCCAAACAGCTGTGTAGAATAGTGGCCAAGGTTGCCAGGTGGAAATTTTTTTTCCCACCCAAAGCAGCCTAAATCCAGCCCAAAACCCGCCCAAACTCAAACCCCGCCCCTGACACCCCCACCCCCGCGTCATCACCCCCGACCCCGCCGTCATCAACCCCGCCGTCATCGGTCCCGCCTCCCCCGTCATCGACCCCGCCTCCCCCGTCATCGGCCCCGCCAAGAACGTCACTAACCCCCGCCCAAAACGTCACTAACCCCGCCCCCCACGGCCGAAAAACCGCCAAAAAAACCGCCCAAAACACAAAAAAGAAGCCCAAAAAACCGCAACCCGCCGCGGACAAAAATTTCCTGCGGCGGGTTGCGGAAAACTGCCCAATTGGGCGGTAAAACCGCCCACCTGGCAACACTGATAGTGGCATAACACAGTCCTAGAGATAGGTTTTACAGCAAACACATTCCACACGTTAAGTTTAAGCCCCCCCCCCCCAAGACTGACACTTCCTAAATAGCTTTTCTGAATACACTACTTATCACAAATTAACTCCACCCTAATTACAACTGTCTCAGTTTGCTGAGCAGTAAAATTAATCTTGCACACGGTTAAACCCCATCATAGCATACCTGTTCATACCCATTCCAACAAATCAGGATGACTTTTGTTCTCTGTAATAATTGTGGTGCTTTAGTTTCAAGGCCAATCATCTGGAACCTTAAGGCTTGTCCTATCTGTCATCAGCTCACTAGTTTAAAACAGGAGCTCAGTAAAGTAAAGCAGGAATTAGATGCACTTAAAGCAACTTCTAAGACTGCACAACATCATAATGCAGAGAATCAAGCCAAATTCACACCACTGCCTCAAAGGATAAAACCATCTAAGAATAGATGGTTCACCGTAGGCTCAGGCAGACTTCGTTATGTGACACAGAGGCATCCACCCTCACAAGTGTTGCCCCTACAGAATTCTTTTGCTCCATTACAGCACTGTGATGTTCCTCAAAATAGAACTGAGGCGGAAGAACAAGCAATGGAGGTGAAACAAAAAGATATGAAGGTACCCAAAGACAAAAAACAACCCCAAATCACAAATGTTGAAACACATACCAGAAAATGTAGATGGAAAGCGATGACCACAAATGCTCGCAGTCTAAGCAATAAAGTTCATGACCTTCAAGCCCTGATGTTGGAGGCTGACTTAGACATTGTTGCAAACATACCGGGCTATAATCTATTTAGGAAGGATAGAGAGGATCGAAAAGGTGGAGGAGTAGCTTTGTATGTGAGAAATGACATTGAGGCAACTGAAATGTCAGGGACCTGGGGAAAGGAAGAAGCAATATGGATCACCTTAAAAAGAGATGATAAAACCTCTATACACGTGGGTGTTGTCTACAGACCTCCGACACAATTGGAGGATCTAGATAAAGATCTGGTCACAGATATCCATAAGTTGGGAAAGAAGAGAGAGGTGCTGTTGCTGGGAGATTTCAATCTGCCGGATGTAGATTGGAAAGTTCCGTCTGCGGAATCGGAAAAAGTAGAGAGATCATGGATGCTTTTCAAAGTGCTCTGCTCAGACAAATGGTGACGGAACCCACGAGGGAGGGAGCGACGCTGGATCTGGTGCTCACAAATGGGGATAGTGTGTCAAATGTCCGAGTGGGTGCCCACCTGGGCGGCAGTGACCATCAAACGGTTTGGTTTGATGTGACGGCTGAAGTGGAGGGCGGCCACTCAAAAATCAAAGTCCTGGATTTCAAGCATGCTGACTTTAGTAAAATGGGGGAATACCTGAGGAAGGAGCTGATGGGATGGGAGGATGAACGAGAAGTGGAAGGACAGTGGTCCAAGTTGAAAGAAGCTATAAATAGGGCCACAAACCTTTATGTAAAGAGAATAAATAAAAGCAAGAGAAAAAGGAAACCGATATGGTTCTCCAAACAAGTGGCTGAGAAAATAAAGGCTAAAGAGTTGGCATTCCTGAAATACAGAAAGACTCAAGAAGAGGAACACGGGGAGGAATACAAGATGAAACTGAAAGAAGCCAAGAGAGAGATACGTCTGGCGAAAGTGCAAGCGGAAGAACAAATGACTAGAAATGTAAGGACGGGTGACAAAAATGTCTTCAGGTATATTAGTGAAAGGAGGAAGACTAAAAAGGGAATTGTGAGATTGAAAGATGCTGAGAACCACTATATTGATAATGATGAAGAAATAGCACATTTGCTAAATAGATACTTTTGTTCTGTTTTCACAGAAGAAAATCCTGGAGCAGGACCGCAATTGACTGGCAAAAGTACATATGAGAATGGAGTTGGATATAGCACCGTTCACGGAAGAGAGTGTATATGAACAACTTCAAAATCTAAAGGTGGACAAAGCAGTGGGACCGGTGAGGGAACTCAGAGAGGTTCTGGCAGGTCCTCTTAAAGATTTGTTTAATAAATTCTTGGAGACGGGAGAGGTTCCGTGGGATTGGAGAACGGCGGAAGTGGTCCCTCTTCATAAAAGTGGTGATAGGGAAGAAGCTGGAAACTACAGGCCGGTAAGCCTCACTTCAATTATTGGAAAAGTAATGGAAGCCATGCTGAAGGAAAGGATAGTGAATTTCCTGGAAGCAAATAAGTTGCAAGATCCGAGACAACATGGTTTTACCAAAGGGAAATCGTGCCAAACGAATCTCATTGAATTCTTTGACTGGGTGATAGGAGAATTAAATCAAGGACGTGCTATGGACGTAATCTACTTAGATTTCAGCAAAGCCACAGGAGGCTCTTGAATAAACTAGACGGGCTGAAGATAGGACCCGAAGTGGTGAACTGGATTAGGAACTGGTTGACGGGCAGACGCCAGAGGGTGGTGGTAAATGGAGCTCGCTCGGAGGAGAGGGGAAGGTGAGTAGTACAGTGCCTCAGGGATCGGTGCTGGGGCCGATTCTATTCAATATATTTGTGAGTGACATTGCCGAAGGCTTACAAGGTAAAGTTTTCCTTTTTGCGGATGACACCAAGATTTGCAACAGAGTGGACACCCCGGAGGGAGTGGAAAGCATGAAAAAGATCTGCGTAAGCTAGAAGAATGGTCTAACATTTGGCAATTAAAATTCAATGCGAAGCAATGCAAAGTGATGTACTTAGGGAGTAGAAATCCATGGGAGACATATGTGTTAGGCGGTGAGAGTCTGATAGGTACGGACAGGGAGAGGGATCTTGGGGTGATAGTATCTGAGGACCTGAAGGCAACGAAACAGTGTGACAAGGCAGTAGCCATAGCTAGAAGATTGCTAGGCTGTATAGAGAGAGGTGTGACCAGCAGAAGAAAAGAGTTTTTAATACTCCTGTATAAGACGTTGGTGAGGCCCTGCCTGGAGTATTGTGTTCAATTTTGGAGGCCGTATCTTCTGAAGGATGTTTAAAAAATGGAAGCGGTGCAAAGAAAAGCTAGGGGAATAGTATGAGATTTGCGTTGCAAGACATATGAGGAGAGACTTGTTGACCTGAACATGTATACCCTGGAGGAAAGGAGAAACAGGGGTGATATGATACAGACGTTCAAATATTTGAAAGGTATTAATCCGCAAACGAACTTTTTCCGGAGATGGGAAGGCGGTAGAACTAGAGGACATGAAATGAGATTGAAGGGGGGCAGACTCAAGAAAAATGTCAGGAAGTATTTTTTCACGGAGAGAGTGGTGGATGCTTGGAATGCCCTCCCGCGGGAGGTGGTGGAGAGGAAAACGGTAACGGAATTCAAACATGCATGGGATAAACATAAAGGAATCCTGCTCAGAAGGAAGGGATCCCCAGAAGCTTAGCCGGTAGTGGGAGGCAGGGCTGGTGGTTGGGAGGTGGGGATAGTGCTGGGCAGACTTATACGGTCTGTGCCAGAGCCGGTGGTGGGAGGCGGGGTTGGTGGTTGGGAGGCGGGGATAATGCTGGGCAGAGATTAACAAATTAAAACTAAGGAAAGGTATATAAGGGAAAGAGCTACAATTAAATGAAAGGAAAGAACAGGCAGGAAGAAAGGGAGATATAGATTAAAGATAGAAGAATGCAAATAGACTACTTGTAATTGGTACCCAACCTCAAGGAGAGTGGAAGGAAGGAGCCTAGCTTTATGGGAAGCAGATATCTTTATCGAATCAGGAGGGAAAGGCAACCTTGAAAAGGAATGTTTTTTTAGGGCTGTTTTAAATAGAGAGTGGGATGACTGATTTTAAGAAATTAGGCAGGAAATTCTAGAGAGTTAGAGAAGATACACTAAAGATTCAGGAGAGGACTGTATCAGGTCTGAAGAAATAACAGCATGGAATCTATAGGCAATTGTGCTATGATGACTGTGAGCAAGAATATAGGGAGTCAGGAGCTGTGAGACCTAGCGGAGGGCTGAACAAGTAATGGTGGGAGGAGATCCCTTTTGAAGGGAAACTGGCTGGCATAAAATCCTTAGCCCTTTTTGAACTTCTTTATCTGTGGCTCCTGCTTCCTTAGCCACTGCACCACACAGTAAGGGGAAGGAAATATTTTGCAAACCCAGTCATTGTAGCAGGAGGAGAATGGATTGAAGTGCAGTAACAGTTTCTGAGGCTTCTGCACTAGCTACCAGGTATAAACTAGACTGGAGAACCATTCCACTGCCACTCCTGCAGAGAAGGATGTCATAAAAGAAACTGGAGATGATTCAGAAGATCTGGCTCTGAGAAATAGGAGGGGCCGAGAAGACATTTCCTGGGATCTACTGAGAGAAAGAAACTCACAGAGGAGCTCCCGCATGGGGACAAGCCAGTCCAGAAAGGGTTACAGAAGGAAAAGACCTTATTAGGAGCATCTAAAGAGTAGAGAGCCCTGAACAAGCAGCTATGTACTGTGATTGTTGATAATTTTTGCGTTCTGCCTTGGCTTATCTTTTATTGTTCAGATTTTGTCCCTTTGCATACAGTCTAATTTTTAGTAAACCCTTTCAGTTCAGAACTCCAATTTTGGCCTGAACTGATTTATTGTGTGCCAGTGGTGTGAAGAGAGTGTGGATTGATATTCCTAACAGTCCCCTGGTGAATACTGGTCCTGATTTTGACTCATCAATAAACCTTATATATTTTATTATAGTAACCCACCCAGTGGCATAGCCAAGGGTGGGCCCAGGCCCACCCACTTTAGGCTCAGGCCCACCTAGTAGCAGCACATCTATGATGTGGCTGGCAGGGATCCCAAAGTCCCACCATCCGAAAACTCCCAACAACTGTTCCTCCTGTATACCTTGTAAATAGCAGATCTTCACCTACATTGAGCAGCGACTGATGCATACTGCTCACACCAGCACCACAGCTTTTCCTCTGATGTATTCCTGCCTATGCGGAAACAGGAAGTTGCATCAGAGGGAAGGCTGTGGGGTCAACATGAGCAGTGTGTATTAGTTGCTGCTCGCTGCCGGTGAAAATCTGCTATTTAAAAGGTATGCAGGGGAGGGGGGGGGGGGGTGTTTGAGAGACCATATGGCATGCAGGTGAGAGAAGGACAGACCAAATCACCTGTGGGAAGGGGCATGGTTCTTCTGCCCACCCATCTTGGGCCCAGGCCCACCCAAAATTGGGTATCTGGCTACGCCCCTGAACCCACCTAAGGCTTATCTGGATGAAACAGGATTAAAGATGGAAATTCATATGCACAGGGAACATAAGGACTACAAAAAGGGCCCTAAGCAATTCAAGGTGAAGAGAAACTAAGGGATAAAATTGCTGCCAAGAAAACACAAACTGGCTGTGAATGGTAATAGGTAGGAGAGCTCTTCAGCCACCTATACGTGTTTCTGTTTATTTCAGCATCAGTCACAGGGATGCTGTGACTATCAGACCACAAAATGTTTTGTTTGTTGAAGTACAACTGCAAACACACATGACAGCATGGGTGTTCATGTTCCTCCTTCACTGCCTTTAGGCCTTCAGTGAATAGGATAAATACAAAACTTTCTGTAAGGACTGAGACATTCTTCCGAGTTGTCTGCACAGAGCTGAGACCATGAAAACAATGATGGTGCTGACTGTGGGGCTGCTCTTATTCTGTGTTCTTCAGAGCCAGGCAGAGGTAATCACAGTGACCTAGGCAGGCAACTATTCAATCTTTGCATAAAAACCTTTTTTTCTTTTTTCTTTGAATTGTGAAGTTTATCTCATATTATTTCATTTAAAAATGAAAATGACAGCGAAACTGACTGAAATTCATTTCAGGTTTAATGCACGTTTGGAAACTAAAAACACAAGACATTTTAATGCATAATAAAATGAAATACTGAAACAACATTGTACAATGAGGGGCCCTTTTACTAAAGCTTAGCATCCTATTTTATACCTATGGATTACGTGGCACTTAGTACACACTAATGTCCATTAATGCACGCTAAGCTGTCGTAAAAAGGCTCCTAAGTGAAAAATATGCCAAAAAAACGAAAAATATTGGCATGAGCAAAACGAAGAAAATAGAACTTTTAGTCTATGTGGAAAGGATGATGCTGAGTGTACTAGCTAAAGGCAGGTAGCTGTGGGGTAACTTTCCCTCATACTTGGCAAGGAAAGGGTATGAAATAGCTACAGACTACGGCAGGGGTCCTCAGACTATGACTATGGGTTTTGAGCACTTCACAGAGCAAGCTTTACTTTTCTGTTACCTCTGCTGTAGTCCTTCTGCTTCATTAAAAAGCCACAGTGTGGTGTGATGATGGGAGGAGGATCATGTGCCTCACACAGGGCCTATTTTTTTCCCACACACAGTGGCAACTGCAGCCAAGCTAGTGTGGTTCTCCTAGGCCATGCTGCTGAAAAGGAAGAGTGGGGGAGGGGAAGAAGGGGGGAGAGAGAAGAAAAAAAGTAGAAAGAGAGGACTGAGGAGAGGTAAAGAGAATATGAGAAGGGTAGAGAGCTGATGAAATAGGATCTGAGAGAGGGTGAGAGAGGAAAGAGGTGGGGCTGGAAAGCAGAGTGAGAGGATGGGGGGGTGGGGTGTTAAGTCAGCTAAAGAGAAGGGGTGAAAAAAGGGGAGCGGAACTGATAGAGAGACTGAGATTACATGGCGAGAGGAAGATCTGATGGGAGAGGGTGCACCATAAACAAATTAGGTTGAGAGTTGGGTTTACAGGGTGTCACAGGGCTCTCTCTCTTAAAGTATTTAGCAAATATGTCTTTTTTTAAAAATTATTTTATTTTAAGCAATTTACAAATTTAAATTCCAAGAATAAATCTTGATACAGAAAAGATGAATACTTCCAGTTCAGATTTCCAAATCACAAAAAGAAAAAAACATAATCAACATATTATATTTCTCATCTTTAGTCCACAATTGGGGGAGAGAAGCAAGTCACAATACCTGCAGAAAAATGAAGAGAAACTCTGCAAATGAAAGACTAAAGGCTAGAAAGGAGGGTATCAGGATTCTTTCAATTTAAATTATGGAGTAGATGTAACTACAACTCTTGGCTGTGCGAAGGGAGTTACAACAGTCTTAGAATCCAAGAAAGAACTTAAATGTATAAGATCATAAAAAAACATATTTCACTGAATTTAGTTTCAACACACATTTACAGGGGAAATTCAGCTAGAAAAGACTGCCCAGTTGTATAACTCATGGGCGAAGTTTAAGGAAAGATTGGCGCCTCTTTTGGGTCACTTTAGATACACCCGGAAACATTCTAATCTTACAGCTCAAACAAAAGCTCTTCTCTATGGCGGAAAAATTGTTTCAGTATCCAGTCTCTATTAGGTTGTAATACAAATGTCATTATCAATGTTGCAGGTTTTAAACCTAAGTTATCATCTTCAAGTGTCTGTGTAAGATTTAAATTCTCAAAAGATACTTCAGTCCCTTCAGCAACAGGTTGTTCAGTAGTCTTCTTAATATAAGGTAATAAGTAATACATTTTTGAAACTGGAGGATAAGCTTGTTCAGGAATCTTTACTATTTCAGACAGATATTTTTTAAAGGTTATAAGAAGAGCAATTGAAGGCTGTCTGGGAAAGTTTATTAAACGTAATGTATTAGACCTCTGCTGAGTTTCCAAGTTCTTAGTCTTATTCTGAAGCAGCAAATTCTCTTTGATCATATTTACTTGTATTTGTTGAAGAGATTGAACATCTTTAACATTAGTCTCAATCGTTTTATCCATTGTTAATATTTTTTTCTAATATAGGTATTTTCTCTGATGAAATTTAAGTTTGCTGGATTACTGCTAAAGGTTTTTGAGAAAAAGATGTTTCTAAACCCAAAAGGGCTTCCCTTATAGTGTTATTATTGCTGGTTTTTTTGGCAAAAATGCCTTACTCAGTAAAACAGAATTGGTCACTGATTCATCAGGGAGTTGTATCTCTTTTGTCACGTTGTTTTCACCAAAGACGCTTACTCCATGCTGTTCCGCACCCCTCTGTACAGATGTGCTCGGCGGTGCATCGCAAGAGACTGACCCTGCTCCAGGAAGCTCTACCACCTGCCTCTTGGGAACGCAGAGTTTCCTGCTCACATCTCTGCTCGTCCGCCAGCATGGGTGGCGCTGACCGTAATTCGGGACTTAGAGTTGTTTAAGCTTCAAGCTGGAGGAGCGGCTCACCTCTCCCCACTCCCTCCAGCAGCAAAGAAACAGGTCCCGATATTGTTCTTGGTACAGCGAAGCAGTCCATGGGTCCCACCATTGGCATGACTAGCACAGCGGGGCCCACATGTCTGACTCTCCTTTTAGGCATAAAGAAATCCCCCCCCAATACTTCCAGGTTCAAAGAGAACGAAGGTAGGACCGAAGTGACTTCACAACGCTCCCTTGAAGCCGCCATCTTGCTCTCCCCTGCTTTTGTTCAGCAAATATGTCTTTTATGTTGAAATAATTTTTATTGTCACCAAAAACAACATTCCAAACATGAGAGTAAACCATTTTCAAGATATATATCCCCCACCCCCCTTTTCTTCCCCTCCTAAGCTCTGTGCATATTAAACCAAACAGTAAGTGAGACACTCTGGGAAGAACATAATTCTATTGATTCAAAAGTCTGCTACATTCTAGAGACAGGTAAAGAATCCTCAGCCTCTTCTAGCGTTGAAACGTTGGAGAGGTCGTCCCTGCTGGGAAATCTGGGTTTTGGAACAAAGCCTCATAGGGTGTAGCCGCTGCTGAAAAATTATGGCACGTGCACAGCCATCACCAAGCTGCTCTCGCTGAAAGAAAAAGGGGATTATGTCATAGTACAGGATCTGTTTTACCTGGAATAGTATGTATCAACCAGCTAATATGCGTTGTAGAAGACAAAACTGACTCCACATCCGTAGAACGTGTGCGTTTTGGTTAACCAATCTCGTATATGTCTCATGGAACATGCTATTGTCAGATACCGCATGTTCAAAAGTACCAAACCTCCATGCGATATAGGTTTTTCTACTATCCAGAGTGGTATTCTGGGATGCCGCCCCCTCCACAAAAAGCCCTGAATCATTCTGTTCAATACGCATTCATCTTTCTTTTTCAGGAATAATGGTAGCATCTGAAACACATATAACCAACGTGGGACCAACATCATATTAATCAAAGTGATCCGTCTTAGCAGAGAGAGGGGGTAGGCGACCCCGAGTTGTAGCCAAATTTTAGTTTGTGTCAACAATGGGAGGACATTCATCTCATACAACTTATTCAAGTCATCTGGAATAGTGACCCCTAGATATTTGAAGTAGCGAGAGGCCCATTGCAAAGGAAATTGCCCCCTCCATTGAAGTTGAGTATTCAATGGCAACGGCAGGGCCAGGGATTTCGACAAATTTAATTTAAAGCCCGAAATTGTCCCAAAGTCCTCCATCAGACGAAGTATATGGGCGAGAAAATCAAATATGTCTTTTAAGATCAAATATCATTATTGTCATTCAAAAGTATTATCAAAAAGAACAGTGACTAAATAAAGATATCACATTTTGCAAGTTGTTACGTCTGTGCTCACCTCGCCCTCTGGTGGCCAGAACCGGTGGCTGCTGTGGATCATCACCCGTTCCAGATTTCAGCCCAGTCCGGTCCGGATCTTCCGGGCTGCCAGACTTGCTTGCTTGGATTGAACCTACACAGTACCCGTAGTTTCCTGGTGATGGTTGCAGCTGAGCTCCAGGTGCTGCTGGGCTTATTAGCCATTCTGAAACCTTGCTGCTTTGCCTTTGCATTGCATCTAAGGCCCTGGTATGTTGGTGCTTGTTGCACTCCTGCCTTGTTTGGTTTCTTGTCCTGGTTTCTTGCCTGATTCTGCTGTCTGCCCGAACTCTGTTTGTTCCCTGGTTTATGTTACTGCCTGCCCTGAATCCTGCATGTATCCTGGTTTATGCTACTGTCCGCTGCCTGCCTTGACCCAGCTTGAACCCTGGTTTATTCTACTGTCAGAGATCTGCCCTGTCTCTAGTGTGGGGTGGTTTTGCCTGCCACTGCTAGTGGTCCAAGGGCTCACAAACCCAGTTTCCAGCTTTGAAAACGTGACACAAGTTAAGCTAAAACATGAACAGTTTTGCCAATTCCTCCCTCTTACCACATTCCCTAACAGAAAACAAAATCATCCTCCGCCCTCACCCCCCCCCCCCCCCCCCCCCCCCCCCCCCCCCCAGGATACTCTATGCAAACATGTCTTCTAAATGATTTTTCCATTCTTGACCTTGAGGGAAGTTTTGTGTAAACTGTAACAGTGGCTTTTTTCCCAACTCAGCTCATCTGCCTCAAGTAAGTCCTATTAATAATAATTAATTATTTGGATTTTTAAAGCCCATAATCCTGACTTGGGATATCTAAATTCAGTGTCTTTTGTTACAGTTAACACAAAAACAGGAACAAAAAAGTAACGATGAGGAAGAAACAGAAAAGAATCTCATCCTCCTTATAGAAAGCTCATAGTTACTGGTAGCTGCACAAGGAATCCGTTACCAGTTTCGACAGTCACACAACCTAAATCGCCGGGCAGTGCCACTGAATATTGGGTCTGTCTGGCCATGAAAAAGTGAGCAGGTCAGGGGCAGCACAGGGAGCAGTACTGGGGATGAGTCAGCAGTTATGCAGGTGTTGGCATTATTCAATGCCGGCACCCACAAAGCTAAGAGGGTGAATTTAGGACAGTTCAAAAGGTGTCCTAAATTTGGCCGCTTAGCTATGTGGGTGCCAGCACCCACATAATTTTTATAAAGATATCCTACCCTCTCTGATTCCCCACCCTCTGAAAGAATCTCTCTTCTGATCCCTCTCCACCATCCACAACAGCAGTATGTCTTCTCCCCACACCACCACCACCATCACCATAGGCCCCTCCTAGGCCTTTCCTACATCCTTGGTAGTCCAGTGGGTGCATTTAGGGCAGGAGTGAACCCCATTTGCTCCTCACCACAGCAGCTGGGCTGCTGCAACCTCTCATGTGGGGTTCGCACCTGTGCCCAGTGCCCCCACTGGCCCACCAGGGATGCTTAGTAGGTCTGGGAGGGGCCTATTGTGATGGGAGAGGGGGGGGGTATTGCTGTTGCAGGTGATGGAGCGGGATTAGAGGGGCCAGTTAAACATTTAAATATTTCACTGGTCCTGGGCAATATTCAGCTGGGATTTGCATAACTGTCTTGTAAGGGCCCTGGATGAATATTGGCTGGGACCCACATAAGTTCGTGTGGTCAATGGGTTTCCAGTTAGCCTTGGATAGTCAGTGCTGGCGCCCGCACATGGTCTGGCACTGAACATCTAAGGCTAGTTTAGCCAGTCATGGTCAGCATTTGAAAAAACGCTGATCACCATCAGCTAAATATTGGCCCAGGTATATGGGTAATAATCTCCCAAACCTTCCCCCAAAGAAGAGGAAAGTTTGGACAGTCAAATGGCATATATGAAAATGTGCCTCTCTCTCAAGCACAATGCCAATATACAATGGAACTGGATAAACCTGCTCTCCATAGCCTCCTGTAGATCCAAGGTGACCTGTGAACTACAAATGAGTGACTAAGAGAGGCTCACTGTCAACAAAATCCATATCCATCAGGTGGCTGGGTGGGTTCACATCAGGCTCTGCAACTTATATTAAATAATACACCAAAGCTACCTCCAGCACCCCCAGACCACCCTTGGGAAGTATAGGACTGGTGAATGCCAGATCAGCTGCAAAGCAATCCTCAGTGATCCATGATGTAATACATGAACAGCATCTTGACATCCTAGGAGTAAGTGAAACCTGGCTAGATGAAAGTGGGGGTTTACTACTGGCATAGTTCACTATGCCCAACAGGTTTCAATATTCAACATCAACCAAGACCAGGAAGATGGGGTGGAGGGGTAGCAGACTTAATTCGGAATACAATCAAACTGTGCAGAATCTCCATTTCCCAGTTACAAGAATCAGAATCTCTTTTAATCCAACTTGAGGAGGAAAAACCAATCTGGCTGCTCATGGTACAGTGAGCACCTCTTAGCAACACATTATCTGTGCAAGAAATCCTAGACCTGATTACTCAAATGACTCTGAATTACCCTAGGCTGGTGATCATGGGAGATTTCCATCTACACATCAAAACCCCAATGTCACGTCTGTGGCCGTGACCACCCTCAGCTTTACCTTCTTTCTGGGGGTCAGCAGCTCTGCTGGCTTCTGTCTGTGTTTGTGTTAGTCTTGTCTCTGTCCTGGTGTGCTGGCTGCTTCCAGCATGAACCTGATTGCTTCACTAGACCTCACCTGTGTGGGATATGTCTCTCTAGGGAGCCAGCATCTAAGATGGCTGCCACCGGCTCTGTGCCAGCTTCCAAGATGGCTCCTGCTTGTCTTTCCTGTGGGCTCACTTCCTATGTGTGTCAAGCCTCTCTTTGGGGTCAGTGTACTTCCTGCTTCTGTCCTGCTGCTGGTGACTCATCAGTGAGTGCCTTCATAAGGAAGTGCTGTGCTTGCAGTCAGGGCCTTTGCATAAGTGTTATGCTCGTAGGTCAGGTTAGTAAGTGTCTGCTGCACTACTGCTTAGCCTCTCTCTGGGTTCCAGCCCAGTTTCTTTCTGTGTCTGTGTCTCTGTTGTCCTTCCTTGGGGGGTCTTCCCTGCCACTGTCTGTGGACTGCGGGTCCTTCCTAGCTTACCCTGTGTTTGGGGTGAAGCCTCTGTTCCTGGCTTACCCTGTGTTTGGGGTGAAGCCTCTGCTCCAGGCTTACCCTGTGTTGGGGTGAAGCCTCTGTCCCTGGCTTACCCTGTCTGTTCTCCTGTCTGCCCCAAAGACCCTTGGCCTGTTATTCCTGGTTACTCTGTTTGCTCTGCTGCCAGCCCAAGACCCCTGGCCTGTTCTTCCTGGTTTGCTCTCTTTACCCTAAGTCCTGCCTTGCCTAGCCTGTGTGCCTACCCTGCTTGTATATCCTGAGTGTATATCCTGATTCCTGTATCTGTCTGGCTAGTGTGTTTTCCTGGGTGATTATTCCTGTATCCTGTCTCCACCTAGCTAGAGGGTTTACCCTGTGGGTATTCCCGGATCCCCGTTCTGCCTAGTGTGTTGCTGCCCTAGTCCTTGCTCCTGCTAGCTTCTGTACGCCTTGTGTTCCTTGGTCTGTCTTCTGGGTCTGGCTAGTGGCTGTGCAGCAGCACACTGTCTGTGTTTAGTTCCTAGTCTAGTCTCCCTCGTGTTTCCTAGACCCAGGGTGGGTCCTCTGGATCTTCAGTTCCTGCCTAATCCTGCAAGTCCTGCCGGCCACCTGCACTTCGGAGCTCAACTCCGGAGGAACAGTGGCTAAGTGCAGGTGAAGCTGTTCCTGTTTCGTCTGTTCTAGTTGCCTGCCTTGTACTACTCCAGTCCAGAGTTCCAGTACTGCTCTTCTGTGTTTCCAGTCCCGAGGTGGTCTTGCCTGCCACTGCCGCTCCTCGGCAGTGGCCCAAGGGCTCACGAACTCCAGTCCTGCCTCGAGGACCTGACAGAATGCCAAGGCCCTCGAGAACGCAACACCCAAATACCACCCCAGCTGCCTTTCTGGACACAATGACAGCACTAGGATTTACACAGGTGATCAATTCGCCAACCCACGAAAAGGGTCACATACTATACCTGGTATTCTACAAAGGGGTTGAAGTTCCAGAATTGTGGGATAACAGTATTGAAATAACCATCATGGTCAGACCATTTTCTAATTACATTTTCCCTAAGTGATCAGAGACAAAAAAAAAAGCTGACCGTTGAGAATTTCCTAGAGGCCTTGGATTATCCACATGTGGATGAAAAGACAACTACAGTGTCAGAACAGGTTGACATTTGGAATACACACTTAGCCAAGACCTTAGAAAAAATGCCACCTCTAAAAATGGTCTTATGCCCCACTCACAAACACTCACTTTGGTTTTATCCAGAAATTCAGATCCTTAAACGCGAAGGATGGAAACTGGAAAGGAGATGGCGTAAATCCTACCTGGATGAAGACAGGCCAAACTGTAGGAAGCATATGACAAAGTACCACCAAGCCTTAACAGCAACCAAAAAAAAACAATATTTCTCTCACTGCATTCCACTGGGTGCTAATTCAATCAAGTAATTGTTCAGTATAGTAAACGGCCTTCTGCAACCCCCACAACAGAACCAAACTGCCCAGTCTAAACTGAACTGCAATGATTTTGCTGCATACCTTGCCAACAAAATTAAAAGTCTTTGCCAGGATTTACAGGCAATCCCTCCCAGTCTCCATTCAGTTAACCAGGAGTTGACAAAATCCTAAGAGACCTTCGATCAACTACTTGCTTCCTCGACCCCTGCCCATCAAAGATAGTGCAGCAGGCAAGTATGGGCCTCATAGAAGGCGCCACAAAAATTGTGAACTCCTCTTTTTCTAATAAGCAACTACCAAAAGTATTAAAAAGGGCAGTGGTTCACCTTTGCTAAAGAAAAACAACCTTGACCAGGACAAACTTGAAAGTTACCAGCCAGTATCCAAAATCCCATTTCAAGGGAAACTTATAGAACAAACAGTCTGTGTTCAACTTAATGACTAGCTAGAAGAGAGAAACTGGCTAGATCCATGTCAATCTGGATTCAGACCCAGTTATGGAAGAGAAACAGTTCTCGTATCCCTACTAGATGATCTTCACAGAAACTGAGACAGAGGATTCGCTTCGGTGTTCTGCTAGATTTCTCAGCAGCTTTTGACACTGTGGATCATGATATCATGCTAACACAACTGACAGAAACAGGTCTCAATAGAACAGTACTTGCTTGGTTCAGATCCTATCTATCAGACAGGCAACAATCCATAATGTTTGGCAGCAACTCATCACCACCATGGGCACTGACCTGTGGGGTACCACAAGGATCGATAGTGTCACCTATTCTGTTCAATATCAACTAGCCACTAGCTGAGCTGATTCGGTCAATGGACACTCAGTTCTATATCTACATGATTGATCTGCAGATACTCATATCCACTGAACCTGACTTACCTATAGCCTTGAATAAACTGATTACTTGTCTAACATCTATTCAAGAATGGGCTAAACACAACAAACTTTGCCTGATCCCAAGTAAAACCAAGCTTCTCTGGGTCCCTAAAACAAGTGGATACATACCTAACATCACAATCTCTTTTGGGACGTATGAACTCCCCCTCAAATCACAAGTCATGAACTTTAGAACACAATTAGAGTCAACACTTACTCTGATTCCCCAAATTCCCCAACCTTCAACAGCTGCTTCTACTATTTGCGACAGCAACGCTGCCTCTCTCCTCATATCGAGAAGGTAAATATTATCCCAGTTGTGAGTGCCATGATAACATCAAGACTGGATTACTGCAATGCACTATACAATGGTCTGACTACAAAGGGCCTGCACCAGCTTCTATTGATTCAGAATGCTGCAGCAAGACTCGAAGAAGGTTGCAAGCGACATGACCACATCACCAGAGAAGTAACCAGACTCTGTATTTTGGATGGGCCCAGAGGTAACTTGGATGAGCCCTTCCATGCGCACTTGCCCGTCCCCCCACCATACACCACAAATATCTTCCCGGAGATATTTTTTAAGAACATGAGAGATTTTTTTTCACCTACCCCACATCTCCCTCTCCTCTGCAGCATCACAGCATCTGCACTTCTGTCTCTGTCCTTCCCCAATGACAGTACAGGCATCCTCGGCGCCTGCAGCGATTCATTCTCACTGCCTGCGCCGGCCCCGCAGGCTTCCATCTGCCATGTCCCACCCTCGTTGATGTCATTGCCTGTTTCCTGACTGGTGGAACGTGGCAAATGGAAGCCTGCGGGGCTGGCGCAAGAAGCAAGAATGAATCGCTGCAGGTGCCGAGGACACCTGTACCAACACCGGGGAGGGAAGGGGTTCAGAGACTGGAGTGCAGATGCTGGGATGCCGCGGTGGAGAGGGAGGAAAACTTCATTGGCTACCAGTAGAATACATGGCTAAATTAAAAACTCTATGTCTGATCTTCAAGGCCCTTAAAGAAAATGACCCTGAGTACTTGAAGAACAGGATGACCTTCTACACACTGCCAAGGACACCAAGGTCCTCTCAAGGACTATCACTAACCACACCCTCTCCAAAAGACATTACATGATGTGATATTCCAGAGTAGCTCCCACACTCTGGAATGCACTGCCTGAAAGGCTCCACTTAACACAAGACTATCTCTACTTCAAGAAGCAGGTGAAAGCTTGGCTCTTCAACCAGGCCTTTAATAGAAGAAGTAACTAACTTGTTAGTTTTACTCATACACATAAGGAGTGACACGGGTTGCACATACTGCAGCAGGACATGGTTATCCACTCCTACCCTAGCTGATATAATATTTAATCATCTCTTTGACCTCATGTGCACCTTTCTCTAAATTAGTCACCTTATTTTCTAACTTCTCTAACTCTCTCACCTATCTATATGTTAACCATGTTTCTGACCTCATGTGCAACTTTCTTTAAATTAGTTGCCTTATTCGCTAACTCTTCTTACTGTCTTACCTATCTATATGTTTCATCTTTGCTTATGCCCTTTACTGTCAATTAAAATGTTCTATTACATATTATTTTGACATTATAAGTAGTATACTATGCCATACTTTGTATTGTTATTTCAATATTTTTACTTCTGAAATTGCCTATTGCTCATGTTTGATTTATTCTTACTGTACATCGCCTTAAGTGAATTCCTTCACAAAGGCGGTAAAGAAATCCTAATTTTAAAAAAATGCTCCTATCCAAAACACCCACTATTCAATGGTACCTTCAACTATTCTCAATTTTTGTTCCCATATTTTCTCTAAACCTATAGTAGGAGAGTAGTGTTCATCCCTCAATTCCTTGTAGCAGAAGAAAGCGTGGAGGGGCATAATCGAGCAGGGCGTCCAAGTTTTCATGAGGGCGTCCTCGTAGGATGGCCCCGCGAAAGGGCGGGGAAACCTGTATTATCAAAACAAGATGGGTGTCCATCTTTCGTTTCGATAATACGGTCGGGGACGCCCTTAGAGATGGTTGACCTAAATGTTGAGATGGTCGACCTTAGAGATGGTCGTCCACGGTTTTCAGCCATAATGGAAACTGAGGACAAACATCTCAAAAACGACCAAATCCAGCCCTTTGGTCATGGGAGGAGCCAGAATTCATAGTGCACTGGTCCCCCTGACATGCCAGGACACCAACCGGGCACCCTAGGGGGCACTGCAGTGGACTTCAGAAATTGCTCTCAGGTACATAGCTCCCTTACCTTGTGTGCTGAGCCCCCCAAAACCCACTACCCTAACTGTACACCACTACCATAGCCCTAAGGGGTGAAGGGGGCACCTACATGTGGGTACAGTGGGTTTCGGGTGGGTTTTGGAGGGCTCACATTTACCACCACAAGTGTAATAGGTAGGGGGGATGGGCCTGGGTCCACCTGCCTGAAGTGCACTGCACCCACTAAAACTGCTCCAGGGACCTGCATACTGCTGTCATGGAGCTGGGTATGACATCTGAGGCTGGCATAGAGGCTGGCAAAAAAAATGTTTAGGGTGGGAGGGGGTTGGTGACCACTGGGGGAGTAAGGGGAGGTCATCCCCGATTCCCTCCGGTGGTCATCTGGTCAGTTCGGGCACCTTTTCACGGCTTGGTCGCAAGAAAAAATGGACCAAGTAAAGTCGGCCAAGTACTTGTCAGGGACACCCTTCTTGTTTCCATTATCGGCCAAGGACGACCATCTCTTAATCACGCCCCAGTCCCGCATTCGCTAATGTGCTGACACGCCCCCGTGAACTTTGGTCATCCACGCGACGGGAAGCAGTTGAGGACGCCCCAAATCGGCTTTCGATTATGCCGATTTGGGCAACCCTAAGAGAAGGTCGCCCATCTCCCGATTTGTGTCGGAAGATGGGCGCCCTTCTGTTTCGAAAATAAGCCTGCCCTACCTTTTGTTTTTGGTACAAAGATCTTTCTTTTTTTTCCAAATTCTTTTTTTTTTTTTTTATTGGTATAGATTTATCTTATATTACAAAAAAAAAACAGATAATAAAACAACATTACATATCATGCTTGATTTACTTGTCTAACATCTGAAACTATCCCTATACCTTCCCGTCCCACCCTCCCCCTCCACCCTCCCCCCCTCCCGTATCATGGTGGTGCTTCTTGCTGTTCTTTAAATTGTTCATAGGACTGCCATAATTTGCCAAAGGGTCCCATTCTTCCTCTTCTGATAGCTGTCAGTTTGGCCATTTGATACAGAAAGTCCACTCTCTGCAGTACTTTTTGCATATCCGGCGACTGTTGTTTTTTCCAATTTCTTGCTATAGCAATTTTTGCCGCGACCAGATATTGTGTCGCCAGCTTATGCTGTACCCCCGTCGTTGAGCCCGGTTTGATATGGAGCAAACAATTTTCGGGCTTGCATGGGAAGGGTTGCTGAATCACTTTAGAAATTGTTGAGATAACTGTCTTCCAGTATTCCATTATTCTGGGACATTCCCACCAGATGTGCATAAATGTTCCCTTCTCTCCACAATTTCGCCAACAGTCTGCCGATACCTCTGGATATATACGATGCAATCTTTCTGGCGTATAATACCACCAGTAATATATCTTATATCCATTCTCGATTGCACTCTGAGCCAAAGATGGTTTAAAGAGATACCTATATCCTCTCTTCCAGCAGTCTTTAGTTATTGTAGTTTGCAATGCTGTTTCCCATCTATTCACATATATTGTTTGGGGGTCAGTATGACTTAACAAAGCTAGATATAGACGCGATATGCTCCCTCTGCCCCCGCCCTTCTCTAATGCATTTTCTAAAGATGTTTTTCCCAGTTCCAACTCCTCTCGTGCCTTGCTAAGGATATAATTACGGATACAACAGTAATAGACTTGATCTCTGGCTTGCAGCCCGTATTCCTCCTGCAATATTGGAAAGTCTACCACTTTGTCCTCATCCCATAATTGACCTAAAGTGTAGAGCCCTGCACGTGCCCAATGTTTATAACTAATTTCTGACCCTCCAAGCGGAAACCCAGGAGCCCTACCTATTCCTGTCTTGTGAAAGTATTTTCTTTCCGGAAACCATTTCCTCCTAATTTGATGCCATGTGGTTAGAATGTGCCTAATTCCTATGGGTACCCTTCTACCAAAACTCCCAAGCTCCTTTTCCGTTGACCATAGAATGTCTCCTATTTCTCTCATTCCCATCCATGCTCTTTCCCAGTGCAGCCATTTCTTGGTAACCGCCGGGTGCCAATCGGCTAAAATTCTTAATTGGGCAGCCTGATAGTATAATAGGAAATTAGGCACTCCCATCCCTCCTCTCTCTTTTGGTTGGTACATAATATTGCGTTTCACCCTCGGTGGTCTCTTCCGCCATATAAAAGCAAACAGTTTTCTGTTTAAGTGCTTGAAAAAGCTTTGTGGGATAGGGATGGGTAATGCCATAAAAAGATATAGGATCTTTGGTAGAATAATCATTTTTATCGCATTAATGCGCCCCGTCCAGGATATATTTAAACCTTCCCATCTATCCAGTTCACCAAATAGTTCTTTCACTTTCTGAGGATAATTGGCCTCATACAATTCCTCCAACTTAGGAGTTACCTGTATTCCGAGATACCGTATAGACTTATTGGCCCATATAAAGGGGAGCTCAGCTTTAAGCCGTACTACCTCCTGCTTCGGTACTGTGAGATTTAGAATCTCTGTTTTATTAATATTTACCTTAAAGCCCGATTGTGCCCCATATTGTTTCATTATCTCTATAGCCTGCTTTATGGAAGTATCTGGGCTTGTCAGCGTCAACAGGATGTCGTCTGCAAATAACATTAGTTTATGTTCCCTTTTCCCACGCATTATCCCCTTAACTCCTTCCTCCCTTCTGATAGTGCATGCTAATGGCTCCATTGTTAGTGCGAACAGCAATGGTGACACTGCACATCCTTGTCTAGTACCTCTCTTAAGATGTATTGGCTCAGAATAAGACCCATTTACTTTCAAAATCGCCAGGGGAGCCTGATATAAGATCTGCAGCCATTTTAGAAACCTCCCCCCCACTCCAATCTTCTCAAGTGTCGCAAAGAGAGAAGGCCATTCTACTCGGTCGAACGCCTTTTCCGCGTCCACCGAGAGAACAACTACCGGTACCTGTTCATCCCCGACCTGCTGAATGAGATGTTGTAAGCACCTAGTATTGTCATATGCCTGACGCCCTGCAATAAATCCCACTTGATCCTCATGTACCAGTCTGGGCATCATCACCTGTAGTCTGCTGGCTAGTATTTTTGTAAATATTTTATAATCTACATTTAGTAGGGAGATAGGTCTATATGACCCACATTCTTGTGGGTCCTTCCCCGGCTTAAGCAGAAGAGTGACTGCCGCCAGCCGCCATGTATAGGGCAACTCTTGTGTCTGATCATACGCCAGAAACAGTCTCCACAAAAGTGGGGCCAACAGGGATGCATATAGCTTATAAAATCTTGCGGGATACCCATCAGGCCCTGGAGCCTTGGCATGTGGTAAATTTTTAATTGCTTCCTTTATCTCTTCTATTCCTATTGGCTCCGATAAGCGCTCTCTTTCTCCCTGTGTCAATTGTGGTAGCTCTACCCCCTGTAGATATGTAGTTATCTCCCCAGCTGTAGCGTCCACTTCTGATTTATAGAGGCTTGTGTAAAAATTATGGAATGTCTCTTGTATATCCCCTGTTTCTGTGACTGCCTGGCCTTGTTGTGTTTTAATACTATGAATATGGTTTCGTGTCATCTGCTTTTTCAGCTTGTTTGCTAGCAATCTACTTGCTTTATCCCCCAGCTCATATTGCTCCTGTTGGACTTGTTGCAATTGACTCGCCATTTCTGCCAACTGCAGCTCATTAAGCTGCATTTTATATTTATGAAGTTCATTCTGGAGATTTATATCTTCAGGTTTCGCCTTATGTTGCTGCTCTAGCTGGGCTATCCCCTTTCTAAGTTCTCTCTCTTTGGCTGCTTTTTGTTTAGTTAAGTGGGCCCTGAGGGAGATCAGCTGCCCTCTCAATACCACCTTTAACCCCTCCCAAAGGCTCTCTGGGCGGACTTCTGCCACGTCATTAAACTCAATGTAATCTTTTATGTATTGTTCCACCTTTCCCACAGTCTCTGGGTCATGTAATAGAGCTTCATCCAGCCTCCAGTACTTTCTACCTCTCTCTGAATGTCCACTCCCAATAGTCAGCTGGACTGGAGCATGGTCAGACCATATACGAATGCCTATTGATATTTTTTTTATAGCTCTGGTCACCAGCCCATCCCCAAGCCAGAGATCAATCCTTGAGTATGAATTATGCGGTGCTGAATAGTATGTATAGTCTTTTTCCTGCATGTGTGACACCCTCCATAAGTCTATTAGACCCCATCTATGCATAAAACTGGAGATCTTTTCTCTATCTTTTCTAGCATATCCCGCCTCCCCTTTTGAATTATCCATCATCGGGTTCAGGGTCAGATTGAAATCCCCACCCAATAATAATTGGCCTTGCATGTTTTCTTGTATCACTGTTTCAAGTTCTTCTATAAATTTACCTTGCCCTTCATTGGGTGCATACACTGTCATAAATGTATATTGAGTATTATACAGTGAGGCTATCACCATAAGATATCTGCCTCCCTTATCTTCTACTGTTTTAATAATGCGCCATGGCAGTTTATCTGAGAAGGCCACCAACACTCCTCCCTTTTTATGATGTTGCCTGTTCGCAGCGTGGTACATTACTGGATATCTTTTCTAGGCTAACATTTTCTCATGACATTTTTTTACATGCGTTTCTTGCAGCATAATTATATCACCTTTCATTTTTAACAGTTCTGTATATATGCGCTTACGCTTAATGGGCGAATTGAGGCCCTTAACATTCCATGTCACACATTGAAACATGTTATACATTTCTTTCCCCTATAAGCTAGCCTAGTCAGCAACCACCAGATACTCCCCTCTAGACCCCCCCCCCTTCCCTCCCCCCCCTTCCCCCCCTTTCACACAAAGGGCATGACCCATTCTCCTTTGGGCCCATGCCTCTAGCTGAGAGGAGTGACGTCATCTCCCGTCTCACAGCTCGCTCTAGTGACTTCTCCTTCCCCTCCTATTGATATAGTTCTTTGCCAACCTGTTCCAGTGATCGATCATCCAGTCATTCTGTTGTCCATCTCATTTTCCCGTTCGTGAATGCACTTGCTTGCCCGATAGTTGTCGTCGGAGGCGCCCTCGGCCTTGTGATACCCTTTGCCATTTAGGTTTTGGAGGGCAGACTACCGCTCCTTGCCCATCTTGTGGAGGATCCTCTGCCGTCTCCCTTCGTTTCAGATACTCCTGCGCTTCCTCAATTGACGCCACTCTCCTTTGCTTTCCCTCTTGAAAAAAGGTTAGGGCAAATGGGTACTGCCATTTATATGATATTCCTTCGTCTCTCAGCTGTGCAGTCAACGGACGGAGTTCTCCCCTTTGTTTAAGGGTTAATGCTGATATGTCCTGGTATAATTCAATCGGGTAGCTCTCCCAAGTTATAGGGGCCGCCCCTCTTGCCTTCTTCATCACTGCTTCTTTCACTGTGAATTTTGTAAAGCATGCCACTATATCTTTCGGCTGGTTTTGTCTTCGTACACCCAATGCCCTATGGGCACGTTCAATGCTTATGGTTGTTTTATCATAGCATTCAGATTCATTAGATAATAATTGCGCTGCAATGGATCTCACCACCTCTTCACAATTGTTAAATTCAGGTACCTCAGGTACCCCCCGAATTCTTATATTGGAGCGTCTGCTTCTATTCTCTAGGTCCTCCACTTTGTCTATGAGGTATCTAGCTTCATTTTTCCTCTCTTCCAATTGTTGCTCCATAGCTTTTATCGCTTCTCCCTGCTCCTCTTGCTCATTCTCTACCTCCAGGACTCGATTTCCTAGCTCAGTTATTTCCCCTCGCAGCTCCGCGCTCAGTTGGGCAAAGTCCCTTCGCACTTCTTTGAGGTCCGTTTTAATCTCTTGAAACCATGAGCAGAGCTTCACCCATATTTCTGGTTCTACCTCCATTCTTTCATTTGAAGGCTCTTCGCGTGCTCGCTCTGTGTTTTCATGTTCTTCCCTCGTGCTGCGAGCGCCATTTTGTTCCGTTCTCCCTTTCTGTTGCTGATATGAGAACGCTGCTAGGTCCGGCAGTTTTGCCTTCGCTTGCGACATCATTTGATTTCGTTCTTATTCACCAGTCAGTCGCTATGCTTTTCAGCCGATTGGAGGGGTAAGGATCGCTATTTAAATGCTTTTTTTAGTGCTGATCAGCGGGAGCTTCGTTCTCACTGCTCCATTCAGTAGCGTGACGTCACTTCCTCTCCAGGTACAAAGATCTTTCAATTACAGAGTATCATTGAGCTCTCCAAATGGAATATATACCACTTGTAACCAGGTCACTCTTCCAGGTGAGAGCCGGGGTCGACCCTGCTTAGCTTGGCTAGCTTTTCCCCGGTACGAGCTGCAACCACCGCCTTGCTGCACTGCTTCTGGCCTAGTTTAACTGCTGCCCAGCTGACCTGCGCCCAGGATCAGCTCACAACTGGGACACACAAACTCCAGCAGTCTTATAGTTCTTGAAAACCACAGGTCTTTATTCTCTCAGCATCTTTTAATACAGCTTTAATCTTCAAGCAGTTACTTCCTCAAGAATGCAAGAGTCAGTTCAGTTTTTCCACATTCAGCTTATTAACACAGTCCAATCTTAACTCAGAATATAAACCTTTGTCTTGCTCCCAATTGTAACTCAGAATATAAACCTTTGTCTTGGTCCCAATTGTAGCCTCCCCTCATCAGCACTATCTTCTACCCTTAGATAGTTTATGGGTTAGCTTCTTCCACCAGTGGCTTCCCCACTGGATTATTTTATCCTCTCCAAGTATGCATAGCTTGGGCCACACTCCCGCCACCAAAGCCTTTACCTTTCCTGAGGAAGTTTGCGCAAACCTTCCAACCTCCATGCACTCCTCCTTACCTTCTCCTTCTACCTCCTCTTTATTCCACTCCATCTCCTCCTCCCCAAGCTCCACCAGCTGTTCCCCATCTCCAGGATCAGACCTCATCTCCCAATCAGTCACTCCACCCTCCCCCTCCTGGGAGTTCAGCTGACCCTGCACTGGCTTCTGGGAAGTGTAGTTTTTCTCCTGCATTACAGCTTTCCCTGGCAGTTTGATCCCTAGAGGGCGCCCTGTTCTCCTAGCTGGGCTGAATGAACGGGGATGATGCCGGCTGAAAGACCCACTATCCCCTTTCCCTCGCACCAGCCCTCCAGAGTGCTCACACACTTTAAGAAAATTTAACTTTGAGTTTAAGTGTTGCCTAGGTTTTTGACTAGTGCTAACCAGAAGGCCGAATAAGCAATTCTTAGACTTTTCAGATAAGCTACTCAATCTATTACTCAACAGACTTCAGATAATGTGAATGACTTAATGTAATCAGGGCATCCAATGTGGCAGAGGCAACAGGAGCAAACAAGTAAGAGGTAAGGGTAATTGGATTTGATAATACTGCCTTTCTGTGTTACAACCAAAGCTGTTTATATTTATTAAATGCAGGTACTTTCATCTGTCCCTAGTGGATATTGTACCTGGGGCAATGGAGGGATAAATGACTTGTCCAGAGTCACAAAGAGCTGCAGTGGGAACTGAACCAAGTTTGGTTCTCAGCCCACTGCAATAACCACTAGGCTACTCCTCATCCTTACAAAAGCTCCAACCCCCTTGCTATTCAAATCTAGTTAACCGGCCAGACAGGGCTGTTGACCGGTTAAATGACATATCGGTGCCTAACTACAAATATTCAGTGGGAGATAACTGATTAAGTTTAGCAGTCAAATAACACCTACCTGGATAGGTTTAGTGGTCACATAGAGCCTAACCAGATAAGTTTAGCAGTCTTTTTGGTAGTTAAAAACCCCCCATATATTCAATGCCTGCCACCGGAAAAGGCCCCATGTTCAATGTTTAGGTTTAGTACTGACGGCAGAAAGCAAAAGTGCTGCCTGCCGCTGGCTGAATATTGGGCCCTAAGGTACTTCACTCCCTTTACATGGACAAGTTCTCAATATTACAAGAATCACAATCGGGATTCCGCCCTCTCCACAGTACCGAAACAGTGCTAGTTACGCTCATGGCCAAATTCAAGCAGGAAATAGCTAAAGGTAAAAACATACTTCTCCTTCAATTTGATATGTCGAGCGCATTCAACATGGTAAACCACAATATACTGCTAAGACTTTTAGACTACTTCGGAATTGGTGGTAACAATACTTAGCTGGATCAAGGGTTTTCTAACCACCACAACATACCAAGTGAAATCAAACTTATATTTATTTATTTATTTGTTGCATTTGTACCCCACATTTCCCCACCTATTTGCAGGCTCAATGTGGCTTACATAGTACTGTCGAAGGCATTTGCCCAGTCGGTGGATAACAAATACAAAGTTGTATAGTGATCGTATGAGGTATAAGTGGAGGGTCGGAATGGATGAAGATTGCGTGATGTCCTGTTCGATCATAGTCATGCTGTGTTGGTAGGTGAAGAGGCCTTTTTGAAGAGGTAGGCTTTTAGTGATTTCCTGAAGCTCAAGTGGTCGTGGATTGTTTTCACAGCTTTTGGGAGCCCATTCCATAGTTATGCACTTATGTAGGAGAAGCCGGCTGCGTAAGTTGTTTTGTATTTCAGTCCTTTGCAATTTGGGTAGTGTAAGTTTATCACCACCCTGGAAAGCAGATTGTGGAGTACCTCAAGAATCACCACTATCACCTACACTTTTCAACATAATGATGATCCCACTGGCCATGTCCTTATCAAAGCAAGGCCTCAACCCGTTCATCTACGCAGACGACGTCACAATATACATTCCCTTCAGACACGATCTAACAGAAATCAACAACGAAATCAAACTCGGCTTGAACACCATGGACTCACGGGCAAACTCCTTTCAATTGAAATTGAACACTGAAAAAACACACTGCCTCATCCTCTCATCTCAACACAATACGTACAAACCCACAACCTTAATCACCCCAGAACACACCCTCCCTATCTCAGACAGCCTGAAAATACTCGGCGTTATAATTGACCGCAACCTCACACTCGAGAGCCAAGTGAACTCCACAACAAAGAAAATGTTCCACGCAATGTGGACACTTAAACGCGTAAAACCTTTCTTCCCGAGGGAAATATTTCGTAACCTAATACAATCAATGGTACTAAGCCATGCAGACTACTGCAACGGAATCTACAACGGGATGCAAAGAACAACTCACTAAGAAACTCCAGACCACTCAAAACACAGCAGCCAGGCTGATATTTGGTAAATCGCGATTCGAAAGTGCCAAACCCCTCCGAGAAAAACTTCACTGGCTTCCAATCAAAGAACATATTACCTTCAAAATCTGCACTCTAGTCCACAAAATTATCCACGGCCAAGTCCCAGGATACATGACAGACCTCATAGACCTACCAATCAGAAACATAACCAGATCATCTCGAACATACCTAAACTGCAAAGGACTTAAATACAAAGCAACCTATGCATCCAGCTTCTCCTATATAAGCACAAAACTATGGAATGCATTGCCAAAAGCTGTGAAATCTACGACCACCTTAACTTCCGGAAATCACTAAAAACCAACCTGTTCAAAAAGGCATACCCCACCGACCCAACATAAATACTTACACTGGGCAACACAGCAAAACCAAAGCTTGTAATGGATACTATATAACCTTTCCTCTCCTCGATCCCCACTATACCTGAAACACAGGTACCTTTATTCGACCACAATATCACCTTGTATTTGTTTCTTTACCGGACTTGGCGAATGCCATTACGGTACTATGTAAGCCACATTGAGCCTGCAAATAGGTGGGAAAATGTGGGTTACAAATGTAACAAATAAATAAATAGGGGCTTCAATCTCTTTCTTTCTCAAGTTCCAGTGTAGAGAGGAGCATGGATTAAACCCAATTCTCTGTATCTGTTTTCTCTTGCTGCTAGGGGCAGAGAGGATAACTCGGTCACTTTTAGGATTCCTCTTACAGTTCAGAAGATTCTCAGCTGGGCTGGCATTCTCAGGAATCCTGCAGACATGACTGTTCTGTCCTCCGACAGCCTCGCACTAGTTTATAATGTGATCCTAAAATGTGTGTAATGCCTTTACTGTTATTCTCAGTCCCAAGGACTATCATTGCTGCAGTTTCCCACTGGGAAAATACATGAGCAATGCACTGTGGGCAATGTAGTTCACAGACAGTGCAACTACAGTTGTTTGGCTGTGTAAGAACTGCTATCACTGGTTGTGAGGCTGCTTAGACCTTCTCTCTCTCTCTCTCTGCCAAGCTTGGCTCTTTTATCTTCCTGTTCAGTCTTACTATCTGTCCTCAGAGGTCAGTCAGGTATGACCTTTCCCTCTTATCTCTAGGACTACCCCTTGCTATCCGATGGCAGGCTCTGTCCCCATTGGTCTCTATCTGCTCCTCGCTGTGTGAAGCCCCACCACTTCTTTGTCCTTTCAGCCACGTGGGGCTTCTTCCTCCATTATAGCCAGGGACATGGAGCTAACACCATCTGGCTCCAAACAGCTCTGTCCTGCTGAGAACTCCCTGTAAAGAACCTGGTTTTTACCCTGTGAATATCTTCTTCCAAACGAGATATAGCACATTCCAGTCACCCAGCTTTGGACTATTTCTACCTGTTCAACTACCTTCCCCTCCCCCTGCAATACAACTACCTCTCTTCAGATCTCCACCTCCCACAGCCTCCAGATTAAGAAGTCTCTGTATCCTGAACATCTATCTGTGAGTAAATTATCTGTGATTTATTCAATAAAAGAGACTTCATAAAATAATAGAGACTTCAGGTGATTGCTGTGCCAGGGTTATGCTCCATGATATTGGGGCTTCTAATTACCAAGCTCCAAGAGTCATGACAATGACCTGTATATAATATATGTAAACCGCTTTGATTGTAACCACAAAAATTCGGTATATCAAATCCCATTCCCATCTCCGTCCTCACAAATGATATTATGCTTCAGCTTTATGATGTTCCTGAACCAAGGAGATATGGGCAAGGTACCTTGCTGGAACACACAAATATTGTCCAGTCTCTCTTTCTCGTGAATGCAAATAGAAGGGATGTAAAAGGGACCTAAACCCTCTAGCAGAGTAGCAACTTAAGTGGTTCTATATCCTTTGTACTTCAGTCTCGCTTCTTATGGTTTTTAATATACTAGTGTGGGTGATACAGCATCTAGGCTCTTACTTCGGGGACCTATATTGCTAATGCTTTGCCAGTAAGGTTCTTCTTTAGTAACCAGGATCAATGGCCTGGGAGGATGCGGAAAGCCTAAGACAAGGGTTTCAATACTGAGTTACCACTATATAGTCAGGTGAGGGGGGAGGGGTCCTGCTGACATCAAAACCTCCCACTGATTATAACAGACACTCCTACATTTTCCTAGTTTCTCTCAACTTCTGTCCCCTTCTCAGTCCTGGATTAACCATTACACTTCCCCAGCTGTAAAGGACTAAAATACAAGCTGATGCACGCCACCACCTTCTCTTACATGAGCAAGCAGTTAAGGAATGCATTACCCACAGATCTGAAAACAATTGACAAAATAACTACCTTTCGCAAATCTCTGAAGACATATTTCTTCAACAAGGCTTACAATGAGAACCTACAGCCCCACTAATCCACTTCACCAACCCATTCAGTTATGAAAGCCCACCTTCTGTAAATACCCTAATAAATTCCTTCCTTCTTCTTTCTTCCCTTAATTAATCTCTACACAATACTAACTATACATGATATACTGGAATAACTATGTTAACAATACTATGTAAGCCACTTTGGGCCTGCAAATAGGTGGGATACAAATGCAATAAATAAATAAATTAAGCAAAATTTCTTAGGGCACCAAGGGAAGGGGACCCTGCAGAGTTTTCCCCCTAGCTATCATGCCCTTAACTCTTTCACTGCCGTCTGCCACAGCCATTATCTAACATGAATTTCTGTCTTCTAATCATTATAAATATACTAGCTGTTCCCACTGGCATTGCTCATTGATAGGTTAGTACTTTGTAATTGAGAAAAGCAAGGTTTACTTGTGTGTAATAACACTGTATAAGTATGTATTTTTAACTCATTTATGATGGTTGTTATATTTTGTTTGATGTCTTTAATGCAAGAAATGAAGCATAAGGAGTAGGTATAGATATATGTATATACATATATTTTTATTTGTACACAGAAATAGAACACATATGAGTAGATAAATATTAAATATGTTTAATATAATTTGCAATAAGTTCTTATTCAAGCTCATTTTGATAGACATTTTTTGTTTTTCAATTTGGAGCGTATATATTAAGACTTATTTGAACCAATTTGTGAACAGGCAACATATAATTGGCCATGTAAGTTGACACCTGTGACTTTTAAAGTTTGACCTGAGCCTTATTTATCGACATTGCAAAGACCAGCTGAACTGGACACTGCAGTCTTTTGAACAGTATCTGATAGTCAGATGGAATAACAGGAATTTTAGGTATAAAAACGTGCTGTCCATTGACACACCCTGTCAAGATTGTAGTTTCAATAACACATGGCATTAGAGTTTTAAGAGCTAAATGTGTCCCATTACACAGCTTTGGAACATTTAGTTTTCGTAGCAGTATGATTGGTGAAACAGTTTTTAAGTGTAGTTGATGTGGTGGTATTCCTGGTGGATGCAGTGAATTTAGAAATTCAACCAGACAATTTACAATGTCATTAGTATCTTGCATTGTGTCAATGGACAAATACTCTTTAGTTTTACCTGGTAGCATTTATTGGATTTTGTTGTTCATTTCAGTTACATTTAAGTTTTTTGGAGCTAGAATTGCTCGTTCGCATAACCATTCGTGGTTTTGATAATGATTTGCAATGTTTGGGAATATTTGTTTCCTTTAAACTATTCATTTCTTCTACGATATTGCATAAATCTGGAGTTAAAGTTTTTTTTTGTCCATCAGCATCACATTTTATCTTTCCTTCTCCTAACTCCAGAAGCTTTTTTGAAAATAGTTCAATAGATTCGTTCCCTAAAGTTTTTGTTCGCATATTTTTGGTCAGTTTTAAGTGCTGCACAGAAGTCCAAAGAGTGGAGGACTTGAGACAAGCTTGAGTTCATCGTACATCATACCTTTTTGAATGACAGGCAATGTTTGTCGAAAGTCACCAGAAAGGACTGTAACAATTCCTCCCATCAAATTCTCATTAGTTCTCAAGTCTTGTAGGCTTCTCTTGACTGCTTCTAGAGCATACTTATCAGTCATGGTGCATTCATTCCAAACGAGACTACATTGTTCTAATAATTTGGCTAGGCAATGAGGCAATGCTGAGGGGTGTGTGAAAATGGCTGAGTGGGGGTGTACTGCTGAGAGTGAGTGTGAATGGGTATATTAGAATGGGTGAGTGTGAGTGAAGGTGAGGTGTGCTACTGAGGAGTTGTACTGTTGAAGGGAAGTGTGAAAATGGGTGAGTGTGAATTGGGGTGTGGTACTGAAGGGGGTGAGAATTTGTGAGTGGGGGTGTACTACTGAGAGGGGTATGAAAATGAGTGTGAATGTGTGCTGCTAAGGGGAGGTGAGAATGGGTGAGTGGGAGTGTACTGCTGAGGGGTGAGTGTGAGAATGAATATGAATGGGGGTGTAATGATGAAGAGGGTTTGAATGGGGGTTTTCTGCTGAAAGTTGTGTGAGAATGCGTGAGTGTAGGGTTACCATAATGCTCCAGTAAAAGGAAAGCAATGGAAGTAAAACCCAGACTGGCTTAATCTGTCCTCCTTTTTCTGGAGCCATATGGTAACCCTACATGAGTGTGTTTTGCTGAGGGGTGTTTGAGAATGGTAAGTGTTAATGTTTTGCGGAGGGCTGTGTGAGAATGGATGAGTGTGAGTGGGGGTGTGCTATTCTATGGTGTGTGATTGGGGGTGTACTGCTGAGGGGTGAATGTGCGTGGAGGTGTGCTACTATGGGGTGTGTGAGAACGGGTGAGTGTCAGTGGGGGTGTGGCACTGAAGGGTGAGTATGTGTGGGGGTATGCTATTCTTGGGCATGTGATTGGGGTAGTTTTGCTGAGGGGTGTGTGAGAATGGGTGAGTGTGAGTGGGAGAGGGTGTGAGAATGGTTGAGTGTGACTGGGGTGTGGGAGAAATGGTGACATTGACATTGTTTAATACTCCCTGAAATCAGAAAAAATGGAGTCTGGATCCCTATCTAGCACTTTTTGTATTTCGATCAATTTTTTTAAAGTTGATTTTCTTGATTAGTTGTTTCTTTCAATCTAGCAAGTGCCTGCTGTTTGGCGTTTGGCTTTTGCCATTTTCCTGTCAAAACACAGCCTTCTTTTCAAGGGCATACTGACATTGTTTCCCGCCCTTTCAAAGGAGCGTTCCTCTGGCAGGATAGTGAATTTATGCACACACACACTTCCCAGTCTGACCCCAATACTTTCTCCCTACCCTGTTCCCACCAGTCTCTGAAACACCCTTGTACTGAAATTGTTAAGGAAGAGGGTATTAGAGAATGAGAGAGGGACAATGGCACAGCTGCTGTCCATGTTTCTCCCCATCAGTCTCCCAGCTCTCGCCTTGTCCCAAGCAGTTTGTCACTTATCAACAGCAAGAAAGAGCTTTTTGACCTGCAGCCTATTCATTTAATGGATAGAGGTATTGCTTCCCCTCCCATGAGTGCCCCATTGAACCAGTGGTGTAGCTAGGTGGGGCACCAGGGGAGCGGCCGCTCCCCCAAATGAAGTTCTGCTGGCGCCAGCACCTATTTTCTTTCGTTGTGTAGCACTGAAAATGTGCATCGGCACCAGTGGAAGTCCACTCTCGCTCCCCCTGCACCGTCAACCTGGCTACACTTCTGCTTTGAATCTAATTGCTTCAATCTACACAGCAACCTTGGCAATGGCATGTAGAGTCTGCATTCCAGGTTTGGTGGCCGTAGCTCTTCAGGGGCTGGAGGAGTTTGGATACGGACAAACAAACAAACACATGCGTCTACTTTATATAGATTTGATTTTTTGTTTCATACAATAATTTTGTTTCTCAGCACTTAATGAGTCTTAATGTCTTGTCAGTTAGGCAATTGGGCCAAGGGGCAACATTGTTGGGCTATACTTAGAACACCAGTTGGCCTTAATCTGGCCCTGCCCCTTCTGGAAAAGGTCAGAATGTTCACTGGATAGACAGGACTCTGCCTGCCTACCACTGAAGTTATAAAAGAAGCATTATTGCATTAAAGTAGTGGCATTGTGAATCCAAGCAGTCATCCCTCACTGCTAGATTCTCGGGTGCCCTACACAAACTATGGCATAGTGGTAACCATTTGAAGAGTCTGTGATCATGGCAGTCCATATCTTTCTTCAGAAGGGAGAAAGATACCAGCTTCCCATCCTCAAAGTTCTAAAGAAAAACACAAAGCAAGAGTACCCAATCAAAAAATAAAAACATAAAGCACACAGAGCAACTTGGAAATCTACTTAGGTGCTATTGTTAGGATGTGGTGGTAGGTTGGTTTCCTGTTCCACCTATCACCTTTAGTATGTACAGGAGCTTTATAGCCTCTGTTAACTGCTCCCACTTCTTAGCGCCTTTATAGCATATGTTAACTGCTCTCACTTCTTCTGTCTCCAAACATAATAGTGGCTGTGTTAGCCAGATACCATCTTCTCTTTACAGTATTGGTACAATCATCAGGGAGGCAAAAACCAAAGACAAATGATTTGAAACTGGGCTGGGTATTTATATCAGACCAGTTTCCCTCCAAGAGTTGGTACGCGAGCCAGCCCCTTGTTCCAGCAGCAAAGTCATCCTTTGAAGGCAGCTGCATGGACCCTCCCAGCTGCACGTGTGAGTAGATGACGAATCTGCAGTTTCCGAAGATCTATAGCTGGGCTGGGGAGATGTCATCCATTCTTCAGACTGCAGCACGGGACCAGCAGCATGCCTGCTAACAGCTCTGCAGCATCCTGACTCCCGCCCTTTAGGACACAAACTTCCTATTTCTGACACACAGAAACAAGAAGTTTGTGTCCTAAGGGGCATGAGTTGTGATGCTGCAAAGCTGTTAGCAGGCATGCGACTGGTCCTTCACTGCAGTCTGAGGAATGGATGACATCTCTCCACATATCTTTGGGTGATCCGGAGGCAAGCACTAATGAAGGACCAGCATGGTTGCAGATGAAAGGAGCTGCTGCAGTGAACAGGAAGATAAGAGAGCTAAAGAGAGGGAGGGGAGAGGGTTGGAGAATGGTTGGCTGGACAGACAGGAAATATGACCTAGATCATGTAAGGGCACCAAGGTAGTGGGGTATAAGGACAAAGGAGGGTAGAGAAATAAAGAGGAGATGCTAGATTGGGGGGAGGGAAGAAAAAGGATATAGAGAAGGAATGCTAGACATGAAGAAAGGAGTTGGAGAGGATTCTACACACAGGGAGGGAGGTAGTTGCAACTACCCCCTTCCCCCCCTCCCCCCCCCTCCCCCCGAGCACTGGCCCTGACATCTTATGTCTTTATATTTATTTTTACAGTACCAAGTAGAATATTTGGGTTTTTTTTTGGTGTTGTACTGCATACAAGAGTCTGGTTTCTTGGGGTTTCAACTGAATTTTTATCTACGTATTTCTGTTAGTTTATGATCACTGAGTTTATATTTGGTTAGGGTCTCTATGTGTTCTGTGTGAGTAGCGGAGGCCATATATTCTGTTATCATGGAGTTTTCCCAATAGCTGTGCTAATGTTCTAGAGTCCACTGCATGTTTGCTGTGCTGCCTCTCCCTAGGTATGGGACTTGTTATATGAGTTTTGGAAGTTATAGCAAAATGGCAGATTTGCTCTAGGTCCTGAGTGAATTTTTGTACAGTTTTTTTTTACTTTACAATATGCCTGGTACTGACTGAGTTTGTTGCTGTTTTCGAGACTGTATTAGAAACAAATATTTTGGTACAGCATATTTTATGGGGAAATTTCTTAGCTCTTCTGTACACCAGTTACTGGGGGAGAGGCCAAGGGTTTCTGTGATTGCAAAATATATGTTTGGATTTAATACTGCATGGAGGAAGAATATCTGCCCTCCAAAGGCAAAACACACTAATTCAGTCTCACGTAATGAGGAGTTAATGCGTTTTGCCTTTTGGAGGACAGATATGTATGTTGAGGCACTATGGATAGGTTTAAATGGCCATTTTTCTCAATGGAGGAGGGTGAATAGTGGAGTGCTGCAATCTGTAGTGGGACAGGTGTATTTAACATATTTATAAATGATCTGAAAATCAGAAAAACGAGTGAGGTGATTAAATTTGCACTTAAGACAAAACTAAAGTTGCCAAAACACATGCAGATTGTGAATAATTGCAGGAAAACCTTAGGAAACTGGAAGACAGGGCATCCAAATGGCAGATGAAATTTAATGTGGACAAATGCAAAGTGATGCACATTGGAAAGAATAATCCAAATGATAGTTACCTGATACTGAGGTCCACCTTAGGAGTCAGCAGTCAAGAAAAAGATTTAGGTCTCACTGTAGACAATACGCTGAAATTGTCTGCAGTGGCCAAAAAAGCAAACAGGATGCTAGGAATTATTAGGAAAGAGATGCAAAATAAGACCAAGAGTATTATAATGCCTCTGTATCACTCCATTATACAACCTCACCTTGAGTATTTTGTTCAGTTCTGGTCGCCGTATCTCAAAAAAGATATAGCAGATTTAGAAATGGTTCAAAAAAGAGCGACCAACATGATAAAGGGGATGGAACTCCTCCCATAAGAGGAAAGGCTAAAGAGGTTAGGGCTCTTCAGTTTGGAAAACAGATAACTGGGGGGGGGGGGGGGGGGGGGGGATATGATTGAAGTCTATAAAATCCTGAGTGGTGTAGAATGGATAAAAGTGAATCAATTCTTCACTCTTTTAAATAGTACAAAGACCAGGGGACACACAATTAAATTACAAAGAAATATTTTTAAAACAAATAGGAGGAAATGTCTTTTCACCCAAAAATAGTTATGCTCTGGAACTTGCTGCCAGAGGATATAGTACCAGTGGTTGGCGTATCTGGGTTTAAAAAGGGTTTAGACAAGTTCCTGGAAAAAAAGTCCATAGTCTGTTATTGAGATGGATATGGGAGATGCCACTGCTTGCCCTGGGATCGGTAGCATGGAATATTGATGCTAGTTGGGTCTCTGCCAGGTGTTTGTGACCTGGATTGGCTACTGTTCTGCAGGATAATGGGTTAGATGGACTGGTCTGGCCCAGTATGGCTGTTCTTATGTTACATAAGTACATTAGTTGCCATACTGGGACAGTATCCTGTTTCCAACAGTGGCCAATCTAGGTCACAAGTACCTAGCAAGATCCCAAAACAGTTCTTTTTGCCCTACACATATATGAGACAAGGGCATTGCTATTTAAATCTCTTCTTTTTTATTCTAACCTCAAACATATATCTATTCTTACATTGTCTCTGCACTCTTTTTCATTCGCTTCTCCAACCACTGATGCTGTGGGACTCCTCCAGTTCATCTGGACCCTTTCCTTATCTCTGCTTTGCCTCTGTCTCCTGCATCATCTCTCTATGACTTGACTTCTACCTGCACTGTATTGTCCCTCATGTGAGCTAACACCAACTACTTTGTTTTGGGAGTACTGCCAACCTCTACCCCCAAACCGTGACAGCTCACACTCTGCCCAAGCACACAGGGATCATGGCCCAGCTCTGTATCACCTGCAAAGGATCTGCTCCATATAACATTGTTTCTGGTTCTTGCTTCTGTGCTTCTTACCCATGTGGCTTTGCTGACAACATCTGTGTCCATTCCCTCTGGAAAAAAATCTCTGGCACTTTCCCCAGACATTTATGTGGTATGTGCATGTGTGGTAGGGGAGGGGTAGAGAGGAGGATGAGCCATTAAAGAGTCACTATGGTGGACTAAACTGCTGCTTGCAAGGAGGGGCTTGGGTGGCTGGAGCCAAAGATTTAGTAGTTAAAAATCACTGTCAGTCCTGCGCTGCCCCTCTTTTTTTGGATGTCAAGGCTCCTGTGTCTATGAGCACAGGTTCACTGCTTGTAAGCATGAAAATCCCTCCAAGTGCAGGAAACTAAACCCATCACTAAGCAGGCCAAATGACAGGCATTTGGAATCCTATATATTGTTCACTGATACCTCCTGTAAACTTAAAATTTATTTATTTATGTCTGCAGGATGAACTTCTGCCTCCAGAAGACAACAGAGGTATGCACAGTAGTAACTGTTCAAAAAGGTGAGGAGAGCTTTAGGTGGGGACAGTGAAACTTGGCTCACATCTAAAGGTAGAACGATCAGATTTTTGCTATGGTTTAGTTTATTCATTATTTAGTTTTATTATTTATGGTTTAGTTAATTAAGTTAACAATATAGGCTATGTTTAAGATGTGTTATTTTACTGTTAAACCTAGTTATTAGTAAGTAGGTCTCATTGCATAAAATGGGAATGTGATCAAACAGCATGAGTTGGTAGTAAAATAACGTCTTAACAATAGCCCACGTTGCTAACTACACCCCTAAATCTCTTCATTCTGAAGTTGGTGTTTTTTAAACTCTCATCTCATCGCAGATTTTTATTTAGCACCAGATTAAAATTTCCATCATATGGAGATGACAAGAGCACCCCACTGCTAGAAATCCCTCTTCAGAATGATATCTTTGCTTCTTGAAGTTATGGGTACAAACCTGTTTTTTTTTTATGCTGAGCCTCCACACCTTATATCTTTTTTTTTCTTTAGCAGCTTGCACCCTGCCCATTGAACCAGGAGGATGTAAGGCTTTGTATATACGCTGGGCCTATGACTCAGAGCAAGGCCATTGTGTTCCCTTCAACTATGGAGGCTGCAGAGGCAATGCAAACAATTTCCTCACTGAAGAGGAGTGTAATGGGTTGTGCAAAATATCGTAATGGTAGGTGTCATCTTTTTAAAAAGCTTTTGCTCTGAGTTTAAAGGTAGCAAATTGCTTCAGGGACAGTAGGCTGAGTCTGTTACACAAATTAACCCAGATCAATGGTTCTCAATCTTTTTTCAGTCAGGACACACCTGATGGACGATATTCAAAAACCTGACATACTGCATACATGACCCTCAAGGACCTTTGGTCTGACACAGTGTATAAGTTCTTAGGAGTTAAATGTAAACATGCTCTGTATCCACAAAAAAAATTCTATTGCTCCTAAACAACAAGTGCAGATAAGAACTAGTACATTTCTCCACGGAAGTTACCATATCAAAAAAAAAATAATAATAATATTCAGATTCTCATGCCAACTGACTAATAGACCTTATTCATAATAGATTGAAGAGAAGTCATATACCACTATGAGACACTGAACTGGATGTTAAGTCTGAATTGCTGTTTATTATATACAGTAGAGAAGAAAGAGGAACAACAATCTGCAATAAACAAAGGGGACCCGACACGCATGTTTTGGCCCTAACGGCCTGCTTCAGGGGTTTAAAACATTATATAACATAAAAACACAATGAATAAAAATAAAAGTGCAGAGGTCTAATAATAAAATCATAATCAATAAAAGTAATGATAAAGTATCAATGAAATTAAAAATGTATAAAAAATACATATCTAGGAATCTAACATGTCAAACATATTCTCAGATAAGTTGTGAAACCAAATCTCATGCACATTTTTTTATGGTAACTTGAATTAATGTTTGCATCATATATCTATATTCTCAGACCATGTTTTTTATGTTTTAAGTGATATTTGCAGAATATACAGTATCTATGCTTATGGTTTTCTATGTATTTAATGGCAATTTTAATTGATTTTTGTATTATATTTTTACGTATTTATGGCTAGCGATCTCCTGAAATCGGCCAAATCGGTATAATCGAAAGCCAATTTTGGCCGGCTCCAACTGCTTTCTGTTCAAGGGGGCCTGTCGGAACAGTAGCGAAGGCGGGACGGGGCGTGCGTTGAGATGGCCGGATTCGCCCAATAATTTTTATTTTTCTTACATTTGTACCCCGCGCTTTCCCACTCATAGCAGGTTCAATGCGGCTTACATATTATATACAGGCACTTATTTGTACCTGGGGCAATGGAGGGTTAAGTGACTTGCCCAGAGTCACAAGGAGCTGCCTGTGCCTGCAGTGGGAATCGAACCCAGTTCCCCAGGACCAAAGTCCACCACGCTAACCACTAGGCCACTCCTCCTTGACGAGAATTTGGTCCACTTTATTTGGACCCTTTTTTTCAGGTCCAAGTCTCAAAAAAGTGCCCCAACTGACCAGATGACCACCGGAGGGAATCTGGGATCACATCCCCTGACTCTCCCAGTGGTCACTAACCCCCTCCCACCCTCAAAAATACAACTTGAAAAACTTTTTTTGCCAGCCTCTATGCCAGCCTCAAATGTCATACTCCATCGCAGCAGTATACAGGTCCCTGGAGCAGTTGTGGTGGGTACAGTGCACTTCAGGGAGGCGGACCCAGGCCCACCCCATCTGTTACACTTGTGGTGGAAAATGGGAGCCCCTCAAAATCCACCCGAAACCCACTATACCACATGTAGGTGCCCCCTTCACCCCTTAGGGCTAAGGTAGTGGTGTATAGTTGTGGGTAGTGGGTTTTGGGGGGGGGGTTGGGTAAGGTAAGGGAGCTATGCCCCTGGGAGCTATTTTTATTTTTACTTTTTAGCAGTGCCCCCTAGGGTGCCCGGTTGGTGTCCTGGCATGTGAAGGGGACCAGTGCACTACGAATCCTGGCCCCTCCCACGACCAAATACCTTGGATTTGGCCGGATTTGAGATCGCCGTCTTCGGTTTCCATTATGGGCAAAAACCGATGCCGGCCATCTCAAACCCGGCCATCTCTGACATTTGGGCGGCCCCAACCATATTTCGAAAATATGGTTGGCTCCGCCCACTTGCGGAGCCGGCTATGGAGATGGCCGGCGCCGTTCGATTATGCCCCTCCACATCTCTTATTTTTACCTCTTTGTTAAGTTATATAATTTTTATACATACATAGCTTTTGTGTATTTATATATTTATATTTTTCGACACATATCTTGATGTCTCTGTGTATATATATATAGCGAATGCTACATACCTGTAGAAGGTATTCTCCGAGGACAGCAGGCTGATTGTTCTCACTGATGGGTGACGTCCACGGCAGCCCCTCCAATCGGAAACTTCACTAGCAAAGGCCTTTGCTAGTCCTCGCGCGCCCATGCGCACCGCACATGCGCGGCCGTCTTCCCGCCCGAACCGGCTCGTGTTCGTCAGTCCCATATGTAGCAAGACAAAGACAAGGGAAGACACAACTCCAAAGGGGAGGCGGGCGGGTTTGTGAGAACAATCAGCCTGCTATCCTCGGAGAATACCTTCTACAGGTATGTAGCATTCGCTTTCTCCGAGGACAAGCAGGCTGCTTGTTCTCACTGATGGGGTATCCCTAGCCCCCAGGCTCACTCAAAACAACAAACATGGTCAATTGGGCCTCGCAACGGCGAGGACATAACTGAGATTGACCTAACAATTTATCCAACTAACTGAGAGTGTAGCCTGGAACAGAATAAAACATAGGCCTAGGGGGGTGGAGTTGGATTCTAAACCCCGAACAGATTCTGAAGCACTGACTGCCCGAACTGACTGTCGCGTCGGGTATCCTGCTGCAGGCAGTAATGAGATGTGAATGTGTGGACAGATGACCACGTCGCAGCTTTGCAAATCTCTTCAATAGTGGCTGACTTCAAGTGGGCTACCGACGCTGCCATGGCTCTAACATTATGAGCCGTGACATGACCCTCAAGAGCCAGCCCAGCCTGGGCGTAAGTGAAGGAAATGCAATCTGCTAGCCAATTGGATATGGTGCGTTTCCCCACAGCCACTCCCCTCCTGTTGGGATCAAAAGAAACAAACAATTGGGCGGACTGTCTGTTGGGCTGTGTCCGCTCCAGATAGAAGGCCAATGCTCTTTTGCAGGCCAATGTGTGCAGCTGACGTTCAGCAGGGCAGGAATGAGGATGGGGAAAGAATGGTGGCAAGACAATTGACTGGTTCAGATGGAACTCCGACACAACCTTTGGCAAGAACTTAGGGTGCGTGCGGAGGACTACTCTGTTATGATGAAATTTGGTGTAAGGGGCCTGGGCTACCAGGGCCTGAAGCTCACTGACTCTACGAGCTGAAGTAACTGCCACCAAGAAAATGGAAGTACTTCAGATGGCAGGAGTTCAGTGGCTCAAAAGGAGGTTTCATCAGCTGGGTGAGAACGACATTGAGATCCCATGACACTGTAGGAGGTTTGACGGGGGGCTTTGACAAAAGCAAACCTCTCATGAAGCGAACAACTAAAGGCTGTCTTGAGATCGGCTTACCTTCCACACGGTAATGGTATGCACTGATTGCACTAAGGTGAACCCTTACAGAGTTGGTCTTGAGACCAGACTCAGACAAGTGCAGAAGGTATTCAAGCAGGGTCTGTGTAGGACAAGAGCGAGGATCTAGGGCCTTGCTGTCACACCAGACGGCAAACCTCCTCCATAGAAAGAAGTAACTCCTCTTAGTGGAATCTTTCCTGGAAGCAAGCAAGATACGGGAGACACCCTCTGACAGACCCAAAGAGGCAAAGTCTACGCTCTCAACATCCAGGCCGTGAGAGCCAGAGACTGGAGGTTGGGATGCAGAAGCGCCCCTTCGTCCTGTGTGATGAGGGTCGGAAAACACTCCAATCTCCACGGTTCTTCGGAGGATAACTCCAGAAGAAGAGGGAACCAGATCTGACGCGGCCAAAAAGGAGCGATCAGAATCATGGTGCCTCGGTCTTGCTTGAGTTTCAACAAAGTCTTCCCCACCAGAGGTATGGGAGGATAAGCATACAGCAGACTTTCCCCCCAGTCCAGGAGGAAGGCATCCGATGCCAGTCTGCCGTGGGCCTGAAGCCTGGAACAGAACTGAGGGACTTTGTGGTTGGCTCGAGATGCAAAGAGATCTACCAAGGGGGTGCCCCACACCTGGAAGATCTGCCGCACTACTCGGGAGTTGAGCGACCACTCGTGAGGTTGCATAATCCTGCTCAGTCTGTCGGCCAGACTGTTGTTTACACCTGCCAGGTATGTGGCTTGGAGCACCATGCTGTGACGGTGAGCCCAGAGCCACATGCTGACGGCTTCCTGACACAGGGGGTGAGATCCGGTGCCCCCCTGCTTGTTGATGTAATACATGGCAACCTGGTTGTCTGTCTGAATTTGGATAATTTGGTGGGACAGCCGATCTCTGAAAGCCTTCAGAGCGTTCCAGACCGCTCGTAACTCCAGGAGATTGATCTGCAGATCGCGTTCCTGGAGGGACCAGCTTCCCTGGGTGTGCAGCCCATCGACATGAGCTCCCCACCCCAGGAGAGACGCATCCTTAGTCAGCACTTTTTGTGGCTGAGGAATTTGGAAAGGACGTCCCAGAGTCAAATTGGACCAAACCGTCCACCAATACAGGGATTTGAGAAAACTCGTGGACAGGTGGATCATGTCTTCTAGATCCCCAGCAGCCTGAAACCACTGGGAAGCTAGGGTCCATTGAGCAGATCGCATGTGAAGGCGGGCCATGGGAGTCACATGAACTGTGGAGGCCATGTGGCCCAGCAATCTCAACATCTGCCGAGCTGTGATCTGCCGGGACGCTCGCACCTGCGAGACAAGGGACAACAAGTTGTTGGCTCTCGTCTCTGGGAGATAGGCACGAGCCGTCCGAGAATCCAGCAGAGCTCCTATGAATTCGAGTCTCTGTACTGGGAGAAGATGGGACTGGATAATTTATCACAAACCCCCAGTAGCTCCAGGAGGCGAATAGTCATCTGCATGGACTGTAGAGCTCCTGCCTCGGATGTGTTCTTCACCAGCCAGTCGTCGAGGTAAGGGAACACGTGCACTCCCAGCCTGCGAAGCGCCGCTGCTACTACAGCCAAGCACTTCGTGAACACTCTGGGCGCAGAGGCAAGCCCAAAGGGTAGCACACAGTACTGGAAGTGACGTGCGCCCAGCTGAAATCGCAGATACTGTCTGTGAGCTGGCAGTACCGGGATGTGCGTGTAGGCGTCCTTCAAGTCCAGAGAGCATAGCCAGTCGTTTTCCTGAATCATGGGAAGAAGGGTGCCCAGGGAAAGCATCCTGAACTTTTCCTTGACCAGATATTTGTTCAGGGCCCTTAGGTCAAGGATGGGACGCATCCCCCCTGTTTTCTTTACCACAAGGGAGTACCTGGAATAGAATCCCAGCCCTTCTTGCCCGGATGGCACGGGCTCGACTGCATTGGTGCTGAGAAGGGCGGAGAGTTCCTCTGCAAGTACCTGCTTGTGCTGGAAGCTGTAGGACTGAGCTCCCGGTGGGCAATTTGGAGGTTTGAAGGCCAAATTGAGGGTGTATCCTTGCTGGACTATTTGAAGAACCCACTGATCGGAGGTTATGAGAGACCACCTTTGGTGAAAAACTTTCAACCTCCCTCCGACACGTTGATGTCGGCTATGCTCTGCTGGAGCCAGTCAAAAGCTCGCCCCTTGCTTTTGCTGGGGAGCCGAGGGGCCTTGCTGAGGCGCACGCTGCTGACGAGAGCGAGCGCGCTGGGGCTTAGCCTGGGCCGCAGGCTGTCGAGAAGGAGGATTGTACCTATGCTTACCAGAAGAGTAGGGAACAGTCTTCCTTCCCCCATAAAACGTCTACCTGTGGAGGTAGAAGCTGAAGGCTGCCGGCGGGAGAACTTGTCGAAAGCGGTATCCCGCTGGTGGAGCTGCTCTACCACCTGTTCGACCTTCTCTCCAAAAATATTGTCCGCACGACAAGGCGAGTCTGCAATCTGCTGCTGGATCCTATTCTGCAGGTCGGAGGCACGCAGCCATGAGAGTCTGCGCATCACCACATCTTGAGCAGCGGCCCTGGACGCAACATCAAAGGTGTCATACACCCCTCTGGCCAGGAATTTTCTGCACGCCTTCAGCTGCCTGACCACCACCTGAAATGGCTTGGCTTGCTCAGGAGGGAGCTTGTCCACCAAGCCCGCCAACTGCCGCACATTGTTCCGCATGTGTATGCTCCTGTAGAGCTGGTAAGACTGAATTTTGGCCACGAGCATAGAGGAATGGTATGCCTTCCTCCCAAAGGAGTCTAAGGTTCTAGAGTCTTTGCCCGGGGGCGCCGAAGCATGCTCCCTAGAACTCTTAGCCTTCTTTAGGGCCAAATCCACAACTCCAGAGTTGTGAGGCAACTGAGTGCGCATCAGCTCTGGGTCCCCATGGATCCGGTACTGGGTCTCGATCTTCTTGGGAATGTGGGGATTACTTAAAGGCTTGGTCCAGTTCGCCAGCAATGTCTTTTTTAGGACATGATGCATGGGTACTGTGGACGCTTCCTTAGGTGGAGAAGGATAGTCCAGGAGCTCAAACATTTCAGCCCTGGGCTCGTCCTCCACAACCACCGGGAAGGGGATGGCCGTAGACATCTCCCGGACAAAGGCCGCAAAAGACAGACTCTCGGGACGAGAAAGCTGCCTTTCAGGGGAGGGAGTGGGATCAGAAGGAAGGCCATCAGCTCCTCGTCCTCCCACGAGGCTTCACCATCGGTATCAGACACAAGTTCACGAACCTGTGTCTGAAGCCGTGCCCGGCTCGACTCCGTGGAACCACGGCCAAGGTGTGAGCGTCGAGAGGTAGACTCCCTCACCCGCACCGGCGAAGCTCCCTCCGCCGACGTCGTCGGGGAGCCTTCCTGGGAGGCGGCCGCAGTCGGTACCGCAAGCGGCACCGATGTCGGAGACCTCACCCCGGGCAAGGGGCCAGCCGGCGCCTCACTCGACGGTACCGGTGGCGCAAGCACCCCTGGTACCGGAGGGGAAGGGCGCAACAGCTCTCCCAGGATCTCTGGAAGAATGGCCCGGAGACTCTCGTGCAGAGCGGCTGTGGAGAAAGACATGGAAGCCGATGCAGGTGTCGAAGTCAGAATCTGTTCCGGGCGTGGAGGCTGTTCCGGGCTGTCCAAGGTGGAGTGCATCGACACCTCTTGAACAGAGGGTGAGCGGTCCTCCTGGTGCCGATGCCTACTGGGTGCCGACTCCCTCGGCGACCCAGAGCTCTTGGTACCGACGCGGGAAGGAGACCGGTGTCGATGCTTCTTTGACTTTTTCAAACGAAGCATGTCACCGGAGCTTCCCGGTACCGACGAGGAGGACGTAGAATCCAGCCGTCGCTTCCTCGGGGCCGAGGCCGAAGAAGGTCGGTCTCGGGGGGGGCTGTACCACAGGAGCCCTCAGGGTAGGGGGAGACCCACCCGAAGGCTCACCGCCACCAGCAGGGGAATGGACAGCCCTCACCTGCACTCCAGTCGAAGCACCACCGTCCGACGACATCAGCACTAGTGGAGGTCCCGGTACCACCGACGCAGCCTTCCGATGTCTCGGCCCCGACGATGCAGAGGGTCGATGCCTCGATGCAATCGATACAGTCGTGGCCGAGGGCGGAGGTCTTGACGCTGTCGACGTCGACGCACTTCATACTCCTGGTGCCAATGCCGACGAAGAGCCCGAGAACAAAACGTTCCACTGGGCTAATCTCGCTACCTGAGTCCTTTTCTGTAAAAGGGCACAAAGACTACAGGCCTGCGGGCGGTGCCCAGCCCCCAGACACTGAAGACACGACGCGTGCCTGTCAGTGAGCGAGATTACCCGGTCGCACTGGGTGCACTTCTTGAAGCCGCTGGGAGACTTCGATGACATGGGCGGAAAAATCACGCCAGCGAAATCAAAACTCATAATTGCGGTAAGGCATCAAAAAGAGGGGGAGAAAAAACTCGACCCAAGGCCTCAAAAGGGCCTACCCCGAAAATGAAAGAAAATTTAACGGGGGCCAAAAAACTAGAAATACGGGAAAGGGAAAAGACCGAAAGGCCCTTTTCCGAAATCCTTTTTTTTTTTTTCAAAAGCGAAAAGTCAAAAAGACGCGCGAGGGTCAACTTAAGGGGCACGAACGGCGCAAACACGACCGTACCGAGCGCGGACAAAAGAAGACTGACGAACACGAGCCGGTTCGGGCGGGAAGACGGCCGCGCATGCGCAGTGCGCATGGGCGCGTGTGGACTAGCAAAGGCCTTTGCTAGTGAAGTTTCCGATTGGAGGGGCTGCCGTGGACGTCACCCATCAGTGAGAACAAGCAGCCTGCTTGTCCTCGGAGAAATATATATATATATATATACACACATACATATTGATACAATTTTATACTTCTATTAATTTGTTATTTATTTGTTTAAGATTCAAAGTTCATTTCTTTCATTCATTTATCTTTTGTGCATAATATTTAGATTACTAATAGGAGATTTGGTTTCACTACTTATCTGGGAATATGTTTGACATGTTAAATTCCTAGGTATGTATTCTTTATACATTTTTAATTTCATTGCTACGCTATCATTATTTTTATTGATTATGCTTTTATGTTTTATATCTCTGTACTAATATTTTATTGATACGCTATCATTACTTTTATTGATTATGATTTTATTTTTTAGGCTTCTATACTATTATTTTTATTCATTATGTTTTTATGTTATATAATTTTTTAGACCCCTAAGGCAGGCCGTTAGGGCAGAAACACATGGCATCGCGTCCCCTTTGTTTATTGAAGATTGTTGTTTAATAAAGATTCCTCCTAGACACCATCTGCAAGAGGTTCTTCTTTTTTCTCTCTACTGTTTGATGCTCGGTGCTTTCCCTCAGTGGAGTTTTTCTTCTGTTTGGGCTTGTTTATTATATACAACATGAAAGGGACTCAAACATATTTGGTGAAAGTTTTTTTGGTTGCATTACAAAAAAAGGTTATCAATAGAAATCAAACAAAATAAAACATGGAAAAGAAAATAAGATGATACCTTTTTTATTGGGCATAACTTAATACATTTCTTGATTAGCTTTCGAAGGTTGCCCTTCTTCCTCAGATCGGAAATAAGCAAATGTGTTAGCTGACAGTGTATATAAGTGAAAACATTCAAGCATTACTATGACAGTCTGACAGGGTGGGAGGAGGGGGGTGGGTAGGAAGTATGCATGGGGACATCAAAGCATATCATTGATATTCTAACAGGGTGGGTGTGGATAGGTGAGGGGAGGGTGATCAACAGAGACATACAGTTTTATGGTTTATAATGGGCTAGGAACCCCAGATCCTTGTTAAGTCCTTTCTGTTGGGTGTTAAAATATTCAATCATTCTGACTTCAAAGGTCTTATGTTCTTGTATGGTTTTAAAGTTGCCTTTGAGGATTCTCACTGTGAAATCACTGGTACAGTGTCCTGGTCCTGTAAAATGTTGACCAACAGGCGTGGGAACCCTGCTGGCACCAGTATTGTTCATATGATGTCTATGTAAATTGAATCTTGTCTTAAGCATCTGGCCTGTTTCTCCAATATAGCATCCTTCGTTACATTTTTTACACTGAATGATATACCACATTGGAAGATGAGCAAGTGAAAGATCCCTTTATGTTGAATATCTTTCCTTTGTGGATGACTTTGGGGTCCTGTGAAATATTTTGGCATAGTTTGCAACTGGATAAATTACAGGGAAGTGTGCCCTTCTGTTCCTTTTCAGTCTGTGAAGGAAGTTTACTTCTGATTAGCTTGTGTTTTTAATTGGGTGGCTGTCGGGAGGCCAGTACTGGTGGGGATGGGAATATCTCTTTCAGTAATTCATCCTCCTGGAGTATAGGTTGTAGATCTCTTATGATTTTCCTCAGTTTTTCCAGCTCTGGATTGTATGTCACTACAAGCGGGATTCTGTCTGTGGATTTTTTCTTTTTGTACTGTAGCAGATTCTCCCTGGGTGTTTTGAGGGAGGAGGCAATATTCTTGGAGATTATTTTGGGGTTGTAGCCCTTCTGTTTGAAGGATTCAGTCAGGGTTTTAAGGTGTCTGTCTCTGTCCCCTGGGTCAGAGCAGATACGGTGGTATCTTGTGGCTTGGCTGTAAATGATGGATCTTTTTGTATGTGAAGGATGGAAGCTGGAGTTGTGGAGGTAGCTACATCTGTCTGTGAGTTTCTTGTATATAGCAGGGGCGTAGCTACGGGTGGGCCTGGGTGGGCCCAGGCCCACCCAATTCCAGCCCAGGCCCGCCCAGCGCCAGCACCAGCTCCCATTGCCGGCCACTGCTGCTTTTCCTGATGAGCAGCAGGGCCGGCGCCCGGAGCTACAAAAAGAAGAAGCACTCAGCTGACTGAGCTGAGCGCCAACGCGTCACTAAGGACAAGAAAAAATTTTTTTTTAAAAATGCGGCACCGCAGGCAGCCTCGAAGCATTGGCTGCTGGCTCTGTGCAGGCTCCTCCCGTCTCTTACATCACTGCCCCTGTAGCGAAGCAGGGGCAGTGACGTAAGAGACGGAAGGAGCCTGCAGAGCCAGCAGCCAATGCTTCGAGGCTGCCTGCAGTGCCGCGGTTTTTTTTAAACATTTTTTCTCGTCGGGTTAGCAACGCGTTGGCGCTCATCTCAGTCAGCTGAGCGCTTCTTCTTTTTGTAGCGCCGGCCCTGCTGCTCATCAGGAAAAGCAGCAGTGGCCGGCAATGGGAGCTGGGGCTGGTGGGCCTGAATGGGAGAGGGATGGGGAGAAAGAGGAAAAATGGAAAGGATGGGGAGAGAAAGAGGGAAAACAGATGGGAGGATGGCAGAGAAAGAGGGAAAATGGAAGGATGGGGAGAGAAAGAGGGAAAACGGAGGATGGGGAGAGAAAGAGGGAAAACAGATGGGAGGATGGCAGAGAAAGAGGGAAAATGGAAGGATGGGGAGAGAAAGAGGGAAAACAGATGGGAGGATGGCAGAGAAAGAGGGAAAATGGAAGGATGTGGAGAGAAAGAGGGAAAACAGATGGGAGGATGGCAGAGAAAGGGGAGATGGATGAAAGGATGCAGAGAAAAAGGGGAGAGTGGAAGGATGTGGAGAGAGAAGGGACACTGAACAGAAAAGGGTAGAGAGATAGACACTGGTTAGAAGGAGGGAGAGAGACATTAGATGGAAGGATCAGGAGAGAGGGTAGATGGGTGGAAGGATGGGGAGAGAAAGAGGGAAGACGCGGATGGAAGGGTAGGGAGAAAGAGGTGACACTGGATGGAAGGATGCAGAAAGAAAGAGGGGAGACTATTGGAAGGATGGGGAGAGAAAGAGGAGAGCTGCTGCATGGAAAGGGGGAGTAGTGAAAGATTGGAGAATAAGAGGAAGGGGCATGGGGAGAACAAGGGTGAGAAAAAGATGAAAAGCCATAAGTAGATGAAGGAAATTAAAGAATGGATAGTAAGAATGAATTAAATCTGGACACAGAGAGAGGCAGAAAAATATTGAAGAAAGCAAAGAAAAAGGAGAGAAAAATGACAAATGGCCAGGAAACCCTGGCAGAAGAGTCAAGCGAAAACGAAGGAAAGCAGAATCTAGAGACTGGGAGCAACACAATGAGAAAAAGTAAATGGCCATACAACAAAGGTAAAGAAAATAATTTTATTTTTAATTTAGGATAAAGTAATATGGTGTTAATAAAGTTTCAGAGACCAATACTTCCTTCCTTAGGTCAGGAGAGGATACCGTAACAGCATTATACTGACCTGAGGCAGGAGGTTTTGGCCTCTGAAAGCTCACTGAAAAGGGTGTTAAGGCTATTAAATAAATTGTCTGAAATCTGATGCACTGAAAAGCAGCACTTTACCCTGTGTGACAAATGCATCTGAGTGTGACTACATTTTGCTGGGGGGGGGGGGGGTAGAGAGAAAATTTTGTGCCCACCCACTTTGGGTTCAGGCCCACCCAAAATTGGCAGTCTGGCTACGCCACTGGTATATAGATGTTTGTATACAGCCATCACTGATTGAGACCGTGGTGTCCAAAAAATTGACTTTTTCTGGGGAGTAGTCAATTTTGAATCTGATTGTAGGATGGTATGTATTGAATGCAGAATAAAATTGTTTCAGAGTTTCTTCACCCTCCGTCCAAATCATAAAAATGTCATCGATGTACCGGTAGTATTTTAGAGGTTTGGTCTGGTGTGTATTCAGAAATAATACAAACCCAAAGGGATGTAACCATGAGGAACATGGAGGAATTACATCCACACCTTGTGAACCAACTTAAAGAGGACCTACATAACATCCAAGGAGAAAAACAATACATTGATATCCGCAAAAAGGAAATAAAACTATATTCTCTTCTTCAAAATCAAAGAGAGAGAAGCTGCTTATCCTTGAATAGCTACAGCTCTGCAGAACCAACAGCTCCAGACACTTTGGAGACACTTGGATACACATCTGAGGCATGTGAAAATCAGAGCCCAAACAAACCAGGGAATACTGATCACACCTTTACAGATGCAAACCAAATGGGGATAATAAACCTCTCGAACCATCAATTATCACAACATGAGATCTCTATGCTTTCCAAAGGGCTCTCATTCTGCCCATCGAATAACCTAGATGAAATCCAGCTATATTCAGACCTAGAAGAATTCTTCAGAAAAATGCGTCTTAAAGCACATTTCCACAATAGAGAGACATCAAATGATCCGAAATACAGTCTTAAACAGAAGAACACTTATTTCACCCTACAGGAGGGACAAAACTACAAACTGGATAATTACATAGAAAGTTTCAGACATAGGGTTAAATCACAACTCTCCAACAAACAAAAAAGAATTCTGTACAATCTTACCCCACCAGAAAGAGCGGCCATAAGAACCCTACAAACTAACGAACGCATTATCATCAAACCCGCAGACAAAGGAGGCGCAGTGGTAATTATGGACATACAAAAATACATTGAAGAGGGGCACAGACAGCTCTCAGACAATAAATACTACAGGAAACTAACTGAGGACCCCACACAGGATTACACAAAACAGCTGAAAGACCTTATCAAAACATTTCCTACACAAGCGCAACCTCGCCTGAAGAAACTCATACCAAATCAACCTTCCGTGGGCACATTTTACATGCTACCCAAGATCCACAAACTGGGAAACCCTGGCAGACCAATCATATCAGGTATTGGCACACTCACGGAAGAAATATCTGGATTCATAGAGGGAATTCTGAAACCTCTCGTACACAAAACTAACAGCTTCATACAAGACACCACAGACTTTCTGAATAAATTGAAAAATATCAAGAAACTACCACCTAACACCCTTCTGGTCACGATGGATGTAGAATCACTATACAGCAACATTCCACATGCGGATGGCATAGCTGCATGTGGAAGACTCCTAAAAAAATCCACACTGGACCATCAATACTCACCAGAAACTATTACAAAATTAATCAAATTCATTTTAACTCACAACTACTTCCACTTTAACAATGATATCTATCTGCAAATAATGGGCACTGCGATGAGCACCAGGACAGCACCCCAATATGCCAACCTTTTTATGGCTGAGCTGGAAGAGACATTTCTGAATACACACCAGACCAAACCTCTAAAATACTACCGGTACATCGATGACATTTTTATGATTTGGACGGAGGGTGAAGAAACTCTGAAACAATTTTATTCTGCATTCAATACATACCATCCTGCTTGATTAGCAAAGGCAGATTCTGAGAAAATAAACACTACTCCCCAGAAAAAGTCAATTTTTTGGACACCACGGTCTCAATCAGTGATGGCTGTATACAAACATCTATATACAAGAAACCCACAGACAGATGTAGCTACCTCCACAACTCCAGCTTCCATCCTTCACATACAAAAAGATCCATCATTTACAGCCAAGCCACAAGATACCACCGTATCTGCTCTGACCCAGGGGACAGAGACAGACACCTTAAAACCCTGACTGAATCCTTCAAACAGAAGGGCTACAACCCCAAAATAATCTCCAAGAATATTGCCTCCTCCCTCAAAACACCCAGGGAGAATCTGCTACAGTACAAAAAGAAAAAATCCACAGACAGAATCCCGCTTGTAGTGACATACAATCCAGAGCTGGAAAAACTGAGGAAAATCATAAGAGATCTACAACCTATACTCCAGGAGGATGAATTACTGAAAGAGATATTCCCATCCCCACCAGTACTGGCCTTCCAACAGCCACCCAATTAAAAACACAAGCTAATCAGAAGTAAACTTCCTTCACAGACTGAAAAGGAACAGAAGGGCACACTTCCCTGTAATTTATCCAGTTGCAAACTATGCCAAAATATTTCACAGGACCCCAAAGTCATCCACAAAGGAAAGATATTCAACATAAAGGGATCTTTCACTTGCTCATCTTCCAATGTGGTATATATCATTCAGTGTAAAAAATGTAACGAAGGATGCTATATTGGAGAAACAGGCCAGATGCTTAAGACAAGATTCAATTTACATAGACATCATATGAACAATACTGGTGCCAGCAGGGTTCCCACGCCTGTTGGTCAACATTTTACAGGACCAGGACACTGTACCAGTGATTTCACAGTGAGAATCCTCAAAGGTAACTTTAAAACCATACAAGAACGTAAGACCTTTGAAGTCAGAATGATTGAATATTTTAACACCCAACAGAAAGGACTTAACAAGGATCTGGGGTTCCTAGCCCATTATAAACCATAAAGCTGTATGTCTCTGTTGATCACCCTCCCCTCACCTATCCACACCCACCCTGTTAGAATATCAATGATATGCTTTGATGTCCCCATGCATACTTCCTACCCACCCCCCTCCTCCCACCCTGTCAGACTGTCATAGTAATGCTTGAATGTTTTCACTTATATACACTGTCAGCTAACACATTTGCTTATTTCCAATCTGAGGAAGAAGGGCAACCTTCGAAAGCTAATCAAGAAATGTATTAAGTTATGTCCAATAAAAAAGGTATCATCTTATTTTCTTTTCCATGTTTTATTTTGTTTGATTTCTATTGATAACCTTAAGAGTGGACTAACACGGCTACCACACTCCTCTATTACAAAAAAAGAAAGGAGTGATGATGAAAATTAACCCTCATTATTAACAATGTGTGTGTGATAAAGTTATTAAGAGGTTTACATTTCAGCCCCTTTCTTATACACAGAGGTGTATATATATATATATATATATATATATATATATATATATATATATATATATATATATGTGGGAAAATTAGGTTCTTACCGAGATAATTTTCTTTCCTTTAGTCATAGCAGATGCAGCCATTACAGATGGGTTGTGTCCATCAACCAGCAGAGGGAGATACTTTTTCAGTGCCTCATACCAGCTTGCTCCACTGCCTCTCTTCAGTATTTGAAGCTTCCAAAGCAGTATGGCAAACCGCAATGGGAATAGCATGAGCTTTCCTCAAAGCGAACGATGGCCCTACAACAAAGGGCATTAACTCAGAATGGAAGGAATGAAACATCCTCCTGGAGGGCATAAACTCATCCTCCACTGAGACATAACTGGAGGGAATAAACTCATCCTCCCAGAGGGAATAAACTCATCCTCCAAAACATGAAACTGGAGGGAATTAAGTCATCCTCCTTTAATTGAACAAGAATCCTGAAGACTGTTTTCAGACTTTCTCCCAAGGACGGAATCTCCCGGAAATATGAACAGAACCTGAAATAAATTTACAGCAGATAGCATTCAGACAGGGAGGGATCATGGCTGCATCTGCTATGACTAAAGGAAAGAAAATTATCACGGTAAGGACCTAATTTTCCCTTCCTTGTCATCAAGCAGATGCAGCCATTACAGATGGGATGTATCAAAGCAATCCCTAGATAGGGCGGGAACAAGCCACACCATGCGCCAGCACTTGCGCTCCAAAATGTGCGTCCCTCCTGGCAGCCACATCCAGCCTGTAATGTCAGGCAAAAGAGAGCTTAGAAGCCCATGTTGCTGCACTACAAATCTCTTGAAGAGAGAGTGCTCCAGTTTCAGCCCAAGAAGAGGAAATTCCTCTAGTGGAATGCGCCTTAAAGGCATCAGGCGGAGGCCGGCCGGCAAGCAAATAAGCTGAAAAGATAGATTCTTTAAGCCAGCGGGCAATAGTGGCTTTAGACGCTGGAGACCCTCTGCGAGGACCTGATAGCAAAACAAACAGATGATCAGAGGTCCTGAAAGAGTTAGTAACTCGCAGATACTGCAGCAGAGTCCTGCGCATGTCCAACAGGTTCAATTGCCCAAAAGATTCTGGAAACTCCTCCTCGACAAAGGAGGGCAAGAAAATAGGTTGGTTTAGGTGAAACGCTGAAACCACCTTAGGCAAGAAGGGTCTCTACAGGACAGCGCCTGGAGCTCTGACACCCATCTCGCCGAAGTAATGGCCACTAACAAGACGGCCTTCAGTGTCAAATCTTTCTCTGAAGCACGCCGAAGCGGTTCAAAGGGAGCACCCTGAAGGGCCTTCAGCACTAGCCCCAGGTTCCAAGCTGGACAAGGTGCACGCACGGGAGGACGGAGCCGAAGCACCCCTCTAAGAAACCGTGCCACATCCGGATGAGCAGCTAAAGACACGTCTTCAACCTTGCCACGCAGGGAGGCCAACGCTGCCACTTGCACCCGCAGGGAATTATAGGCCAAGCCTTTTTGTACACCATCCTGCAAAAAGTCCAGAATCGGTGAGACAGGAGCCCGCAGGGGTGTGATCTCTCTGGAAGCACACCAGACTTCAAACTGGCGCCAAATCCTGGCATAAGCCATGGAAGTGGAACGCTTGCGGGCTTGCAGAAGAGTGGTAATTACTTTATTGGAATAGCCTCTGCCTCTCAATTGCGCCCTCTCAATCGCCAGGCCATAAGACCAAATCGGCCAGCATCCTCCATGGTCACCGGACCCTGTGACAACAGTTTGGGAACCAGAGGTAACCGAAGGGGATCCTCTACGAGCATCTGTCGGAGGTCCGCATACCAAGGCCTCCTGGGCCAATCCAGGGTGACGAGAACCACTTCTCCTGGATGCAGCCGAATCCGCAGAAGCACTCGCCCTATCAAGGGCCACAGAGGGAACACATACAGTAGGCCCGGAGGCCAGGGTTGAGCCAAGGCATCCAACCCCGCCGCGCGAGGATCTCTCCGTCTGCTGAAGAAGCACGGGACTTTGGCATTGGTGCTTGTTGCCATTAGATCCATCACGGGCTTGCCCCACTTGGCACATATCTACAGGAACACTTCGTCTGCAAGTTCCCACTCTGCTGGATCGATCTGATGCCTGCTTAGATAATCGGCTTGCACGTTGCTCTGACCTGCAATGTGAGCTGCCGACAGAAACTGTAGATGCAGCTCGGCCCAGTGGCAAAATTTGTTCGGCCTGCGCAGCTAGAGCTCTGCACTGAGTGCCGCCTTGTCGATTTATGTAGGCCACTGCTGTTGTGTTGTCCGACATCACTCTGACAGCCAATCCTTCCAGGGTCACTTGAAAGGCCAGAAGCGCCTGAAACACCGCTTTCAACTCTAGGCGGTTGATGGACCACTCCGACTCCTCGGGTGTCCATAGACCCTGGGCATGCTTCCCCTTGCAATGTGCGCCCCAGCCTTTCAGACTGGCATCTGTCACCACTAGGCACCAATCGGGGAGCGCCAGCGGCATTCCTCGCCGCAGCATGCTGTCTGAGAGCCACCACTCCATGCTGAGTCGGGCCGCAGGAAGCCAAGAGAGTCTGCATTGGTAATCCTGAGATACTGGAGACCATCTTTGGAGTAGAGCGTACTGTAGAGGTCTCAGGTGCGCTCTCGCCCAGGGCACCAGTTCCATGGTGGCCGTCATCGATCCAAGCAGCTGGACAATGTCCCAAGCTCGCGGGCGGGGCATCCTCAGGAGCAGACGGGCCTGATTCTGAAGCTTGCACCGCCTTTGCTCGGGTAGGTACACATACCCCGAGGCTGTGTCGAACCTGGCCCCCAAATATTCTAGAGACTGCGAGGGGGTCATGTGACTTTTGGCCAAATTGACGACCCAGCCCAGGGATTGAAGTACTGAGACCACTCTGGCTGTTACATGCTGACTCTCTGCAGCAGAGTCTGCTCGAATGAGCCAGTCGTCCAGGTACGGGTGAACCTGAATACCCTCTCGCCTTAGAAAAGCAGCTACTACCACCATAACCTTCAAAAAGGTGCGGGGAGCTGTGGCGAGGCCAAAAGGCAGGGCCCGGAACTGGAAATGCTTTCTCATCACCGCAAACCTCAGAAACCTCTGGTGCGGGGGCCAAATTGGAATGTGCAAGTAAGCTTCTTTCAGGTCCAGAGACGTGAGAAACTCTCCTGGCTGTACCGCTGCAATGACGGAGCGCAGGGTTACCATGTGAAAATGCCGCACTCTCAGGGACTTGTTTAATTCTTTTAAGTCCAGAATAGGGCGAAAAGACCCTCCTTTTCGCGGCACCACAAAGTAGATGGAGTAGCGGCCGCAGCTGTGTTCAGCGGGAGGTACCGGGGACACGGCCCCTATCTGAATCAGACCTTGTAAAGTCTCCTCTACCGCCGCCCGTTTGGTGGCAGAACCGCATCGGGACTCCACAAACACGTCTCTTACAGGGGCATCAAATTCTATTCTGTAACCGTCTCTGATCAGGTCCAAGACCCACTGATCTGAGGAAATGTTGGCCCACTCCTTGGCAAAGAGGGAAAGACGTCCTCCGATGACAGGACTCGAGGAGAGGGCCGGTGCACCATCATTGAGAGGGTCGCCCCTGAACTCCAGGCCTTGAGCCAGTGGCTGTGGAACGTTTGTCCGAGCGAAAGGAGTTCCTCTACTGAAAACGGGCACGAGAAGTGAACCCAGCAGAACGCCCCGGTCGGTACCTTCGAGCTTCACGGAAGCGAGGTCTGTAAGAGGAATGGACCGCCGCACCCTTAGAGGAAGGCCGAGGCCTATCTTCGGGCAAGTGCTGGGGTTTAGCCTCACCCAGGCCCTTCACAATTTTCTCCAACTCTTCACGAAACAGGAGAAGGCCTTGAAAGGGCAACTTCACCAACCTTTGCTTAGAGGCCATGTCCGCCGCCCAATGCCGTAGCCAAAGAAGACGGCGAGCCGCCACTGCTACTGCCATGTGTTTAGCCGAAGTTCTGACAATATCATAAAGGGTGTCAGCAAGAAAGGACAAGGCCGACACCATCCGCGGAGCCACATCTGAAAAGGGCTCCGCTCCATCACAGGGCTGTTCCACTGCCTGTTGCAACCAAGCCAGGCAGGCTCTAGCAGCATAACAACTGCATGCAGACGCCCGAATAGTGAGACCTGCAATTTCAAATGACCGTTTAAGTGCTGATTCCAGTCTACGGTCTTGAATATCCTTCAGGGCAACACCTCCTTCAACAAGGAGGGTAGTTCTCTTTGTCACAGCTGTGACTAGGGCATCCACTTTAGACATAGCAAAGCGAGCCATATGCTCCTCACTCAGAGGGTATAATTGCCCCATAGCCCTGGAAACTACTACTACTACTACTATTTAGCATTTCTATAGCGCTACAAGGCGTACGCAGCGCTGCACAAACATAGAAGAAAGACAGTCCCTGCTCAAAGAGCTTACAATCTAATAGACAAAAAATAAATAAAGTAAGCAAATCAAATCAATTAATGTGAACGGGAAGGAAGAGAGGAGGGTAGGTGGAGGCGAGTGGTTACGAGTCAAAAGCAATGTTAAAGAGGTGGTGCCCGAAACTTTCAAAGGTCCCTCGGGGTCAGCCTATTGAGCCGAAATAAGCTCTTGGATGGAGTCATGCAAAGGAAAGGCTCGAGCAGGCTTTTTGGTACTAGCCATCCTAGGATTCACAGAGGAGGCTGTGCCACTGGCAGAGTCCTCAATAGAGAGAGCCTGCAGGGCATCAGAAATAAGCGCTGGCAGCTCATCACGGTGGAAAATCCTCAACGCGGAGGGATCGTCCAGATCCTGAGTCACTTCTGCACCAGACTCTGGCTCCTCAGACCAGGAAGGCCTGCCAGAGTCCTCCGAATCCTCGCAGCCCGACCACGGGGGGGGGGGGGGGGGGGGGGGGGAATGAAGGTGCAGCACTCTCTGAAGGGGAATGAGCCCTTCTGCGCTTCATATTCTCCCAATTATCAGGGAATAACGCCTCAGAGGGCATACCAAGGCTAGAATCCACCGGGAAGGCATTAGAAGAGGCCCATGCCGGGCTTTGTGGGAGAGCTCTTTTAAGCATGTATGCTTTATGCATTAATAAGACAAAATCAGGGGAGAAAAGCTCACCCTGGGCACCCGGATCTCTGCCGGGGCTAATAGCCTCACTCCAAGGCCTCCCCCCGGGCTCAGGACTCTCCGTCTCAGCGGAGGTCGCGCCATGTGGTAAATTCAAAATGGCGCCTGCTGCCAGCTCAGAGCGCGAAGAATCGTCGCTCGCCATGCTCGGGCCGGCTCTAAAGTCTGTACAGCACGATTTACAGAGCCCCGCTGCTGAACTGAGCTTGACTACACTTGGAACAGCGCTTTACTGTCTCTGCAGCCATCGCCAAAAACGATGGTAAAATTCAAAATGGCGGTTCGCGCCAAAATCGCCCCGATCGTGGGCCCACCCCGGAGGAGTCAGAAAACACTCTTACCTCACTGGACCGAGTATCACAGCTCCGGTCCCACAGAAAAAGGGAAGGAAAAACCTCTGTTCCAGCGTCTAAGCTTTTTTTTTTTTTTTTTAATGCTGTGAGAAAAGCAGAGGTAAATAGAACTCCGGAGGCTCAGGTGAGTGGGAAAGGCAGGAAAAAAAGGGCGAACCTATGTGCCTGCATCCACTGTTGTTGGGGAAGGACAGGGAAAGCTAAGCAATGTGTCCACATCCACAGAGGTATGGGTAAGGCAGGGAAAGGGCGAACCTTTGTGCTTTTAAAGTGAAGCTGCTATAGCCTCCAACACCCCTGCTAACAACTGGCAAAAGCACAGGAGCAACCTCCAGGCAGATTTTAGATGGAGCTCGAAGAAGCTGCAGCCACTCTGCTAGGGGAGATAGAGAATACTGAAGAGAGGCAGTGGAGCAAGCTGGTATGAGGCACTGAAAAAAGTGTGCTCTCTATCTCCCTCTGCTGGTTGATGGACACAACCCATCTGTAATGGCTGCATCTGCTTGATGACAAGGAAATGAGTGCCTTGTAAATAGATTAAAGGATCCTTTTACCAAGCTGTGTTAGAAAGTGGATGGCGCTGCGATTAGCCTGTGGGTTTGTCACATGCTTGCGCTCCCGTCACTTTCTAGCATGGCAGCAAAATGTCGGAATCATAATTTGTGTCCGTAATGGCTAGGGTTACCATATGGCTCCAGAAAAAGGAGGACGGATTGAGCCAGCCGGGTTTTACTTCCATTGCTTTCCATTGAAAGCAATGGAAGTAAAACCCGGCTGGCTCAATTACTTCCATTGAAAGCAATGGAAGTAAAACCTGGCTGGCTCAATCCGTCCTCCTTTTTCTGGAGCCATATGGTAACCCTAGTAATGGCCATGCGCTAATTTCACAATTGGTGAGCAGCCATTCCCGCCGGAGCACTTACCACCACCTATTTAGTTGGTGGAAAGGACTTTCGCTAATCCTGTGGTAATCAGAAGCGTATGGCAATGGCCCTTTCTTCCTTTCTCACTGACTTTGATGCCTGGCTTTCCTTCTTTCTTGAACCTTCATCTCCTTCCTTCATTCTTGGGGATTTTAACATTCATGCTAATTATGCTTCTCAGTTTCTTGCTTTAACATCCTCTTTCAATCTTCAACTGTGCTCCACTGCTCCCACTCACCAGAATGGCCACTGTCTTGATCTTATCCTCTTCTCAAACTGCTCACTCTCCAGTTTCTATGCCTCAACTCTTCCCCTCTCTGACCATCATCTCTAACTTTCATACTTACCCTCCTCCCCAGTCCCGTCCAATCTTAACCAATACATTTAGGAATCTTCAGGCTATTGACCCTTCTACTCTGTCCTCCAGTGTTTCAAATCTCTTCTCTACCACTATGCTATCCAAGTCTGTCAACGAGGCTGTCTCTTCCTATAATACTATTCTCTCCTCTGCTCTGGATACTCTCGCTCCTCTCATTCTCCGTTCTGTAAAACATACAAAACCCCAGCCTTGGCTGATCTCTAGAATCCACTAGTTAAGTTCCTGTGCCCGCTCTGCTGAACACCTTTGGCTGAAATCCCGTGCCCATGCTGACTTCATACATTTCAAATTCTTGCTGACCTCCTTCCAGTCTGCTTTTTTACTTGCCAAACAGGACTATTACATCCAGTTGAAAAATTCTCTTGGCTCAAACCCTCAACGTCTCTTTGCCACACTGAACTCTCTTCACAAGATTAAACTTGAATTCTCAACCAGGTCACCTCCACCTCTCCTTCCCTTAGTCCATTCTCTCAACCCTCCAACCCCTGCCTCCTTTTCTTCCTTTTCTGAAATCACTGAAGAGGAAACTACATATCTTCTTTCCTCCTCAAAACTAACTACCTGTTCCTCTGATCCTATTCCCACCCATCTACTTAACGCTATCTCTCTTACTGTCATCCCTTTTATCTGTCATATCCTCAATCTTTCACTTTCCACTGCGACTGTTCCTGATGCCTTCAAACATGCCGTAGTCACACCACTCCTTAAAAAACCGTCATTGGACCCTACCTGTCCTTCCAACTATTGCCCCATCTCCCTCCTCCCTTTCCTATCCAAGATACTTGAACGTGCTGTTCACCACCGTTGCCTTGACTTTCTTTCATCTCAAAGTATTCTTGATCCACTTCAATCTGGCTTTTGCCCCCTTCATTCAACTGAAACAGTGCTTGCTAAAGTCTCCAATGATCTGTTCCTGGCCAGATCCAAAAGTCTCTATTCTATCCTCATCCTTCTCGATCTATTTGCTGCTTTTGACACTGTTGATCACAGCCTACTCCTTGATACGCTGCCCCTCACTTGGATTTCAGGGCTCTGTTCTTTCCTGGTTTTCTTCTTATCTCTCCCAGCTTACCTTTAGTGTATACTCTAGTGGATCCTCCTCTACTTCTATCCCACTGTCAGTTGGTGTACCTCAGGGATCTGTCCTGGGACTTCTTCTTTTCTCCATCTATACTTCCCTTGGTACTCTGATCTCATCCCATGGTTTTCAGTATCATCTCCCAGATCTACCTCTCCACACCAGAAATCTCAGCCGAAATCCAGGCCAAAGTATCAGCCTGCCTGTCTGACATTGCTGCCTGGATGTCTCAGCGCCATCTGAAACTAAACATGACCAAGACTGAGCTTCTAATCTTTCCCCCTAAACCAACCTCTCCTCCTCTCCCATTCTCTATTTCTGTGGATAACACTCTCATCCTTCCTGTCTCATCAGCTCGTAACCTTGGGGTCATCTTAGACTCCTCCCTCTCCTTCTCTGCACATATTCAGCAGACTGCTAAAACCTGTCGTTTCTTTCTCTATAATATCACCAAAATTCACCCTTTCCTTTCTAAGCACACTACCAGAACCCTCATCCACACTCCTATCACCTCTTGCTTAGACTATTGCAACTTGCTTCTCACAGGTCTCCCACTTAGCCATCTCTCTCCTCTTCAATCTGTTCAAAATTCTGCTGCACGACTAATATTCCGTCAGTGTCATTATGCTCATATTAGCCCTCTCCTCAAGTCACTTCACTGGCTTCCTATCAGTTTCCGCATACAGTTCAAACTCCTCTTATTGACCTATGAGTGTGTTCACTCTGCAGCTCCTCAGTACCTCTCCACTCTCATCTCTCCCTACATTCCTCCCCAGGAACTCTGTTCACTGGGTAAATCTCTCTTATCTGAACCCTTCTCCTCCACTGCTAACTCCAGACTCCATTCCTTTTATCTTGCTGCACCATATGCCTGGAATAGACTTCCTGAGCCGGTACTTCAAGTTCCATCTCTGGCCGTCTTCAAATCTAAGCTAAAAGCCCACCTTTTTGATGCTGCTTTTACCTCCTAAACCTTATTCACTTGTTCAGAACCCTTATTTTATCATCCTCACTTTAATATTCCCTTATCTCTTATTTGTCCTGTTTGTGTGTCCTAATTAGATTGTAAGCTCTGTCGAGCAGGGACTGTCTCTTCATGTTCAAGTGTACAGTGTTGCGTACTTCTAGTAGCACTAAAGAAATGATAAGTAGTAGTAGTAGTAGTAGCCTGACCTGCCTGATTACCACAGGACACGCCTACTTTCCTCCCCCTGCGCTAGAAAATAAAAATTAGCGCCCGCTGATGACAGCAATAGAATGGGATGCCGCAGCATGCCCTGTGGTAGTGCTGTTTTAGCACAGACTACCCACGCAATAACCCTACCACCCTTTAGTAAAAGGCCTCCTAAATGTTTTGGAAAGTAAGTGAAGAAATATTGCCATCCAGTTATATATACAGTGGGGGAAATAAGTATTTGATCCCTTGCTGATTTTGTAAGTTTGCCCACTGACAAAGACATGAGCAGCCCATAATTGAAGGGTAGGTTATTGGTAACAGTGAGAGATAGCACATCACAAATTAAATCCGGAAAATCACATTGTGGAAAGTATATGAATTTATTTGCATTCTGCAGAGGGAAATAAGTATTTGATCCCCCACCAACCAGTAAGAGATCTGGCCCCTACAGACCAGGTAGATGCTCCAAATCAACTCGTTACCTGCATGACAGACAGCTGTCGGCAATGGTCACCTGTATGAAAGACACCTGTCCACAGACTCAGTGAATCAGTCAGACTCTAACCTCTACAAAATGGCCAAGAGCAAGGAGCTGTCTAAGGATGTCAGGGACAAGATCATACACCTGCACAAGGCTGGAATGGGCTACAAAACCATCAGTAAGACGCTGGGCGAGAAGGAGACAACTGTTGGTGCCATAGTAAGAAAATGGAAGAAGTACAAAATGACTGTCAATCGACAAAGATCTGGGGCTCCACGCAAAATCTCACCTCGTGGGGTATCCTTGATCATGAGGAAGGTTAGAAATCAGCCTACAACTACAAGGGGGGAACTTGTCAATGATCTCAAGGCAGCTGGGACCACTGTCACCACGAAAACCATTGGTAACACATTACGACATAACGGATTGCAATCCTGCAGTGCCCGCAAGGTCCCCCTGCTCCGGAAGGCACATGTGACGGCCCGTCTGAAGTTTGCCAGTGAACACCTGGATGATGCCGAGAGTGATTGGGAGAAGGTGCAGTGGTCAGATGAGACAAAAATTGAGCTCTTTGGCATGAACTCAACTCGCCGTGTTTGGAGGAAGAGAAATGCTGCCTATGACCCAAAGAACACCGTCCCCACTGTCAAGCATGGAGGTGGAAATGTTATGTTTTGGGGGTGTTTCTCTGCTAAGGGCACAGGACTACTTCACCGCATCAATGGGAGAATGGATGGGGCCATGTACCGTACAATTCTGAGTGACAACCTCCTTCCCTCCGCCAGGGCCTTAAAAATGGGTCGTGGCTGGGTCTTCCAGCACGACAATGACCCAAAACATACAGCCAAGGCAACAAAGGAGTGGCTCAGGAAGAAGCACATTAGGGTCATGGAGTGGCCTAGCCAGTCACCAGACCTTAATCCCATTGAAAACTTATGGAGGGAGCTGAAGCTGCGAGTTGCCAAGCGACAGCCCAGAACTCTTAATGATTTAGAGATGATCTGCAAAGAGGAGTGGACCAAAATTCCTCCTGACATGTGTGCAAACCTCATCATCAACTACAGAAGACGTCTGACCGCTGTGCTTGCCAACAAGAGTTTTGCCACCAAGTATTAGGTCTTGTTTGCCAGAGGGATCAAATACTTATTTCCCTCTGCAGAATGCAAATAAATTCATATACTTTCCACAATGTGATTTTCCGGATTTAATTTGTGATGTGCTATCTCTCACTGTTACCAATAACCTACCCTTCAATTATGGGCTGCTCATGTCTTTGTCAGTGGGCAAACTTACAAAATCAGCAAGGGATCAAATACTTATTTCCCCCACTGTACATGGTGATATAATTTTTAAACTATTTCATTTTTTGAATATGAAAATATACTTCAATTAAAAATTATCAAATTGGATTAATTTGCAACCTTTTAGTTATCTCTCTAAATAAAACGCACCTCCAACATTCTGAAGCCTCCACAAGTCCCAACGTTCTAAATGCATGGTGGTGAAACCAGGATCACCCATGAGTGTTGGCCCCGCCCGCCACGTAAAACGTCATGACGTCGAGGGCGGACAAATGACACTCAACCAATCGCATCGCGAACCCGTTACTAAGCGACGGAACGTGACATAAGACAAATCGCAGAACAATGAAAACCAGCAGCAACAGTTGCTACGCGACATCAACAGCAACGCTAAAAGGACCATATAGATCTCTGCTCTCCACACAAACAACGGATACGGAGGGCATATGAGGGAAGGAAAAAAATCAGCACATACACACACACTCTTACTCTTAACTGGCTATAAGGAGCAACTGACCTGCCACTATCACAGGGACTGCTAGCACCTCTCTCTCTCTCTCTCTCTCACACACACATACACACGGCACACAGAGGGAATGGAAGACAAGGAACGAATCATTGGGTATGGAGGGGGCGGCAGGGGAGATAAGGCAAGAACTGCCTCAAATGTTTGTGCTGTGCTATGTACAGTTATAATGCTGGCTCTTCATTTTGACCCTACCCTTTCACACTCACTTTCACACACACACACACACACACACACACACACACACTTACACTGTCTGTATCTCACACACACACGCACCCACACACATATACACACTCTCTCACACAGACACACAAACACGCCTCAAAAGGATTGCTCTCTATCTCCACCTGCTGGTAGATGGACACAACCCACCAGTCTATGGATTGATCAGCATGATGATATGGAATATGTGGTTCCCTTTTAGGGCATGTTTTCTGACTTTTTTTTTTTAATATATTCAAGAGCATTTATCAATGTAGGCTACCATTAAGATGTTATTTCACCACTAACATGCTATTTTAGCACAAGTCACATCTATGGGGCACCGCATAAAGATAGGACTGATTGATATGTGCTCCTATTTATGCAGTTACTTTGGCCAGTTAAGTGCTGAGTATCAACACTTGCCAAGTGCTGGCTCCGCCCCCCAAACACACGGTTTTGAAATAGGCACTAACTAGACATTTTCAGTAACCTTAACTGGATAAGTACTGCCGAAAATAACCAGTTAGCCCTATGATAATGTGACCTGACAGAGAGTCAAGGTACCCTCAATATATACAGCCAGTCAGAGGTTAAAGGTGAAAGGAAAATATTTATTTACATGCCGAGAAATGTGTAACCAGCTCTCTCCGCAGGTCAGAGGTAAATAAACATACAAAGTCACTTCTTATAGTCACAAGTTCTCTCTCCAGTGGCCTGCTCCTGTAGGCTCAAGGCACATGCTTGGTCACCCCTCCACTAGGCAATCCAACTACCTTGTTGCTTCCTGGAATCCCCACCGTTCTACTTTCACTGACTTCCCATGTCACACTGTCTACCAGATTGTAAAACAAACCTGTCTTATCTCAATCCTCTTCTGCTCTGTCACTTACAGGGTAGCACTCCCTGCTAAGACCTTTTTTTCTTCCCCAGTTTCTTCCCAGGTACTACAGCCCTGCTTGCCACCCTTGGATCCTCTGCACTTGGGGCCTCCCACTCTCTCACTGACTCTGACTCAGGGCATTTAATGCCCTCCTGGCCTGAGACCTGCCCTTCTGACAGCCTCTGTCTCAGCAGACTAGTGCCACCTGCTGTAAGGAGGCTGAACTGTAACCTCAGTGAGGGAGTGTTTCCAGAAATGCCTACCACTACATCACTAACTCCCTCACAGCTTGAGCAGGAAATTTAACCAGCCAGGAGCTGTTTCTCTCTTTTTAAATCACTGAGTATCAACCTGATTGTTTTTACAACTTTGTTATAATAATTATTATTACTATTTGGATGTATTCTCCTTTTATATTTCAGTTGCACCCATGTTGAAGACAATTGAAACATGGCCACGTTGGGTTTATGCTGAATTAAGATATTAAAGTGTTTTTTTGAACCCTTCTTGATGCTTGGCTCTTTTTGGATCCTCTTTTTTTTTTTTTTTTAAATCGTTGAGCCAGTCTTTTCTAGGATTACCCCTCTCATAGTTCAAACTAAAAACTTTCTCTTTCCTCTCTGTATGAAAGCACCACAAATTATCAAAACCTTTAATGTTTATAGTTTATTAAACTTGATATACCACTCTGTACAAACATCAAGGTGGTTCATAATAAAAATATCAACAGATTCACATTTCCCTTCTAAAATGCCTTAGCCATGCTAATCCGCAACAGCAAGGCTAGAAGCTGCTACACAGAGCTGGATCCTATCCCACCCTCCTATGAGGTACAGTCACAGTGTTTGTCAAACAAAACAATCACCCAGGCAAGGATTAAGAGAAATTAGCAGTACTCTGTAAATTATCAAAGTAAATACCTTAAATTGTCTAGGATATGTCCATTTCCTCAAAAGTTTCTCTCCTGGTCAGGAGCCTGCTTCAAGAGAGAGAGACAGCCACCCACCGCTGGTACCTTTGAACCAGCCAAGCTGCTCTCTCCCATGAGAAACCAATCTATTGCATCTGAATTGGCAAGTAATCCAATTGCTTTCTCATGAGTAGCTTTGAGTCTTTTATATCCACAAATTGGCTTTGGCATTAAAGACTCAGACCCAGAAAACACCTATGTGTAGCTGTGGTATGGTATTCCTATAATTATGTGATTTTACATATATTTGGAGAACTCAGTAAAGGTGATTTCCATGTGATTCACTGCCTGAAAACTCCCTGTGTGAAAACATGCTGTAATTGCCATTTTTGTACTTGTAGGATGTTGCATTATTCCATGTGCTAGAGGATTAGTTGAACACGCAATCGAAGCTGCTATTAGCAAGAAAGAACCTGCAGGACAATATGTCTTGTATGAGCGTCTCATGACAAAGCTTGCCAATGAAACTGAACCAATAGATTATCTTTCTATGCATTCCTCAAAATGCATGGCAGTAGAAGAACTAACTACCATTTAGCAGTATTATATTCATAACCTTACTATTGATGCTTCTATAGGAATAGATAAATAACTTAGCTACACAGGTTGGATTACGCTTTATTTTTTATGCTATATTAATCAAGAATTAATCATGTACGCTTAACATATGTAGTCTAGCTTGCTGATGTATACCATTTGAACCAATTTCATTCCTCTCCAGGTTTGATACAGCCCCAAGAGGGGTGATTGTAACCTATATACGACACCGTGGGTTGGTTATCATTAAAGGGAAGCCCCTTTTCCCCCATTCATTTTGTATACATAAAAACCTTGGTATAACAGTTCTCATTGTGGCCTTGTCATTTACAAAACCGAAACATCAGGATCGCCCTTTATGCTATGCCCCCTTTCAGGAACCTCTAGGTGCCCTCTGAAATGGATGGCCACATATTAGAAGTCCTACATGTGCTGGCCCTATCTATAGGCCCAGCAAGAGGGGAGATGTAGAAAACTGACGTTACTTGCCTTTGGGGAAAAACAGGTCAAGAACTACTACTACTACAAATCATTTCTATAGCGCTACCAGACGTACGCAGTGCTTTACAATTAGCTTGCTTTTTGATAAATAGGTCTCAATAAAAGAAATCCTAGCCTGTCTGATTGAAAGATTGCAGTAACGCAAGTTGTGACAGCCTGAGGCAGTTACTGAAACTGGGCACTGATGAAAGAATTGGCAAAGAAGGTATAAGATGCCAGGTGGACAGGCCAAAATGAGAAGTTTGCGGTTACTGTTTTCTGTAAATGATGGAAAGCAGTAGGCCAGGTTCAGGGGAAAGCGGAACAGTAGAACAGGTGGACCGAAACCTGTGGTCAGTAATGAAATTGCGGTTGAAAGTAAAGAAATGCTAATATATTTGCTATAATTGAAAATAATAGATAACAATGTAATGGAAAGAGTATATAAGACTGACAGCTGAATAATCTTATGGAGAATCTTGTACATGCATGACCCATTTGTTTCGCTGTTGGATCTCCCTTATGAGAAACGTTGATATGCTTGTACAGCTGATGTTCCTGTAATTGATCTTATACCATTTGCTTTTGGTAAGTAGAAAAATAAAAGAGAGCTGCTTTCTCATAATTACATCTTGTCTATGGTCTTCTTGTTTATTCAGAGCAAGTGCACAGTTCTGGGGGAATTAGGGAGTCAAGGAAAGATAAAAGTAAAATACTATTGCAGCCTTAGGGATCTCTATTCTTCCCTAGATAAATAGTGTCTGGACCACTGTATTGGGAAGAGTGGAAATACCCTTAAAATAAATAAAAGACAATTGGTAATAGGTAAGAGAGCTCTTCTAGTACCTATGCACGTCTCTGTTTATTTCAGCATCAGTCACAGGGATGCTGTGACTATCAGACCACAAAATATTCTGTTTGTTGAAGTTCAACTGCAAACACACATAACTGCCTTTAGGCCTGCACTGAATAGGATAAATACAAAACTTTCTGTAAGATCAGGGTCATGCTAGTGATCTGTCTGCGCAGAGCTGGGACCATGAGATCAATGTTTGTGCTGACTGGGGCTGCTCCTAATCTGTGCACTTCAGAGCCAGGCAGAAGTAATAACAGTGACCTTGGCAGGAGAAACTATTCAATCTTTGCATTAAAATATATATTTTTAAAATTTTAATTAGTGAGCTTTTGGGATGTGCTGTTCTGAAAACAACATAAGAAATACAAATATTTCTTATCTCATATTGTTTAATTTAAAAATGTCTATAACACTAGAGGGAAATTCAAACTTTAATTGAATAACAATTCCATAAACTGAGAAAGTTTGAATAGATAGTTTGCAGGTGTCTCTCAAACATCGAACTTTTAAACAAAACGGAACCTCAAATCTCCCAATAGAGAAAAAATACAGATGTATCAAGAGCCCTCTATCAATTTAGGAGTCTGTTAATATCATTGGTTCCAGCAAGGAGACAAAAGGGAAAAACCAGTCAATCGCAAAACTCACTATGAGTGAGAAAATCAAGTGACTTAAAAAACCCTTTTATTCCTTTGCTAATTACCTAATGAGAGGCATCAAACACCAAACTGCATTAGACTGAATCAAACTCAAGTAATTAATAGAGACTGCATATACCTGCCCCTATAGAACCCCCTAACTCCACCATGCCAAACTGATAACTTCAAATTTTATCTAAATCCATATGGAAAATAGCAGTACTTAGCTTAAACACTTGGGGGAGAGAGTCCCAAACCGGTACCGGCAGGGAAAAAATGAATCACCAGTCTCTCGTTTCCTGGTCCCAACCTCTTATACTATCCTTCAACAAGTGCGCCTTGTTTCACCAGTGCTATGGCTGCTTCAGGAAGGATGCAAGAAATAATCCAAAAAAGTTCAACACGACCAAAGAACCCGAGCCCCAGTTGCTGAAAACACAAAGATGGCGCAGAGGGAATTGACTACGCTGACCTTTTTAAATCCCAGAGTATTATGGGTCAGCCAATCGAATTGGAGGACACCACCCCCTATCAAGACGAGAGGCCCCTCCTCTGAAAGTGTAGTGAAATTGAACTAATAATAAGCATTCCATTCAACATTTCTGTTACCCTTAGGTTCTACTGTATCAAGTGAATAAATCCACCGTTGTTCCTTACGCCACAAAATGGTATCACTTGGTCTATGACCATGCATTGTAGTTGATCAAATTGATGTTTAACCTGGACACAATGTCATGTCATTGGTGCCTCTAATTTCAAATGTGTTACACAGTGTCGATGTTCAATAACTCTAGTCTTGAACTGACGCGATGTATGGCCCATGTATAGCAAATTACAAGGACAGCGAAAAATATAAATCATGTTCTTGGATTCACAAGATGTAATATATCTCAAGTTGTATTTTTTACCCATCGACGGCTCAAAATGTGAGCCTTCCACTGAAAGGGTGTGAAATAGCTATAGACTAGGGCAGAGGTCCTCAGACTATGACTATGGGTTTTGAGCAGCTCACAGAGCAAGCTTTAGTTTTCTGCTACCTCTGCTGTAGTTTTTCTGCATCATTAAAGAGCCACAGTGTGGTGTGATGATGGGAGGATCGTGTGCCCACAGCAGGGCCTATTTTTCCCCTCACACAGTGGCAACTGCAGCAAAACTAGTGTGGTTCTCACAGGCCATGCCAGCTGAAAAGGAAGACTGGGGGAAGGGGAGAAGAGGGAGGTAAGAAAAGGGGACTTAGAGGAGGGGTAAAGAGAACATGAAAAGGGGAGAGAGCAGATGAAATAGGATATGAGAGAGCAAAGAGGCTGAGAGCTGAGTGAGAGGACAGGAGGTAAAGAGAGCCAAAGAAAAGGGGTAAAAAAGAGGGAGCGGAACTGATAGACTGGGATTACATGGGAAGGGGAAGATCTGAGTGGGAGGGTGCACCTTATACACATTAGGGTGTAGGAAAGACAACAAGAGTTAGCTGTGCCGATATTCAGCTTCTGGCCAGCTATGTTTGGTGGCCAAATATGGCCACGTCAATAGGTGAAAGATCTTTGGTTGGTTCCAACTTAACTAGCCAGAGCTGTTTATGGACTTGGCTAGTTAAGTTCAAACCAGCAAAAAATAAACCAGACATTCAAACGTTTCCAAACCTTCAAAACTACAGCCCGTATAATTTGTTATGCAAGTTGCTACAATCATATTACTCCATTGTTGCAGCATCTTCATTGGTTTCCTATAGAATTCAGAATAAAATTCAAGATTCTTGCAATTACACATAAAATCCCACACACTGCCACTCCTTACTTGGCCTCTTTGATTACACCTCACACTCCTTCTCGTATTCTTCATTCACTTACAGATAATAGACTAAGGCCTACTAAGGCACAATGGGAGACGACACTACAGAATGACTCAGGGACGGGGACCTGCGATAATCGTGGGGATGGGGACAGGAACAGAGCCCACGGTGACTGGGTGGGAACAGAGCCTGAATGGATGGGGTGGGGATGGGGACAGATCCCACAGGGGCAGGGATGGGGATAGAGCCCGTTGTTCCCAAGTCATTTTCTACTTTGAAGCCTGTTAATGAACTGGACTGTTATTTATGTTTGAGTGATGCAGAAGATGATATTTTAATTTTTTGGAAAAATAAGCAAACATGCTGATCATAACTAGCAATATTTGCATGGGGGATCCTGTACATTCCTGCTACCATCATATCTTCTAAGAAGACATCTTCTATTGCAGGAAGGACTGTGGAAGACAGGAGAGCTAGACTGAATCCTGAGATTGCTGATGACTTATTCATTCACAGTTTTAAAAATCATAACAGTGCTTTATAGGGCATATTTATCCCTCACTAGGGCATACAGAACGAGTTGTATTTTGTATCCCTGGATATTTTAACATGGTGGATTAGGATTCCTTGAGGTAGTAGAAGTCAGTTATTGTTGGGGTTTGAAGGGTAGAGAGTGAAGTGGGGATTATTATATTTGCTTGTTGTTATTGTTTTTTATTTATGATTTATAAACAACAGTTTCACAGTTGTTCCTTTTTATACTTTAATACAAATATTTAAATATAAAATCATAAGTGTTTGAGGCTTCTGTAGATGAGGACGAAGCCCATGGGGATGGAGATGAAGACAGGGTTCATGGGAATGGGATGGGGACAAACTTTGAACCCATGTCATTCTCTAGTCTACACGATTGTCTGTTCTTTCTTCTTTCTTGAACCTGCCCTCTAGAACTCACTTTCCCAATATCTGAGGTTGGATGATTCCTATGCCTTTTTCTGAGTTGCCTTGAAAACCCATTATTTCAAATTAGCTTTTGGACTATGATGTCCTTCTGGTTGGATTTCTGCAATGGGGTGGGGGGGGGGGGGGAAACATATGAATGTTTATTTTTAACAAAAGTGTTTTTAGAACTTAAATTAGTTGTTTGAATGGTGTTGACTGGTCTTGAGTGAGTGTGCTTTATTTTATGGTGTTCCTATTAGGTAGGTTTGGTTTTATGTTTATTTTTTGAATTGTAAACCATTTTGATTTGCACACATGAGAAACAGTATAGCAAACCTGATAAACGATATTCAAAACCGGTTACCGGAAACAGCCCAACATTGAATATCCAAGCTCAGCACCCCCTACGGAAGGCAACCCAGCTACCTCCCATGGTCTGAATATTGAGCACATTAGTGTCTTTAGTTACTTTAACACAAACACAGGTACTACAAAGTAATCATGATGAGGAAATAGAAAAAGACTCATCCTCCTTACAGAAATCTAATAATTACTGGTAGCTGCACAAGGAATCTTTTACCAGTTTCCAGAGTCAGACAACCTAAAATCGCTTATTCAACCTCTCAGCAGCTGCTAATTTGAATTTACAGATTATACAAATAGAATTCCACCAAAAATAGTTTAGACTCAAAATATCCTGACTGGTAAAAGTTGCCAAAAAATGGGGACTTGATAGCAAAGTCTTTATCATCCCTGATTCATATTAAATATGAGAGACACCACTCCATATACAGTTTGGCTGATATTCAAGGTGATTTAGCACAAAAGGGCCCTCAGAACAGGAATAAATGAAGGTTCTTTACTGCGTGGACCTGACACGGGCCATGTTTCAGCATCTGTACGCCTGTGTCAAAGGTCTAATTGGCATATCCTAGAAGGGCACCAATGCTTTAAAGACAAAAAACTGACTATAGCACACACTTGCAATAAAAACATCAAAGAAATTATAGTTTTTCTGCCGTGCTAGTAGATGTACTAGTCATAGCTACTTGCCTTGGTCACTACCTATGTGGATCCTGTTCAATGTGTTCTTATCTATGACCATCACCCATGTTATACATCCAAGGACAAAGAAGATTTATGCTCTGAAACAGTTATCAGATTGCAACACTGAGGGAGTAGTGAATATCATAGTTTACCCATGTAATTTAATATATGTGGGCAAAACAACACGAAAAGTCAAGACAAGGATGATTGAGCACAGATGCAACATCTGAAGAAGGATTGTCACAGACCCTGTGGTACAACATTGCATGGATTTGTCACATAGTTTTTCAGATTTAAAGTTTGTAGTTTTTAACGTCGCCAAACTATCACATGCATGTGATAACCAGGTGGTGGACCAGGCTCGTAGGGACTGGTTAAATATTTAAAATTTATGCATGTCCTGGCCAATATTCAGCTGAGACCCATATAACTGTCTTATACGTGACCTGGGTGAACATCAGCAGGGACCTGCATAAGATTTGGTGGCAAATAGGTTTCCAGTTAACGCCATAGTTTCAGTGTTGCACTCCCTGAATGATCTCCAGATTCACCTCTTCCACACTACCAATGATCTTTTGCACTTTCCCATCCCATATTCATACCAGGCACCGTATTCACCCCTTCAGTCTCCACCAGGGATGCCAGCTCACCCCATTTTCTCAGGGCAGGCTAATCTAGTGATTCACAAATCTGGTCCTGGAGCACCCCAGCCGGTCAGGTTTTCAGGACATTCACAATGAATATTCACTTTTTGCAAATCTCTCTCATGAATATTCATTTTAAAATACTAAATAATTGATTTACACATAAAATCATATTTAAACACTTTAATTGATGTATTAAACTCATATTAAAAACTAGTTGAACCACAAACCATCTGGTACGGTGAACTGCATTATTATTTCCTGTATAAATCATAAATTGATAAACTCTATTAATTCTGCTATCAGTAATTGTATATAATCTAATGTCCTTTAAATATATTCGTAGCAATCACAAAGATGAAACATCCAGCAAATGTCCCATTCCATCACTGCACATCGTTGACATTCCTTCACATCATATCTGATGCCGAACTGTGTCAAATCTTCAACCTTGCCCAAAATCCACAGTCCAGAGAACCTTGATTCCAGAAGTATTTGGATCTCAATTCACAATAACAAAGGTTTCTTACGCTTCATTAGTCTCCTCATTAGTCTCAACACAATCACGACATGGCATCTTCAGGAGACTAAAACTAAAGAGAAGCAAAACTACTATTAATGATAAAACAGCTGGCAATCTGTTCTTTAGGCATCTTTAACAGTTCTCTTAAATTTCTGCCCCTAGTGTAGGCAAATTTTGGTATTGACTCAAATCCATTATGAAGAGATAAAATATTCTAATGTTTAAGAATTATTTGTTGAACGCGATTAACATGCCTCTTCTTCCTGTTTCCTCCCATCTAATAACCATTGTCGATTTGCATTTTAGCTCATTTGTAACATTTGTGAACTACTTTCCTCAGGTACCCTATCAAAGGGGTGGAGCCATATGTGGTGACCCTGCCCATAATGAGTACCGGCACCTTTTTTTCTACAAAAAAAGCACTGATCGAATCCAAAGAAGCTTAGGGGAGATGAGGTAGAAAAGTCAGTGCTGGGCAAACTTCTACGGTCTGTGCCCTGATTGAGGGTGAATAGATTTGGTTGGGATGGAGTGGAGCTTTTCAGGGACTTTGATAGCAACATCAGAAATTTTAGAACAAGGCCAGAGCCAGGCAGACTCTATGGTTTATGCCCTAAAAAAGGAAAGGATAAATCAAAATCAGGTATACATATGATGTATCACTTCATACCACATGCAGTAAGTTTATCTTATTGGGAAGACTGGATGGACCATACTGGTCTTTATCTGCCACCATCTACTATGTATGTAGTTACTCCCATCTCTAGGTCATTTATTAATATGTTCAAAAGCAATGGTCCCAGCACAAATCCTGGGATGCTCTATCCTGTAATCACAAGGATGAAAACTTTTATAATGCAATATAGCATTCCTGTCAGTAGTCTTTGAAAAATCTGAGTGTCCAATCCAATTGAGGGATATGAAATCCATATATCCAAAAAATCAACTGTAGATCCTCCAATATGCCAGTCTAAAATGGCTGCCACGACCTCTCGCATATTCAGAGCACATTCAAAAGCATGGATTAATGAGACAAAGCCAACATGGATTTAGTGAAGGGAAATCTTGCCTCACCAATCTATTACATTTCTTTGAAGGGGTGAACAAACATGTGAATAAAGGTGAGTCGGTTGATATTGAGGGGCATAATCGAAAGGGGCGTCCAAGTTTTCATGAGGATGTCCTGGCAGAACGTCCCCAACCAGGGGCGTAGAAACCCGTATTTTCAAAACAAGATGGACGTCCATCTTTTGTTTCAATAATATGGTCAGGGACATCCAAATCATGAAATTTGGTCATCCCTAGAGTTGGTCATTTCTGATTTTCGGCAATAATGGAAACCAAGGACGTCCATCTCAGAAATGACCATGGGAGGATCCAGCATTCGTAGTGCACTGATCCCCCTGACCTGCCAGGACAGCAACTGGGCACCCTAGGAGGGCACTGCAGTGGACTTCAGAAATTGCTCTCAGGTACATAGCTCCCTTACCTTGTGTGCTGAGCCCCCCAAAACCCACTACCCCAACTGTACACCACTACCATAGCCCTTACGGGTGAAGGGGAGCACCTAGATGTGGGTACAGTGGGTTTGTGGTGGGTTTTGGAGGGCTCGTTGTTTCCTCCACAAACGTACCAGGTAGGGGGGATAGGGCTGGGTCTGCCTGCCTGAAGTGCACTGCACCCACTAAAACTGCTCCAGGGACTTGCATAGTGATGGACCTGAGTATGACATCAGAAGCTAGCATGGAGGCTATGTTTTTTGAGGGTGGGAGGGGGTTAGTAACCACTGCGGGAGTAAGAGGAGGTCATCCCCGATTCCCTCCAGTGGTCATCTGGGCAGTTCGGGCACCTTTTTGTGGCTGGTCGTAAGAAAAGCAAACCAGGTAAAGTTGTCCAAGTGTTCGTCAGGGACATCCTTTTTTTTCTACTATGGGTCGAAGACTCCTAGTGTTAGACATTCCCAAATCCCACCTTTGCTATGCCTCTGACACGCCCCCATGAACTTTAGCTGTTCCTGTGATGGAAAGCAGTTGGGGATGTCCAAAATTGGCCTTCGATTATACCGATTTGGATGACCCTGTGAGAAGGACATCCATCTTCCGATTTGTGTCGAAAGATGGGCGTCCTTCTCTTTCGAAAATAAGCCTGATTGTGTATTTGGATTTTCAGAAGGCGTTTGACAAAGTACCTCATGAAAGGAAATTGGAGTCATGGGACAGGAGGTAGTGTCCTATTGTGGATTAAAAACTGGTTAAGAGATAGAAAACAGAGAGTAGGGTTAATTGGTCAGTATTCTCAATGGAGAAGGGTAGATAGTGGGGATCCCCAGGATTTGTGCTGGGACCATTGCTTTTGAACATATTAATAAATGACCTAGAGATGGGAGTAACTACATACATAGTAGATGGTGGCAGATAAAGACCAGTATGGTCCATCCAGTCTTCCCAATAAGATAAACTCACTGCATATGGTATGAAGTGATACATCATATGTATACCTGATTTTGATTTATCCTTTCCTTTTTTAGGGCATAAACCATAGAGTCTGCCTGGCTCTGGCCTTGTTCTAAAATTTTTGATGTTGCTATCAAAGTCCCTGAAAAGCTCCACTCCATCCCAACCAAATCTATTCACCCTCAATCAGGGCACAGACCGTAGAAGTTTGCCCAGCACTGGCTTTTCTACCTCATCTCCCCTAAGCTTCTTTGGATTCGATCAGTGCTTTTTTTGTAGAAAAAAAGGTGCCGGTACTCATTATGGGCAGGGTCACCACATATGGCTCCACCCCTTTGATAGGCACACCACATTAACCACACCCCTTATACCAGCCGCGGTGCATATAAATAAACATCATTGAAAATATTATACTAGTATAGTAGAAAAAAAATAACGTGATTTTTTTCATTATAAATAATTTCTGTAGCTGTTACAGCTCCAGTATACCCAGTGCAAAATAAGACAGCAGATGTAAATTCTCAAACTGGACATATTTCAAACACTAAAATGAAAATAAAATGATTTTTTCTACCTTTGTTGTCTGGTAACTTTGTTTTTCTATCCATATTGGTCCCAGTCTCTGATTCTGCTGCTCTCTATCTGTTCCCTTAACTCCGTTTCCAGGGCTTCCTTTCCATTTATTTCTTTACTTTCCTTTCTTCTTCATTTCTTGCCATACATCCATAAGTAAAAGCTGGGTCCTCCTCCGTGGAATTGACTGGAGGAGGTATAACGTGGATCCAGCTTTTGCCTATTTTCTCCATCCATGTGCAGTTTTTCTCCTCTCTTCCCTTTCCCTCATCTCCATTCATGTGCATCTTCTTTTTTCTTTCCTTCCCTCCATCCATGTCCAGCATTTCTCCTCTCTTCCCTGCCCTCCCATCCATGTGCATCTCCTTCCTCTCTTCCCTCCCCTCCATCCATGTCCAGCAATTCTCCTCTCTCCCCTTCCCTCCCCTCCATCCATGGCCAGTAATTCTCCTCTCTCCCCTGCCCTCCCCTCCATCCATCCATGTCCAGCAATCTCTTATCTCCCCCTGTCCCCCCCTACATCCATCCATGTCCAGCAATTCTCCGCTCTCCCCTGCCCTCCCCTCCTCTCCAGTGATCTCTTCTCTCCCCATGCCCTTCCCTTCTCTCCATGTCCAGCGATCTCTTCTCTTCCCTTGCCCTCCCCTCCATCCATCCATGGCCAGCAATTCTCCTCTCTCCCCTGCCCTCCCCTCCTCTCCATGTCCAGTGATCTGTTCTCTCTCCCCTGCTCTCCCCTCCATGTCCAGCGATTCTCCCTGCCCTCCCTCAGCTCGCCGACAGCCCTCCTCTCCGTTCCTTCCTGCCCCCCCAAGTGTCCTAAGGGGCTGGAGTCGGGATGCTGCAGAGCTGTTAGCGGGCATGTGACTGGTCCCACGCTGCAGTCTGAAGAGTGGATGACATCTCCCCAGACCAGTTACAGATCTTTGGATGCTGCATCCAAGAACTCAAACTGTACCAACTCTTTTATGAAAAGTCAGCACTGAAAATGCTTTAGAACTCCAATACACCTCCAGTTTAGAAACCAGAACAAGTCATAAGTACATAGGAAATAAGAGTAACCATCCTGGATCAGACTAATGGTCCATCTAGCCCAGTGTCCTGTTTTCCAAACAGTTTTCCAAGACAGGTCACAAGTACCTGTCAGAAACCCAAATAGTGGCAACAAATAGGGGCCTAACTCGAGCGAACTAACTGCGGGAGATCGACTGCATGAGGGCGGGGAAAACCAGTGGAGCTCCCGAGTGCTAGGAGCGACTGGGACAGGAGTGGAATCGCGGACGAGTTGCTGCTGGAGCAGCCGATCCAGACGGCGTTGCTCAGGCCCTTCACCCATCCCGGGGCCGCTAACCTGCACGAACTAGGCGCGGCGCAGAGGGGCCTAACTCGAGCGAACCAACTGCAGGAGATCGACTGCAAGAGAGTTGGAAAGCCAGCGGAGCTCCCCGAGTGCCAGGAGCGACTGGGGGACGGTAAGTGGAGACGGAGCCGAGGATCGGCGGATCTGCACTCCGGCTGCATCAATCAGCGCTGCGAGCCCGACGTGCTTCCCGGCAGGATCAGCCGGAAGAGAAGCGGGTCGAAGAAACAAAAAGATCCCAGCACAGTCCGATGAGCCCCAATCTCTCGAAACGCTGTGGAACAACCTTTCTAGGACCAAACTGACAGAAAAGAGAGAACACAATCATGAACTTCGATACTAGCCTCTTAGACTGATAAGCGCCGGATGCGAACCGATGAACTAACTCCACTTGGAAAGGACGGTGTTCTTCCAACTGTAATGCTTTAACTGCTTAGTAGGCATCCATTATCATAATATTACATCTAAAACTGTAAGTTGAACGCCTCTAAATGTTTGCTAGTTCTTCCACAGCAATTTAATGAAGCAAGATCTGCAACGCTTATTAACTGCTTATTAAGCAGCTCATACCATTTCACTGCATCAAAAACTGCAATCTAAATATCAGTTTAATATCATAATATTGCATCAATAATTGTAATTGAAATGCTTTTAAATGTCTGCTAGGTTTCCCACAGCATTTTTACTGGAGCAAGATTTGTCATGCTTTCAACTGCTTAATAGGCGTCTCATATCTCATTGTAATTTAAATGCTTTTAAATGTCTGCTAGGTTTTCCACAGCATTTTTTACTGGAGCAAGATATGTCATGCTTCTAACTGCTTAATAGGCGTCTCATATCACAGTATAATTTAAATGCTTTCAAATGTCTGCTAGGTTTGATAAGCCAAGCTTTTAACTGCTTAATAGGCGTCTTATATCATGAGATTGCATCTAAAATTGTAACTTAAATGTCGGTGAAACGCGTACCACGTACCTCACAGTACCATATTGAAACATGATTCATAACCTACTAAATTACCTCTAAATGCTCAATAGGCATCTCATAGTCTCACAGTCACATACTGCATCTGAACTGTAATTTGTTAAACGCTCCCTAAAAAACTAACACTGATATGAACCCCAGCAAATTATTATTCATAATTACATATTATCTTTCCCTAATCCACCACACAACCACAAACCCTAACATAGGCATCACTACTCCCACAACTCTAAAACCATCCACACAACACACACACAGCATGCCTCTCCAGAAATTAGACCATGGCATGAAAACTCTACTAGCCACGGTCACCATCAACAGGAAGGAATGAAAGGACATAACAAACTCATACTGTACATAAAGAAGACAGACAACTGATAAAAAACAGTACTACCTCAAACCTAACTGAACACCACCAACAAATACAAATAGGATACATCAATGCCAGATCGGCAGTCAATAAAACCACAACACTCACCGACTGGATTACAACTGACCATCTCGACTTCCTACTAATTAGCAAAACTTGGATCCATGATCCCAAAGATCCAATAATTTTAGAACTCTGCCCCCCAGGATACAAAATTACCCACTGGACAAGAGAAGGAAAAAGAGGAGGAGGCATAGCAATAATCTATAAATCTCAATTCAAAGTCACAACAACAGCGGAATCTATTCTCCCCCAACTCGAAATAGCCTCAGTCAGAATTAACCACTCCAACTTAAGTGATCACCTAAACCTAATCCTATTTTACAGACCCCCAGGCAACTGGCAAAACGCACAAATGCACTTTCTGGATTTCATATTGAATACATGTATTTCCACCTAGAACCTTCTCATAGCAGGTGATATCAACCTTCACCTTGAAGATACTAACTCAAGCAATGTACGTGAATTAAAGACTTCCTTCAACTATGGGAACTCCACTGGCCAAACACACAACCCACCCATAAAAAAGGACATACACTAGATATCATCACTCACAAATTCTCACCAGAACCAAATATCACACTAATAGACAAAAAAACGGACAGCTAGGCCATGGTCCGACCGCTACAGTGCAAACCTTTCCCTCCACTGGAGAACAAAAAAGACACAACAAAAACAAAAACAACAAACATATACTACGAGAGGCAAAATAGACCCACTAACATTCTGGCAGCAACTCTATACTGATGAATGGACAATACCTACAGACTCACCCCAATTTCTCCAAGATTGGGATAACAGATGCAGAATAACACTAGACAATATAGCACCTCTTCAAACCAGAACCTCACATAGAAAAAACTCAATACCATGGTTTAACGAAGAATTAAAAGAACTAAAAACACAAGTCAGAAGATTGGAAAGAGCATGGAACAAGAAAAAAGATGAAAACACACACAAAGAATGGAAACAACTACAAAGAAAATACAAATACACTATCAGACAAACGAAAAGGACCTATTACAAAACCAAAATAGGACCAAACTACAAGGATACACACAAACTCTTCTCACTCGTAAACAATCTTCTAAATACTACCAAGGTCACCTCCAACAACTCAGATACCCCATCAGCAACTAACCTTGCGAACTACTTCAACGAAAAAATCATAAAGCTCCCACTCATGATACCCACTACCACAACAGACTACACAAATATCCTTGAATGTCTAGACCCCAAACCCGGAGAATGCCCAGCAGATCAATCATGGACCGACTTTGACATGCTCTCATCAAAAGAAATTTCATATTGGCAAGGAAAATATGCCAAATCGCAATGCCAATTAGACATCTGCCCTAACAGTCTAATAAGATCCGCACCCAAACAATTCAAAACAGACCTCACAAAGCATATAAACTACAAGCTTCAAAATGGACTCTTTCCTACGGATAAAGGAAACATCCTACTCACTCAGTTACCAAAAGATTCTAAAAAAAAGCACAATGGATCTAACTAACTACCGACCAGTAGCATCTATTCCACTCATGACCAAACTCATGGAAGACATAGTGACGAAACAACTTACTGAATACCTAAATAAACACTCAATTCTGCACGAGTCCCAATCAGGATTTCAGACGAATCACAGCACTGAAACCGTACTAGTGTCCGCAACAAACTCATTCAAACAAGCAATTGCGACAGGTAACAACATCCTCCTCCTGCAATTCGACATGTCCAGTGCCTTTGACATGGTCAACCATGAAATACTAATACATATACTAGAATACTTCGGAGTAGGAGGCACAGTTCTCAAATGGTTCAAAGGATTCTTGACCATAAGATCATACCAAGTAACAACGAACGTGGACAGATCACCACCATGGATACCTAAATGTGGTGTCCCCCAGGGATCCCCTCTCTCACCAACATTGTTCAACCTAATGATGATACCTCTAGCCAAACTATTAGCCAATCAAAACCTCAACCCCTACATTTATGCAGATGACGTCACAATCTACATCCCATTCAAACAAGATCTAATTGAAATCACCAACGAGATCAACCAAAGCCTCCAAATAATGCACACCTGGACAGATGCATTCCAACTAAAACTTAACGCAGAAAAAACACAATGTCTTGTACTCACCTCACAACATAACACAAAAAACTTCAACGTCATAATCACACCATACTGTTCTCTTCCGGTCTCACAAAACTTGAAAATTCTCTGAGTCACCATTGACCGAAACCTCACTCTTGATACCCACGTGAAAAACACGACGAAAAAGATGTTCTACACCATGTGAAAACTTAAAAGAGTAAAACCTTTCTTCCCGAGATACATCTTCCGCACCCTGGTACAGTCAATGGTAATAAGCCATCTGGACTACTGCAATGCACTATACGCCGGGTGCAAAGAACAGACAATCAAAAAACTTCAAACTGCCCAGAATACAGCGTCCAGACTCATATTTGGAAAAGCCAAATATGAAAGTGCAAAACCACTAAGAGAGAAACTTCACTGGCTTCCACTGAAGGAACGCATTGCGTTCAAGATCTGCACGATGGTACACAAAGTTATTCATGCAGACGCCCCAATCTACATGCTAAACCTCGTAGACCTACCTCCCAGAAACGCCACAAGAAGATCATCCCATAAATTTCTCAACCTGCACTACCCCAGCTGCAAAGGACTTAAATACAAGATGATGCACGCCACTACCTTCTCTTACAAGAGCACACAGATATGGAATGCATTACCTACAGACCTGAAAGCAATCAAAGAAACATCTATCTTTCGAAAATCTCTGAAAACATTCTTCTTCAACAAGGCCTACAATGAGAACTTATAACCTCACTAAGTCCACTCAACTATGAACGCAACCTCCTATAATTACTCTAACAACTCTCTTCCCTCACCCCTTCCTTAATCGCTACACATTACTAACTGTATCTGATATCCTGTTATGACAATGTTATCAAATCTATGTAAGCCACATTGAGCCTGCAAATAGGTGGGGGAATGTGGGATACAAATGCAATAAATAAATATACTACAAATCCTAGGGCAAGCAGTTGCTTCCCATGTATGCCTGAATCGCAGACTATGGACTTTTCCTCCAGGAACTTGTCCAAACCGTTTTAAAACCCATATAAGCTAACTGCTGTTACCACATCCTCCGGCAAAGAGTTCCAGAACTTAACTATTTGTTAAGTCAAAAAATATTTCCTCCTATTTGTTTTAAAAGTATTTCCATGTAACTTCCTCGACTGTCCCCTAGTCTTTGTACTTTTGGAACAAGTAAAAAATCGATTTGCTTCCACTCATTCTATACCACTCAGGATTTTGTAGACCTCAATCATATCTCCCTTCATTCATCTCTTTTCCAGGGTGAAGAGCTCTCACCTCTTTAGCCTTTCCTCATACGAGAGGAGTTGCATTCCCTTTATAATTTTGGTCGCTCTTCTTTGAACCATTTCTAATCCCGCTATATCTTTTTTGAGATATGGCAACCAGAACTGAATGCAATTCTCAAGGAGCGGACACATCATGGAGCAATACAAAGGCATTATAGTATTTTCGGTCTTATTCACCATCACTTTCCTAATAATTCCTAGCATCCTGTTTGTTTTTTTGGCAGCTGCCGCACACTGAGCAGAAAATTTCAGCGTATTATCTATTACGACACCTAGATCTTTTTCTTTAGTGCTGACCCCCAAGGTGGACCCTAGCATCAGGTAACTATGATTCCCATTATTCTTTCCAATGTGCATCACCTTGTATTTGTCATCATTAAATTTCATCTGCCATTTGGATGCCCAGTCTTCCATTTTCCTAAGGCCTTCCTGCAATATTTTACAGTCCACATTCGTTTTAACAACTTTGAATAGTTTTGTATCATCTGCAAATATAATCACCTCACTCATCGTTCTGATTTCCATATCATGTATTAATATGTTAAATAGTTCTGGTCCCAGTACAGATCCCTGCGGCACTCTACTGTTCACCCTCCTCCATTGAGAGAAATGACCATTTAACCCTACCCTCTGTTTTCTGTCCAATAACCAATTCCTAATCTATAGAAGGACACTGCCTCCTATCCTATGACTCTTTAATTTTCTCAAGAGTCTCTCATGAGGAACTTTATCAAAAGCTTTCTAAAAATCTAGATACACTACATCAACCGGCTCATATTTATCCACATGTTTATTTACGCCTTCAAAGAAATGAAGCAAATTGGTGAGACAAGACTTCCCTTGGCTGAACCCATGCTGACTCTGTCCCATTAAACCATGTTTGTCTATGTGTTCTGTAATTTTATTCTTTATAATAGTTTCCACTATTTTGCCTGGCACCCATGTCAGGCTTACTAGTCTATAATTTCCCGGAACACCCCTAGAACCCTTTTTAAAAATCGTCATCAAGTTGACCACCCTCCAATCCTCAGGGACTTCAGATGATTTTAATGACAGGTTACATAATACTTACAGCAGATCAGCAATTTCATGCTTGAGTTCTTTGAATACCCTTGGATATATGCCATCTGATCCATGGCGCCATTTTTGTACCGGTGTGAAACGGAGACCATAAGGCGTCTAAGTTGCTTGGATGTGTTTAAATTAAGGATTTCCCCTGAAGCAGCTATTTATTGGTGAAACAGGGTTTCCCTGTTGGGACTTTATGGGACTTTGTAGAATTACATAACTGGATTTTGAGACTACAAGAGTCCGTGGAAGAACCATCATCCAAGATAAGTAACAATTTCAGGTTACTTCTAATTGAATACAGCGTCTCAACCTATAGATGTCTGTAAGGGTATAGTGGCAGAGTTATTATGAATTAAATACTGTGGAGTTTTTTTGGAGACATGATTAATGAGGTGCCCTCATTATACAAAAGGCGTGTCCTTTAAAAACGAGATGTTTCCAATATCACTGAGGTCTTTTTTTCTCCACTTTTTTCATTGTTGCCTGCTACATTCACCCACAAACACCTTGATTATATTGTAAAATTGTTGGAGAGTTTTTGATTTTTTTTTTTTTATTCTTTATTTATACATTTTTAACATCAATCACAAGCATTACATCTTGTTAAGGAAAAACAGAAAAGAAATTAAAATTGAAGAATCTTCTTCTGAAGAAAAACAATAGATATTCTTTCTTAGACCACAAACTTGTAGAAAGCGGGGTAAGAAAACAAAAGAGGAGTTTAAATCTTAAAGCAAATTATAAAGCATATAGCCTGGAACACATCACATCCATTATACTGTGAATTACATGATCTAAACTTCACACTGGATCTATTTGTTCAAAATTTTTTTAAAATCTATAAAAGATCGCAAATGTTCTGGTTCAAGAAAAACATATTTGTTATCAAGATATCGTATTTGGCATTTACAAGGGTATGCCAATAGAAATTTTCCACCTAGAGCTTTAACTTCATCTCTCAGTGCCAAGAAGGCTCGTCGTCTCTCCTGAGTAACCTTCACAACATCTGGAAACATCCAGAGTTTTTCACCATAAAATGGTTTAGCAAGATTTTTGAAATACAATTTTTTGAGCATATTTAAGTCTTGTTCGAACACTAATGAAACAAGAAGGGTTCGCCATAGGCGGTCTGTGGCCCAACTGTTTGGGGAGGCTAAAGGGGGCGGGGTGGGGTTGGGGGGTGGAGCTTAAATCCATAATTATCTGATAACACACAGAAAAAAATAAATAAATAAAAATAAGTCACAATTAATACCTTTTATTAAATTTAGATATTAGATATGTATCATATGTCAAAGAATAAAGTGGTTGCTGAACTGCAAAACACTATGCACAACTTTGTGCAAAAACACACTCAGAACCTTACTGTACCATAAATATTACACTGGGCAGAACCTAATACACCAATATACCACCCATGGTAAAATTATGTATCATACCTGATAATTTTCTTTCCATTAATCATAGCTGATCAATCCATAGACTGGTGGGTTGTGTCCATCTACCAGCAGGTGGAGATAGAGAGCAATCCTTTTGCCTCCCTATATGTGGTCATGTGCTGCCGGAAACTCCTCAGTATGTCGATATCCAAGCTCCATCCGCAGGACTCAGCACTTAGAGAATTACACCCACAAAGGGACACTCTGCCCAGCTCACCACCGCCGAAACTAGGGAGGGGAATTAACCCAGCTCATCCCCACACAAGTGGGGGAGGGGAATCCGTCCAGCTCATCCCCGCGGAGCGGGGGAGGGACACCACACCCGCCGATGCGGGGGATCTGGCTTATCCTGCAACCGCAACCGCGGGAGGAGCTGACTGACCCTAACATCGCCGAAGCGGGAGGGGTACAAAGCTGCCCTACTGCCGCACGAAGCGGGAGGGAGCGCCGGCAGAATTTAAGTCTCAATCCAGCCCCGTAAAACGGAGGGGAGAGGAATGCAGCAGCTCACTGTAACACAAATTCATCTCAACTCTTGAAGAATCCATTGAAAAACTTGAACACGAAGTCCTCCTGAACAGGAACTGAAGACTAAACTTGAACCTGAAATGCAACCAGAATATAACCAATACAGATATCTGGGAGGGGCTATGGATTGATCAGCTATGATTAATGGAAAGAAAATTATCAGGTATGATACATAATTTTACCTTCCATATCATCATGCTGATCAATCCATAGACTGGTGGGATGTACCGAAGCAGTACTCACCCAGGGCGGGACATAGAAATCCCTGACCGCAACACCGAAGCTCCAAACCGGGCCTCCGCCCGAGCAGCCACAGTCAAGCGGTAATGCCTGGAGAAGGTATGGGCCGATGCCCAAGTTGCCGCCTTGCAAATCTCCTCCAAGGAGACGGACCCGGCCTCTGCCATCGAGGCCGCCTGAGCTCTAGTGGAGTGAGCCTTCAGCTGGATAGGCGGCACCTTCCCCGCGGCCACATAAGCCGCTGCAATGGCTTCCTTGACCCATCTTGCCACTGTAGGCTTGGCAGCCTGCAGACCCTTACGAGGACCTGCAAACAGGACAAACAGATGATCCGACTTCCGGAAATCATTGGTCACTTCCAAGTATCTGATGATGACTCGTCTCACATCCAGATATTTGAGAGCAGAGTATTCCTCTGGGTAGTCCTCCCTACGAAAGGAAGGGAGACAGAGCTGCTGATTCACATGGAAGCGAGAAACAACCTTGGGCAGGAAGGAAGGCACTGTGCGAATAGACACTCCTGCCTCAGTGAACTGCAGAAAGGGCTCTCGACATGAGAGTGCCTGGAGCTCGGAAACTCTTCTGGCTGAAGTGATAGCCACCAAAAAGACTGCTTTCAACGTCAGGTCTTTCAGAGATGCCCTCGACAAGGGTTCAAAAGGCGGCTTCTGCAAGGCTCTTAGCACCAGGTTGAGATTCCACGCAGGCACCACTGAGTGCAGAGGAGGGCGCAGGTGATTAACTCCCTTGAGAAAGCGCACCACATCTGGCTGCGAAGCCAGGGAAGCACCCTTCAGGCGGCCCCTGAAGCAAGCCAGAGCCGCTACCTGGACTTTAAGGGAACTGAGCGACAGGCCTTTCTCCAGACCTTCTTGCAGGAACGCCAACACTGAAGAAATTGGAGCAGTGAAGGGAGAAAGTGAGCCTGCTTCACACCATGCTGCAAAGGTACGCCAAACCCTGGCGTAAGCAGTAGAAGTAGAGCGCTTCCTCGCTCTTAGCATAGTGGCGATGACCTTGTCTGAGAAGCCCTTCTTTCTCAGACGCTGCCGCTCAATAGCCAGGCCGTAAGACCAAAGGGGGAGGGATCCTCCATCACCACGGGACCCTGATGCAACAGGCCCTGCTCCACTGGCAGCCGCAGAGGATCGTCCACTGAGAGCCTGATCAAGTCCGCATACCAGGGACGTCTGGGCCAGTCCGGACCCACCAGGATTATTTGGCCCGGATGCTTTGCCACCCGGTCTAGTACCCTGCCCAACATGGGCCAGGGCGGGAACACATAGAGAAGCTCTTGTGTCGGCCACTGTCGGAGAAGAGCATCTACTCCCAGAGATCGAGGGTCCCGTCCTCTGCTGAAAAAGCGCGGCACTTGGCAATTGGCCGATGACGCCATCAGATCTAGGCTCGGCTGGCCCCAGCGCTTCGTGATGTCCAAGAACGCCTGAGCCGATAACTGCCACTCTCCGGGATCCAAGGTATGGCGACTGAGAAAGTCCGCCTTGACATTCATGACTCCGGCAATGTGGGCCGCTGACAGCTGTTCCAGGTTCGCTTCCGCCCACTGGCATAGATTCATGGCTTCCTTGGCTAGAGGGGCGCTCTTGGTACCTCCCTGGCGGTTGACATAGGCCACAGCCGTGGCATTGTCCGACAGGACCCGTACTGGCTTCAACGCCAGTACTGGGAGGAACTCCAAAAGCGCCAACCGAATGGCTCTGAGTTCCAGGAGGTTGATAGACCACTTTGCCTCTGCAGGAGACCAGAGCCCCTGCGCTGTCCTTCCCAAGCAGTGGGCTCCCCAGCCCGTCAAAGAGGCGTCCGTCGTGACGACAATCCACTCCGGGGTCACAAGAGGCATCCCTGCAGACAACTTGTCTGTCTGCAGCCACCAGCTCAGCGCCTTGCGCACTGCTGGGTCCAAGGGAAGGCGCACAGCATAATCCTCCGACACCGGAGTCCAACGCTGCAGCAGAGAGTGTTGTAGTGGTCTCATATGAGCCCTGGCCCAGGGCACTACTTCCATCGTGGCCGTCATAGAGCCCAACAGCTGCACATAGTCCCAAGCCCGGAGCGGAGAGGCTACTAGGAACTGGTCCACCTGAGCCTGAAGTTTGACAATCCGATTGTCCGGCAGGAACACTCTGCCTAATTGGGTGTCGAATCGAACTCCCAGATACTCCAGGGACTGAGTCGGGCGCAGCTGGCTTTTCTCCCAGTTGATGATCCACCCCAGGGAGCTCAAAAGAGCAATCACCCGGTCCACAGCTTTGCCGCACTCTGCATAAGAGGGGGCTCGGATCAACCAGTCGTCCAGATAAGGATGGACTTGTACTCCTTCCTTTCTCAGGAAGGCCGCGATGACCACCATTACTTTGGAGAAGGTCCGCGGAGCCGTAGCCAACCCGAACGGGAGGGCTCTGAACTGGAAGTGTCGGTCCAGGACTGCAAAACGCAGAAAGCGTTGATGAGGAGGCCAGATGGGAATATGCAAGTACGCTTCCTTGATGTCCAAGGATGCCAGGAACTCCCCTGCCTTCACTGCCACTATAACAGAGCGGAGGGTCTCCATGCGAAAGTGCCGAACTTTCAAGGCCCGATTGACCCCTTTGAGGTCGAGGATAGGCCGTACAGAACCTCCTTTCTTTGGTACCACAAAGTAAATGGAGTAACGTCCCTTGCCAAGCTGATTTTCTGGCACCGGAACGACCGCACCCAGGCGGATCAGATTGTCCAAGGTCTGCTGCACTGCCACAGCTTTGACTGGAGACTTGCAGGGAGAAAGTACAAACCCGTCTCTTAAGGGTCGGCAGAACTCTAGCTTGTAGCCGTTTCTGATGACTTCCAGCACCCAAGCGTCTGAAGTTACCCTGGTCCACTTGTCCAGAAACGAGGACAGGCGTCCTCCAATTTGCACTGGGCCATGGACCAGGACCCCGTCATTGGGTACGAGACCCTGGGGGAGGACCGGAGGGCGCACCTCCGGGACGGCGGTCTCTGCGAAAGGAATGCTGCTTGGGGGAGAAGTTCCTCTTGAAGGAAGAGGGGGCAGAGGAGCCCGACTTGCCCGGGCGGTACCGACAGGCTTCCTGAAACCGTCCTCTGGAGATACCGGGGCAAGCACTGGCCCGAGCCCTGACCTCTGGTAACCTCTTGCCCTTAGACGTGCCGAGATCGGTCACAATTTTGTCCAGCTCGACCCCAAAGAGCAGCTTGCCTTTAAAAGGCAACTTAGCCAGGCGGGACAGAGGCGTGGTCCGCAGACCAATGTTTCAGCCAAAGCCACCGCCGCGCAGAAACTGTCTGAGCCATACCTTTAGCCGAGGCTCTCAAGACATCATACAGCAAGTCTGCCAAATAAGCCAAGCCCGATTCCAGGTCCGGCCAATCAGCCCTCAAGGAAGGATCCGAGGGGGAAGCCCGCTGCACAATCGTCAGGCAAGCCCTGGCCACTTAGGAGCCACAAACTGAGGCCTGCAAACTTAAGGCAGCCGCCTCGAAGGACGACCTTAAGGCCGCCTCCAATCTTCTGTCTTGGGCGTCCTTTAGGGCCGTGCCACCTTCCACCGGCAACGCCGTTTTCTTAGTCACCGCAGTGATTAAAGAATCCACAGTAGGCCAAAGAAAGGCCTCACGTTCACCTTCAGGCAAAGGATAGAGGCGGGACATAGCCCTAGCCACTTTAAGGCTCGCTTCCGGGACATCCCATTGAGCCGAAATTAAGGTGTGCATGGCATCATGCACGTGGAAGGTTCTAGGCGGGCGCTTCGTCCCCAGCATAATGGCGGAGCCAACAGGGGCTGAGGGAGAGACGTCCTCCGGAGAGGAAATCTTTAAAATGCCCATGGCCTGCATTAACAGGTTGGGCAAATCCTCTGAGCGAAAGATCCGTGCTGCAGAGGGGTCATCCGCTCCATCCGAGCGGGAATCCGTCTCCTCCAAGGAATCCCCAAAGGACCGTTGGGAGAACTCAGATACGCTGCCCTCATCTACATCAGAGGAAACAGCGTCCTCTAAGGCCTGGGAATCCACCCGAGGGCGTTTACTTCCAGGGGCCTCAACCCCTTTATCGGATAAGGGAGAAGGGGCAGCGTTCTGCATAAGGAAGGCCTGATGCAGCAGCAAAATAAACTCGGGAGAGAAACCCCCCAGACTGTGCACTTCAGCAGCCTGGGCCACAGCCCTAGACGCACCCTCAACCGGCGCTCGTAAGAGCGGGGGAGAAACATGCTGTGCATCCAAGATGGCGTCCGGCGCGACACTCCGCAAAGGAGCCGCGCGGGAAGAACGGCGCTTAACTTTAGCCGCTTTTTTGCCGTCGCCCAAATCAAGGGCGGCCATGGCATGAACGTCTCCCAGCTCAAGGGCGGCCCAAGAAGAAGCCGTCCGAGCAGAGTGGCCGGCCAAGATGGCGGAGGCGAGCAGCGGGGGATGGGCGTTTATGGCGGGAAAAACCGCCGCACCGGAGGAAGACCCGGGACACTGACCAGCCTCCGAACTGACACCCAACAAGGGCGAATCAGACTTTAATACCCCCGCATCCCCGCTAGGAGCGCACACGCGGTCCGGGGAGCGATTCTTCGCGCCCTCGCCCTCCGATGCCATAGGCCACGTGGAGATCAATCGGGGAACCCCCTGCCTGCTATAAAAAAGGTAAAAATTACCTGCTTCTCGCTCCGAGCTGTAACGACCTGGTGTCCCAGTGAGTAGCTGCAATAAACGTTTAAATAAACGTCGAAATAAACGCCTTTAAGGACGTCCAAAATTTTTTTTTTTTTAACGGAGCCAGCGGGAGGGGGGAGAAAAGGAGGGACCTGGCGCCACCAGGTTTGCACTTGCTCAAGAAGAGCCCTCAACCCCAGGCACTCAACAAAACCTAAAAATTAGGCTTGGAGGCCTAGCCAGAGCTGCTGCTGTGTGTGACCACCACCTGCTGAGATAGAGAACATACTGAGGAGTTTCCGGCAGCACATGACCACATATAGGGAGGCAAAAGGATTGCTCTCTATCTCCACCTGCTGGTAGATGGACACAACCCACCAGTCTATGGATTGATCAGCATGATGATATGGAAAAGGAAAATGCAGACTGTCAACAATATGAAACAAGCGATCATAATATCTTGATATGTGTAGAGCCACAAAACACCCTAATTCATGTTTAATGTGGGATAAAATGCCATAAATAAGTAAATAAATATAAACTTTTAATGTTGAGCACCTAATTCTCAAAGTGGACATATTCCAAACACTATAATGAAAATAAAATGATCTTTTCTACCTTTGTTGTCTGGTGACTTTGTTTTTCTGATCATGCTGGCCCAGTATCCGATTCTGCTGCTATCTGTCCTCTTAACTCTGTTTCCAGGTCTTCCTTTCCATTTATTTCTTTACGTTACTACTACTACTACTACTATTTAGCATTTTTATAGCGCTACAAAGCGTACGCAGTGCTGCACAAACATAGAAGAAAGACAGTCCCTGCACAAACAGCTTACAATCTAATAGACAAAAGGTCTCATCTTACAGACAGTGAGTGCACTGTCCCCCTTCACTCCTGTGATAACTTCCACCCCCCCTCTGGACTTTAAGGCACCTCTGGCAGAACCTTTAGGGCATTCTCTGGCACACACAAGTCCTCAATTAACAGGAATCATAATAACTGGCAGGACTAGTACCCTACCCCTTTACACACTCAAAATATTACAGAAAGCCCTCTCAGAATCATAAATTTACCTACAGAATGGAAATCTTGCATCAAAGAGAATCTCCTGCTTCTTCACTGGTCATGACAACTCCATTAGAAAAAAACTTTCTCTATGAATTCTGCCATTTTCATACCCGCTAAACTGATTCAAAATGGTCGCTGGCCAACTTCCTGCTTCTAAATCCAAAATGACCACCTCTTATCTATTCAAAGCAGGAAAATTAATTTCATCCTAACCAAGCCGAAATTCTTTTCTCAAAAGAGTAGAAAAATAAATACATATGTAGAAATAACATTATTTTTAAAACACCAAGTTTGGCTGAAAATACAAAGGCAGAATATAGTAGTAGAATCAAATAATAAAAAAGCAAAAAGAGATAAGGCAAATAATATTGCTGACAAGGAAGTGAAAGAGGAAGTGACATCAGACGAACGGTGGAAGGGGAAGACGGAGGTTCTTCAAGCATTTTCAAGTGCTAAAGTAAATTATAATGATCACCACCTTGATAGCGCATATGGCTCCCATCATAATCATCATCTTGCAATTCTTCCACCAGAATTTTCTCTTTAATTTTGCAGCGCTGCTTGCAAATATTGATGCATCTTCTACCAGCCTGTCCGCACGGTCATCCAACCCAGATAGCTTTTCATCCCTCTACATAACTTTATCTATGTTCACCTGTACGATGTCCGCAACCTCTTCCACCTGAGCCTGTGCCTGCTGCATCCTTCTGTTACTGGTCAGGTTAGGAGGAGGCCCAGCAGATGTGCCATCGGGTCCTGCAGTGCAGAGGCTGAGCCGGCAGGGGAAGTAGACATGTCTGCACTGGGAATGAGATTCGGACTCCGGCGCTGCTGCAGTTTCTGCTTTTTCCCGTTTGCTCTTCTGCAGTACTCTAGCTAGTACTCTAGCCTGCTGCTGCTTGCAATTCCGGCGCCGCCTGATCGACGAAAATTACAATATTTAAAGGTAGGGCGAGGGCAGGAAGGAAACGAGGGCTATCGGGCAGCTGAGCTGAGGGCAGACGGGAGATGATTGGCGACTGGGGAGCAGGAAGCCTGCAGCTCGCGGGGTGGGGGCAGCGGTTGGGCTGGGGAGGCTTAGCCTCCCCAAGCCTCTTATACCGGGTGCCTGTTCACCTTTCAAATATCCCATCATTAGAACGTTCCAGAAACGCTGATAAATCTTGTAGACCTGCATTCCCATCTTCTCTCCTTTTAGAAGTTGGTAAATAAAATATTTTATTTATAGGAGGTATTAGAGTAGGTGAGACAGATAGGTTTTCAGTCAGATATTTTTTAAATAAATCTATAGCATTAATCTCTGATGAGCGAGGGAAATTGAGAATCCGAAGGTTCAAACGCCTATTGTAGTTCTCAAAATTCTCTATTTTTCGGTGAATTATCATTTTATCCTTAATTAATAAATCCGTTTTAGTAGTCAAAGTAGTTATTTCTTGTTGAACCTGCGTTTTATTTAGCACAGTTTCTTGTTTCAACGTGTCAAAAGCTGTTGTTAATAAATCCAATTTACTCACGATTATGGACGTCTCCTGAGCAGCCTGAGTGACTGTAGAGGTCAAAGTTTGAATCGCAGCCCAAATAGATTCCAGTGTAGGCGCCATTGGGGAAACTTTTCCCCCTTTGTTGTTACTTCCCATGATTCTGGGGGTGTCGCCGCCGAACAAAGAGTCTGGAGCAACGGATTCCGAGAGCTCCTGGACCTCCGAACACTCCCAAGCAGCAGCGGGACATAGCGGTGGATTCACATCTGGCGAGGACAAAGTTGTTTCCGTTCCCTGTGGGTTTGATGCTCCTTCACCTTCCCCCACTGCGGGTAAACTCAAGCCAGTTAAGCGCGGTGTACTCGTGGCATACCGGTCCAGCGTTGTCTGCAATTGTGTTGTTCCTAAAGCTGTCGGCGGTAAGCTTTTTACAACGCCCTTTCTTTTTGTATGTGGCATAATCGAAAAAACAGCAAAATCTTCTAGGAATAAGCAAAAGGATGCAGACACGCTCCGGGAACCATCAAGCCTGATCCGCCATCTTGACATGCCCCCAACCTAAGCCTTACTATGCTCGAGAGTTTTTGATTTTAATTACTCCCATATAGACTGGGTTAATATAACATTAGGGCATGCTATGGAGGTAAATTTCCTTGATGAAATAAAGTAGAGCTTTATGAAGCAGCTGGTACAGGAGCCGATGAGAGAAGGAAAAATTCTAGACAGTCATTTGTGGAGCGCATGATCTGGTATGGGAGGTAACAGTCCAGGGGCCGCTTGACAACAGTGATCATAACATGATCGCCTTTGAAATTTGCTTTCAAAAAGGTAAACATAGGAAGTCAAATATGTTAGTGTTTAACTTTAAAAAAAGGAAGCTATGATAAAATGAGAAGAATGGTAAAAAAAAAAAACTTAGAGGAGTGACTGAGAGGGTAAGAAACCTACAACAGGTGTGGATGTTGTTAAAAAACACTGTCCTGGAGGCCCAGGCCAAACATATTCCACGTATCAGAAAAGGAGGAAGAAAAACTAAACTACAGCCAGCATCTTTAAAAAGTGAGGTAAAGGAGGCTATTGGAGCTAAAAAGGAATCCTTCAGAAAACGGAAGAAGGAACCGAATGAAGAAAATAAGAAGCGGCATAAGGAATGTCAAGTCAGATGCAAAGCGCTGATAAGAAAGGCAAAGAGGGATTTTGAAAGAAAGATAGCGTTAGAGGCGAAAACTGATAGTATTTTTTTTTTAGATACATTAAAAGTAGGAAGCCGGCAAAAGAATCGGTTGGCCCGCTGGATGACCAGGGTGTAAAAGGGGTGATCAAGAAATAGCAGAAAAACTAAATGAGTTCTTTGCTTCGCTCTTCACCGAGGAAGATTTGGGTGGGATACCGGTGCTGGACAGGGTATTCGAGGCTGATGAGTCGGAAAAACTTAATGAAATATCTGTAAACCTGGAAGACGTAATGGAGCAGTTCTGCAAACTGAAGAGTAGCAAATCTCCTGGACCAGATGGTATTTATCCCAGGGTACTGATAGAACTAAAAAATGAGCTGGCAGAGCTACTGTTAGTGATTTGTAATTTATCCTTAAAATCGAGCGTGGTATCTGAAGATTGGAGGGTGGCCAATGTAACGCCGATATTTAAAAAAGGTTCCAGAGGAGATCCGGAAAATTATAGACCGGTGAGTCTGATGTCGGTGCCGGGCAAAATGGTAGAGACTATTATCAAGAACAAAATTACAGAGCACATTCAAAAGCATGGACTAATGGGACAAAGTCAACATGGATTTAGTGAAGGGAAGTCTTGCCTGACCAATCTGCTGCATTTCTTTGAAGGGGTAAACAAACAAGTGGACAAAGGTGAGCCGGTTGATATTGTGTATCTAGATTTTCAGAAGGCATTTGATAAAGTCTCTCATGAAAGACTACAGAGGAAATTAGAGGGACATGGGATCGGAGGGATTGTCTTACTGTGGATTAAAAACTGGTTGAAAGAAAGGAAACAGAGAGTAGGGTTAAAAGGTCAATATTCGCAATGGAGAAGGGTAGTTAGTGGGGTCCCTCAGGGAACTGTGCTGGGACCTCTGCTTTTTAACATATTCATAAATGACCTAGAGATGGGGGTAACTAGTGAGGTAATCAAATTTGCTGATGACACAAAGTTATTCAAAGTCGTCAAATCATGGGAAGATTGTGAAAAATTACAAGACGACCTTACGAGACTGGGAGACTGGGCGTCTAAATGGCAGATGACGTTTAATGTGAACAAGTGCAAAGTGATGCATGTAGGAAAGAGGAACCCGAACTATAACTACGTATTGCAAGGTTCAGCGTTAGGAGTCACGGATCAAGAAAGGGATCTAGGTGTCATAGTTGATGATACATTGAAATCTTCTGCTCAATGTGCTGCTGTGGCTAGGAAAGCAAATAGAATGTTCGGTATTATTAGGAAAGGGATGGAAAACAAAAATGAGGATATTATTCTGCCATTGTATCGCTCCATGGTGTGACCACACCGCGAGTATTGTGTTCAATTCTGGTCGCCGTATCTCAAAAAGATATAGTGGAATTGGAAAAGGTGCAGAGAAGAGCGACAAAGAAGATACAGGAGATGGGACGACTTCCCTATGAGGAAAGGCTGAATAGGCTGGGGCTCTTCAGCTTGGAGAAAAGGCAGCTGAGGGGAGATATGATGAGGTCTATAAGATAATGAGTGGAATGGAACGGGTCAATGTGGAGCATCTGTTTACGCTTTCCAAAAATACTAGGACAAGGGGGCATGCGATGACGCTGCAGTGTAGTAAATTTAAAACGAATCGGAGGACATTCTTTCTTCACTCAACGCGTAGTTAGACTCTGGAATTCGTTGCCGGAAAAAGTGGTTAAGGTGGTTAACTTAGCGGACTTTAAAAAAAGGTTGGACGGCTTCCTGGAGGAAAAGGCCATAGAATGTTATTGAATGGACGTGGGAATAATCCACTATTTATGGACTGGGCGGGACAAATTGTTTGTTCTTTTGGCTGCTGTCGGAGACAGGGTGCTGGGCTCGATGGACCCTTGGTCTGTCCCAGCATGGCGATACTTATGTACTTCTATCCATAATGATTCCACACTGGTATCTGTGTTATTTTATTTGACTCAGTTCCCTCTTTAACATATAGCGCAACCCCCTCCAATTTGATCCTCTCTATCACTGCGATACAATTTGTACCATGTTAACACAATGTTCCATTGATTATCCTCTTTCCACCAAGTTTCTGAGATGCCTATTATATCTACCTCATCATTTAGTGCTATATATTCTAACTCTCCCATCTTATTTGTTGGCCTTCTAGCATTTGTATACAGGCACTTGAAATTGTGTTTTTTCCTTTGATCTACAAGCTGCTTAGAAGTTGAAAGAGATAAGGTGCATCCTTTATCCTGCTCTCTCAGTAAGCACACCTGGCTTCCTTTCAGCATTGTTGAAATCTCTCTACTAGGATTCCCTAAATGTTCTTTTTCAATAGTATCCTTCAAGGATACTCCAGTCCACACCAAACCATGCACTCCTGGGCAACTGTCGGCTCCCCCCCCCCCCCCCCCCTCAATTCTAGTTTAAAAGCTGCTCTATCTCCTTTTTAAAAGTTAGCACCAGCAGCATGGTTCCATCCCGGTTAAGGTGGAGTCCATCCTTTTGCAACAGTCTCCTCTTTCCTAGAATGTTGCCCAGTTCCTAACAAATCTAAAACCCTCATCCCTGCAACTTCGTCTCAACCATGCATTCAGACTTAGGAGCTCTGCCTACCTTTTGGGTCCTGCACGTGGAATGGGGAGAGTGTCTGAAAATGCTACCCTGGAGGATTTGGACTTCAGTTTTCTACCTAAGAGCCTAAATTTGGCTTCCAGAACCTCCCTCCCACATTTTCCTGTGTCATAGGTACCCACATTTACCATGACAGCTGGCTCCTCCCCAGCAGTATCTAAGATCCTGTCTAGGTGATGCGTGAGGTCCGCCACCTTTGCACCAGGCAGGTAAGTGACCAGGCAATCCTCATGTTCACCAGCTACCACTACATGCCTAATGATCAAATCACCAACTACAACAGCTGTCCTAATCCTTGCCGTCTGAGCAGATCTTCTTGGAGACATATCCTTGGTGCAAGAGGATAGTGCATTCCCTGGTGGGAGGTCCTGGCTACAGGAGTACTTCCTACTTCACCAGGGTGATGCTCTCTTTCTAGGAGACCTCCCTCCTCCAAGGCAGCATAGGGGCTGCCAGACTGGAGGTGAGACTTCTGTATAACATCCCTGTATGACTGCTCTATGTACCTCTCTGTCTCCATCAGCTCCACCAAGTTTGCTACTCTAGCCTCAAGAGAACGGACCTATTCTCTGAAAACTAGGAACTCTTTGCATCGGGCACACACATATAACCTCTCACCAACTGGAAGATAATCATACATGTGACACGATGCAAAAGACTGGATAGCACTCCTCTCGCTGCTGGACTGCTGTCTCCATCTTAGTATTTTTGAGTTTTTCAATAATTTAAAACTTGCTAAGGTACCAAGGATATTAGTTTAATATAAAAATGTCTTTAGCTTTCTACATAGAACCTACATGTTAACATTACCCCTCACGTTTTTTTACAATAGAAAAAAAATATCACCAAGTAAAGAATGAGAAAGAATAAATTAGAAATACATTTCCTTCTGTACTGATTATGAACAAAATACATTTTCAAAGCTTACATTTTTCATGCTTTAAAAATTGAAAATAAGTATTTTGTACCTTTATCTGATCATTTTAGTTTGCAATTTGGGTTAGTCCTGGTCTATCAGTTTTGCTTGTTGTTTCTCTCTTAAGTTTGTTCCCATGGAGTCGGACACTGTTACTGCTGTTCTGAGGTCCTTTTTTGTAATCCCTCCCCACTTCCTACCTATCTCCTGCCTTTCTTAGTTTGTTCCATTGCTTGGGCTACTTGTCTGCTGGATGTTTTTATCTTTCCTGTCAGAATTTGTAGTTTTTTTCCTTTCTGATATTGGTTTAAATTAATGTAAACCGCTGAGACCTGCTAGTTAGCATTAGCGGTATAGCAAATCTTAAATAAACTATAACTATTTTAGTTTCAATTTCTCTAGTATGCTTTTGCCTTCATATCTTTTATTGATCTCCGGTCCCTTGTGTCATATCTGTTTTGTCATGTGTTTTTTATGTGTGACCAAGGTGCAGTATTCTGCTAGCATGTAATATTTGCATAGAGATCTTGTTGCAGTCCTATTTGTTTTATTTTGTTCTTTTCTCACTAGGTAGTGCATTGGTGTTTTAGGACCCAGTATAATATTTACAGTTCTGTCTTTTCACACACAAGGTTTAGCTCTTACTGTCCTGGTAGTTAGTGCTGTCATAGTTTGGTAAGGTTCTGAGTGTGTTTTTGCACAAGTTTGTGTATAGTGTTTTGTAGTGGAGAGATTGTGCGTTGGCCTTACTGAGGTTACACCAAAACATCAGAAAGGGTTTTAGAGCCTGAATTATGAGACACAGCCTATTGAGGGATCTTTAAATACAGTTGAATTGTTTCCATAGGCGTTTTGGTTGAGAGCAAGTGGTATGTGTAAGAGAGAAGAGAGGCAGACTGACTGCAGGCCTCAATGGATGCTTAGGCATCATCTATGAACACTTTTCAATCTGCTTTAATTCAATTGCCTAAGATATATATATATAAAGAGAGAGAGAGAGAGAGATTGAAGTTTATAAGTTTATACTGTTTAATTTCTTGCCACTTTATTCTTTGGAATTTGATACATATTTATAGACTCAGGCCTCAGGCCCGGCCACGCCCACTATAGACTCCCCAAACAGCTGAGCCACCGACCACCTATGTTTCTTATCACCTTACCCTGGTTCACAATTCCCCTTTTACTTCCCTATTTCTACCTGACCTCACCTCCTTCAAAGACCTTTTCTCTTCCTTTTTTCTCACTCTCTCCACAGCTTCCTCTTCCTCTTTCTCTCATTTCCCCAGCATCCATTGCCTCTCCCTTTCTTAGATCTCCAGCATCCATTCTCTACCTCTTTCCCTATACCTCCTTTCTCACCATGTGGCTCTTTTCCTATATTCATTTACCTTATCTGTCCTCCTTCTTGCCCCCAGCATCCACTCCTATGTTCTTCCATTACATATGCCCCTGCTTCACTCAGCCCATAGTTACTGTCCTGCTGTTCCTTCTTATACCCCCTGCACCAGCCTCCATCCTCCTCTTCCACCTGCCATCTGATCCCTTCTCCCAGCCACAACTGCTATGTCAGCTCCTAGCCCCCATCTCCCAGACCCATCATCAGAATGTCTCCCAAAATCTCTTCCCTTCTCTCAACGTAACATCTAGCTTACACTGTTCTTGAGGCCATCTGCTAACTTTAGACTCAGAGCAAAAGCTATTGTATAAGACGACACCTACCGTTAGAATGTTTTGCACAACTCATTACATTCCTCTTCAGTGAAAAAATTGTTCGCATTGCCCCTGCAGCCTCCGTAGGTGAAGGGAACACAGTGACCTTGCTTTGAGTCATAGGCCCAGCGTGGAAATAGAGCCTTACATAATCCTGTTTTTATGGGCAAGGCACAAGCTGCTAAAAAAAGAAAAAGATACAAGGTATGAAGGGGCAGCCTTGAAAAAACATGTTCTCCATCCATTTTACATAATAACTTCAAGAACCTCAGATGCCATTTTGAGGAGTGATTTCTGGTAGTGAGGTGCACCTGTCACCTCCTTATGATGTAAATTATATATCTTGCCTTTAAGAATCTATTATGAGATGGGAGTTGAAGAAACACCAGACTTGTACCCAGGGGCGTAGCTACGGGTGGGCCTGGGTGGGCCCAGGCCCACCCAGTTTCGTCTCAGGCCCATCCTCACCTTCTCCCACCCCCGCCGTAGTGCTGCCTCCTCTCCTGCAGTTCGCGGTGTCTGTCTCCCACCCTCACGGCAGCGCTTTCAATTTGCTATCAGCGCTGCCTGCCTGACAGCTGACAGACGCGACGCCTTCCTGCTCCGGGGCCTTCCCTCTGCCGCGTTGATTCAACTTCCTGTTTACGCAGGGTGGATTGCACGCGGCAGAGGGAAGGTCCCGGAGCAGGACGTCGTCGCGCCGCGTCTGTCAGCTGTCAGGCAGGCAGCGCCGATAGAGCGCTGCCGCGGCAGTGGGAGACGGAGACCATGAAGTGCAGGAGACGAGTCAGCGCCACGGTGGGAGAAGGTGATTGGAGGCAGCGTCGATAACTTTAAAGGTGCTGTGCGCTGCGTGGGGGGGGGGGGGGTTGGGGTTGTAGTGCCCACCCATCCAACCCGCTGGCCCACCCAAAAATTGTCTTCTGGCTACGCCACTGCTTGTACCATCCAATAGCAGTAGAAGGAACATATAGGGGAGAAGTTATCAACCTGGGCTACTGTTAAGATGGGTTATTTTACTGTTAACCTGGGTTATTGGTAACTAGGGCTCACTGCATAAAATAGGACTATGCTAGAATAGCATGAGCACAGTAACAACAGCCCATGTTGATAACTTCTTTCCATATTGGTAAAATAACATGTCTTAATGGTAGTGCACGTTGATATATACACCCCTAAATCATAGCAATGACTTGGTTATTATTCCTCTAGACATGGGTCAGGTTTCCCTGTTCCCACCCAAAGCTCTCCTCACCCTATTCAACAAAGCATTAGTACTGTGCATACCTTTGTTTCCTTCTGGAGGCAAAAATCCACCCTGCAGATATAAATAAATAAGATTTAAGTTTACAAGAGATATCAGTGAACTATATATAGCAGTGATGGCGAACCTTTCAGAGACCGAGTGCCCAAACAGCAACCCAAAATCTAATTACATATCGCAAAGTGCCAACAGGTACCAGTACTCATTATGGGCGGGGTCACCACATATGACTCCACCCCTATGATAGCCACACCCCTTACACCAGCCATGGCGCATATAAACAGACATCATTGAAAATATTATACTAGTATAGGAGAAAAAAATAACATGATTTTTTTTCATGTTAAATCATTTCTGTAAGCTGTTACAGCTCCAGTATACCCAGTGCAAAATAAGACAGCAGATGTAAATTCTCAAATTGGACATATTCCAAACACTAGAATGAAAATAAAATAATGTTTTCTACCTTTGTTGTCTGATTCTGCTGCTCTCTATCTCTTCTCTTAAGTCCGTTTCCAGGGCTTCCTTTCCATTTATTTCTTTACTTTCCTCCTTTCTTCTTCATTTCTTACCCTCCTCTCCCCCCCCCCCCCAGCCACCCTCCTCTCCCCTCCAGCCACCCATGTCCAGCCACCCTCCTCTCCCCCCCTGCCCTCCCCTCCAGCCACCCTCCTCTCCCCCCTGCCCTCCCAGCACCAGGCAGGCCTCCCTCCCAGCACCAGGCAGGCCTCCCTCCCTCCCAGCACCAGGCAGGCCTCCCACCCAGCACCAGGCCTCCCTCCCACCCAGCATCAGGTCTCCCAGCCTCCCTCCCACCCAGCACCCAGCATCAGGCCTCCCTTGCACCCAGCACCAGGCCTCCCTCCCTCCCACCCACCCAGCACCAAGCACCAGGCCTCCCTCCCACCCAGCACCAAGCCTGCCTCCCACCCAGCACCCAGCACCAAGCACCAGGCCTCCCTCCCACCCACCCAGCACCGAGCACCAAGGCCTGCCCTCCTCCGAAATTTTAAAGGCATACCTGGTCGGGGTTAAGGCGGCATCCGCAGCGGCAGTGAAAAGTGTGTTGTTTGCTTGGCGCGCCTTTGGCCTTCCCTTCTGTCTCTCAAGCTCTGGTCCCGCCCTTGCAGAAACAGGAAGTGAGGGCGGGACCAGAGCTTGAGAGACAGAAGCGAAGGCAGAAGACGCGCCGAGCAAACAACACACTTTTCACTGCCGCTGCGGACACCGCCTTAACCCCGACCAGGTATACCTTTTAAATTTCGGAGGAGGGTGGGCCCTGGTGCTCGGAGGGCGGGCAGGCGGGCTGGTGCTTGGTGGGAGGGAGGGAGGCCGGCCTGGTGCTCGGAGGGAGGGAGGGAGGACTGGCGGACCAGCGACGGCGCACGGACGGGCAGGCGGACCAGGCGCGCGTGCCAACAAAGAGGGCCCTGCGTGCCTTCTCTGGCACGCGTGCCATAGGTTCGCCATCACTGATATATAGGTTTGCGAATACCCATTATTTGGCTGGGTTTTTGGTGGTGTTTTCAGGTTATTTTTATTTTTTTGTTCTTTTTTTAAGGGAGGCTAACAGTACCAGAAAATCAGCCAATGTAACCATCTCTCTAACCTCATGTGCAACTTTCTTTAAATTAGTCACCTTATTTTCTAACTCCTCTTACTCTCTTACTTATCTATATGTTCCATCTTTGCTTATACCCTACACTGTCAATTAAAATGTTCTATTACGTATTATGTTGACACTGTAAGTAGTATACTATGCCATACTTTGTACTGTTATTTGAATATTTTTACTGCTGTAATTGTCTGTTGCTCATGTTTGATTTATTCTTACTGTACATTGCCTTGAGTGAATTCCTTCAAACAGGTGGTAAATAAATCCTAATAAATAATAAATAAATAAATAACAAAGAGGCCACATATCCTGCACTTGGTGGGATTTTCATGCTTACATGCAGTGTGCCCCTGCTCATATACAATGGAGTCTCAGCAGCCAACGAAGAGGGGCAGAGCAGGAGTAATATTGATTTTCTTTCTTCTGCAGTTAAATCTTTGGCTCCAGCCACCCAGGCCTCTCTATGCAAGTAGCAGTCTAGTCCACCATAGTAATGACTGTTTAATAGCTCATCTCCCCAGCCTCCAACACACACATTGCAGCAATGTCCCCTTAGAGTGCCTTCCCAGAGACTTATTTCCAGTGGGGCAGGAAGACAGATGTTGCCAACAAAGGCAAACAAGTAAGAGGGACATAAACAGGAAACAGAAACAATGTGGAATATTCGATGGTTGGGTGGAGTGGATCCTTTGCAGGTAATATAGAGCAGAACAATGATCCCTGTGTGCAGAGAAAGATATGGGGCCAAAGTTTGTCCCTGTACCTGCCCCGTCCTCATGAATGTCCCTGTTCCCGTCCCCGTAAGTGCTGTTCCCATCCCTCTGAGCTCAGTCTGATCCCATCCACACAAGCCTCGAACAGTTATGATTTATATTTAAAAATATAAAAAGAAACAATATTCCGTACAACTGTTATTTTATAAATCACAAACAATACAGAACAAGGATCAACAAAACCCTTATCTCTCCGCCCCTCACAAATATCCTCTCCACTATCAGGAAACCTGAACAAGCCAAATTACTACAGAATGCTACATAGGAAATTCATGCTAACAGAATACCTTGGTCACACACACAATAAACATAAATTAAACCAAAATCCCAAGAAGCCATACCTTGCATGTAGTACAAAACAAAAGAAATAGAAAAGGATGTATTTCCTTCTATACTGTTCAAAACATAAAGATCACACATGCCAGGGATGGTATTAGGGGAATGCAACTAGAGCAACTTCCCCCTGGTCAGTGAGAGCCCTAAGCCTGCTGGAAGCTGAAGAAGGCATAACCTAGTAATGGTATTTGGGGTCCCTTCCCAAATTTCTGACCTGGACCCAGTCATGTCTAACTCTAGCTCTGGCGGGATAGACATTTCAAATCTGACATATTCTAATCACAAAATAGAAAATAAAAATATTTTTTCTACCTTTTGTTTGGTCATTTTATTTTTTGAATCAGGCTCTGGCTTCTGTTTCCCTCTGTCTTCGTTTAATTCATTCACCAGGGTTTCCTGCCCATTTCACATTTCTTCTTTCTCCATGCTCACTATCCATCTTCCATCTCTGTGTACTTATCTTTCCCCATGTTCAGCATCTCCATTCTCTGTGTCCCTTATGCTCCCCAAGTCTAGCATTTCCCTTCTGTGTTCCTATTCTTCCCTATGTCTAGCATCTTCCCTCTGTGTCCATATATCCCCTCCCATGTCTGGCATTGCCCCTTTGTGTTCGTATACCGTCCCTAAACAGCATTTCCCCTTTGTGTCCCGGTCCCTATGTTCCCTCCATGCCCATCATATCTCCTCTGTTCCTGTAGATCTCCTTGTGTCCAGCTTCTCTCCTCTCTTCTTCCCCACAACAATGTGTTTCTCTCCCTCTCTCTTCTGTCCCTCCCTCTGCTGTGTGTTCAGTATTCTACTTCCTCGTCCTTCATCCCATTTGTTCGGCATCTCTCTTTCCCTTCTTTCCCCTCCCCTCCCCCATGGGTCCAGCATTTCTCTCCCTTCCCTCCATCCCCCCACATGAGGTGTAGCTAGGTTTTGACATCTGGGGGAGCAGACTTTGTAAAATAGGCGCCAGACATGGGCATAGTTTGACTGTTTCATTTTGGGGGGCAAAGGGTGTGGCTTGGCACATTTGCATATTCATTTGCATATGTACATCTCATACATATTCGTTAAGGCCATTTAAAATAACACACACACGCACCAGATTAAAATGCTGAATATGAAGCCAGCATATCAAAAACAATAGGGCCAGACACTTTATGAAATAACACAAAACCCTACAAAAAGACACTCAAAATCTATACAGAAAACTTAACACACAAAAGCCCTAACTCACCTATGAAAATACCCTGGACCCTAGAGCACCAATATACCTGCTACTGGAAAATGGACCAAGCTGGACTATTACACATTCCTACACAAAACACTACATGCTAGCAGAATCAGTCACCTCAGTCACATATGCAGAACATGGACAGACCCTCATGTGATACAAAATAGGGAACCACAAAAAACATGCCCACAAAAACTGAAATATAGATCTCTTCAAGAAAGCCAGACTCTGTAAGCAGTGCAAATACTGGTAAAAGAGAAACAGAAATGTATTTTCTCCTGTACTCTGCAAAATACAACAATACGAAAAAAAATGTACATTTCACAAAGCAGGCACATCTTAGTCCTTAAAAAGCATTAAATAAAAAGAATGTTTTGTTTTCTACCTTTGTTGTCTGAGCATTCTATTTTTCTAGTTGGGCTGGTCCCAGTCTCTTTTCCACTTTTCATGTGTCAGTCTTCTCCTAAATTCTTTTCCAGGTTGGCTTTTCCATTTCTTTGCTCTTCTCTTGTCTTCTTCCTGTTCTTCTCTGCATCTGTCTGGCACTGATCTTTCATTTTATGTTTTTCCCCCCACTTTTCTCTCACTCTTTAGTCCTTAGTATTCATCTACCTTGACCATCTCCCTCTCATTCCATTTCCAGCACTCCCATTCCCCCCTCTATCTCTCCCTTACCCAGTCTCCTAAGTTCTTCTCCCATCTTTCACCCACTTCATAAGTGTTTTTCTGATCATGCTGGCCCAGTATCTGATTCTGCCTCTATCTGTCCTCTTATCTCCGTTTCCAGGGCTTCCTTTCCATTTATTTCTTTACTTTCCTCCTTTCTTCTTCATTTCTTGCTCTATATCTATAAGTAAAAGCTAGGTCCTCCGCAGACTTGACTGTCCAGTGGATCCAACTTCTGCCTATTTTCTCCATCCATGTGCAGTTTTTCTCCTCTCTTCCTTTTCCCTCATCTCATCTCCTTCCTCTCTTCCCTCCCCTCCATCCTTGTCCAGCATTTCTTCTCTCTCCCTTCCCCTCCATCCATGTGCATCTCTTTCCTCTGTCTTCCCTCCCCTCCATCCATGTCCAGAATTTCTTCTCGCTCCCCTCCATCCATGTGCATCTCCTTCCTGTCTTCCCTTCCCTCTCCTCCATCCATGTCCAACAATTCTCTCCTTGCCCTCCCCTCCATCCACCCATGTCCAGCAACCCTCCTATCTCCACTGCCCTCCCCTCCATCCATGTCCAGCAACTCTCCTCTCCCCTCCATCCACCTATGTCCAGCAACTCCCCATCCATGTCCATCAATGCTCCTCTCTCCCCAGCCCCCTCCATCCATCCATATCCAGCAATTTCTCCTCTCTCCCTGGGCCCTGTCCTCCCATCCATGTCCATCCATGCTCCTCTCTTCCCTGCCCCCCTCCACCCATCCATATTCAGCAATTTTTCCTCTCCCTGGGCCCTGTCGTACCATCCATGTCCATCCATGCTCCTCTCTCCCCTGCCCCCTCCATCCATCCATATCCAGCAATTTCTCCTCTCTCCCCTCCCCTCCGTCCAAGTGCATCTCCTTCCTGTCTTTCCTCTCTTCCATCCATATGCAACATTTCTCCTGCCCTCCCCTGCATCCATGTACAGCAACTCTCATCTCTCCCCTGCCCTCCCCTCCATCCAGCAACTCCCCTGCCCTCCCTTGCATCCATGTTCAGCAACTCTCCCCTGCCCTCCCTGCATTCATGTTCAGTGATTTCTCCCCTCTTCCCTGCCCTGCCCTGCATCCATGTTCAGCGATTTCTCCCCTCTTCCCTGCCCTGCCCTGCATCCATGTTCAGCAATTTCTCCCCTCTTCCCTGCCCCCTGCAACCATGTTCAGCAATTCTGCCCCCTCCCCTGCATCGATGTTCAGCAATTCCTCCCCTCTTCCCTGCCCCCATGTTCAGCGATTTCTCCCCTCTTCCCTACCCTCCCCTGCATCCATGTTCAGCGATTTCACCCCTCTTCCCTGCCCCCTGCATCCATGTTCAGCGATTTCACCCCTCCCTGCCCCTCCCCTGCATCCATGTTCCGCGATTTCTCCCCTCTTCACTGCCCCCTCCCCTGCATCCATGTTCAGCGATTTCTCCCCTCTTAACTGCCCCCTCCCCTGCATCCATGTTCAGTGATTCCTCCCCTATCCACTGCCCCCTCCCCTGCATCCATGTTCAGCGATTCCTCCCCTCTTCCCTGCCCTCCCCTGCATCCATGTTCAGCAATTTCACCCCTCTTCCCTGCCCTCCCCTGCATCCATGTTCAGCGATTTCTCCCCTCTTCCCTGCCCTCCCCTTCATCCATATTCAGCAATTTCTCCCCTCTTCCCTGCCCCTTGCATCCATGTTCAGCGATTTCTCCCTCTTCCCTGTCCCCTGCCCTACCTCTTAAAACTCATTTTACCTGACTGAACGGCAGTGAAAGAAGCAGAAAACAGCCAGCTCATCTTCAGCTTTCTCCTTCCCTCTCAGTGTCCCACCCTTGCGTAAACAGGAAATGAGGGCAGGACCACAGCTCAGCTGAGAGGGAAGGAGAAAGGAAGACGATCCAGCTGTCCTCTGCTTCTTTCACTGCCGTTCAGTCAGGTAAAATGAGTTTTAAGCACTGGCTGGGTGGCAGGAAAGCAGGAGGGCAGGTTTCAAAATATTGGGTCGGCACCTATGGCTGCATAGGCGCTGGTTTTTAAAAAAATCAATTTAGGGGAGTGAACGCTCCCCCTGCGCCCCACCTAGCTATGCTTCTGAGGTCCAGCACCTTTCTACCTTCCCTCCAGCTCCCCCCATGGTCCAACATCTTGCTCCTTTCCCTCCAGCCTCCCCTCTCCCTTCCCTTCAGCTCCAGCCCCCCTCCTGCAGGTCCAGCACCTCTTTGTCTCTTCCCTTCAGCTCCAGCGTGTCCCCTCCCATGGGTTCAACACCTCTTCCAGTCCTTTCCCTTCATCTACCCCCCCACAGGTCCAGCACCTTTCTCCCTTCCCTTCCTCTACAGTCCCGCCTCCTGTGGTTCCAACACCTCTCTCCCCTCCCATGGGTTCAACATTTCCTTCCCTCCAGTGTCCCCCCTCCATAGGTCCAGCACCTCTCTCCCTTCCCTCCAGCACCCCACCTGCGGGTCCAGCTCTTTGTCTTCCTCCCCTCCACTTTGGTATCTGTACCTTATGGAGCCACTGCGCCAACCACAATCCCCACAGACCTGCTCTGGAGCCTTTCCTCTGCCGGGTCCCATCTTCTGATGCAACTTCTAGTTTTTACCAAACAGGATGTTGCATCAGAAGGTGGGACCAGCAGAGGAAAGGACACAGAGCAGGCCTGTGGGGATCACTATTGGCTCCATAAGGTATAGATGCTGTAGGGAGGGGGGGGTGAGGGAGGAAGGAAAACACAGGCATGCTGGACCTGCGGGAGTAATAATCACAGGGAGGGGGAGGGATTTAACTGCAGAAGCAAGGATTTGTAGCATTCCTACGGAGTGGTAAAAAGTTTTGCTCTCACATCTGCGGTAAATATGCCACTTTTTTTTCTCAGAAGTTCTGAGAGGACAATTCTCTGGTAAGTGAACATTATTTTGCCTTGTGCTTTGGGAACCTAATGATTGGGGTTTAAAGGAGGAATTGTAGGTTAGTGATAGGCAGAATAAAAATATAAAAATGCAAACTTTATCAACTAATCTCCATACTCTTTTCTTCCTAGCTTTAAAACTTGAACTTTGTACCAGAGAATTAACAGGTAGCCTCTAGCAGGCACTGCAGGACCTAGTTTAGATCCAGGAGGGAAGGATTAGGACAGCTGTTGTAGTTGGTGATTCGATCATTAGGCATATAGATAGGAGCCAGATATCTTGGTATATGTGGGTACCAATAATATAGGAAAATGTGGGAGGGAAGTTCTGGAAGCCAAATTTCGGCTCTTAGGTACATAGCTGAAGTCCAGATTCTCCAGAGTAGCATTTTCAGAGATGCTCCCCGTTTCACGCGCAGGACCCAAAAGACAGGCAGAGCTCCAAAGTCTCAATGCGTGGTTGAGACGATGGTGCAGGGATGAGGGATTTAGATTTGTTAGGAACTGGGCGACATTCTGGGAAAGGGGGAGACTGTTCTAAAAGGATTGGCTCCACCTTAACTGGGATGGAACCAGGCTGCTGGCGCTAACTTTTAAAAAGGAGATAGAGCAGCTTTTAAACTAAAATGGGGGGTGGGGGGGGGGGGGGGGAAGCTGACAGTCGCCCAGGAGCGCATGGTTTGGTGTGGAGTATCCTTGAAGGATACTATTGAAAAAGGACATTTAGGGAGTCCCAGTAGAGAGGTTTCAATGAGAGGAAAAAAAAGGGGGTGCACTCCTGCCACAAAAACGCAAGCACACCAAACAGGAGGTGGAAGAGAACCAAGTCCAAGTGACCAGCTAATAAAAACACAGGAGTAAGAGCTCCAAACAAGGTTTTATTAGGACCCTACACAGTCCATGTTTCGGCACAAATGCCTTCCTCGGGTCCAAAAACACAAAATATAAAATCGATACACAAATAGCAATGAAAATATACATAAACAAATGTATAGATAAATAAATAAATAAATGACACTACAATATTGAAAACTACAAAAACAAATACCAGAAATAAGATTAAAAATGAAAATAATGATGAAACACACATATAAGAGATACAAAAAGTATGTGTTAAAAACATACGTTGATAATATTTCTGATAACATTAAAAATGCACAAAATTTGAAGGTATAAATACAACAAAATCAAACACACATATTAAAAATCCTAAAAGCATATGTTTAAAAACATACATTGTTAATAAATCTAATAATAACATTAATGATGCACCAAATTTAAAAATATGAATGCAACAAAATACATAATCATAGCCAAATGCGGCGGTATCCTGATTGTAAATTTAAAATATTTTGAAAACTAAAAATGTTTTGAAAAATTATTTTCCATATTTTCATGATTCAGTAATCAAAAGGTGGATATATATGAATGTTATCTAACCATGCAGAATGAGGTGCCATAATGTCATGAGATTAAGATTAGACAACAAAACAGCAGATACAAAACGGAAGAATGTTCAAAAATGTATTGATGATGTCAAATACCAGACTTATTGCCTGACATAGGCCGTGTTTTGCCCAAGAAGGGCTGCGTCAGGGGCTAAATCAATTAAAACACATAAAAATAAGACATAAAAATATATGCTTAAAAATACAACATTACAAATTACTGTAAATAAAATAATAGAATAGAATAAATATAATACACCATGAATTAAATAAAAAATAAATGACTACATTTATAGCTAATGATAACTTATAATATAAAAATATATGACAGTTAATAAAAGACTACCCACATACATTAGTATCAAGGGCATATACAATAATAAATATTAAAACTGAAAATACAGAGACCATATTTCTATAATTTATGAAACCCTAATATTTAAATTAATTGCCTGATAAACTAAATCTGTAATTTTTTAACAATATATCCTTAAACCAGATAGGACACGGACATTGATAAAATGAAATAAATATAACACATACCAAAAATCTCAGAGATATCATTCGTCGTAATAAATGCTATTTGAATAAAATCAGAATAAAAAAGTTAAAAATAGCAAGAAGAAAAGGAAAAATAATCTATATAAATAAAATCCCCCCTCAGACGTTCTGAAGCTCACTCCATCTGTCCTGAACTCCTGTCCTCCTGGTAGGCTAGGCTATTTGGACTACTCACCCTCAGTCTCAGCCACGCCCATCTGGGCCATTGGCCACGCCCCATCTGCACATATAAAGCACCCTCAATGTTCTAAAGCACACTCTGAGGCTTCAACAGTTCGTATGTTCGAAGCTCTGTAACCATTTTTAAGCACACTACATCTCTGCCCCGCCCTGACCTATCAGAGAAGGGAGGAGTGTCACAGCTGCACCGCTCTGACCTATCAAAGGGAACTGAAACAGGAAAAGGGAGGAGCGTCACACCGAATGACGGACCTATCAGAGGGAGGTCAAATAGAAGAAGGGAGGAGCGTCAGAGGCCAAGGGGACGGCCGTATCTACGTCTTATAGGTTTCCTTGCTTTCTTTTCAGTGTATTGCAGCTGCAGCCACTTAGGTAAGTCTAGCAAGCCTGTCAGCTACTGAATACAGAAAGCAAAAGATAGCATGTGGGAACTTGCTCCATTTTGTTCTCTGGAATGCAGTGATTATTATACAAATGGTCTTGCTTTCATTATTTTGGTAGGGGCTGCCTTCATGACTGTCCACAGTCCCCCCAGTCCTGACACCTGACAGGGGGGACAGGGAAGGACACTCACTGTCTCACATACGCACTCGCACACACTCATTCTCACATACACATACGCTCGCTCACAGACACACTCACACCCACTCTCTGTCACACACACACACACTTGCACATTCTCACTCTCACACAGTCACTCTCACAGACACTCTCTCAAACATACACACTCCGCGCAAAACCTTGCTAGCGCCTGTTTCATTTCAGCCAGAAACGGGCCTTTTTTACTAGTAAAAAATAATGGAAAAGACAACTACTTATTCACATGAACCTTGAAATTCAAGGTTCTTGATAGAATAATGAGTTCTTGAAAAAACAACAAGGCATTCTTGAACCTGCTTTGGCGGGTATCATGGTTTTCACACCGTGGAAGGACGTATTGACCTTCAATGAAGAATGTCTTCAAAGTATGCTACTGGCCGAACCCTTTTTCAAAGAACCAGAGGAACTTGATGACTACCTCAAACATTGGGAGGAGGCAGTGAAGTTAAGTAAAAGATATAAAAGAGTAGAGCTTCATGGATCATCGCTACTTGAATATTGTAGATATAAGAGGATTCCTAGAGGGCTACGCATGAACAAATCCTCAACTATGGTCAATGATGATCAGTCTTTTGTTATGCAGTGGGAGGCTATATTGAATAAATGTTCTCTAGATCTAATGATTTTACTTATAAAGACATGTAAGGAAAGGGAACAAAAAGCCAAAGAGGAATTAGACAAGGAACTGGTTTTTTTTTTTTTTTTAAAGAAAATGACACATGTTTTAATATTTTATATGAAGATTTTAGAAAAAGCAGTGAGCAGTTTGAAAGGAATTTGAGAATGTTAAAATTTGAGAAATTCAGAAGAGATGATGAAGACTATAAGAACAATAATGTGTATCCCTGGCATAGACATAAACAAAGAAAAAAAGTTTTCATAAGAACACTACTAGGACCCCTTATACTGGTCATCCCTCAAAAATACAGAATAAAAAACTAATCATTACTCATAGACCAATAACAGACCACTGGATAGTCCACCATCTGTAAGAGAAAGAAAGACTTAGGAGTGATCAGGATGATGTGTTTGATCCATCTGCATCACTGTACGCTACACCTCCGCGCAATAATATTAACAAACAGGCCATACAAATAGGCCAACTATAGAGAAAGAAATCTATTACAGAAATTTCAGGCACAGAATATCAGCGGAACTATATCTCCTACACAGGCAGAGGTAGAGGTAAAGGACATGGGAGAGGGAGAGGAGATTGCAGTTATAGACAAAGACAGGAAAACGAGAACTTATTGAATACAGTGTACAATATCTCAAATCGTATTTTAACAGATATAGAAATCAAGGTGTTGAGTAAGGATCTTTCCTTTGTACCAACTCCTAGGTACGATGTGTTTAAAACAAGAGTTGAGCTGTACAAATTTATTAGGAAATTGAAGATCTTTGACTTCTTCAAAGAAAACACTGATAATACTACAGATCAATCAATAGTAAACAGTAAGAGTAAATGGCTCCCACCTGGTAATACACACCATCTAATACAGGCATTTGAAACAGTAGTTCTTAATGATATTATGTCACTTGAAAAACAAGAAAATAGACGTGCATATTACAATATGACTAAAGAAGAGAATGATGCTATTAAACAATTGCAGAAAGATGACAGTATCATTATTAAACCAGCCAATAAAGGGGGAGCAGTAGTGGTTATGAACAAAGAAGACTCACGTCATGGAAATTAAAAGACAATTAGATGACCAAACATTTTATAAAATGCTTGAGAAAGACCCCACCTTATCAAAAAGGAGATTAGTGCACTAGTTTCACTAGGTAGAGAAGCACAATATATCACATTGAAAGAAGCCAATTTCCTATTAGTGGAAGAACTCGTTCTCCCTACATTATACATACTACCTAAAATACATAAATCACTCACCTCTCCCTCCGGTAGACCAATCGTATCAGCATGTGGCTCACTATTGGAACCATTGTCCATTTTCATAGATAAATTTCTTCGTCCATTTGTGAGTAAGATTCCATCCTACATCCGCGATACAGCTGACATGATTAACCTACTCAACACCATGACCCTGAGTAGTGACATGATTTTAGTCACCTTAGATATAGAGAGTCTGTATACAAATATACCACAGTTCAAATCCATAGAGATCATTAGGAACACTATTGCCAATAGAGACTTTTATCGTCGCATCCCTACTGAATTTATAGTTGAATTGGCCACCATTGCACTGACAAAGAAATTTTTTTGCTTTTAATGGGAAATATTATCAGCAAGTGAAGGGTACTGTGATGGGGGCTACTTTCGCTCCTTCAATTGCTAACCTGTATGCGTGTAATTTTGAAGAGAAATATCTCTCAAACAATAATTTTGTATATAACATTCACTTGTGGAAACGGTATATGGATGACATTTTTTTAGTTTGGAGAGGGACTTTAAGCAGCTTAGAGAATTGTTTCTCTTGGTTGAATACACTTGACTCCAATCTAAGGTTTCAGATGAATTACAACATAAGTACATAAGTACATAAGTAGTGCCATACTGGGAAAGACCAAAGGTCCATCTAGCCCAGCATCCTGTCACCGACAGTGGCCAATCCAGGTCAAGGGCACCTGGCACGCTCCCCAAATGTAAAAACATTCCAGACAAGTTATACCTAAAAATGCGGAATTTTTCCAAGTCCATTTAATAGCGGTCTATGGACTTGTCCTTTAGGAATCTATCTAACCCCTTTTTAAACTCCGTCAAGCTAACCGCCCGTACCACGTTCTCCGGCAATGAATTCCAGAGTCTAATTACACGTTGGGTGAAGAAAAATTTTCTCCGATTCGTTTTAAATTTACCACACTGTAGCTTCAACTCATGCCCTCTAGTCCTAGTATTTTTGGATAGCGTGAACAGTCGCTTCACATCCACCCGATCCATTCCACTCATTATTTTATACACTTCTATCATATCTCCCCTCAGCCGTCTCTTCTCCAAGCTGAAAAGCCCTAGCCTTCTCAGCCTCTCTTCATAGGAAAGTCGTCCCATCCCCACTATCATTTTCGTCGCCCTTCGCTGTACCTTTTCCAATTCTACTATATCTTTTTTGAGATACGGAGACCAGTACTGAACACAATACTCCAGGTGCGGTCGCACCATGGAGCGATACAACGGCATTATAACATCCGCACACCTGGACTCCATACCCTTCCTAATAACACCCAACATTCTATTCGCTTTCCTAGCCGCAGCAGCACACTGAGCAGAAGGTTTCAGCGTATCATCGACGACGACACCCAGATCCCTTTCTTGATCCGTAACTCCTAACGTGGAACCTTGCAAGACGTAGCTATAATTCGGGTTCCTCTTACCCACATGCATCACTTTGCACTTGTCAACATTGAACTTCATCTGCCACTTGCACGCCCATTCTCCCAGTCTCGCAAGGTCCTCCTGTAATCGTTCACATTCCTCCTGCGACTTGACGACCCTGAATAATTTTGTGTCATCGGCGAATTTAATTACCTCACTAGTTATTCCCATCTCTAGGTCATTTATAAATACATTAAAAAGCAACGGACCCAGCACAGACCCCTGCGGGACCCCACTAACTACCCTCCTCCACTGAGAATACTGGCCACGCAATCCTACTCTCTGCTTCCTATCTTTCAACCAGTTCTTAATCCATAATAATACCCTACCTCCGATTCCATGACTCTGCAATTTCTTCAGGAGTCTTTCGTGCGGCACTTTGTCAAACGCCTTCTGAAAATCCAGATATACAATATCAACCGGCTCCCCATTGTCCACATGTTTGCTTACCCCCTCAAAAAAATGCATTAGATTGGTGAGGCAAGACTTCCCTTCACTAAATCCGTGCTGACTTTGTCTCATCAGTCCATGTTTTTGTATATGCTCTGCAATTTTATTCTTAATAATAGCCTCCACCATCTTGCCCGGCACCGACGTCAGACTCACCGGTCTATAACTTCCCGGATCTCCTCTGGAACCCTTCTTAAAAAACTATTCCTTTTCTAGATATTAATATTAGTATTAAGGGCAACAAATTTATGACAGACATATATCGTAAACCCACAGACGTAAATAAATTTTTAAAGTACACAAGCTGCTATAGTTCATCCTTAAAAAATAACTTGCCATATAGCCAATTTTTACGCTTACGTAGGCTTTGTTCAGACCCTTGTACATGTCAAGTAAGATCAGTGGATATGATGAGAAGATTCCAGGAGAAAGGTTACCCTATGAAGTGTATCACTAAAGGATATCAGAGAGAGAGAGTAGTGTCTCTAGAAATATGTTGTTACAACCAGCACAAAGGAAGAAAACAGATAAGATTGTGTGCACTCTATTTTTTAATCATATGTCCAACCCCATTGTGAAAATCCTTAGGAGACGTGGCGGGGCATAATTG